>NC_045635.1:27360384-27985384 GCF_009829155.1 Mustela erminea | reverse complement strand
GAACAAATGGAGATCGTTGGTGGTTAACAAATCTTAAATATTCTCCCGAGGTTGAAGAAGTCATCCTGAGTGAAATTATTTCATTTTTCTGCATTCAGTCAGAAGATTCCAAATTTTGATGACGTAATTCCATTCTTCTTCATCACACCTAACTCTTTTTCTCTGCACCTTTGGTTGCTATTAACTTGATGAGTCACCTGGGGTAAAATATTTAGCAGGATGAGCTCAGACTCATTCACACAAAAGCTAACATATTATTTTGCTATGATTAATGCTAGGTAAATAAATTATTCTATCTTGTTTATCAGTGCATTCTCTTATTTGGAGATTTTTTTTTTAAGATTAGACAGTAGTGTTAGCTCCAAATATAATGCTTGCCAGAACTGGTTCTTCTTATGGGGGTTAGAGAACTCTTTGGGAATTGGAAAAAATCCACGGACGCTTTTCCAAGAAAAATGAAAAAGTTTTTCCATCAGATAAACACAAAATTTGAAGGATAAACAGACTCAGGGAAGATGCCTTACTCAGGAGGACTAACCACATTAAGGCCCTTTTTGTGGAAATAATGAGTAATTGCTAACATCTTTTAAGTGTTAAATATTTCAAGTCAAAATGATCTCTCCTAAGACTTACTCTCAGAACGTTAAGGTCCGAATTGAACATTTGCCCAAATGTTTTATTAGTTTCCAAGTCCCCTTTGTTTTACAGAACACACTTTACTATACTGCAGGTTCCTTCGATAGCCCCCTAAACAGGAAGAATGACGGCCCTCCATCTGGCCAAATGTAAATCAGGTTCTTAAATGTTTCACAGCAGATGTCAATGCTACCATTTGTAAGCCTAGTGTACAAAGTGCATGTCTTAATTCTATAATCAAAAACACAGAGTATTACCCTTTAGCTCTTGTCTTATCCTTCACATGTTGATATGCACCTACCTTCTAGCTCTTGATTGAGAGGCTTTATATTAGAATGGGAGATAGGGTCTTCCCCCTATTTATATACATGGCTTTCATTTTCACCTACCAAAATAATTTGATTATCAGAGGTTAACCTACCTGAATCAATTCTTATGTTATAACCACATAGCAACATTCCTCTGAAAGTTATCTTTTATCTCCTAAAATTGTTAACAAAATGACAATGCCCAGCAGGTAGACCTGCTCCTATGAAAGAACCTTGGGATATATTTATCTTACTAAATCCTAACACAAAACTTACTCTCTCTAAAACAGTAGGCATGCATCCAAAAACTAACTTGTTCTTTTTTTTCTTTTTTTTCTTTTTCTTTTCACTTTGATTCCCGGAAGCTCAGATTTACATTTAGTTCGTAATGACTGTAATTCTTTGCATTTTCCCCTCCTCCTAATTGGCTTGTTATCTGATTTTAAAATTTCAATTGTCCTTTTTTTTTTTTTTCATTTTAAATGATAAATAAGCCTGAAGTACTTTTTTCTGAAAGTAGCAGGCTATGTGTGAATCGTTAAGTAGGCAGCCATGGTAATAATACTTAAATAAAGAGCATTTGGACATTCTGTTTGAATTCCAATTATATGTGTAGCAGAGACATATGCATCGCAGCTTCACTGGAAACAAAAGAGAATGAAAACATTCTCATTTGAACAGCAGTGTTCCAAAGAAATATAATGCAAACCATGAATTTGAGCCACATCTGTAGTTTTAAATGTTCTAGAATCAATACTAAAAGAGGAAAGAGAAACAGGTAAATGAATTTCAGTAATGCATGTTATTTAAAGTGGTAAATTGAAAATATTATCATATCAAGATTCAATAAGTATTTAGAACTATGAGTTAATATTTGTATATTTTAATACTAAGTCTTCAAAATTCAGTGTATGTTTTATAATGACAGCACATCTGAATTTGGACTGGCCACATTTTAGGTTTTCAGTAGCCACATATGACTAGTAACTACTATACTGCACAGCAGTGGGTCCATATGATTTTATCATCCAAACTAGAGTACTCTTTGAGAGTGCAAGGAGGTATTATTAATAGTTACACCAGGACAAGAAAAGCAGAACAAACTCCACCCTAACTGAAACAGTGGTAATTGCTTGTTCAGTCAGGAGAAGTAATGTGACCATATAAAAGATAGATAATTACAGATATAAATATGTGCATGTTTACATAAGTATTACATAGCTTATGTAATCTATGAAATATCAGTATATGAAGATAAATTTGTAATGTAGGTATGTTTGTAGATAGATATACTTTATATCCTTCACAAGTGAATTTAAAGAAAAATATTGTTCATTAAACAAGCTTAGAATTTGGAGCAAAGGCACAGTATTTTGAGATAAGAGGGGTACAGAGGAACATTCGGGTCTGACTGATTGAGAGGATATAAGGTCATTCATAGCATTTTTCAAGTGCACATTCACACCCGTTAATACTAGAAATGATGTGATTTTGAAATTTAAAGACAGCTCTATATGACGGTATTTGTTGAGTGAAGAGCCAACGTATTTTTAAATTTGTTTGATAAGGGCAATAAGCTAAGTTTGCATCCCTGCCTTCTAACACCTTTCTTTGCAAAAATGAAATCTATGCAAAATAAAAGTTTTCTTTGTTTTAATACTCTAAATTATGGTACAGGATGAAGTCCACCAGCTGTCAGCTCTTCAGCCTCAAATCGAACGATTAAAAATTCAAAGCACAGGCCTGAAAGAGAAGGGACAAGGGCCAATGTTCCTGGATGCAGACTTTGTGGCCTTTACAAATCATTTTAACCAAGTCTTTGCTGATGTGCAGGCAAGAGAAAAAGAGCTCCAAACAAGTAAGTAAAAATACTTGAGATGGCTAACTCGATATTTTCCAAATTCAGTATTTGTTGGAAAAAGAGAAAATACTCACACGAAAGAGTCATTTCTACCAAAGGAATGCACCATCCCTACATTCTGTAGTACGAAAGAATGAGATACTATTGTTGGAAAAAATATGTGTTATATTTTCATTTCTCCCCCTCACCTCCCATAATAATTTCATGACTTTGAGAAACAAAATATGTGTTTTATACAAGCATTAACATCTCCTTGGTGGGTTGCAAATCTAACAATCAAAGATTTTGATCACTAGAGGAAATAAAAGAGCAGTTGAAGCCCTCTTAGTAGGTTTTCATTAAATCCTCTTTGCTTTATGTACAAGGATATTTAGCTAGGCTTCTCCCTAATACTTCTATCCAGTTTATATGAAGATTGTTATAGCTGTAACATACATGTAGCAACTGAAATTCAGCAAAGGGCAAATTATTCCCTGGGCTGCATTTCACTATTGGATCACTGTCTTTATGCAGTATCCTCTTTTTCTTATTTAATAGTAAAATATAACCTAGAAGTGGAGCAGTTACACAAATGGGTACCATTTGACCGGTGAATTTTCCCAAAATGTCTCTTTTGTTTCTCACCAGTTTGCTCTTAGAATATTAATAATATCTGGTCCAAAATAGTCCAACTCATCAGCTTAATTACTAAGACAAAAAAATCCTTTGACAGACAGGTTTATGAACATTTTCAAACATTAGTAAATGAGTTTTTGGTTCACCATCTGTATGTAGATATGTACATACAGAAAATTATAGAGTAAAATTGGATTTTAAGGCATTAAGATCAAAATATTTTTTTAATGTCTTCCCTAAATTTGTTATGAGAAGCACAAGAACATGTATTTGTTTTCTATCAGAATTTTAATTAGTTGGAAAACATGTTTTTTGACTACTTCTTTTTGTAAATATCCAAATAATTTACCAAATAGTAATTTTCTAAAATGAGTGTAGTGATATACATGAAACTTTCCCTGTTTTCCCGGTTTTTAAACTTTGTTTTCTTGGTGAGGTCATGGAATGAACTGAGTAAAGCAAAAGATAAGTGCTTATTTATTTTTTTTCTTTTACTTTAAAGCCATTTTTGATGAAAGGTTTATTTTCCTGGTAGGACATCAGGTAATGCAACTTCACAGTGATGTCAGCTCCCTCTAGTGGATTTCAGTATACTTGTGGCTGAGCGTCTATAAAATCAATTGGGGAAAAGATTGTGACTGTCCTAAATTTTCAAACATCGACCTATTTAACAATAATGCATTTCTCTTATCATAAAATCTGTAAACCTCCCCTAAAGTCAAATACACGTTAGTGGTTATATTGTAACTTCTGGGGAAAGCAGCTTATTCACTAGAAAATTATTTTAATTTATCCATACCTATTAATTATATTAAAGTTCAACAGTTTTTCTGTTTATTTAAAAAATGTTCAGAATGTTGATGTCTGTTGACAGCTGAGCTTTGATTATTATGCTATAGTATAAATATATAATAATATATACTTTCTATCTATACAGCCATCAGTCTGCCCATCTATATTATCATGTCTTCTCTTTTATCTTTTATACATATGATGATTATTCATAAAACTGCCAAACATTTTTACTCCATTTATTTATAAATAAATTGTTCTCCTTATACTTTATTTACCAAAACATCTTTATCAGTTTTACTCTTTTGGAAAACTTGTCTTGATAATTAATAATTATTAATTTAAAATGGATTATATATATGAATTATATATTATATAATTTATATGTCCATGTATAACTTATATGTTATATATGCACATCATATAAAATTATATGTATATGACTATATACAGTTCAATCAAAATTGAATTATATAATTTATTTTAATATATTTATATATTATAAATTTATATATATGTACCTTAATATATTATGCATTGATATATAAATATTGTATACTTGTATATAAAAGACAAATAAAAAATTCACCATATCAAGTCATATTATAGTTCAGTTTGTTAATTAATCATTATTTCCAAAGAATTTTTACATATATATGCTTTACCTGCAAACTGGCACAGGGGAGTAAATCTGATTTCTTATATTACTCCACAGTACTTTCAACATATTCAGTATTCATCAAATAAGAGCTAGCACAAAGGGTGGTAATCCATTCTGACTTTCAACTTCTTTCCTTTTTTTTCTTTCTAGTGTTCTCAGAATGAAACAAAAACTTGACTTTTTAAATTTATTTTGAGTAATGAAAATTGGTCTAAGGAATTGCTGCTTGGTACCTGGCAGAGATGATATGAAAAAATAGTATTGAAAGATAAAATGTATTCTATATTCATAGTGATTTTAGTCTATAAATAAATGCCTTTCATATGATTTATCTTTATTAGTCCTCACAGAACAACCCTTTAAGAATGTTTTATTATTGCAGTGTCCCGAGTGACCTCGTGGACCTTGAATAACTGAGAGGATGAATATTAGATTGTATGAGAACTAGCAAGTATACATGGATGTTCGTAGTGACATGAGTCACGGTAACCAAAAAGTGGAACCAACTCAAATGCCCATCAGCTGATGAGTAAAGAAAGAAAATGGGCTTCTCTATACAATGAAATATCATTCAATAATATCACAGACCTGGACCCCTGAAACAAATAATACATTATATGTTACTTTTAAAAAGTATAATGAGCACCAATACTTGCTACAGTGTGAATGGACATTGAAAAGATGCTAAAGAGAGAAGCCAGCTGCAAAAGGCCATATTTTATATGATTCCATTTATAGGAAATTGTTGCAATTGACACACCTAGAGGGACAGAATGTAGATTAATGGTTGCCCAGGGATAGAAGATTGAGAGAGTACAATTATCTCCCAAAAGAGTTGCCGGGAACCTTTCCTAGAAACTGCAAACTAGAAGGACTATGCTCTAATTTACACGAGTGTAGAAAAAAAAATAGCACATGGCTTATTACAGGTGATCTCTTATTTTAATGAGGAAAGTTTTAAATGTACTTTCTACCTGTAAATATGAAAACAAAATTTGTGCTATAGTTCGCATTTATTTCAATTGGAAGTATATGTCATGTCAGGAAAATAATTCCCTCTCGCCCCAGGCACCCACCTTTCTATTCTCTGCTTCTAGGAGTTTGGCTCCATTAGGTACCTCGTAGAGTGGAATCATGTGATATTTATCCTCTGTAACTGGTTTATTTCATTTAGCATAACGCATTCCAAGTTCTTCCCTATTGTTGTATATGGCAGGGCTTTCCTATTTTTTTTAAGGTTGAATGGTATTCTGTTGTGTGTATACACCACATCTTCTTTATCCATTTACCCCTTTATACACATTTAGTTTCTTTCCATATCTTGGCTATTGTGAATAATACTGCAATGAATGTGAGACTATAGATATCTCTTCAAGATCCTGATTTCAGTTCTTTTGCATATGTCCCTAGATATGGCATTGCTGGATTTATATGGTAGTTCTAATTTGTAATTTTTAAAGGAACCTTTATACTGTTTCCTCTAGCAGCTACACCATTTTATATTTCTACAAATGGTGGAGGGTTCCAATTTTTCCACATACGCAGCAGTTACTTGTTATCTTTTGTTACTTTTGATAACAGCCACCCCAGCAAGTATAGGATGATCTCTCATTGTGGTTTTGATATGCGTATTTCTCATAATTAGTGATATTTAACATCTTTTCATCTATCTGTTTTCATTTGTATATCATTATCATATATCATCATTGTATTTGTATGTCATCATTGAAGAATGTCTGTTTAAACCCTTTGCCCATTTTTTAGTCAGATTATTTTTTTCCTGTTAAGTTGTGGGAGTTCCTTAGATATTTTAGATAGTAACCTCTAATCATTTATCTGGCTTGCAATTATTTTCTCCCATTCTGTAGACTGCTGTTTTATTCTGTTAATTGTTTCCTTTGCTGTAGATAAATGTTTTGGTTTCACATGGTCCCATTTGTTTACTTTTATGTTAAATCCAAGCAGTCATTTCAGCACCAGTGTTAAGAAGCATTCTCCCTGTGTTTCATTCTAGGAGTTTTATGGTTGCAATTTTTCAGTTAAGGCTTTAATCTGTTTTGAGTTTACTTTTATATGTGGTGTAAGATAAGGGCAGCCTGCCTAACCCTAGATTTCTTTTTAAAGTTTTTATTTATTTACTACACAGAGAGAGAGAGATCAGAGCAGAGGAAGAGGGAGAAGCAGACCTCCTACTGAGCAGAGGGCCTGCCTTTGGGCGCCATCCCAGGACCCTGGGATCATGGCCAGAACGGAAGGCAGATGCCCTACTGACTGAGCCATCCTGGTGCCCCAGTAGCTGAAATTTCTAAAAGAATTTGAGTTGAGGAAATTCAGTAATCTGATACATAATTTTGAAAGCCTTAGCTAGTATGTTAGCCTCTAGCTGGTTTGTGACAAACAAGGAGAAGGGTCTGAGTGGAAGCTGGGAGATGGGAAATTGTTGCTATGTATATAGGCCTAACCTTAGACTAGATTTGTGATAAGGAATATAAAAGAAAGTGGAGACAGCCCTTGAAGAGGTGATGATCTAAAGAGGTGTGTGGTAAGAGACACTTTTACAAAATGACAGGGAGCGATTTGGGCTTCCTGTAGGGTTAATTCACGAAAATTTTAGGGCAACCAGCAGAAAATGTTTTCTATGGCCATAATTTCAAACACAGTGGTTAGTACCTGCTAAGATGCTGATCTAATGTGAAGATATTGAGACAAGGAAGGAAACAAAGTTTGTCTTGATCTAACTATTCTAGTAGTCCCAGGTCAGAAAATTTATCTAGTGTACTTTTATATTTAAGTAAGGAATTTTTTTTTATTCTAAGAAACAATCTATGTTGCTTTTCTCTAACTCCAGAAAAAAAATTAAGAGAACCTGTTTGTAAATGGACTTTTTATTCTGTTTTCTTCATTGATGCCATCAACATAGTTGAATAGTGTAGTAGCTGACACTTACATAAACTTAGGTAGAAAATTGTGAGGAAAAACATGGAGGATGAATCAATTATTCAAGCAGAGAATATTAGGGCATTGCTTGTGAAAAAGACCCAGATTTCAATTGATTCATTGGATACATGGCATTTAAAAAAATTTTACGGTGGTCTTGGATAAAATTCTCATAAACCCATCTATTTTGCTAATATCAGAGCACTGAGGGCCTTTGTGGGAATGGAGCTTGAGCAGCAGGGACTTGTAAAGAAGGAGCTGCATAAGCACAAAGGCTTGAATAAAGTGATATATTTTGGGTGGAGGATTTATGATGATGAAAAGGTGGGCTGAGAAGTTGATTGACTTCTAACCACAAAGGTCCTTGAGTGTCAAGCTAAAGTGTTAATTTCTGTGTTGGCATTGGAAATTAAATCTCCATACTCAGAATTCCTTACCTTTTTCAGGTTTTTTAAGGACAATTTCTAGTATGTTCATCATCATATATTGTAGGTTCTTGGGTCCTTTCTTCCTTCTGGACATCTTCTGCCAGTGTTAATATTATAAAGAAATACTTGTTCTATGCCATGGTTGATGCCCTTTAATAAGGTTTGGAGTTGCATAAAAAGATCTTTGTTGATTACACTGTTTTTTTTATCATCCTATTAACTATGAGGGATAGAGAAAAGTTGGAATCTGCTTGGTATGGAGTTAAAAAGAAGGGTAGCTTCAATATGAGAAATTCCCAAAATAGATTTATCAAAGAAGTAGGAATATACTGTTAGTTAAGTTTCTACACACACACACACACACACACACACACACACACACTTCATTTTTTAAGCCATCACTAATTTCTACTTATAAATAATGAGAAATTAAAGTTAGATCCAACTTCATATTCACAGCAGATGTTTCAATGTTTTAAAATGCTGTCACTATTTACAGACTACTAACATATATGCTCTCTTTCTTTCCTCAAATAGATTATTTCCTACAGTTTCTATGTAAGCTTATCCACTATAAATAGAATGTGAACCATATACATAATTTAAACTTTTCTAGTAACTGTATTAAACAAGAAAAATGAAAGTAATTTAATTGCATATTTTATGTAAATAAGTGCATCCATATAATATTGTCTCAACAAAGAATCAAAATTAAATACTATAGGAGTTTTTTATGTTACTTTTATACCAAGTCTTCAAAATCTGGTGTGTATTTACATGTGCAACATCTCAGTTCATACTGAGTTCAATATTCCTTCTCTCTACTCCACCGCTTGCGAGACAGTTAAGTATCTTTATTTTTCCTGAGTGGCTTTAATTTTGGGGAGAGAGAGAGAGAGAGAGTTGTGATTTTTCAAAAAAAAAAAGTGCCATAAATAACCTAGTTATGTATAACAAAACACTAGGAATCCTTCACTAGTATTCTTAGGTATGTCTGATTTAAATGAGATAAACTCTGTGGCTTATAATCACTTTTCAGCTACTACAAGGTAAATCATGTTAGCTAATGAATACTTTTTTACATTTAGAAGGAACCTATATGAGTAAAGGTATGCTTGGCCTCAACTGTATATTGTAAACAAAAAAGTCATACATTTTATTTGCAGTCCAGACTTACCCTCTAAGTCCTGGGTACTTATGCCCAGCTACTGCCTTGTCTTTCCAGTTAAATATCTCAAGGTATTACAAACCCAGTGAATCCAATGCAGGGAGTCTGTTCTCTTAATTATTGCATCCTTAAAATATATCTCAGAGGTTGAAATTGATAATAAATAGTTTGAAATAATAAATGATATATAATATATTAAATATATACATGTATTTCTCTAATTTGTATGTATGGGTACACAAATAGAGAGATATAAGCATTTTTTTTGACATAGTGGTGGTCATATTTCCATAGACACAAACTAACATTCCTGGTCAGGATATAATAAAAATTGTTATTCTATCAATTGTTCTGTTCCAAAGTGATACAGTTGTAGACATGATTTTGTTGTTTTTCAAAAGAATTCCAGAAGAAAACCAAAATGTGTGTGTGTGTGTATACACTATGAGATTCAATGCATACCTTTTCTTTAATATTTGTTAATTTTTGCCCAACTAATACCTTGTAAATTTGCCAATGAATTGCATTAGAAAAATTGCAACTAAAGAAAGTCTACCTTAGTAGTCTAGAAACCACGAAGTGAGAAAGGAGATGAGGAATAACCAAAGTCAATTTAAGCTACTCAGTGTTTAGAAATTCCCATGGGGATTAGAAAGATTCAGTAGGTGGGATAAGAAGAATGTCTAAATTCTCCTCTTGTTCACATTCTGAGCTTCACCAAATACTGGTTTTCGCCTGTGTTCCAGGCAAAGGCATACTTGGTTACATTTTCCAACCTGTAGTTATTTATTTAACAAATACTGATTCCTTGCAAGACACTGTACTGGTCATTGGGGATAGACTGCTAAGCTAAAACCACATGCTTTTTGCTGCCATTATGCTTGTAAACTGGGGAAAGACACAGCCATTAATCTTAAAATCAAACTGGTATTTTTATAATTATAATTGAGATGAGTGCTTGAACAGAAAAGGCCAAGGCCACAGCTCTGTTACCAAGCAAACTTATCCAGCCTGGGAAGGTCAGCAAAGATTTCCTTGAGAATGTACTGCTTAACACAGAAGCCAGAGGATGCATAGGAATTTATAAGACTAGGGGGGGTAGTAGGTGATGGTTAATTAAGAAGTAGAGAAGTCTTATTTCCCTGGAACACAGAGGGAAGTGGGTGATGAAAGATGAGTCTGGAGAGGTGGATACTCTAAGGGGTCTTATATAAGCCATGTGTGAGGATTCTAGAAAAATGAAACAGGATAGATAATTTTTATGCTGTGGTATCTCATTGTGGTTTTGATTTGTATTTCCCTGATGCCAAGAGCATTTTTTCATGTGTCTGTTGACCATTTAGATGTCTTCTTTGGATAATTGTCTATGCATGTCTTCTGCGCAGCTCCTGATTAGATTATTTGTTCTTTGGTTGTTGAGTTTGATAAGTTATCTATATAGATTTTGGTTATTAGCCCTTTATCAGATAAGTCATTTGCAAATACCTTCTCCCATTCTGTAGGTTGTCTTTTGGTTTTGTTGAATGTTTTCTTTCTTTTTTTTTTTTTTAAAGATTCTATTTATTTGACAGACAGAGACCACAAGTAGGCAGAAAGGTAGTCAGAGAGAGAGGAAGGGAAGCAGGCTCCCCACCGAGCAGAGAGCCCTGTGTGGGCTCGATCCCAGGACCCCAGGATCATGACCTGAGCCAAAGGCAGAGGCTTTAACCCACTGAGCCACTCAGGCGCCCCTGTTGAGTGTTTTATTTGCTTTTTATGTTGCTGTCAAGTCCCAGTAGTTCATTTTTGCCTTTGTTTCCCTTGCCTTTGGAGACATGTCTAGCAAGAAGTTGCTGTGGCCAAGGTCAAAGAAGTTACTGCCTATGTTCTCCTCTAGAATTTTAATGGATTCTTGTCTCACATTTAGGTCTTTCATCCATTTTAAGTCTATTTTTGTGTGATGTGGATGGAACTAGAGGGTATTATGCTAAGCAAAATAAGTCAGTCCAAGAAAGACAATGATCCTATGATTTCATTCATATGTGGAATTTAAGAAACAAAACAGAAGAGCATAGGGGAAGGGAGGGAAAAATTAAACAAGACAAAAAATCTGAGAGGGAGACAAACCATAAGAGACTCTTAATCATACCAAACAAAAATGAGGATGGGGTAACTGTGTAATGGATATTAAGGAGGGCAGGGGATATAATGAGCACTGGGTGTTATATAAGACTGATGAATCATTGAACTCTACCTCTGAAACTAATAATACACTATGTGTTAATTGAATTTAAATAAAAAATAAAGTACAATAAATGCATGATTCCAAGGGAAAAATATGCTGTGATGTAGCATTATAAATCAGTTTTGCATTTTCAAAAACTGAGTGTAGTCGTTGATTCAAAAGAAGCAGGAGCATGTATGGAGAGGCTAGGAAGTATCTTACATTATATGGGCTTTTCATGTACTAGGTAACTTACATGTAAGATGCAAAGATACTTTTGATCATTTCAGAAATCATCTGCCTTCTTAGAATAGAGAGAAGGTTGGCTTAGCTCTCAGTGGGAGAACTTTATGTCTTGCACCTGAATACAGATTAGAAGCAGTTATACAGAAAAATCATCAACAATTCAGAGACAGAAATGGTTGATTTTTCATTACACAGAAGGAGCCTAAAGAAGGGAGATTATATCAAGACCTCCCCCAGAACAGAGGCAGACTTGAGGGTAATATTAGAGTCCATTGGGTAGCTATTACCATATCTTTTCAGATAAAAGTATTTCCTGATTGATGAACCTACATGTGGGCAATGAGATAGCTAATTCAGAAGCTATGAACTTGGTAGGTCTTCTTTCAGTTCTAGCTCCTCCCTAATGCAATCCATGTTTACTAGGGATTCAGATAGCAAAGGAAGAAATGTACCTGAACATTCTAAAGGAAAATATGGAATAAGAAGTTCCATCTATGCAATACCATAAACAGTGTCCACATGTAATGATGGCCTGGATTTTCAATACCTTATCATGATTTTAAAGGGAATTTACATTACTGTGTAATATAAATTATTCATTGAATAATGCAAATTAATGCATACTTTGTTAATATTGTGGCTAAATTAATGCAAAAATATCAAATTATGATTATTTCCTAAGTTCTAAAAATTCATCAAATTTATTAATCTTTTAGAATGTTTCAGTGTTTATCTTTTTTCTGGATTTGAGAGACTTTGATTTTATGCTGACCTGTGCTTTTTAAAAAACAATGGATTCTTTAAATTTATGGCATTGATCTATATAACTATCATTTTCCTTCTTCTCTACCTCCCTGAATTCTGTGCATAGATGGATGCTGACTGAGTTATGGACAGTTATGGACAATCTATAATATCATAATATATCATAAATTAACTGTTATATACTTCTGCCATGCTTATGTTACCTTAATACTTTATTGATTAGCTGACAAATCTGAACATTTTTCTTTCTTCTCATTTAATGTGGGTACAGTTTTAACTGTGTAAACAATTATAGTTGTATAAAGTATATATACACATATCTTCACATATGGTTTAAAGTTTGTACATAACTATGTATACACACACACACACACTGTACTCAATGTATTTTTCATTCCCTAATTTATACTTATACTTTTCATTCCCTAATTTATATTTATATATAAATTTATATTTATATTTATATACATATATATTTATATATATATATATATATATATATATATATAAAGGGAAGTATGCTGCTAAGTAGTAGGTTTGACTTTGAAATCAGACAAACGTGGTTTACTAGTTCTACTATTTACTAGGTTCTTGCATGTGAGCAAATTACTTGGCCTTTTTTTGTAGCCTCAGTTTCCTTGGCTCTAAATGAGAATAAAAATGCTTATCTCACAGGTGTATTGTAAGAATGATAATATGGATAATCATTATTAGAGTTTCTGATACATATTAAACACACAGAAATTTTTAATAAAATAAGTGACATGATGTAGTTAAAATATCAACTGCTGAGCATAATGATACTTTCTGCAAAGGCAAATGCTGGCTCACAAAGAATAGCCTTCAAAGTCAATATACATGAACTCTCTTTGGTTTCTCCAAGTACTCTCTGTTATCATGCGTACATTACTTAGCCACAATGTTTTGTCATTTCATTACCTTAAAAAATTACTTTAACAGCATAAACCTTCCAAGTCTGATGTGAGGATTCAGTGTTTTGTGTGTGTGTGTGTGTGTGTGTGTGTGTGTAGTTTCTGTCCAAGTATCATACATGTAGTAGGATTTTATCTTCAGTATCATCATCACATTCTAATTTGTATCTTGTATCTTCACATTTTCACAACTTGCTGATATTTGTAATTAGAAGTATGATTTAGTTTCTAACAACTTAGGAAAACATAATGACAAAGTATAAAATAATGAAATGATTCTCTTCTTTTGCCTTTTGATAAAGTTTTTGACATTTTGCCACCCATGCGCTATCAGGAGACCATGAGTACCATCCTGACATGGATCCAGCAGTCAGAAACAAAACTCTCTATACCTCAGGTCACTGTTACTGAATATGACATCATGGAACAGAGACTCGGAGAGTTACAGGTCTGTGAATATTTGAATATCTTAAACAATGTAGTGCAGATATCATTTATCAAACAGTCACATTGGTGTAACCTTTATTTTTTACATTGGTGTAATATGAAAATAATAGAAATAAAATAATTGTGGTAGATATGATAGTTTGCAATTGGAAAAGTGAAGGTAAGATTTTTAAAAATGTAATATTTTATGCATTTGTGCTTTCTCTCCATAAGACAAAAATTCTTTCTTTGAAGAGACATGGTCTGTGTATGAATTATATTCTTTCTTGTTTAGTAATTATTTTTAGATACAACAATTTTGATTATTATAAAAATTGTGGTATTATTCCCCCCTTTGCTTGCTAATTTAGAACTCCTTTCACATTTCCATACATTAAGTGGTAAAATCTGTGTAGTTATAAAATAAATTTTAAACATTAGCCTTATGTAATATCATAACTATTTTTCGAGTTCTATTTATATTTTTAGCAGCCTTATATCGAGTAATAGAAAAATACTAATATGGTAAATAAAAAAATTGTAGGAGGTTTCAGAATGTTTTTCCTGCTAATTCTGAAAAGTTTGTGTTGTATGCAATCACGTTTTATTTTTTAAGTCAAGAAAGCATTTATTAATTATATTTTGGAGCTATGTGTACATTTTGAGAACTAATAAAAAAATAACTTTTATGTGAAGAGTTCTTTTTCAAGAATTAAATATTATTTCTTAAAATTATGTTACAGCTATTTCTTCAAAGAAATCTCTGTTTAAACATTTCTCACTATATATTGCCCTATGTAGACTGACTGTGTCCTCTGCTATCACATCAAGCAACCTATAACTATTTGATCTTGTTTTTTTTTTATCTTCTTTTTAATACTTGGAATGATCCCAAAATTTACTTTGAAGAATAGTGATGTAATAGAACTATAAGCTTAAAAAGAATACAAAAAATACAGCTACTAGAGGAGTAGATTGAGTATACACAAAATGATGTATAGATGAGTGGAAGAGTATACTTGTACTGAAGAAACATTGAAGAGAAAAATTACTTATAACTATTACTGAGAAATTGTATTAAGTAGCTGAAAAAAAATGTCATTAGAACTTTGTGTCAAATGTTACACCAAAAGAAAATACCACATATATTAAAAAGTTCAAAAACATTTTAATAAGGACAAATTTAGGAGAAATTTTTGAGTAAAATATTTTAAAACATACGGGGCGCCTGGGTGGCTCAGTGGGTTAAGCCTCTGCCTTCGGCTCAGGTCATGATCCCAGGATCTTGGGATCGAGTCCCGCATCGGGCTCTCTGCTCAGCGGGGAGCCTGCTTCCCCTTCTCTCTCTGCCTGCTTCTCTGCCTACTTGTGATTTCTGTCTGCCAAATAAATAAATAAAATCTTTAAAAAAAAATATTTTAAAACATACAAGAGAGCAGCGCACAAACCAATGGACACAATTGCAAACATGGTAAAAATACCAGACAATTTAAAAGAAAGATGAGACCATGGAAAAAATTGTCTGAATAAGGGAGGATCATTAGTAATGAATTTACAAAGAGAGGCGTAAACAACCATTAAACCTATGAAAATTTATAATTCAAATTATAAAGGATGAAATACAAATGTATAACATGGAATACCATTTTTCACATCTAAGTTGCAAACGAAAAGATATAATAAGTGCAAGTCTGGCAGCAATGAACTGTCTTCTCACTTTCTGGTGGGAATATAAATTGAATTAGAGTTTTACTGAGAAAACTTTTCAATACTTCCTGATAACATACAAAATGATTAATTGCGATATCCATGTGAATACGATTTTCATGAAGTCTATATCTTAAGCAATAATCAGAATACATGAAAAAATAGAAAAATAGATGGAGATAGATAGATGGGGAGATTATAAACATAATTTATAGAGTTGGAAAATTAGAAGTTAATTTGTGGAGTTAATAATGGGAAATGGTTAAATGAACCAGAGACACCATTAAAATTTATGTTTTTGAAAAATACTTAATGACATGGGAAAAGACACAAAAATAAAAGACCTAGCTCAAAATGTAGTTATGTGTATGCTAGATATTGTCTAAATAATAAATCAAATTTAATGAAGTAAAATTATAGCAAAGTAAAAAAAATTAAAATACCACAAAGTAGGCATATTCTACAACTATAAAAGGCATGCATTTGCCATATTTGGGGAATATTATAGATCACATTATAAAAGAAGGAATGATTGTGTATGTGTGTATATAATATATTCACATGTTCAATAGTTAGAGAAACACAAAGTTTATGTAAAATCATATATAAATGGGTAACTTTTCCATGTTTTATCTTGATCCTTTATTACTTTTTAACTAGAAAGTAATAAATAGCACATAGAAATACCCTAAAGATAGATATTCCGTTATAAGCTATTGCATAGGTTACACAGGATGAATGTAAAACCAACTTTAGAAATTCTCCCTAAAATTATCCTAGAATTTCATTGTAACACTAAAAAAAAAGTCTTGTAAAACATGTGAAACTTTAGTTAATTGGCATTTGTAGGCCATCTGTCTGATAACTTACTCAGTTTTGTTATCCCATCTATCTCTATGATTTCGTTATGTTTTTACCTAGAGAGTGTTAGAAGTTGTCTTACTAAAGTCTTGGTGTAATTGAATTAACTCGCTAACTATATTATAAATACAGATATTAATATCCAGACATGATGCAATAAAATTAGGTGTGCTAGAATTCTGGTTCATTTAGATATAGTTAGGGTTATTTTTGACATTGTTCCTAAAAAGAGGCATAGATTTTTAAATAAAATATTTCTGTGCAATTACTCTTAGGGTAAACAGTAGAATTTAAGTTACTCCTAATCATTCTGTAACTGATGGCACATCATCTATATTTTTAGATGTTTGAATCACATCACTTTCAGTGTAAATACATTTAAGTGAAACTGTGCAATGAAACTTGTTATTTTTCTTCAATTAGTATACATGTGCTTTCTTTTTTTAAAATTTTAGGCTTTACAACGCTCTCTGCAAGAACAACAAAGTGGCCTAAACTATCTCAGCACCACTGTGAAAGAGATGTCAAAGAAAGCACCGCTGTCTGATATTAGCCGGAAGTATCAATCAGAATTTGAAGAGATTGAGGGCCGCTGGAAGAAGCTGTCTTCCCAGCTGGTTGAACATTGCCAGAAGCTAGAGGAGCAAATGGCTAAACTTCGAAAAATTCAGGTAATCCAAGCTTGAACTCTTGTATTCATTTGTTTTCCTGGCTTGTTTCTCCCCTAATGATGTGTTCTAAAATTTAAAGGCAAATAGAAATTTATCCTCTATAGTTCTTCAAAGTGAGTGGTGAGATCAAAAGACACCCATTTTTCTCAAATGAGTGTATCTTGCTTATTTCTTTTAAGAAAACAGTAGTTAAGATTTCCCCTCTCTAGATTTTCTTGAGAATTATTTTTTTTTTTGCCAAAAGAACTAATGGGACTTAAATATATTTTTAGCTTAATATTTTTCAAAACGAGTCTATCCTTTAGCCTGGCTGCTCTTTAAAATATAGATATCACTTAGCTTATGAATAGATAAAAAGTTATCTGTCATGGAATATAGTCAGATCATTTTATCTGCGTATTTTGCCTATAATTGTTTTTATAAATTTGACCTCATTACCTTCCGGAGACCAGCTCCTACTGACTTAATTCGTTTGAATAGTGCCACTGTGCTCCTAATCACCCAAGCTGGAAATGGTAAACGAACAATTACATTCTAGTCTAAAGCCTAAAATATTTACTGAGATAGGTAATACCTCTCTTATGGGGTGAATTATTGTGAAGAATATTAATGCTTTGACAGCATCATAGCATAATGAAAAGCATTATGAACGAGATACTTCTGGTTGACGTCCCAGTGCAGCTATTAGCTGTTGTTTGTTTTTACCTTTTAGAAACCAAAAGAACATGTCCTGAAACAATCCATAAAGTACAACATATATATGAACATATCTCTGCATATAAACATATGTGCACACACACTTATGTGCAAACCCATTTTTTCCAGTACAAGTGGTTAAAGAGGGTATAAATACATGGTGTTTTCCAACAAGGATTTCACATTCTAGAGAAGGGAATAGGTGTGTTAGTTCCCTACTGCTGCTGTCATGAATTACCGCAAATTTAGTAGCTTAACATGGCACCACTTTATTATCTTATAGTTCTGGAGGTCAGAAGTCCAAAATCAGCTGCAGTGGGCTAAAATCAAGGAGTGGATATGGCTATGTCTTTTCTGGAGTCTTTAGCAGAGAATCTGTTGCCTTGTCCTTGTTAGCTTCTGGAAAATGGTATTTGTCCCCTGATATCTGCATCTTCTCTATTTAGGTCAGCAGCACAGCATCTCAGGGCCTCTCTCTCTATATGTCACACTCTTGACCCCTCTTAATAAGGACCCTTGTAATTACATTGTGCCTGGCTAGATAACCCAGAATAACGTCTCCATTTCAAAATATTTAATCTCATCCGCAGAGTTGTGTTTTTTTTTTGTTTTTTTTTGTTTTTGTTTTTTTTTGCCAGGTAAGGGACCATATTCCCAGGTTGCAAGAGTGAGGGCATGCACATCTTAGCGAGGTCATTATTCAGCCAACACAGGAAGTCAATTAATGAGTATGGTAAACATTACTACAAGAGACAGAAAAGAAATCCAACATCAGCTGGGCAAAGGGGCTATGCAATGTTCTTGGAACATGGGTTATCTGGGCTTCACCTTGAACAAGTAGAATTCAGTCAGCTGATAAAGAGGAAAAGAAGTTACCTCACACAATGAAGCCATATATTCACTTATCCAGAAGGGGTTCAGTCTTGGAGAGACAAAAATATGTTTGGAGATTAATAATGTATGTGATTAGAAAAATGATCTAGGAGTAGATAATGATCCCAGATACCATGCTTTAGAATATGAATTACAACCTAGTGGTGATGGAATTAAAAATTAGAATTTCGGGGACTCCCGGGTGTCTCAGTTGGTTAAGCCCCTGCCTTCAGCTCAGGTCATGATCCCAGAGTCCTGGATTGAGTCCCGCATCGGGCTTCTTGCTCAGCAGGGAGCCTGCTTCTCTCTCCACCTATGCTTGCCACTCTTGCCTGCTTGTGCACTCGCTCGCTCTCTCTCTCTCTCTCTGACACATAAATAAATAAATAATTTTTTTTTAAAAAATAAGAATTTGGAACTGTTACTGCTATTTTAAAGAAGGAGAGATGATAATATTTGTGTTTTCAAAGCATCACTGTGATAAGAAGAAGGCAGAGTGAAGAAAAATACTGACACCTATGTGGAGAATGGATTAGAGTAGGGAAAGATTGAGACAGACAGCAAAAAGAGCTAATGCGGTAATCAAGGAGCCAATAATAAGATCTGAACTAGATCTTAGAAATATGAAACCAGACTCAAGAGATATGAGCAAGATGATGATGTTGAAATCTGAAGTTCTTAGATTTAGTCAAATGCTTTTAAAAAGCATTAGTATTAATCAAATTGAATGGGTAGCTTTCTGGCAAGCACACATTTTCAACAGAGATTTAATTAAGAAGGGAGGAAATAGCACATCTGGGCAGCAGAGTTGAATTGTATGGAAATAAAGGAGCTCGAAAATCACACATTTGAAAAGTAGCAAAAAAAAAAAAAAGCAGTCAGGGAGTGAGGGGAAGCAATATGTGAAAGAATAATGGGAGGTACTTGGCTATTTATAAATGATAAAAGTTGACATTTTTTCCCTGATCATTACTTCAACCTGGTCAGGCAAATAGGAAATTAAAATCAGAGGTTTTCTCTTCGAAATGACAAAATCTTGTGTTCTGAGAAGTTCCCAACTGGAGGGACTATTTAAACTGTCAACTGTAGAAAACAATTTGTGGAAGTTCAGGTTTAGGGGAGGCTATAAAGACACCATTACATTGAGTTTATTGTTCATAGTTTGTTTTATGTACTGTAAGGGCACATTGTTAGTATTATCATGAGTTGTTTTGTAACTTAAAATTTCTCTAGAGGGGGATATGATTTAATGTTCTCAAGAGTAACATCATAAAACCACATTTGGTAGTAATTTTTTATTTTTAACAATAGCAGATTTCATACACCAGTGCTCATACTGTAGACCATAAAAATGCAGTCTTAGTAAAAATATTCTTTTCCTGAAGAGCTACTTAGAGACATCCTTCAAACACAGGAATAATTTCTGGGCTTGTGTTCATAAATATCACTGTGATGAATTGTGTTAAGAGAAATCAGCACCCCAGTATGGCTTAAAATGGGTCTCTGATTCCAGAATCACATAAAAACTCTGAAGAAATGGATGGCTGAAGTTGATGTTTTCCTGAAGGAGGAATGGCCTGCCCTTGGGGATCCAGAAATTCTAAAAAGACAGCTGAAACAGTGCAGGGTAAGATTTTTATATGACCCTTATCATATGAAGACTTTTATATGGAAGTTATGATTTGATTTTATCAGTGGTCCTTAACCAGAGTGATTTTGTTCCCCTGAGGGACATTTAGCAACCTCTAGAGACATTTTTATCACAAACTGGAATGGGGTTGATGCTACTAGTATGTAGTGGATAGAGGCCAGGAGTGCTCTGTACATATTCTATCATAGAGAGACCGAAGAGCCTCTCACAAGAAAAAGTAGCCAGTCTAAAATGATAGTTGTACCAATGTTGAGAAACCAGGTTAAATAAATGAGGAACAGAATATCATTATCTTTTACTCAATACTCAGAAGATTATTTTACTATAAAATATGATTTAACCTAAAGGCAAAGAAGCCTTTGAGCTATTTGTCATATCTTATTGCAGATTATTAGTCATACTGTGTTGCTCTGCCCAGGCATATTGCACTGGACATAATATTACACAATACGGATTTTTGAAATAATATTCAATATACCATTGTCATGCAGCAGAAAGAAAGTAATCTAGCTCTTTAAAGAATCTTCTTTGCAAATACAAGCTAAGAAAAAAGAAAACAAACCCAGCTTACAAATAACCTTCACACCCATCATGCTATAAACAATTGCTGCAATATCTTGCATCTGAAAACCAAAATAATTTCAAAAATAGTAATGTATAAAGCCCATCATTTTCACACATTTTTCTAACAAGGAATATTAAATTTCTTTCTTTTTGTGTCTGATCTAAGTAGAATATAGATAATTCCCTACTTGACTCACACCAGGAAACCACTGAACAGTGTTGGCAAGGCTGAGAGATAGATATGTCTATATCTATAGGTGGGTGTGTATCAGAGTTTAAATTCTTTACATTCTTTTAAGAAAGAAAGGCTTGAATTCATGGGTAATGTCCTGATTCCTGATTATATGGATTATATGTTTCCCATCTATGTGGCATTTCTAGTATGTTATAGCAACATTTGCTTTAGCTTACGTGGAATTATTTCCTTAGCTTTTAGTCAATGACATTCAGACGATTCAGCCCAGTCTCAACAGTGTCAATGAAGGTGCACAAAAGCTGAAGACTGAGGCAGAGCCGGAGTTTGCCAGCAGCCTTGAGACAGAACTCCGAGAACTTAACACTCAGTGGGATTATGTGTGTCGCCAGGTACGAACAGCTTCTTTCACTGTGCCTTGTCTCTACTTAATTAAGTTAGATTTTTTTAATGTATCCCTTGACTACCGCCCTTTTTGAAAGTTTAATCTCTGAGCATGTTGATGCTTTAAAGTCTAGTGAGTTCAAACTAGCCTTTGTCTACTATTTAAAAAAAAAAACACTATTAGAGTAGCAGTTTTAAATAGTATTTCTTCATCTTACTGGAATCCTAAGATGACCTTCTTGAAGAATGAACAGGCTGAACGGTAAGGTCTTGGGTCCTGTTTTCAGGCATGATTTTCATTGAATGTTTTCTCCAGTGCATAACTTTAAAATAGTAATTGGATTAGCAGAACATATTTTAACCTTGTAGACTTCGTACAGGGATAAAATGAATGACTCATCTATGTGTATGTACAAATATGATAATTTTCACTTCTGATTATTAAGATAGGCAAGCTTGGCTTCTTCATTATATTTATTTCAGTAAATGAATTAAGATTGGAAATCAGTAAATGAATTAAGATTGGAAATAGTTAAAATCTCAGTAGGGGAAATAAAACACAAAATAACTCTACGATCACATCCGAGGTCCTTATTTTTATACAGCAGAATGTTCTATAGACATTGATTTTCAATTTCAAGATTACATTATGGAAAAGTAAATATTATATATGCAAGTACCATATATATAATACTTCTTATTCAAAAGATGAAATTTTGACCGGAAGCAGTGATTATTGTTCAATACACTAGTAGCTTTTTAAAGTTAATGAGAGGTTTCATCTTATGTGTATTACAGGCAGTCAGTCTTTGGTTATTTCTAAGTAACCTTTCAAAGTTGAAAAGTTGAAAAGAAATCACGCCACAAGGCAAACATTAAATTTGAAAAAGGGAAGAATTTTAAAAAGGAGAAGGCAAGGCAAGTCACCCAGCTAATACTGTTACTGGCAAATGCTCAACAGTTCTATTAAGTCACAGACAAGATAGCCATGGGTCAGCTAGCATGCAGTCTTCTCTGGAGTAAGCCAGTCCTAGAAGGGATGTTCAGGGAAAAAAAATATTACTTAGATAATAGATTATACCATTTATATTTTCCTGGAAGGCCCATATGAAAGGTATTTGTTTGTTCAATGTTTCTAATGGATGAATAGAAAGAACAACACCAATTTAGAGCAAGAGAGAAAACAACAGAAAAAAAGATGTATAAAGTCAACAATACTACTGAGACCTCAAAGTTTTTACATGTTGGAGAAGTATAATTTTTAAAGTATCTCTAGTCTTGAAATGTCCTTGTTTAAGACCTTCTTTATACTATAAAATATACCACAGACTTGTCATTTAAGGGAAGTGTTGTAAAATTTGCCAGCTGTGTAACAAAAACTCTTTAGATCCCATCCATGGTTTCAACCCATTCTAGAATGCTTGACATCTCTGTGGATCTCCTTGGAATATCACACTGTGCAATGCTCTGACACTACTGCCAAAAGACCTATGCTTCTTTAAGCAAGTGTCATGCATTCAAGAAGACAAGTAAGGCAATACAGTCTTCCCAAGCAATGACGCCAAGCTTGGGTGTTGGGCCCAATTCAGGGCTTCAGAGGAAACCAGAAAGAAATAATCAATCTATGCATTACAGAAATGGCTACATACAAAATGGGGTGTGATGTTCTTTCTTGGACTAAAATTAACTCATTTGTTTTTAGATGAAAGAGTCTGGAAAAAAAACATAAATTAGAGACAAAATTGCCCAAATGCCTGATACACTTAGAGATACTTTGAGATCCCATGATTTAATTTTGTAGGTATAAGATGGTTGACATTTTAAATTCTGAAAGTTTTGTAGTCAAATAAAAAAAAATCAAGATTTTAGTTATTTCTTAAATAAAGGATAATCATTATTAAAATAACTCACAAATTAGTGAACCATACTCAAAAGGAGAAAGGGAGGGAGGGAAGGAGTTTCATAATTATGTATATCTTTACATTATTGTGTTATATAGTTATTAAGAAAACTAATCATATGTATGCAAATACATAATTTATTTAGACATTTTTTACTATTTCTTCATTACTTATTAGAATATTTACTTCAGTATGTATTTTTAAACATTTCATAACAGATGTAAGTTGGAAGGAAATAAACATAATAAATATCTATCATCATGGAGGGTATAGTTTAGTACAGAAGATGGAAAGTAAGTGAGTTAACATAATATCACACAGATGCCCAATTCTAATGTTGATAAATGCTCTGAAAGAAGCAATAAGAATGCCCCGAATGAGACTAAAGGAGCAGGGAAGCTGCTTTTTATTGGGTCTTCCAGAAAGTGTTTTCTGAAGAGGTGGAATTAAAGTTGATGCCTGATAAGTGCAAAGAGCCTGGACCCTAGGCGACAAGGGAAAATCTGGAAACAGAACGAAGTGGGTGAAATGACCAAGGTGGGAGAGAAGAAGAGTGAGCATACATGAGCCACTTAGAGGCTTCCCTCATGCATAAGGGAAGCCTCTAAGTGGACCAGCATGAACCAGGAGAAGGCTGGTGGGAAAGAAGTCATGAACTGTCTCCTAAGTCACAGTGAAGATTTAGTATGCATGTCAAGTGCACTGGGAAGCTATTGGGCTTTTAGATAGAGAAGTGGCATCATCTAAAGCAAGTGTTGAAAACTTTGTTCTATACTCCGTTGTATGATGAATAGCTTAAAGGGGCACAAGTGGAAGCAGTGAATGTTGCTGTTGTCCAGGTAGGAAGTAATACTGCCAAAGAACAGGGAGGGCATTAGTGGAGGTCCGGAGACATAAAGGAATTTGAAATACATAATCCTCTTGTGACATGATGTTAGGTTCACTGTCCAAACCTCTTCAAGTATTTTTCCAAGTTCTTCCATAGAGATGGAGATGATTTCAATACTTGTTGCTCTCTCGTTACTGTTTATTTTTAGTTATCTGTTATTTTCCCATTATACAGTAATTAACATGTGGAAGGGATATGTTATTTTGGGCAGACTGGACCAAAATGCTTGTGGGACACAAAGTTTGTTGAAACTCTGTCCTTCAGGGTCTGTCTCCAGCAAGCTTACTTCACTCAGTATGCCAGACATTTGTTTATAATGTAGTCTTTTTTTTCTTATTTTTGACAATTAAGCAAGTTCTTGTTATATTTTTTTTTATCAGGGCCTCTACATTCATTTCCACCTTTGACCATTATTCCTTTTCTAACATGACACATTACTTTCTTCATTTGATCAGTTCCTGTGAGAATGACATATTTGTTGGTAAAGAGAGTTTGCCTCAAGTTGGGAGGCTGAGAGGAGGAATCAAAGTGTATTCAGTTTCCTGTCTAAAGTGACAGTGTTGGCAATAGTGCCTTTACCTAATGAAAGAAAGACTGGGGGTAAGGAAGGAACAAAACTGAACAAAATACTTCCATTTTGGTCATGTTTATATTGGATAAGTAGACAATCAGAAATGTATCTGGAATTCAAGTGGGATACTTGAACTGGGCATATAAACTATTTATGCAAAATAAAGATATCATTTATATAAGAAAACTCCTATCTCACAATGAAAATATTGTCCACCCACTTCCCTGAAATGCATGACTAATAAAATTTGAAATTCTTACAGATGGAGAAGGATTTCTTATGGGTAGAGAGGCAAAACATAGTGTGTTAGACCGGGGCTCTGGAACCATATTTCCTCGGTTTAGATCTTACCCCCACCAAAAACTACTTGTGTGAACCTGAAAAAGTTGCTTATTCTCTCTGTGCTTCAGTTTCCCAGTCTTTATAATGTGATGATATTAACACCTACTTTAAAAGAATTTTGTGATCAAATGGGTTAATTATTTGAGAGAGAGAATAAGGGAGAAAGAGTGGAGAGGGCCAGAGGCAGAGGGGGAGGGAGAGAGAATCCTCTAGCAGATGCCCTGCTGAGCACAGAGCCTGATGTGGGGACTCTATCCCACAACTCTGAGATCATGACCTGAGCCAAAATCAGGAGTCAGACGCTCAAGAGATTGAGTCACCAAGGTGCCCCAAATGAGTTAATTTTTGTGAAGTGTGTAGGCTAGTACCTAGCACAGAGTAACCACTATGTACAAGCTTGGTAAATAAAATAAATTGACATGAAATAGACATAAACTTGCATGTATAAAATTATAAAGTATGTGTCATTTCTAAGTAAATAGTACATAATTATATATTTTAATTAATAGTAACTATAAATTTATAATAAATAGTTACCAAGAAACAATGGATTGAGAAATTAGAAGGATGCCATTCTGATAATTTGCAAATCTGTCTTTTTTTCACTCAATATGGCTTTTAGGTGTAATCATCCACAGATCCCTGGGTCCCTTTTTATTATTTCTTAAATATTTTAATAGCTGGATTACTGTCATTCCTGTCATAATTCTTGGAGATTTACAAATCTTCTCAGATGATGCTTCCAGTTCCTAAGCCCTCAGGTCTTCGATAGCTCTTCCAGTGATTTTCTCTTCGGCTGCCCATTCCCAGCCTCTTAATGTAGACCTTGTCATTACAAAGCACTTCTCCATAGTATCAAACTCAGGTACTCCACTCTGCAGTAATCAGTACCTTCCTTTCCAACTCATTCCCATAGGACTCCAGCCTCAAAATTCTTCCATCTTAGTGGAATGCATAACTCAGTAATTTTACCAACTTCTGATTAGAGAAGCACTTGCTCTTCTCTTTGTCCTTTCTGACTCAAGAGAGACCATGTGTTATATGCTGGTTATCTGTAATCCATCATCAAGAACACCCCTTGTGTTTTCTCTCAACTCCTTCGTCCTCTCCTGTCTTTGTGTAAAACATCTATGTGACAGCACCCTACCTAGGTCAGTTTCACTTTCCTGATGATGCTGTGCCTGCACTGGGAAGAGTAAATATGGCTGAAGGAAAACATATATCGTGCTGAGTAGTATCACTTGGAAATCATGAATGCAAGCCTCAAGTAGCCCCTTGGTGCTGACTAGTAATCTTGTTACATTTTTCCAATGCATTCATAGCCCCACTCCTCTGAGGAATGTTTTTCACATATGCTTCAGATATCTACCAGTTCTTCTTCCGTCCTTGCTCTATGGCAATTTACAAGCTTCCTATTTCTCCTCCTCCTCCACTTCCTCCTCCTTCTTTTTTACTTGCTTCACATTTCACTGAAAAAAAAATAGAAACATTCAGAAGAGTACTTGCACACTCTCCCACAAACCTGCATGTGGGTTCAGGGACTCTATTTTCACATTGTTAATATGAGTTACCTGTCTGTGCTTCTGTCTAAGGCCAGCATGTCCACTTTTAAAAAAAAAAAAAGGTTTAATTTATTTATCTGAGAGAGAGAGAGAGAGAGAGAGAGATCATGAGCAGGGAGGAGGGGTAGAAGGAGAAACAGATTCGCCACTGAGCAGAGAGCCTGATCCGGGACTCAGTCCCAAGACTCTGGGATGATGACCTGAGTCGAAGGCAGATGCTTCACTGATTGAGCCACCCAGGCAACCATAAGGCCAGCCTTTCCACTTGTATGTTGGATACCATCCTCTTTTTTCAGCACACAGACATTATGCCACCTATTGAATATCTTCCTTCCTCCTACGTCAAAAATATATTTCTTTCTTCTACTGAATCATTTCCATCGGTAGGGAATCATGCTGCCATTAATATCTCCTGCCATTAGAAAAGATAGCCATTTGGAGTGCCAGGCTGGCTCAGTTGGGGGAACATATTAGTCTTGCTCATGGGATTCTAAGTTCAAAACCCACATTGTGTGTAGAGATTACTTAAAAATAAAATTTTAAAAAATACCCCCTTTGCCTCACATTTCCTCCACCTCACCTCTCCATATCCATTCCCCTTTATAGAAACTCTTTGCATACCACTCATCCAATTCTTTCTTGAATGATCCCTAATCAAGCTTTGATCCTCATCACTACACTGAAACAGTTTTTGTCATGGTCACCAGTAAATTCAGATTATCAAATCCATTGTTTAGTCTTTATATTTGTTTGATTGGCTTCTGTGTCATCACTTTCTGTTGGTTCTCTCTTAGTCAGCCTTGAATTTCCATGACCACTCTTAATACCTTTGGTGATTCCTTTGCCTTGACCTCTAAACTTGAAATAATTCCAGGGCTCCATCTTTGGGCTTTTCTTCCTTATCACCACTTACTCCTTAGGTAAACTCATTCAGCTTTATGGCTTTAAATGTTATCTATAAGTTGTTGCTTCAACAATTTTATTATAATCTGGACCTTTTTCCTGAATTCTAGATCTGCATATCCAGCTCCCTACTCAATACCTCCATATTGATGAATAGACAAACTAAATCTAGCATGTACCCCAAATTCCTTACATACTCTTCAATCTGCTACTTTGACTTCCTAGAACAACAAGTGACAACTCCATCTTTCCATTTATCCAAGGCAAAACCCTTGAGTCACGTCTTCTCATCTCCTTTTGCCTTTGTGGGAACTATGCAATCTAGCACCATATACCAAGGTACTTGGGAGGAGTCTCGCTCACCTATGAATGAAGTAATATTCATACAGACCTCAGTCCTGCCTGTATTCCCTGCAGTAGTCCATTAACCAGTTCCAGCCCCCTTCAGCCATGGTCTGGTAGCCCATGCAGAACAATGACTTAGACAATCATTCATGGAAAAGAGAGCCTTAGTGGAAGTCCAGGAGTCTATTGGAGAAGATGCAATGTACTATTGGAACAACAACAAAAAAAATCCAAGAATGGATGCATTGGAGGGGGTAAAAGGAAAAGTTTGGCTTTACTTGTATCACTCCTCCCCCTAAGGCTGCATAGCTCCATGTCAAGAGAGCCCTTGTTAGAATCATGATTTCTCCCACATGGAAAAGTGAGACCATGTGAGTGAGTGCCCAGCTTCCCTAACTATGCAGGACATTGCCAAAAAGGCACATTTCTCTCTCCTCAATCCATAGTACTGAGTTGTGAGCTACATTACTGAGGGCTAATGAGCAGCTGGAAGAACAGCCACCAGGTCTGGGGATTGTATTAAAAGTGTACAGGTCATAGTAATATCACTGAGCCCTTCACAAGCTTTGCCCATCAGCTGCTGAGGTCACTCTGTCCAGTGAGCTCCCCAATTTCCCACAGCACTACCAGTGTCCTGTATGACACCCCCACATCCATCCCAAAACTGTGGCTGGCTTCCAGTGCATACTGTGGATGGTGGCCAGGACAAGCTTTTGTAGGAAGCTAATGAGCATGCACAGAAGTTTGGCCTTAATCTTCAGGCCTTGGAGAGACCACAAACCTAAGCATTTAGCACCAGTCTTAGAAAGGAAAAGGGAGGCTGTCAATACCTTTAGTCTGGTTTTTTGCAGGATAAAGAGAAGCCATGCAAGCTTAAGAATTCTGCCACAAGGGCGCCTGGGTGGCTCAGTGGGTTAAGCCGCTGCCTTCGGCTCAGGTCATGATCTCAGGGTCCTGGGATCGAGTCCCGCATCAGGCTTTCCGCTCAGCGGGGAGCCTGCTTCCTCCTCTCTCTCTCTCTCTGCCTGCCTCTCTGCCTACTTGTGATTTCTCTCTGTCAAATAAATAAATAAAAATCTTTAATTAAAAAAAAAAAAAAAAAGAATTCTGCCACAAGAGGGAGCCAGAATTGTGGAACAGTCATATTCATAGAGGGTCTCAGATAGCCTCAGAATCCCTAGTGGTGTTGACAGAAGGTATTTCTCTTCTGATGGCATGTAGTAAAGACTAGAGGAGGTGATTTTTACAGTGAATGCAAAGACAGTGTTACCAGACTTCAAGGAGCATGGAGAATCAAGAATCATGCTACTACCAAAGGGTCATAATAATTTTCCAGTAACCAACCTTAAGGACATGGAGATCTGCCACTCATCTGTTGAAAATAGTTGTTCTAAGAAAATTCAGTGAGCTGTAGGAAAACAAAGACTATTAAATTACATTAGGAAACCAATAAAGGAACACAGTGAGAAGTGTAAAAAAATAAAAATCATGAAGAAAAAAACACAAAGGATATCTGAGAGCTGAAGAATACAGTGGAAGAAATGGGAAACGTAATAAACAGCCTTAATAGAATGGATCAACTGGAAGAAAAAAATCTGTGAAGTAGAAGACAGGACTTACAAAGTTGTCTGGTCAGAGGAGAATGAAAAGAAGAAGTGGGGAAAAAAAAAAAAGTATGTGCCCTATGGAACACTATCAAGAGAAGTAATTTGTGAATTATTAGAGTCCCAGAAGGAGAAAAGAGGGGTAAAAGGGGCAGAAAGCTTATTTATGGAAATAATGGCTTCAGACTTCTCAAATCTGGAGAGAGATTTGACCGTCCATGAATTCATGAGGCTTTTAGGTCACAAAAAAAAAAAAAATCAATTCAGAAACATATTTTCCAAGAGACATCAAAAATGAAAAAGTCATTTATTTTATCAGCAAAATAAGCTCATTTGGGAAGAATAGAGGAGACGCACCTTGGAACAATTAAGCTGTAGGAAAACATAGGCACATCTGAAAAGACCAAAGCAAGGTCAGCTTTTTTTAGGTTTCAGGGTAAAATTCAGGTAGATTGTTTGGAACAGGAGGTAAGGGTGTGGTGGTTTCTCATTGGCTGCAGGCATTGTTTAGCAAATTGTTCAGGGGGTAGGGAGAGAGCTTCCTCTTCCTGCTGGTTATGAGGTCGCAGGGAATGGTGCATGGGTGACAGCTCCCCCTTTAGGGCTTCATGACTGTTTTAATGAGGTTTCCCATACTCATTTTCATACTTTTTGCCTACAAGAGAACCTCATAAAGTCTTCACTGGATTTCTCAGTGGAAACTTTACATGCCAGGAGAGAGTGAGGATATATACTTAAAGTGCTGAAAAGAAAAAACAAATGCTAACCTAGAAAATACTATCTGGCCAAGTAGTCTTTCAAAAATGAAGGAGAGATAAAGTCTCTTATAGACACACAAATGCTAAAGAAGTTCATCATTACTATATCCACCTTAGAAGAAATGTTGAAAGAAGTTTAAGCTGAAATTAAAGGATATTAGTTAGTGGTATGAAGACATATGAAAATATACTGCACACTGTATACACTGCATTAATAGAATGAAATATTTTTTAAAAATATATTTCAGTAGATGCAGAAAAAGCATTTGACAAAACTGCCAGTTTGACACCCTTTCATGATAAAAACTTAATAAATTCTGTATAAGAGGAATGCCCTTGACCACAGTAGAAACCATATATGTCAACCTTGCAGCCAGTATCACACTCAGTAGTGAAAAGCAGAAAACTTTTCCTCTAAGATTAGACAAGGGTGCCCACTCTCAGCACTCTTATTTAACATAGTCCTGGGAATTCTAACGAAAGCAATTAGGAAAGAAAAAGAAATAAAGACATCCAAATTAGAAAGGAAGAAATAAAATTGTTTGCAGATGATGTTTCCTCTACATAGAAAATCCTAAAGACCCCACCAAAAAAGTGTTGTAACAATAAACAAATTCAATAAAATTGCAGTATGGAAGTAGTCAAATTATGGAAAGAGCCCAGATGTCCATCGGTTGATGGATAGATAGAGAAGATGTGGTACATCTATACAGTGAAATATTTTTCGGTTACCCAGAAGAATAAAGTCTTGGCATTTGTAATGACGTGGATGGAGTTGGAGTATATTATACTAAGTGAAACATGTCAGAAAAGTAAATACCACATGAATTCATTTGTGTGGATTTTAAGAATCAAAACAAATGGGCCAACTGAGTAGCTCAGTCATTAAGCGTCTGACTCTTGATTTCAGCTCAGGTCATGATCTTAGGGTTGTGAGAGTGAGCCCCACATGGGACTCCAGGCCCAGCACAGAGCCTGCTTAAGATTCTGTCTATTACTCTCCGTCTGCCCTGCTGCACTCATGTGCATGAATGCTGTCTAAATACATACATACATACATATATACATACATACATAAATACAGATCATCATAGGGGAAGGGGAAAAAAAAGAGAGGGTGCTAGAGGGGAGGTGGGCAGGGGATGGGCTACAATCCTGATGGATATTAAGGAGGGCACATGTGATGAAAACTGAGTGTTCTGTGTAAATGATGAAACACTAAATTCGACTCCTGAAACAAATGTTAAATTATATGATAACTAACTAGAATTTAAATATAAACCTGGAAAAAATCGCAGTACACAAAATCAATGTATAGAATTATGCAGAAATGAGTTATATTTCTGTACAATAACAACAAAATATCTGAGAAAGAAATAAAACAACCCCTTTTATGATAGTATCAAAAACAAAAGAGTTAAAGATTAAGTTTAGCCAAGGTGGTGAAAGATCTGTACTATGAAAACTATAGAACTTCAATGAAAGAAATTGAAGAAGGGGGTGCCTGGGTGGCTCAGTGGGTTAAGTCCACTTAGAGTGGTTCTACTCTAGGCTTTGCTGGTAGATATAAAATAAACACAGACAACTGTCACAAGTAGGGCAGTACACACAGAATCTCAGCTGTAGAAACCATTTCAAAATATAAATTTGCAGGTGCCTGGGTGGCTCAGTGGGTTAAGCCTCTGCCTTTGGCTCAGGTCATGATCTCAGGGTCCTGGGATTGAGCCCTGCATTGGGCTTTCTGCTTGGTGGGGAGCCTGCCCCCGCCAACCCTGCCTGCCTCTCTGCCTGCTTATGATCTCTCTCTCTGTCAAATGAATAAATAAAATCTTTTTAAAAAAATAAATTGAAGAAGACACAAGTAAATGAAAAGATATCCTGTTTTCATGGATCAAAAGAGTTCATATTCTTAAAATGTTCATACTACCCAAAGCCATTTATAGAGCCATTGCAATCCCTATCAAAATTCTAAGGTTTTTTTTTTCTCAGAAATGAAACAGGCATTCTTAAAATTTGTGCAGAACCTCAAAAGACCCCATGTGACCAAAACCATCTTGACAAAGAACAAAGTCAGAGGCATCACACTTTTGATTTCAATCTATATTACGAAACTGTAGTAATAAAAACAATATGGTACTGACATAAAACTAGACACACAGATGAATGAAGGAATTGAGAGTCCAGAAATAAACCCTCATGTGTCCAGTCAACTAACATTTGGCGAGAGAATCAAAGATAACCAATGGGAAAAGGATAAATCTCTTCAATAAATGGTATTGGGAAGACTGGACAATCATATGGAAGAATGCAATTAAATTCCTATCTTACACCACAAAAATTAATGCAAAATGTCAATTTCTTCCTGGCTCAATTTTGGGAGTTTATAGTTTTCCAGGAATGCATCCATTTCATCTAGGTTGCTTAGCTTATTGGCATATAACTGTTGATAATAACTTCTGATGATTGTCTCTACTTCCTTGGTGTTAGTTGTGATATCTCCCTTTTCATTCATAATTATATGAATTTGGGCTTTCTCTCTTCTCTTTTGGATTAGTGTGGCCAATGGTTTATCGATCTTATTGATTCTTTCAAAAAACCAGCTTCTAGTTTCATTGACACGTTCTAATGTATCTCTGGTTTCTACCTCATTAATCTCAGCTCTAATCTTGATGATTTCCCTTCTTATGTGTGGAGTTGGTTTGATTTGTTGTTGATTCTCCAGTTATTTAAGGTGTAAAGACAGCTGCTGTGTTCTGGATTTTTCAATTTTTTTGAGGGAGGCTTGGATGGCTATGTATTTCCCCCTTAGGACCGCCTTTGCTGTATCCCATAGGTTTTGGACTGAAGTGTCTTCATTCTCATTGGTTTCTATGAATTGTTTCAGTTCTTCTTTGATCTCCTGGTTGATCCAAGCATTCTTAGCAAGGTGGTATTTAGCTTCCAAGTCTTTGAGTTCCTTCTGAACTTTTCCTTGTGATTGAGCTCCAGTTTCAAAGCATTGTGATCTGAGAATATGCTGCCTAGAGAAATCTGTACTTTTAATGCTATTCCGATCAAAATTCCACCAATATTTTTCAAAGAGCTAGAGCAAATAATCCAAAAATTTGTATGGAATCAGAAAAGACCTCAAATCACTAAGGAAATGTTGAAAAACAAAAATAAAACTGGGGCATCACGTTACCTGATTTCAAGCTTTACTACAAAGTTGTGATCACCAAGACAGCATGGTACTGGCATAAAAACAGACACATAGACCAGTGGAGCAGAGTAGAGAGCCCAGATATGGACCCTCAACTCTATGGTCAAATAATCTTCGAAAAAACAGGGAAAAATATACAGTGGAAAAAAGACAGTCTCTTCAATAAATGGTGCTGGGAAAACTGGACAGCTATATGTAGAAGAATGAAACTCAACCATTCTCTTACACCGTACACAAAGATAAACTCAAAATGGATAAAAGACCTCAACGTGAGACAGGAATCCATCAGAATCCTAGAGGAGAACACAGGCAGTAACCTCTTCGATATCAGCCACAGCAACTTCTTTCAAGATATGTCTCCAAAGGCAAAAGAAACAAAAGCAAAAATGAAGTTTTGGGGCTTCCTCAAAATCAAAAGCTTCTGCACAGCAAAGGAAACAGTCAAGAAAACAAAGAGTACAGACAAAAGGTTGATATCCAGGATCTATAAAGAACTCCTCAAACTCAACATACACAAAACAGGCAATCATATCAAAAAAACGGGCAGAAGATATGAACAGACACTTCTCCAATGAAGACATACAAATGGTTATCAGACACATGAAAAAATGTTCATCATCACTAGCCATCAGGGAGATTCAAATTAAAACCACATTGAGATGCCACCTTATACCAGTTAGAATGGCCAAAATTAGCAAGACAGGAAACAACATGTGTTGGAGAGGATGTGGAGAAAGAGGAACCCTCTTACACTGTTGGTGGGAATGCAAGTTGGTGCAGTTACTTTGGAGAACAGTGTGGAGATTCCTCAAGAAATTAAAAATAGAACTTCCCTATGACCCTGCAATTGCACTACTGGGTATTTACCCCAAAGATACAGATGTAGTGAAAATAAGGGCCATCTGTACCTCAATGTTTGTAGCAGCAATGACCATGGTCACCAAACTGTGGAAAGAACCAAGACGCCCTTCAACAGACAAATGGATAAGGAAGATGTGGTCCATATACACTAGGGAGTATTATGCCTCCATCAGAAAGGATGAATACCAAATTTTTTTAGCAACATGGACGGGACTGGAAGAGATTATGCTGAGTGAAATAAGTCAAGCAGAGAGTCAATTATCATATGGTTTCACTTATTTGTGGAGCATAACAAATAGCATAGAGGACAAGGGGAGTTAGAGAGGAGAAGGGATTTGAGGGAAATTGGAAGGGGAGGTGAACCATGAGAGACTATGGACTCTGAAAAACGAAAGGGCAGGGGGTGGGAGGTTGGAGGAACCAGGTGGTGGGTATTAGAGAGGGCACGGATTGCATGGAGCACTGGGTGTGGTGCAAAAACAATGAATAGTGTTACACTGAAAATAAATTTAAAAATTTTAAAAAAAATTAATGCAAAATGTGTGAAAGACTTAAAAGACCTGAAACCATAAAACTTGGAAGAAAACAGGGAGGATATTCTTTGACATTGGTCTTGGCAGTGGTATTTTCAATACGACACCAATGTAGAAACAATAAAAGAAAAATAAGTGGAACTACTTCAAACCAAAAAGTATAGATGTACATCAAAAGAGACAATTAACAAAATTAAAGACAACTTACAGAATGGGAAAAAATACTTTCAAACCATGTATCTTTTGGGGGTTATCAGCTAAAATACATAAGGAACTTATACAGCTCAGTAGCAAAACACAATATGGTTTTAAAATAGAGAAACTGAATAGATACTCTTTCTAAAGATGACATGAAAATGTCCAAAAGTTACATGAAGAGATGCTCAGCATCACTAATAAACAGAGAAATGCAAATCAAAACCACACTGAGGAATGACCTCACATTGATAGAATGGCTATCATCAAAAAGGGCAAGAGGAGTGCCTGGGTGGCTCAGTGGGTTAAAGCCTCTGCCTTTGGCTCAGGTCATGATCCCAGGGTGCTGGGACCGAGCCCCAGCTCTCTGCTGGGCAGGGAGCCTGTTTCTCCCTCTCTCTCTGCCTGCCTCTCTTCCTACTTGTGATCTCTGTCAAATAAATAAATAAAATCTTAAAATATAAAAGGCAAGAAATAACAAATGTTGGTGAGGATGTGGAGAAAAGGGAACCCTTGTGCACTCTTGGTGGGGGTGTAAATTGTTGCAGTCACTATGGAAAACAGTATGAGGGTTCCTCAGAAGAATTAAAAATAGAGCTATCTTATGATCCAGCAATCCCATTTATGAGTATATTTCCGAGGGAAATGAAATAGGAATCTTGAAGAGATACTTGGACCCCCATGTTCATTACAGCATTATTCACAATAGTTACGATATGGAAACATCCTAAGTATACAGCTGTGGATGACCAAATAAAGAAAATGAGGGGTACCTATACATATGTGTGTGTGTATACTTATATACATATGTACATACAATGGAGCATTATTCAGACATGAGAAACAAGAAAATCATGCAGTTTGCTTAAATTTGGGTGGACTTTGAGGGCATGATGTTAAGTGATATAAATCAGAGGAAAAAAAATTTTGTGCAATCCTGCTTATATGTGGAATCTAAGAAAGCTGAACTCTAGAACAGAGTAGTGGTGGTGATTGACAGGGCTAGGGTGTGGGCAAATGTAAATATTTCAGTCAAATGTTACATACAAACTTCCAGTTATACACAGAGTAAGTTCATGGGATTTAATATACAACATGGTGACTATAGTTTGCAATGCTGTATTGTATACTTGAACATTACCAAGAGAGTAGATCTTAAGTGTTCTCATCATGAAAAGAAAAAAAATGGTAATCATGTGAGGTAATAGAGGTATTAAGCACTCCGATTGTGGTAATCGTTTCACAATATATATGTGTATCAAATACTCACACTGAACACCTTAAACTTATACCATGTTATATGTCAATTATACCTAAATAAAGCTGGGGTGGAGGGGGAAGTGAAATGAGGAAGGACAGTGCTGAATATTCGATTTAAAAATTCTGGAATGGGGAACATGAAGAACTTTTTGTTTTATATCTGAGGTGCGGCTCTGTAATCTGAAATTTTAGGGCGTAGATTGGGCAATTTAATGCTAGAATGCCAACATCGGTAATATGATACAGGTAAGGGGAAAATTGTCCAAACCTTTTCATAGAAATCCTTCTAAAATATGAAACACCAAAAATTCATATCTCTGGCTCATCAGGCATAGAGCTGTGGAATGTTAAGTTCAGAAAAGACCTTGGAAATCACCTTGTCCAACTGTTAGATAAGTTATAGAGCAGAGATAAAGAAAAATGAGGTGATATCTCCAGGTTCACTTAACTTGCTAATGACTGAGTCCCGGTATCCTGAATGCAAAGCTGATGTTTTTGCCAATACATTTGTGCTGTCACCTCAGAATGACTTCCCACCTGCTTTTCCTTTAAAAACAAAAAACAAAAACAAAACAAAACAAAACAAAAAAACAAAAACACTCCTGATCCCTTCCTTCCAGTGTAGTTTAATAGCATGCAGTGTGTGTGTGTGTGTGTGTGTGTGTTTTAACTACAAGACTTTGGCTAAGTTCCGTTAGTCATTCTAATATTATTGTCACTTTGCCAACTGTCTAAAAAGATTATAGGAGCACAGCCAAGTAGAAATTGAGCAACCTGTTTTCTTACACTACTTATAGGCTCATTGGTTATGCAAATAGCCTTTATACTTTAATTAGTTTAACTGTTAGACATATTGTTCTAGCTATGCCACAGTGAAGCATTTATTTACATTTCAGTAGATCAGGCACTACATTCACCAAGGAAAGTAAAGAACTTAAAAGTTTTTTTAATTTAATTGTATGAAGCTTAAGATGCTTGGAAAAAATAAGGAAAATTAATATGGTTCTGCACATATTTAGTATTTGGTAAAGTACATACAAATTTCATTACAATAAACTATGTGTTATATATTAAGACTGCACAATTAAAACTGTTACTTTAAAGATAGAACTCTACTTGGGATGCCTGTGTGGCTCAGTGGGTTAAAGCCTCTGCCTTCGGCTCAGGTCATGATCCCAGGGTCCTGGGATCAACCCCGCATCGGGCTCTTTGCTCAGCAGAGAGCCTGCTTCCTCCTCTCTCTCTGCCTGCCTCTCTGCCTCCTTGTGATTTTTGTCTGTCAAATAAATAAATAAATCTTTAAAAAAAAAGATAGAATTCTACTTAATTTCAGAGAAAAAAATTAATGTCATTGGATTATATTTCCTTTTTAAGGTGAAAGAGAAACAATATATAATCATTCTAGTACCAAACTGAGATTTTTTGCTCAGTGTGGTACAACAGAGTGCTTTGTTAGAAGAGATTAACATGCATAATTTTCTTGTAGATATTTAAAGTTTTGCTATTTTTCTGGTTAATTAGTAATATATTCTTTCATAAAAAGTAGTTCAGAAATATATGAGAATTTAAAAGTGCACATCTCCTATTACCACACTTACTGTTTTGCAACCTGCTTTTTAAGCTTAAAATTATATACAGAACCACTTCGACTTCAGTACAGATGTATTAGTGCTACATAGTATCCCATTGAGTGCATATGTTTGTCTCACAGTTAGTTTAACTTATCCACAGAAGGACATTTGGATCTGCTTCTGATATGTGGCTGTCTTTAAAGCTGAACTGAGTAGTTTTCATGCCACTTTGTATTTCTGTGGTATTTGTTGTGATCTTTCCTCTCTCATTCCTAATTTTATTTATTTGGGTTCTTTCTCCTTCTCTTAAGTCTGGCTGGAGGTTTATCAGTTTTATTTTCTCTCAAAGAACCAGCTCCTAGTTACATTGATCTGTTCTAGTATTTTTTCCCTATATCATTGATTTCTGCTCTAATCATTATTTCCCTTTTCTGTTGGCTTTAGGCTTCATTTGTTGTTCTTCTTCTAGCTCCTTTAGGTGAAAAGTTAGTTTGTATATTTTAGATTTTTCTTGCTTCTTGAGGTACACCTGTATTGCTATATACTCCCCTTTTAGGACTGCTTTTGCTGCATCCCAGAAGTTTTGGACTACTGTGTTTTGATTTTCACTTGTTTTCATATATTTCTTTATTTCTTCTTTAATTTCCTGGTTATCCCATTTATTCTTTAATAGGATGTTCTTTAACCTCCATGTATTTGTGGTCTTTCCAAACTTTTTCTTGTGGTTGACTTCAAGTTTCATAGCACTGTGGTCTGAAAAGATACATGGTATGAACTCAATGTTATGTACTGGATGAGCCCTGATTTATGACCCAGGATGTGATCTGTTGTGGAGAATGTCCCATGTGCACTTGAAAAGAATATGTATTCTGCTGCTTTAGGGTGAAATATCCTGAATATATTTGTAGTCTGTCTGGTCCAGAATGACATTCAAAGCCATTGTTTCATTATTGATTTTCTGTTTAGATGATTTGTCCATTGCTATAAGTGGGGTATTAAAGTCCCCTACTATTAATATATTATTTTCAGTAAATTTATTTATGTTTGTTATTAATTATTTTATATATTTGCATGCTCCCATGTTGGGGACATAAATATTTACATTATTCCTGTCACTTTTTACACTGAATTTTGTATGATACATTCTTTAAAGTGAAATAGTAAAAAAAAAAAATAATAATTAAATGGAATAGACTCAGATTTATGAACATTAGAAATTGTGCCAATAAACTAACATCTCCAACTGAAATATATTATGAAAAAATTATTTTGTCTCTTCTTTATTCACAGAAAAACATAGCCATACACAATAGCTAAATTATAGTCATGGGGGAATATATTCATTTTATTATATATGTCAAGTAAATGGCTATATCTTATTTTAACACTTAAGTGAAGTTAAATGTAACCAATAGCCATGAGTTATTTCCTCATTCATATAAGCTTTTTTACTTCTTGCTTCTTTTCTATCTAAGCTTTCTGTTATTTGCAGACTGTTCAGTAATAATATAATGACAATGTTTTGTGATTTTCAATATTCATGCTTTGCTTGTTGGTTTGTTTTATGGAAGGTCTATGCCAGGAAGGAAGCCTTAAAGGGAGGTTTGGATAAAACCGTAAGTCTTCAGAAAGATCTGTCAGAGATGCATGAATGGATGACGCAAGCTGAGGAAGAATACCTGGAGAGAGATTTCGAATATAAGACCCCTGATGAATTACAGACAGCAGTTGAAGAGATGAAGGTAAAATTAACCAAATAAAATGAAGCAAAGAAATTAAAAAAAAAAAGAGGCAGCGTTGCTTGACATTGTGATTCTATACTATCTGTTCTTTCCTTGGTTTAATGGTGGAAGTTGATTTTTAATGAATTCAGCTTCAAGTTTGGCATATATTATGGATTCTGAAATTTTTTATTTATAATTTTAATGCATTGTGGTCAAAATATGAATATTGACAATCATTAATGACATTTTCCCCATGACATCTTATAGTATTAAGTGATTGGAATCAGCTACTCACATTGGCTGTTTCTAGTGATGAAAATTCAAAAGGAAAATATGCCAAGGGTTATTGCAGTGACAGTTGAAAATGTAGCTAACAGACTATGATCGTTTGGTTTCTGAAAGGGGTTTCTGAGAATTTAGATACTAAATACTTTAGCTTATGGCCTTTAATGTGAATGAAGAGGACTGAGTTTGCATGGACTTCTCAAACAGTAGGATAAGAAATAATGATTTAGGACCAAGGAAACTAGTGCATAGCAGGGACTGGGAGGTGCGGCCTGAAATAGAGTCTCTGCAGTGGCATTTCACTATGGCCTTGGACACAGGATAGTCAATGTAATCTCTAATTTGTCATGTCTACACTGTGTCAGTTTCTAACTTGAATATATGAACTGAGAATTGAAACTTACTTGTAAGTAAATTGCCTGGCTCAGAGTTGGTATTCAAAGACCCTATGGTAGAATGAAGGGTACTGAATGTATTTCATTCCATTCCCTCCCAAGCTATTCCAAGTGGATCACATGGCGTTAGTCACATATAAAATGTAAAATTAAAACATATAGGGAAGATTGTATTTAAACAGTAATAGTTTTCAGGGTATTAAAAGCTTAATAATTGGGGTGCCTGGGTGGCTCAGTGGGTTAAAGCCTCTGCCTTCAGCTCGTGTCATGATCCCAGGACCCTGGGATCAAGCCCTGAGTCAGGCTCTCTGCTCGGCAGGGAGCCTGCTTCCTCTTCTCTCTCTGCCTGCCTCTCTGCCTGCTTGTGATCTTTGTCTGTCAAATAAATAAATAAAATCTTTTTTAAAAAGCTTAATAATTATTCTAATCTAATAATACCACATATCATTCATTCATTTAAGCCACTAACATTAATTGTATAGTAACTATATTGCTAAGTACCCTTTTAGACACCAACTATAGTGGTGAGCAAGACATATAAAGGACCTGACTTCTTGGAACTTACAATCTAGTGTGGGGAGAGCAGGCAGTGAATGGAGAAATAAACTCATATGAGGTCATGGTAGTTTGCCTAACAAGTAAACCAAGAATATAAAATAAAAAAATAATTAGGATTTAAGTGAAAGTTGGGGGTGGTAATATGCTATTTTAGGAAGGATTGAGGTATAGGAAATTTGTGAGGCATTAAAACCTGAGATTTGAATCCTAAGAAAAAATCAGCCTTAAAAAACAAACAAACAAAAACACACAAGCAAAACCTATGGAAGAACATTTTAGTCAGAGGTAAGAGCTGCTACAAAGACCTTAAGGCTACTGGGAAGAGAAAGAGGCCTGCCAGTCTGCACAGAGTAAAGCAGGATAAATCCCCAGAGATGATTTTGAGGGAGGGAGGGAGGCACATGCTAACAGGAATTTTGTAGGATTGGGGAAGTTCATGAGAAGTGAAATGGGAAAGCCACGGGACAGGTTCAAACAAGAGACTTTAATGATTTTAAATTTGAATGTGGGGAGGTCACTCATAGGAAAATTATATCACCATAGGTAGTGAGAGCTGCAAGATACTTTGGAAGCAAAATAGACCCCAGTGCTTTTTGCTGATCTGAAAACTAAAGTCCCCAGCTAGATGAAGAATGTACTCATAGTCACAGGCTTTATCTGTGGTAGAACCAAGAATACTGAATATATGTCATGCCACCCCATCCCACACCATTCCATCCCACGATGTTCCAAACTGTTCTGTTTTTTCTTTTGTTTCCTTTTAGAGTCATGTGCCATCCCTGTTGCCTTCCATCTTACATCCCATTCTCCAAGTGGCTGTTTTTCTCACCTCCTCTAATACTTTGTAGCCACTGCCTGGGATCCCTAAGTAGATAACCAGCAGTGAGCTTGTGTTCAGCTGCTGTACTTCTCCCAATTCCTCTGTTTGGCTCTGGCCCTCTTCTGGCCCTCTTCGCTCTCTGCCTAACAGTTTGCCTATCTGGCTAACCACCCAGGCAGATCCTTTTCTCTTTTCCAGTGCTAGAGAGCAAACTGTCTCAAATTTTGAAATTTTGCACACAGTTCTTGAAATGAATAACCCAACCAATTAGTCCACGTTGACTTGATTAAATAATTGATCGAGCTACAAAATTGCTCAAGGATGGGGTAATTCTGAAAAGAGGGAAAGCTCAGGCAGCTTCTGACAACAACAGCCAGGGAAGTTGGCAAGAAGATCCAATTTCTTGTACTTTTTTGCCTTCCAGTCAAGATAATCTCTTTAGGTTTGTTTAACTACCTAGAAGGCAGTGATGGTAACTTGTCCAGGCTTCCACCTGTGCTCATGTTGAGAGTAAATTTATCTTTATTATCAAATGAAACTGGCAGACCTACTCAGACACTTTTTCCTAATTTACTCAGAGAAAAAATAGCTTATTTACTTTTATCTCCTGTGTTTTACTTGAAAATGATTATGCTATTTTCCTGACTTCTTTCCCCCAGTAAGTAAAACTTTTCAATGAACATGAAAGAGTTTCTAAGAGTGTTTGATAAACATTATCTGATTTGAAAATTCTGTTGGAGTTCTACAATGAATAAATGGTGAAACTTTATATTAACCTTATTACAAATTTCTGAAATTTCAGTGTTAATTATTTTCTTCTTTATTTTGTTTTAAATTTACACTATTATGCTTACCAGAATTGCATAAATGTATTTACTGTTCTCATTGTATGACAAACTAGAATGTGACTGTTACAACTGAGTGAGCATCTCAGTCACCTTAAAGGACTAGTTCAAACAGAGATTTCTAGGCTTCACCCCAGAATCTCTAATTTACTGAGTCTGGGGTGGGACCTTAGAATTTTAACCTCTAACAAACTTCCAGGTGATGCCAGGAAACAAGTTACAAAGTGGTTCCAAGAAACTGTACTTTGAGAACCACTGGTTTGGGATATTGGCAATGAAAGGTGTCTCAGCATATAATGGATAGATTCATGGAAATAAAGGGAATAAAAAAATACATCATTTCTGATGAGGATTACATCTAAATTATACCACTCATTTAGTTTTCTACCTTTTATTTCAGTGGAGAAATTTTATCTCCATTTCTCCTCTAAATGTTTCCCAGATTCTAAGCTTTTTTTTTTTTTAAGAATTTATGAAAGCCAGAAAAAAAAAATGAAGAATGAAGTGTTTTTCCATTCTGCATTTTTGGTAGTTGTGTAGGTTGTTTGTAACTTGTATAAAATGTAATGTCATTCATTGGATCCAGCACAGAATGCTTCTTCATTTCACAGAGGATTTGAGATGGAGTTAACCAAAACTATGGGAAAGAAAGGATGTAGTTTCCAGGATGGCTTTCTTAAACACTTTGAAACTCAGTTTTCTGATGTCAAATATAGAGATGACAAAATTCATCTCACAAGGTTTTGTTAAAGATGCAACGAAGTCACACATATAGCATGTCTGACACTGCACACAGTGGCACATAGTTAGTGATTGATGGTTGTCAGAATTGTTTGTAAGCTAAAATTACTATAGTCAAAATATGGTTTGTGTAGAAATAAACCTTATGTTCAGTAATGCCAAAAAGAGACTTAAGAATTTTGAGCTAAAAATTTTAATCAATTACATCAAAATCCATGAAGGTAATCACTTAATATTTAAAATATCTTGGCATTTGCCATCATATTATATACTTTTGAGGCACTGTGAGAATAAATCCAAAGGCATAGAGTACTTTTGTTGAAAAATACAAAGGCATTTTATAGCTGACCTTGTCTATTTCTTGCCCATCTCACCTTACTTTACTACACTGCATGTAGGCCCAGCTTCCCTCTGCCAGCACCTACATTTATTGACGTAAGGACTTTCTGTGGTTCCTGTGTCCCACTTTTCCCACCTAAGTGTCAGGCTTCACTACTATGAAATTCACATCCCTCTACCAGTCTTCAATCAATGGTGGGAGATGATGTATAAATACCCCATTTCTTCACCATTGAGTGGGATAACCCTGAGATGTATTTCCCAGAGCTTCCCAGCAAGATTTATCTCTAGTCACCAACACTGGTTGCTGAGCTGAATAAGTATACCTTTATAATATCAATTTCTACACCAGTATTTGCTTTACATGGCACATAAACTACTTATGCTTGAAAGCCCATCTCAAGGTTGGCCTTTGGAGTAACTCAAATGAAAGACATATTGTGAGTGAGTGTGTGTGTGTGTGTGAGAGAGAGAGAGAGAGAAAGAGAGAGAGAGAGAGAGATACATGTGCACATCAAAAGTTGAGGAGTATAAATACCCTGCAGCTAAAGACCTCCAGCAAGATTCATGTAGTTGAACAAATTGGGTTTAGTACTCCTGGCAGTGAGGGAGAATACACACTTTGGGGAACTGTGGGGTTTAGGAGTTAGAGCATATTAGAAAGACCCTGTTGTAGGATCTGAGTTTTTGTTAGATGATTTAGGGAGAGTTGAAGAGATTTGCTTTGGATATTATGTTGTCTGTAACTGGGAATAACTCTGTGATTGGGTGTCTTAATAAATCTGTCTTAGAACGAAGGAAGACTAGAGTGAGGTTAAAGGTATAATTGATAAAGAAACAACACAGGCTCATGAAATATAGAGGTATTGTTGTCATGATCCACAGTGGTAGTAACAAAGTGGCTTTGTCTGATGCTGATACTCTGTGAAACACTTTATGTTTTATGGGAGAAGACCAAAGGCATAGCTGAGGACCAGGTGAGCCCCCTTCCTTTCAGTGGCTGCTCTTCTCATCTTCCTCTTATTTGGTTACTGGATGGAAGTTTCTTTTCTCAAAATACGGTCCTGGATGTAACATTATGAAGACTTTTCTATATTAATTATCTTTTGATTTAAATAATGATATTTGTACTGATTTCAATATTACTCATTCGAGTAATTTAGAAATGATTTCAATTTTAGAATATGGGATATTTTTGTTAGTATTGAAATACATGTTTCGGGACACCTGGGTGGCTCAGTGGGTTAAAGCCTCTGCCTCCAGCTCAGGTCATGATCTCCGGGTTCTCGGATAGAGCCCCACATCAGGCTCTCTGCCCATCAGAGAGCCTGCTTCCTCCTCTCTCTCTCTCTCTCTCTCTCTCTCTGCCTGCCTCTCTGTCTACTTGTGATCCCACTCTGTCAAATAAATAAAATCCTTAACAAAAAAAAAGAAAAGAAATCCGTGTTTCTTGCTTGTCTAATATACATGTCTCTGTGGGCATGTATGTGTGTACATATGCACACATACACATATATGAAAGAGGGTGAGAGAGGACACCACAAACCCATACCCACATGTTGGCTATTTTGCACTGGATTCTGATGAAACAGCTGTTACATTCTGATAATAATTTTTCCTTCCAAATTCAAGTTTTAACTAAATCTGAATTTATGGAAGTGATTGTAGTCACTACTGGATTTATTTTTATTAATCTCACAGGGATCAGGAAGAAAGTATATGATATACAGGAATGCATTTTCAAAGTAAATCCATTGCCTTGCTGTCAAGTGAGAGAGCACTCTTTGTTTTTCAGAGAGCTAAAGAAGAGGCCCAGCAGAAAGAAGCCAAAGTGAAACTCCTGACTGAGTCCGTCAACAGTGTCATAGCTCAAGCTCCACCTGTAGCACAAGAGGCCTTAAAAAAGGAACTTGACACTCTCACCACCAACTATCAATGGCTGTGCACCAGGCTCAATGGCAAATGCAAGACCTTGGAAGTCAGTTGCTTTTCTTGATCTTTATTACTTATGTGTCAGTTTGTGAACCTATGTGGCTCACAGTGATTAAGAATAGGAACACTGGGGCGCCTGGGTGGCTCAGTGGGTTAAGCCACTGCCTTTGGCTCAGGTCGTGATCTCAGGGTCCTGGGATCGAGTCCCGCATCGGGCTCTCTGCTCAGCAGGGAGCCTGCTTCCTCCTCTCTCTCTCTCTGCCTCTCTGTCTACTTGTGATCTCTCTCTGTCAAATAAATAAATAAAATCTTTAAAAAAAAAAAAAGAATAGGAACACTGGTGTTAAGACAGCTTAGGCTGAGTGTCCTCACAAAGTCACTTAGAAGTTTGTGACTTTGGGCCTGTTGCTTACATTGTATGAATGTGTTTCCTATCTGTGAAATGGACAAAAAAAATGCATATTCCATAGGGTGCTGAGAAAATTAAATGAGTTATTCTATTTAATACTTTGCCTAGTGAGCAGTTCTAGTTCTAATTCTTATTATTACCTTATTACTATTATTATTAGGTTACAAAAATCTTATAAATAAGTTTTCCCAAGATTTATATAAACTGGTCTTAATTCTTTCATACATTTTAATGTGCATAAAATCATAAGTATCAGAGTCCACATTTACTTTGTGGAGAAGTATGTTCTGTGATAATGTTAAGAATCAATCTGCCCTGTAGGGTGCTTCACAAGACATGTTGTCTAGCTTTTTTGTGGGGGGGCATTTTACATTATATTTAAGTATCCATTTAGGTCTTGCTTTATCTTTTCCAGATGCTTTACTCCTTAGTTTATCTGAAAATAGCTGACAAAGAATTCATGTAAAAATACTATTTACTAACAGTAAGGATTGTGTCGAGGAGCACAAAACTTTGCCTAGCACCAAAAGCTGAAGCCATCAGAGACTGCCCACTAGCTGGGCAGTAAATTAAGCCCCCTTTGCTGACATGAATTGAGTCATCTTAGTGAATATATTGATAAACAATTCATATATATTCCAAACCAATGGAGAGGGACTAAAAAGGGACTGTATGACCTTATAATTTCAATACAAATGGAAGAGATTTTAAGTGTGATTGCAGATGAGAAATAGAGGGATAGCTCAATAGTCTTGAAAACTGTATTAATATGAAAATAAAAGGTCTCTTTAGAAAACATATCCTGAAATAGGTACAAAAAGTCCCTCCCTCATGTAACAAGATAGTATGAATTAGTTTGGACTTCCCTGGGACCCATAGCATCATCTCTTCCCTTCCTTTCCTGTTTTTTTTTTTTCTGTAGCTCTTAGCACTAATACAATGGATTTTGTTTTCTCTCTCTCTCTCTCTCTCTCTCTCTTTGAATATGGCTGACACACAGTGTTATATTGTTTTCAAGTGTACAGTGTAGTAATTAAAGAACTCTGTACATTATGCTAAGCTCATCACAAGTGTAGCTCCCATCTGTCATCATTTGTTATTATATAAAGGTTTCCCTTTTATCTATCTCTGCGTATTGGATTCTTTGTATTTTTGTGAAATTTGTCTTCTAGTTCTCAAATTATCTCCTCAACTGACCGTTTCTGTTTAAATATACTCATTTCTATATATGCATCTGCCTATGTACACATTTGGATAGGATTTTATATTTTTCTGAAGACCTTGTTTTCCATTTCTTAAGATTTTACTTGGTTATTTAGAAAATTTTTTTCTTCTTTTATGTAATGTTTTGCTTTTGCATAACTGATTCTATTTCTTCTTTTTGTTAAACAAATTAAACCTATGCAGTCTGTTTGGTTGAGAAGTCTCCATGAGTAATGAGCATGAAAGAGTTTTGATTTTCCAATAACTGTAACCACCAATGTCAACCCTCATTTTCTGCCTAGTAATTGGCTTCCTAATCACTATTGCTGTCTGATCCCATGATTTTTCATTAATTTTTAGTTATTAAAGTTTAGTGTTATTTAAATTTTGATATCATAGTTTGTTAACATCTTCCATTAGTCTAGATTAATATGTGGCTGCAGCAATTTATACAAAGGTGGGAGTGCGAAAAAAAATGATTTAAGCGTCCACTTCTCCCATTCAGTTTCTGGATAGTGATTGTGTAGTATTGGTTTAAGGGATGATAATGAGGGTAAAATACTTCCTTCACATAACTCCCTTTTCTTTGCTGGTCACAGTTGCTATACCCTATTATTAACACCCATAGACATCTATAATGATGAATATGTCATCACCAGATTCTATAGGTTATCACCACTGATCTGGCTTGTTCACTGTAGACTTGATGTGATCTTTGGGGATCTGTATTCATATAGATTGTGAGCCCCCCCAAAAGATCTTATATTCATTCATGGTGCCTTGGAGTATTCAACAAAATTTCAGGCTGACTCCGGCCAGTAAGCTTAAACCACATTCTCCTGAAAGTTACATCTTTTAAACCCATGCTTCCATGGTGCCCTGAAGTCTTATTTCTCCACCATATTTCAGCTTAGCCAGCAAGCTCTGGCACATCCCATCTCCCGTAACTCCTTGATTCTTCCTTGGCCATACAAGCAGCTCAGTAGGTAATGCATGCCAACCATCTCTTTCAGAATGTACCCACCCATTTGATGAGCAGTATTATTTTAGATCCTTTAAAGAAAAGGGACCAGATGGGTTTCCTCTAAACACACAGTAAAAAGTTAAGAAAAAGATTTGTTTCAAGGGCACCTGACTGATTCAGTTAACAGAGCACATGACTCTTGATCTCGGAATTGTAAATTCAAGTCCTACGTTGGGTGTAGAGTTTACTTTAAAAGGTAAATTTTGTTTAAAAATTGCCTCATTTTCCAGTCTTTCTTTCTTCATATCCCCCCATTGCCATCCCCACCAGTTCCCTCTGTTTAGACCACAGCTTGTGAAAACATGTAGAAGTTTGTTTGTTTGTTTTAAACATAGAATATAGGGAACTTAGCCTTAAGCTCTTAAGTATGAACTCTACTTGTCAGTCTCAAGAAAAAGAGATCTTACTGGCAACTTTTAACAGCAAGCTAAAGTTATTTATTATCAAATTCCCTACCATTGTGTCATCTTTAGATTATAAGTTGTCGATTCTACATTCATTACAACTACTGACTGCCTCAAATGGCAGTAAATTTCCTCACGTGGCTTGTGATTTTTTGTTTCTGAGTTCACGTGTAGTAGGAATTGTTTTTACTGGAAATCCTTTCTGCTCTGGGCTGTCTGAGGGTCCTCATGAGTTTTGTTTTTTTTTTTTTGCTTGTTTGTTTTTAATGTTTCTACCAGAGTCCTAGAAATGTTACATTCTACTCTCATGTGTAATATAAACTTACATTTCAGTTTCTGGTGGGTGAATCCTTATTTTCCAACTAAAATCCAAAGGATTCTCAGGTTTCTTGCTAATTCCTTGTACTCGAGTGGAGGGGGATTTTATAGACCTTGTTTCCAGGAGAGGTGAGACACAACTTTATGCTCTTCCATGTGTGAGGCCAGTGCCCCTTTTTTCATCCCAAATTAGTGTTGAATACCCTAGCTTGTGTGTCATATACCCTGTTCTGATATGCCAGTGTTTTTTTTTTTTTAAGATTTTAATTATTTATTTGACAGAGAGAGATTACAAGTAGTCAGAGAGGCAGGAAGAGAGAGAGAGGAGGAATCAGGCTTCCTGCTGAGCAGAGAGCCCAACGTGGGACTCGATCCCAGGACCCTGAGATCATGACCTGAGCCGAAGGCAGCGGCTTAACCCACTGAGCCACCCAGGCGCCCCTATGCCAGTGTTTTGTTAAGCTTTGCCTCCCAACCTCTGCATGCACTTAACTTCCCTCTTTGTTTCTGCTTTGGGAAGATTTTCATATTTCACAGAGCAGCCTGATGAGCTTAAATGTTGCCCTTTATGTTTTACCCAGCATTTCAGTGTCACAAAAGCAGTGGTGGGTGGATTGCCACATCAGCTCCACTGACCATTTTGAATGGAAGTTTCGTTTTTCTTTTGTCATCTCTTCAAAGCCATGGTGAATTCTGTGATTTCCAAGTAGTTTTGAGTTCCAAACTGCAAAGCTTAACAGTTATTCTAAGTGGCTTTTAGCTCCAATTCAAACGGCAAGACAACATTTTATTTTGCAGAGGTGACCTGTAAAGCCAGTGCATTCAGCCTCTTCAGCTGTGTCCTTCAGATGCATTGAGGACACAAGAGGCCATCCATCCTGACAGTTAAATCAGCAAGGTAGTTCATTACCTCAATCTGCACCAAAGTTAATAAGACACATTACCAATCACATCTCCTTATCTTCAAAGATCTGAAGTACCCTGGGGTATTTAAGGAGATATTTATATTTTCCCACTGGGATCTTTGCCCAGAAGGAAGATAGCCTGTAGTCCAGCAGGAGCTGGAAATGACCCAGATTTAAGATTTCTGTCACCTTTTAGAGCAAAATACTTAATTTCACTTTCTGTAATAAACTGTACCTGAAATACTAAGCAGGTATTTGTAGGGTGGCAAGACAGGTTAGACTGATACTTTTCATCAGTTTAGAGAAGGAATGTCTTCTGTCATTTGCAAGGGCTATAGGCAAAGTGAAAATATGGGAAATCTGACAGAATTTTTGGTTTCTCCTACAATAAAACTTCCTTCCTTAGTGGGGAGGAAGCAGGTGAATAGTGATTGAAGGAGTAGTGGGATGGGGAGTAGCAGGTGGTAGTGATTGAAGTACTGTATGTATAGGTTTGTCCAATATTTACAGTATCAAATCTAATGGAAAATGAACATTTTTGTATTCATATCCTATAGCGTATCTTCCTGCTTTTTTCCCAATAGACTTTCTTTTCCCAATTTGCCTTTATTGTTTCTTTGCTTAAAAAAATGTTTTATCGCACTCAAATGAATACCTAAATAATGTATTGCTCAATTTCACTTGTTTTGAGCATTACGAAATATCATAACCTTAATATTTGGGTTTTCAGGGCTTGTCCATTTTGCCCAGCATTTCTGTGTCAGAAACTCATCCATGTTTGTTTTGTTTGATGAAATTTGCATTTTTACTTCTGTGTTCTCTGTTTAAATGTAGTACAGTGTGTCTCTACATTCTCTGGTTAGCAGACATAAGGTTGTTTTTAAAATTTTGGTTATTACCAAAAGTGCTAAAATGAACATTCTCTTAACTGTCTTTGTTGTCCACACAAAGCAGTTTCTCTGAGGATATATATGCAAAAGTGGAGTTGCTGGATTGTGGGGCATGTGTATATTCACCTGACTGAGAATGATGGATTGTTTTCCAAAACAGTCATTTTAGTAGACACAGCCACCAACAATAAATACAAATTTTTGTTAATGTGTACCTTCTTTTACACTTAGAATTATGAAATTTCTCATTTGTGTCAGTCAACCTGGTACAAATACCATGTAATCTTGACTTACATTTCCCTGACTGCTAATGAGATTGAACATATTTTCATATATTTGTTGGATATGCATATATCTTTTTCTTTGAAATGGTGGTTTAGGGTTTCCATTCATTTTCCATTGGGATGTCCCTTTACCTTTTAATTGGCTTGGGGACATTCCGTTTTTACTCATCTGTTAGAAATTTTGCAATTGTTTTCTTCAAGTTTTTAGGGTGGTTTTCAATTTCTTTATGGGTATCTTTTGATAAATAGAATGGTTTAACTCTACTGTAAACAAATTTATTCAGGTTTTTTGGGAAGGTTGTTTTTGTTTTGTGTTGTTTTTTACAAAATATCTTATTTAAGATATCCTTTTTCATCTCAAGTTTATAAAATACTCTTTTGTATTTTCTGGTTGTAATATTAAAGTTTTGCTTTTTTATATATGACTATGTTTGTGTATTACAGTAATCATTTTTAATACATATCAAAAGCCATTTTAAAATAGTCATATCCATAGTTATGAGTCATATTCTTCCTAATATGCCTCAAGGAAATAATTTGAAATATGGAAAAAAAGTCTATATTCATGGTGATATTCACCATAAATTTATTAGCAAACAAAACCAAAAATAGGCTAACTACCCAATAAGTTTTGACTGTTAAGAAAAGAATAATACAGCCACTTATATGGAAATTTAGATTTTCATTAAAGATATATCTTCCGTTTTTTAAAGATCTTATTTATTTATTTGACAGAGAGAGATCACAACTAGGCATAGAGGTAGACAGAGAGAGAGGAAGAAGCAGGCTCTCGGCTGAGCAGTAAGCCCAATGCAAGGCTCAATCCCAGGACCCTGAGATCATGACCTGAGCTGAAGGCAGAGGCTTAACCTACTGAGCCACCTAGGCGTCCCAAAGATATATCTTCTTAGTAATACAGAAAAATTATATGATATAATGTTTAATGAAAAGAGCTGTGTAGCTAAATCTTGCTTTAATGTTAGCTATCATATTACATGCATATAATAAAGTTTAAAGGAGCTCACAGAAAACTGGTCATGTTTAAGGTTTTGCAGGTTAGATCTCTATATATGCATTTTTGTGTATGCTTTTTTTATTTTACAGATGGTAATGTTGATGAGATTTTTATTTATAAAAGTAAATCACTGACTCTTTAATTAATTTTTATAGAAAGATGTTTCCTTAATGATTAGTAATTATAAACGCATTAGCTGATCAACATGACTAGTTGTTTTTTCAGTTATCTACTGCAAAGGAAATGTGAACAGTATAAAATAAACATGTTCAATTTTTAGAGCTTTAAAAATGAAAATCCCAAAACCCCACAGTCACTCCTATCATATATTTCATATGCAATATGTATTTCTTTCTTAGGAAGTTTGGGCGTGCTGGCATGAGTTATTGTCATACTTGGAGAAGGCAAACAAGTGGCTTAATGAAGTAGAATTCAAACTGAAAACCACTGAAAATATTCCTGGGGGAGCTGAGGAAATCTCCGAGGTGCTTGATGTAAGTTGTGACTTAATCGAAATGATAATAATTCATGTCATGGATGCCCAGGACCAAGTAGAAAAGAGCTGCCGGGGAAACAGTACAGAGAGTGTGGTTGCCCTGCCTCTCCTGGCTCTGGTGCTTTGGATGAAACCTTTGTTTCTTCTGTAACCCTTCTAGTCTCAAGTTTGTAAAGACGATTTAAATAACCTTTTCCAGAGGACATCTGCCTTTTTCTATATTACAAAGTTCTACGTTGACACATTTCTTTACCTATTTAAATCCACCAGAGACACACAGACAGTGTGAAGGTACTGTTTTGCTCCTTCAGAGCAGAGCTACACAGGATGATCATATAAACCATTACTTTCAGTTTAAAGCTACATTTATTGAATTGAAACATAATTTTAGATTATTTAAAAGCATAAATTTATACTTTACGGAATGCTGTGAGGTATTAAATGTGCATGCTCTGATATTAGGAATGTATCTTTAAAATGTTCATACATTTTGGTACTACAGAATCTTAATACATTTTCGGGTTTTATCTTGAAGACGTTTAAAAAGTAAAATTTAAAGGAATTGGCAGGTGTAAACTTTTGATTTATGTGAACTTCTCACAATAATCATTTCTGTTCTATACATTTTATTGTACATTTGGTTAACCCTTTGTGTATAATGAATATGTAGTTTTGCCATCTGTATTGTATATAGGGCCATTTGCAATGCAACCCCTGTGTAAATATGCTAAAATAACCTACGTAAATTAAGATGCAAAGAAAATGTAAAATGCCTCTTCAGATAGTATTAAGATTCTAGAGTGTTATAGTAGAAACCTAAACATCATATATCCAACTTCCTTATTTTCTCAAGAGGATTGTAAAACCTGAAGAGTTATCAGAGAACAATGAGACTGGTCTCAGGTGAACTATAATTTTGGCCTTGTCCTATTCAGGGATGTTAACTGACCGTGCATTCCTTGTCAATCAGCAATGTGATGCATCTTCCAAAAAAAGTTGAAGCACACACAGTGCATTAGTAGAAGGATGGTGGCCAGAACAAAGGGTGCAGTGATGCACTTATCCTATTAAATGATCAGACTAAAGGACTTCAGGCTCCTCTTTATTGCTTTTCTGTCCAAAGATGGCTGCTCCACTTACAAGCTATGTGTGTGGGGAAAAATTATGAAGGGCACGATTTCTTCTAGAGGTTGTATCTTTTTTTTTTCTTTTTAATTTAGGAAGGGAAACTCTGCTCTTGAATTTCTACCTACATATCGTTTTTAGAGTTATGTCACTTAGCCACCACTAGATATAAGAGAATATTTAAGTATTTTAAAGTATTATTAAGTATTAAGAATATTAAGTATTTTACCTTCCCAGGTTTAAGAGTAGAGGACCTCAAAGAAGAATGAGGTTGTGGATAATTTTTAAGTGGCCCATTCCACAGTCCTGCCACAAGCTCATGAGGATACACATGGAGAAACATTGTATTTTTTTAAGTAACAATGGTCTTTGATGTTTTATTGTCTCAATTCAATACTGCTTTAAATTGTTTTTAACTTAATGATATGTAAATAAGAAGATACTGAGCATTTTGTGTTAATTCAGTATATTTAGAAAAAGAAGGGAAATAGTAATTATTGCAAATGTGTTTCAGTCACTTGAAAATTTGATGCAACATTCAGAGGATAACCCGAATCAAATTCGCATATTGGCACAGACCCTAACAGATGGTGGAGTCATGGATGAACTGATCAATGAGGAACTTGAGACATTTAATTCTCGGTGGAGAGAGCTACATGAAGAGGTATGGCCATAAGAGTAAAAAATCTTTTTAAACTGATTTGCATAAATACCTAACAAATACTTGCAGGTGTCTCAGGAAAAAAAAAAGAATACTTTAAATATTAGCTCAGCTTCCAGGTTTTAGAAATTGCCATGTGCCAGACATGAGTACATTATTTACATGTGTCTTCTATCATTTTATCTTACAGAAACATTATAAAGGGTGAGTTTTAACAGGAAACAGAGATATACCAAATACAGTAAAATGCTTAAGTCCACAAGCTGTAAATAGATTAACAATTCAAAATCAGATCTTATTTGACCACAGGATTCTTTTCCCTACCCAAATTAACTGGTATGTGTAGGTATCCTCATCTCTTTCTCCTTCTTTCCCTTTCTCCCTCTCCCCCACCTCACCTCTCTCTCTCTCTCTCTCTCTCTCAAAGAATTATTTATTTGAGAGAGAGAAACATGAGAGCACAAGTAGGGAGAAGGGGAAGAGGGAGAAGCGGAAGCCCCTCCCACCCCAGGCTGAATAGGGAGCTAGCTATAGGGCTTGAACCCAAGACCCTAGGATCTGACCCAAATGCAGAGGCTTAACTGACTGAGCCATCCAGGCATCCCTTCCACCGTTCTCAACATGTGCATACATATTACAGTCATGTGTAATCTGTTAGTCATATGTGTGATTCTCTTAGTACTCTAGATACTCTTTATGCTTCCCAAGTAACACTAAAGAGCTTTAATTTATGTATAACAGAAGAATTTTCATATGCAAAAATTATACCATGTGTTTTCTGAACGTTTTCAATCAAAATTAAGAGAAAATAACATATTATTCCAAATCAAATAGTGTTTTGTATATACTCTACTAAATCAGGAATGGATTACTTGTCAAAAAGAACAAATACATTATAATGGAGTTTAGTTTCGTATCCACTTTTTCATGTATCTCTAACATGTGAGACAGTGTTCTAAGGTTAGCTAATCAGTAGGAAATTTTTCTCTCCATTACTCATAGACAGTGAGCAGTTAAGCAAAATTCACTGATATCTTAGTGTGTTCAGAACATAATAACAACAATATCCTTATAAGATGCAAAAAAAAAAGGGGTGCCTGGGTGGCTCAGTGGGTTAAGCCGCTGCCGTCGGCTCAGGTCATGATCTCAGGGTCCTGGGATCGAGTCCTTCATCAGGTTCTCTGCTCAGCAGGGAGCCTGCTTCCCTTCCTCTCTCTCTGCCTGCCTCTCTGCTTACTTGTGATCTCTCTCTGTCAAATAAATAAATAAAATCTAAAAAAAAAAGATGCAAAAAAAATTGTGTTAAAAGTTACCACAGAGGACTTGAAAACACAGAAAAACAGTGTAGACCTGTGTGGATCAGCACAGGAAGACATTTGGGGTAGCTTTTCTAAAGAAAATTCACTGTGAATGACTGATTTTTTTTTTTTAAGATTCAAAACATTTTTTAAAAGTAATCTCGACACCCAGTATGGGGCTCGAACTCAAAACCCTGAGATCAAGACCTGCATGCTCTACTGACTGAGCCATGAAGGCAGCCCTGTGAACATTTTAAAATCAGAACGGGAGATAGCCAAATGGGTGGGTGTAGGAGGGTAATCCCAGACAGGTAGACATACACATGCAAAAAATTGGAAGCATGAGGCTGGTTATCATGCACATATGCAAACCATTAGGTTTTGCCTGAGTGTAAGGTACAGGTCGGGGAGTGTTGAAGGTAGACCTGAATAAGTAGGCATCAGCAAGATGACTGAGGGAAACCAATGCTTCTCAAACAGCCTGGTCTATAAGCATGCACTCAGAGAACACCGAAGGGTTTAGAATGTCAGGAGGAAGGGCCACCTGGGTGGTACTGTTGGCTGAGCATCCGACTCTTGTCTCTGACTCTGACATCTTGACTCTGACTCAGGCCGTGATCTCAGGGTTGTGAGATCGAACCCCAATTCGGGATCAGCACTCAGTGTGGAATCTGCTGGAGATTGTCTCTCCCTCTCCCTCTATCCTTTCTGCTCATGCTCATTTGCTCGCTCGCTCTCTCTCTCTCAATAAGTAAATAAGTAAATATTTTTAAAGATTTTATTTATTTATTTGATAGAGATCACAATTAGGCAGAGAGAGAGGAAGGGAAGCAGGCTCTCTAAGCAGAGAGCCAGATGTGGGGCTTGATCCCAGGACCCAGGATCATGACCTGAGTTGAAGGCAGAGGCTTTAACCCACTGAGCCACCCAGCTGCCCAAAAGTAAATATTTTAAAAGAATGTAAGGGGGAAAGAAGAGGAGCAGTGCTGTATCAGCTTATATTACCTCTGCAGTGACCGTGGAGAGTAAGTGGTCTAAAAGATAGGGAGGTTTCAGGTGGTGAGACCAAGGAAGGAGTGGTATTTTTAGGTCAGCTGAACACAAGGGCAATGGTGATAGGTACAGTGAAAATGAAAAATCTAGGAGAGCATCTAGGTTTCTGATTCAGGTGACTGGATAGCTATTTCTCATAAACAAGATTGAGAATATGAGAAAAAAAAAAGCGAGTTTGGAGGTAAAAAATCACATGTCACTTTTTATCTCCATTGATCCTGCAGTGCCTGCTGAAGGTTGATACCAACCAAAAGTAATCCCTGAGTCAAGGACTTAGGTGCTATTAGTTAATTTGAGAGATAATACCAAGAAGGACACATGAGGGATTGGAGAAGGAAAGCTTAGAGAGTTGATAAAGGGTACTTTTAACAGTGGGTTTCCAGTGGGAGTAACCAGGCTAGTCCTACTGGGAACTTTAAAGAAATCATGTACAATACCAGTGTCAGAGAGCATGCTCTGAAGTGTCCCAGTGAGCTGATGGAAACTGGAGTGTTTATCCACCAATTTCCCTCTGTTTTTGTTTGAGGATTGAAAGAAGGTGCATAAAATCCCCCGCTTCTGAGCTGTTGAGTGCAGTCCAATTAAAATATGTGGGTGCTTGAGGTGCGTGCTTATGGAAATGCCACCACAGCTTTAGGTGAACTCACAGCCATTGAGGTTAAGGGACTATGTGGTAGGGTATCAGCAGGGTCTACTAGAATTCTTAGGGAGTGTCTAGCAAGGATTTTCCATAATTCAGGAAAACAGATACATAAAAGGATCCAGACCAGTTATACAGATGTGGGATTTACCAGGCCACATGCTAGTTAAAACTCTAAAGTTCATGACATCACCCCAAGTAAGCCCAAGGAAAATGAATCATGGACAGAATTTAGGAATTATGCATAAAATCCAGGTTTAGGCAGGGACACCTGGGTAGATCATTCAGTTAAGCATCTGCCTTTGTCTCAGGTCATGATCTCAGGGTCTTGGGATTGAGTCCCACGTCAGACCCCGTGCTGAGTCTTTTTGCTCTCTCCTCTCTCATGAATAAATACAATCTTTAGAAAAAATCAAGGTTAGGCAGAGGAAGCAGTGTTTCCAAAGGAAATGAGAATAAATGGTCACAGAGGTTATGAGGAGACAAAGTTAAAAGCAGGGTGCTTAGGAGGTAGCAGTTTATAAAGAGGAGCCATGAAAAAAAAAAAAAGTCAGATACAATAAGCAGGCCTGGTAAGATGAAGACAGAATTGGGCAATAAGGACATTACTTATGACATTTACCAGAATGGTTTTGGTGGCATTTCCCTGGGGATAGACAGAACAGTGCTGGGGCATTACAGAAGACATTAGGGAAGAAGAAGGAGGAAAGCAAAGTTTGTACCATGCTTGTAAGGAGCTTGGCTATGAAGAGAAAGAATGATCCTAAGAGGGATGGTGGGGGGGGGGTATGTAGGAAGCCTTTTGTTGTTTAAGTGGAGGAGAGGTTTGATCTTTGTAAATTAGAACGAAGTGTGGAGTTAGGAGAGCCTACCCAACCCCTCAGTGACCTTAGGGCAGATTGAGGGGGAGGTGCCTGTCTTTGCTGAACACTTTAGTCACCCTTTCCCCCTATCAATGTGAGGGACTAGGAATTGGCAAAGGGGATCCCAAAGAGTCCCTTGGCCTCTCACTTCTTGTTGCACTGTTGTTCGATGTGAGCAAGAGTAGTCATTTGTAGATGGCAACTAACTCGAAGTTCATTTAAATTTGGATTTTGTTAGGGAATTGTAGTATGCTCTTACTTATATTTGACTCAGTATCAGAGTAGAAATTGCACTTCAAGCAAAAAATCAAAAGTCACATTGTAGAACCGACCTTGGCGAAGCTGTGAAAAGGCCCAAATTGTAATCTTTAACAATGTTCAGAGTCTATCTATTCTCTCCTTAGGAACAGATCAGTCTCTAAAACTGACCTTGTCATTGGTCTTATTTATTTAATATTCTTGCAAACCTTTAGTAACAGAGAAACTACTTATGCTCTTATATTGCAAAGTTCTTTGGTGTGGAACCAGGCATTTTCCCCAAATAAATAAAAATTCAACTCAGAAACAGACCTTGATTGAAAACCTACTCTGCTAAAAAAAAAAAAGAAAGAAAGAAAGAAAGAGAGAAAAAAGAAAACCTACTCTGCTATATCCATATTGAGTTACTAAAATGTTGGCTATAGAATCAGAAAACCTTAGGTTAGAATAGCCCCTTGTTATTAGTCAGGGTTAGACAGGCCACAGAAACTACACAGCTAGAAAGCTACCTGTGGCTGGTGCTGTTGAACTGAGGGAAATAGGCTGGGGCACCAGGAAGCTGCCCGTGGATTTGTCCCCCACCCCCATGATGAACTTGCCACTGCGTCACCCACAGAGCTTGCCAGAAGACACCTGTGGAGGGTGCTGCTAAAATTTATGGGAGAGTTAGGAACAGTGGAGTTGAGCTCCACCAGGCATCCTACAGGTCAACCCAGATCCAAGGGAGCAAGAAGGAATGACAAACACACTGGAATGGAGAAATCTTTACTTCCCCAGGTGTCACTTCCAGTGCCCTCTACTGACAAAGTTTAGCATCGGGTCAGGAGGCTAGGAGAAATATTTTGAGTATCAAATGCAGATCACTGTTTAGAGGCAGTAAGTTGATAACTGGCACATCCCTTCATAGCTCATAGCTTCACAGCTCCTGTTTCATAGTGATCTCCTGAGCAAAACATAAAATACTGTGTGGAAAGGGCTTACTGTAGTGCTAAAAGCATAGTACATATTCAATAAGTGATTGGCGTTTTATTTTTGCTAAGTTGTGTACTATATTACCTATCCTTAAAGCTATGTGTGTATAATGTTTTGTGTTTGTGTGTATGCACGTGTATCCCACCAGGGGAAGAGATAAACAAACAAACAAACAAAAAATATATATATATTCCAATATGAAAAACAATGAAATATGCACACCTCTATTATTTAGTTAAATGCCAAAGACTGATAAAAGGATTCCTTTTCATCCCTTAAATCTTAAATTGGAAGGTCTCCACTTCTATCAGTAGTCAATTAGGCAGAATATTATAGTAACAATAAATAACTTGAATTAAAAAAACTTGAAACCACTACCAGTCTTGGCTATGCTTATATGAAATATCTAGCCTGAGAGTAATTTGGCAATGAGGAAAAAAAATTTTTTTGATGCTTTAGAAGTTTGATGAAAACCATATATGTTGGAGATAATATCCTTCTCAAATTCCGTGGTGCCAGTCATTAAAGAGCTGGTATGACTTTAGATATGTGATGTTGAGGTAAAAGGATGGGTAGTAACAGATTTTTCCCATTTCTCAAGGTCTAAGCTGGGTTCTTTGATCATTTCCAAACTACGTAGGTAATAGACCAAAACCTAATAGGTTGTTAGCTAAATTAAACTTTTGGGGTGTTCCCATTGAATATTTAGTTTAAAAGACTGATGTTTTGATGCAGTGTGGAAAGAGTCTTGGGATAAATTATTGGAGGGGCTGAGGAAATAAAATGATTACAGTAACCATTTTAAAATTGATTTACTTTCCAAAAAAATCTATGATCTTTAGATTGTTACAGTGAAAAATTCTAACATTGTTTCAAACCCTAGTTTCCTTGATTTTTGTGGGGTGGGGTTGGCTAAGGAAAAAGTTTTTCCATTAATAAACAAAGTGTCCCTTCACCTGAAGATGGGCCTAAGCCCATTCTCTTCTCAATTAAATGTGTATGTGAGAGGTTTGTGGGGTTTTTTTTTAATTGCCCACCTAATGTTTCTTATAGCCACAATTACCCAGAACAAAGGTAACATCTACTTGCCCGTTAAATCAATCAAACAGACAGTTTTTTATAGCCTATAAATATTTAAAAGAGATATGCCAGATCCTGTCCCTAATTTCAGAGTGTGAGTTTGCATTCAGAGATGTAATAAATTCTTCCCATTCCTTGAAAAGGCATTGTTCACTCTTCGTAATCATATGGCACTATATTTTCTACTCAGTAATGATTTCAAAGATGGTGAGCAAACCAGGAAACAGCTCTAAAAATCATACCAAATCATCTGATTTTTACAACTTATTCCAGATGAACCAAGCTACAGATCTGTTAGTGATACAGCAAAACATAAAAATAATGCTAATGGCTTTGTGGTCCCAAAGGCCTAGTCCCTGATTTAAGTGTTTCAGCAGGCAGTTTTTCATTTGTTGTCACAATAACCCTATGTTTTAAGGTCTTTTGCAGCCTGTTTTACAGACATGGAAAGGGTATCAAAAGCCACAGAGATAGTGAGAGTCTATTAAACATTCAGGCTCAAGTCTCCTTGCACTTGGAGCCTGGGCACACAACCATTTGGCCACAGTACCTCCAATCTCACTGATCTTTTCCTTCTGTTCACAATAAAAGCTGCCTGGTAAGAAGTGAATATTGCAATTTACTGGTTTCCCAATTTCTAAGGAAAGCTTACAGCAGGAGCTTGAAAGTATTAGGGATGACTAAAAGAAATCATCTTAAGAGTCTTAAATATTAAAATCACACATTTAGAAGTCCAAAGTCTTCACCAGTTCTCTTGATTAGTGATGATTTCATCCTCCTTGTAAATTATTAACACCCCAACTTCTGTCCCTTTCAAAGTCATCTGTAAATTCTTTCACCTGACATTAAATAATAGAGTAAAAGAGAGGCAAAATCTGAACTAGCTAATTCTGCTTTAATAGTAACTTTAATGATATGCAGCTTGAGGGAGCAATTAATTGTTCCAGGTAATTATGACTTTGAATTGCTCACTCACTGTCACACCTACCTTAGCACAAATAGACCAGAATGGACAAATACTGATTAAAGAAGAACTGCAAAGTAGTCCAGGAAAATAAGTGACAGTATGACCATCATGAGGTCAAAATTTTATTTGAAAGTCATTTGTCTAATAAAAGTATATGCTGTATGAGTTTTTCGGTATGTTTACTTCTTTTTTTTTTTTTTTTTTTTTTAAAGATTTTATTTTTATTATTTATTTGACAGAGAGAAATCACAAGTAGATGGAGAGGCAGGCAGAGAGAGAGAGGGAAGCAGGCTCCCTGCGGAGCAGAGAGCCCGATGCGGGACTCGATCCCAGGACCCTGAGATCATGACCTGAGCCGAAGGCAGCGGCTTAACCCACTGAGCCACCCAGGCGCCCCTTGTTTACTTCTTTAAAAATATCACCCTATGATAATAGTAATAGCTAATATTTGTGAAGTGCATTTTTATGTCATTCCTTGTGCTAAGCAATGATAAACAGTATAAAACTTAATCCCCACATTAGTTTTATGAGGGAGATTTGATGAGCTTACTTAACAGATGTTGAAATGAAGTGTTCTAAAATGCCTTCTGCAAAACATCAAGATGCTGGGAATTTTCCAATAAGTATACCTTTAAGTGTTTTTTGTTTTTTTTTTTTTTTTCACTTGAAAGGAAGAATGTGTTAGCCTTTACAGGTGAGCGCCCCTCACCCTGCCAAAATATTGAGTGAAACTGAAGCCACAGAAGTAATGCAACTGTGAGGACTGACCATTGAATTACCCTAGTGTTAAAAACTAACACTAGCAAGCCGTGCTCTTGGCAAATTAGGCCAAAATCCCCTTCGTTGGAAGAGAAAACTGAGTTTCAGGCTCAAGCCAAATTGGGGAGTTGAACAGAGATTGTATGTAAACCTGCTTAAAGTCGCTCAATAAATATTAGCTATTACATCTTCTGTGAAATGATGGGTGGGAGTATTCTGTCTTTCTGCAGAAGGTACCAATATAAAATTAGGTCCATCTCTCTTCCCACTGAGTATAAAAGTCATGGTAAAAATAATTATATTCATCTCATCTGAAAAAAATTTAACTATAAGCCTGTTCTTATGGGGATCTATTATTTGAGAGTATATTATTGATAAGGGTCTAGGAGTTCCCAAGACAAGAGATTAAGTTAAAGTGGCTCTAGGTTGATATCATCCTAACAGAAAGTGGCTCTAGGTTGGTCAAAAGCGAATCCAAATCCTCTACAAAGAAAAATACTCTTAGTATTCTCACAATTAAATTTAGTGAACTTTCAGCATACAATGAAAATAACCCACAAGCACAAGATATGAGGTGAAGCCATCACATAGAACACAGAGCTAATTTAAACCACCCCCTCTATAATTTCAGATGGTAGAATTACCCGATTATTAGTATTACATAAGTAGATATAATATTTAAGATATAAATGATATTGAAAGTTAAACAAATGAAACATAAAGTTAAGGTAGAAGATTTGAAAAGGACAAAATTATTAGAATTAAAATTAACATTCTAAAATGCTAAAAGGGTATGTATATTAAACTGTTGAAGAAAAAAAAATAAGAGAAAATTGAAAGATAATATACAGAATGTAGTACCGAAAACTAAGGAGGTAGAAAATATGAACAGAAAGACAGAATATATTGGGAGTAGAATATGAACATCTAACTTACATCTAAGAGAAGATTCTGAAGAAAAGAATAAAAAGATGGATATGGAGGAATATGTGAAGGATGTTGAAGAACAATTTCTGGAGCCAGTGACTGACTACATGCAGTTAACCAGAAGGCACAATGTATAACAAGCAGAATAAATAAATAGAAATCTACCCAGTGAAACTGCAGAATTCCAAAATCAAATATAAATTTAGGTATTAGAAACCAGAGATGGCGACAGATTCCCTATGAAGGAATGAAACCTAGTCTGACATCAGATGTTTTTGTTTGTTTGTTTGTTTAAAGATTTTATTTCTTTATTTGACAGACAGAGATCACAAGTAGGCAGAGAGGCAGGCAGGGAGAGAGGAGGAAGCAGGCTCTCTGCAGAGAGCCTGATGTGGGGCTCGATCCCAGGACCCTGGGATCATGACCTGAGCCAAAGGCAGACGCTTTAACCCACTGAACCACCCAGGCGCCCCTGTAATTATTATTACATCCCCATCTGACTTATTTACAACTGGAAGTTTGTACCTCTTGACTCCCTTTACCCATTTTCCTCACTCCCCAATTCCGCTCTGCTCTGGCAACCATTACTATGTTCTATGTATTTATTTTCTTTTGTTTGATTTCATTTTGGGTTTTGTTTTGTTTGTTGGTTTTTTAGATTTTACATGTAAGTGAAATCATTCGGTATTTGTCTTTGTCTTTCTGACTGACTTCACTTAGCATAATATACTCTAGCTCCATCCATGTCATTGCACATGTCAAGATTTCATTCTTTTCTATGAGTACTATTCCATTATATATAGTATATATGTACACACACATCACATTTTATATCACATTCCATTATGAGATATATCATATTTTCTTTATCCCTTCTTCCATCAGTGGATACTGACATTGTTTCCATATCATGACTATTGTACGTAATGCTACGATGAAAATAAAGGTGCATATATCTTTTGGAATTCCTGTTTTCATTTTCTTTGGATAAATACCCAGAAGTGGAATCACTGGCTTGTATGGTAGTTCTATTTTTAATTTTTTGAGAAACCTACATTCTGTTTTCCAGAGTGGCTGCACCAATGTACTTTCCCACCAATGGTGCACAAGGGTTTCCTTAGCAATGCTTGTTACTTCTTGCTTTTTTGATAATAGCCATTCTAAGAGGTATCAGATGATGTCTCATTGTGATTTTGACTTGCATTCCCCTTTTGTTTAGTAATTTTGAACATCTTTTCATGTGACTGTTGACCCCCTGTATATCTTCTATGGAAAAATGTCTGTACAGATTCTCTGCCCCTGATTCACTGTTTGTTTTTGTTTCTTTTCTTTCCTTCTTTCCTTCCTTTCTTTTTTTTTTCTATTTGGTAATTTGTATGAATTCTTTATATGTTATATCTGATTTTATATGTTTATATATATTTTTATGTTTATATCTGATATGTTTATCAGATACATGATTTTCAAATATTTTCCCCCATTCCGTAGGTTCTCTTTTCATTATCTTGTTGATTTGCTTTGCTCTTCAGAAGGTTTTTAATTTTATGTAGTCCCACTTGTTTATTTTAGCTTTTGGTGCCTTTGCTTTTGAAGTCAAATCCAAAAAATGATTGCCAAGATGTTAAGGAGCTTACCATTTGTTTTCTTCTAGAAGTTTTATGGTTTTGTGTCTTAAAATCAAGCCTAATTCATTTTAAGTTAATTTTTCTGCATGATGTACCATAGAGTCCACTTTCTTCTTTTCCTTTTCTTTCCTTTTTCCTTCCTTCCTTCCTTCCTTCTTTTATTTCTTCTTTTTTTTTTAACTTTTTAAAAAATTAACATATAATGTATTATTTGCCACAAGGGTGCACGTCTGTGAATCATCAGGCTTACACACTTCACAGCACTCATCATAGCACATACCCTCCCCAATGTCCATAACTCTTTCTTTTCTTTCCTTTCTTCCTTTAATGTTGCTCTCCAGTTCTCACAACAGCATTTGTTGAAGGGAGTATCTTTCCCCGTTGTTTATTCTTGCCTCCTTTGTTGTAAGTTAATTGACCGTATATGTGTGAGTTTGTTTCTGTGCTCTCTATTCTGTTCCATTTTTATGCCCAAACCATACTATTTTGATTATTATTGTTTTGTAATATAGTGTGAAATGGGAGAATGTGATGCCTCCCGCTTTGTTCTTTTTCAGTAGGGCTTTGATTATTTGGGGTCTTTTGTGGTTCCATGCAAATTTTAAAATTCTTTTTTCTAGTTCTGTGAAAAATGACATTGGAAATTAGATAGATTGCCTTGAATATATAGATTGCTTTTAACAATAGACATTTTAACAATACTAATTCATCCCATCCATGAATATGGAATATCTTTCATTTATTTATGTCTTCTTCAGTTTCTTTCATCAATGTCTGACAGTTTTCAGAATACAGGTCTTTTACCTCCTTGATTCAATTTATTCCTTAGTATTTTGCCTTTATTTGATCTAATTTTAAATGGGATTGTTTTATTTTTTGGTAGTTTTTTATTAGTGTATAAAAATGCAGTGTATTTATAGGTATTGATTTTGTATCCTGAAACTTTAGTGAATTCATTTTTTAGTTCTAACAGTTTTTGATGGTGTTTCTAGAGTTATATATATATGTGTGTGTGTGTGTGTGTGTGTGTGTGTGTGTGTGTGTATAGTATCATGTAATCTGCAAATAGTGACTTTTTTACTTCTATCCAACTTGGATGATTTTTATTTCCTGTTCTTGTCTAATTTCTTGGGTCTGGCTAAAATTTCCAATACTATGTTGAATAAAAGTGGCAAGAGTGGAGATCTTTGTCTTGTTCCTGATCTTAGAGGAAAAGATTTCAGCTTTTTACCTTTGAATATGATATTAGTTGTGGGCTTATGATATATGGCCTTTATTAGGTTGAGGTATGTTGCTTCTATACTCACTTTGTTGACAGTTTCTATTGGAAATGAAAGTTGAATTTTGCCAAACATTTTTGCATTTATTAAGGTGATTATATAGCTTTTATCCTTCATTTTGTTAATATGTATATAACATTGATTGATTTGTGAATTATGATCTGCACTTACATACCTAGAATAAATCCCAATTGATCATGGTGTATGATCTTTTTAATGTATTGTTGAATTCAGTTTCCTGATATTTCATTGAAGATTTTTGCATTTATGTCCTAGGGATATTGTCCTATATATTTTGTGTGTGTGTGTGTGTGTTTGTGTGTGTGTGTTACTCTTATCAGGTTTAGTATCAGGATAAAGCTAGCCTCACAAAACGTATTTGGAAGCATTCCTTCCTCTTCAATTTTTTTAAAAAGTTGTAGAAACTTAAGCATTAAATCTTTGAATGTTTGATTTATCAGTGAAGCTGTCTAGTCCTGGACTTCTGTGTCAGGAGGATTTTGATTACTGACTCAATTTTGCTACTAATAATCATTCTATTCAGAATTTCTATTTCTTTATGGTCTCATTATTGGATGATTTTGTGATTTTAGGAATTTATCCATTCTTCTATGTTGTCCAGTTTGTTGATATATAATTGTTGATAGTATTTTTATGATTCTTTGTATATCTGTGGTGTCAGTTGTGACTTCATTGCTTTCATTTCTAATTTTACTCATTTGAGCTCTGTTTTTCTTCGTAAGTCTAGCTGAATGATTGTATATATATATATATATATATATACATACGCATATATATGCATATATCCACATACATACATACATACATACATGCATATATATATATATATATATATATATATATGTTTATGTTAGCCAGTGTAAGGTACATCATAAGTTTTTGTTGATTGTCAGTTTTCTTCATTCTTTTAAAGAATCAGATCTTCATTTCATTGATTTCTTTTGTCTTTATGCTCTCTATTTCATTTGTTTTCAACCTTATCTTTTTTTCGTTCATCTAATCTTTATTATTTCCTTCTTTCTGCTAACTTTGGACTTTGTTCTTTTTCTCATTCTTTGAGATGTGAAGTTAAATTGTTCATTGCGGTATTTCTTCATGAAGTATGCCTGTAACACTATGAACTTCCCTCTTAGAATTGTTTTTGCTGCATCACATAGATTTGGTATGTTGTTTTTCTATTTTAACTTGTCTCAAGGTACTATTTGAATCCTTCATTGACCCATTGGTTGTTTAGCAGTGTATTGTTTAGTTTCTACACATACTTGTGCATTTTCATCTTGTAGTTGATGTCTAGTTTCACACTATTGTGATTGGCAAAGATACTTGATATGATTTTAGTCTTCTTCAATTTATCAATGCTTGTTTTGTGGCCTAACAATTTTTCCTAGAGAATATTCTGTGTACACTAGAGAAGAATGTGTATTCTGCTGCTTTTGGATAGAATGCTCTGTATATATATCTATTAAACCCATCTGATTTAATGTATGGTTTAAGGCTGATGTTTCCTTATTGATTTTCTGTCTGCATGATCTATCCATAGTTGTAAGTAAGGTATTAAAGTCTCCTAATATTATTGCATTGCTGTCAATTTATTTCTTTTAGGTTTGTTAATATTTTCCTTGATATAATTAGGTGCTCTTATGTTGGGTGCATAAGTATATACAAATGTTATATCCTCTTGTTAGACTGACCCCTTTATCTTTGTCTCTTTTTACAGTCTTTGTTTTAAGGTCTATTTGTCTAATTGTAGTTACATCAGCTTTCTTTTGGTTTTCATATACATGGAACATCTTTCTCTATCACTTTACTTTCCATCTGTGTGTGTCCTTAGATCTAAAGTGAGTCTCTTATACATATAAATAGGTCCTATTTTGTTTTGTTTTGTTTCTTTCCATTCAGGTACTCTATATCTATATCTATATCTATATCTATCTATCTATATATATATATATATCTGTGTGTATTTTAATTTGATAGCATCTTGAGTTTGAACACATTCTAAAATTCCACATTTTTACTGCCTCCCCATGTTTTATGTTTCTGATGTCACATTTTACATCTTTGTGTGTTGTGTATCCCTTAACTAATTATTATAGTTATTTTTATTTCTTTTTTGTCTTTCAACCATTATACTAGCTCTTTACATGATTAATCTACTACCTTTACTACATGTTTACCTTTACCAATGAGGTAAACATATAAACATATAAAATTTTTCCTGTTCTTTTCAACTTAAAGAAATTCTTTTAACATTTCTTATAAAGCCAGTTTAGTTGTGATGAATTCCTTTGGATTTTGCTTATTTGAAAAACTCGTTCTCCTTCAATTCTGAATCAGTATTCTCGGCTGGAAGATTTTTTTCTTTCAGAACTTTGAATGAATTCACCACCTCCTGGGCTGCAGGTTCTGTTGGAAAAAAAAAAAAAATCTGCCACTTCATGTTGTTCTGTAGTTCCCTTAAGCTACCTTCAGTTTTTAATATATATATATATTTCTAATTTTGCTGCTCCATTTGGGTGAGTTCCATTGTCCTGTACTCTCTTTCCCTCTGTTTCACCTTGTCTGCTGTTGAACCCCTTGAATGCATTTTCACTTCAGTTATTGTATTTTTCAGTTTTGGGACTTGTAGTTGGTACTTTCTTATATTTTCTATCTTTATGTTGAAATTATCCACATGTTCATCTGTTCTCCCAAATTTGATGAGCATCTTTAAGACCATTACTTTGAATTCCTTATTAGGTAAATTACTTATCTTTCTTTTATTATTTTTTTTGAGGTTTTCTTTTCTTTTACTTGGACCATACTCCTGTTTCCTCATTTACCTTGACTCTGTGTTTATTTCTACGTACCAAGAAAAACAGATACTTCTAGTCTTGAAAGAGTGGCCTTGTGTAGGAGATGAACCTCATCCGTCAACCTCTCCCTAGCTTTTGGTTTTCTCTTAAACCTTTGTGATTGTCTAAATTGCCTAGTTTATTCTTGATAGGTTCTAGTTGTTGAGGTTCTGCCAAAACCTATGTTCCAAAGGGAGGGATCTCAGTCAGTACCTAGTTTCAGGCTGATTGGAATCCAAACCCTCGGGGTGCCTGGGTGGCTCAGTTGGTTAAGCATCTGCCTTCAGCTCAGGTCATGATCCTGGCGTCCTAGGATTAAGCTCCACATCAGGCTTCTTGCTCAGTAGGGTCTGTTTCTCCCTTTGCCTGCCATTCCCTCTGCTTGTGCATGCTCTCTCTGTCTCTTATTCTCTGACAGACTGACCAATAAATAAATAAAATCTAAAAAACAAAACAAAACAAAACAAAAAAAGAATCCAGAACCTCAGGCAGAACCTTTTAAAGTATACAAATACAGGTACTCCTGCGTGGCTCAGTCCATTAAACATCTGCCTTCAGCTCAGGTCATGATCCCGGGGTCCTGGGATGGAGCCCTGCAACAAGTCTGCTTCTTCCTCTCCCTCTGCTTCCCCCGCTGCTTGCTCACGCACTCTCTCTCTCTCTCTCTCAAATAAATAAATTAAAACCTTTTGAAAAATGTATAAGTAAATACATATAATCCTTTGGTACTGTAGTCATAAACCCTGCTGACCTCCAGACCAGGCAATCTGGAGGTTTCCCCTGGGCCACAGTTGAAAAATCAAGGTTCTAGCTATGTTTCTAAACTTCTTTCTGGGGGGGGGGGTACTGGTGAGCTGTAGTGAGCCTGAAGGAGAGTCCAGAGGTGGTGTCCCCAAGCTTATGTTTCTTCAGAACATGTCCATCACATCTAGATTTTTGGCATACCTGAAGCCTGACCTTTAGCTTGAAGCTCCAAGGCAAGTAAGTGGGTGTTTTTCACAGGAAGACTAGGGATGTATTTCTGTCTGCTGTCTATGCAGTGCCCTGGGGGTGGTAGCCTGTCAAGAGCTGTCTCTGATTATTACGATCTTGTAAGACCCAGGAACACAGGTCCCACTGGTCATCAGAGCCAGGTGATCAGGGGTGTTCCCATATGGGTTGCGTATGCCTGGTGACTTCAGTGGAGCCGTGGGAGTGGGAAGGCCTGGGGCACAACCAGTAGCTTTAGCAAAGCGAAGGGAGAGGATAATGCTGGGATGCATCTGCCGGGTTTGGCAGATGGTGGGAAAGTGCAGGGTCTGTACACACCCACCACATTAGTAAGCAGAGAGAGAACAACAACAAAAAATGCTGCCTGTATCCCTGCAGAGTCCCAACAGACCACTGCCCCTCTGGTAGATGATTAGCAAGATTAGCTGGACCCTAGGGTGAGTGAAGCATCCTCCAAGCCCTTTAAGAGCAGTATCTCAGTTCTCTAAGGCCCTTTGGGTCTCCTGGATATAAGCCCCATTGTTTTTAAAAGCTAGATGTTTTGGAGGCTAATCTCACTGGTTTAGGTCGCTGGGGTTGGGGTGCCTGATGTGGAGTTAGAACCCATTATGGCTCAGGGAGAAACTCCAGAATTGTGAGATCCATCCCAATTGTGAGTTGCTGCACCTTGACTGGTGTTTTTTGGTAAGACCATATTTCTGTTTCTTCTGCCTGTCTCGATGTCACCCCTTTAATGTTTATTGTGAAGTAACTGTTCAACTAGTTTTCAGGCCTTTTATAAATGGAGTTATTTTACATGTAGCTGTAGATTGTGTGTGTCCATGGGAGGAGGTAAGTTGTATATAAAATAATTTTTAAACTTAATGCTCTCTTTTCTCTCTTTATTCACCCCTTTTGATATTTTATGCAGGGTCATGGCTTGAAATACCCTTTATATATTAATGATTTTCCAAAATACTATCTGTAGTACAAACCTCTGCCCTAAACTCTAGACCTGTATATCCATCTTGCTATTGTAGATCTCTACTTTGGTATTAATAGGCAACTAAAACTTGTCATACTTAGATGTGAGTTTCTATCAAACCTACCCAAGGCGGGTTTCACCATGTTTATTCTTGCCAACTCATTCTTTAGTTCTCTCAGGTCAGACACCTTAAAGTAATTGTTGGTACTCTTTCTTTACCAACCTCTCTCCTAACAGATTTGAAAGGTAGTCTCGGCAGATCTACATGTGGTCTGGCAGGAAAGAAGAGGTACATCACCCACCCATATTTTTCTTTGTGAACCAGGTTATTATTTTAAATATCACTTACATGGAGCCCACTTTTAGACCTCTTTATATTGGTGGGTACTTAAAAAGAAATCAAGTACATTGGCCTCTCCCTATGAATAGATTGTCACCCTAAAGAGGTATCAAAACTACTCTCTTGATGATTACAGACGTTAAACGTAAAAAGGAAAAAAAAAACCTGTCTCTCCATTTGTTTATTGCTGAGATATAGGTACATCTTTTAGCAAAAAATATTAAGCTAATTAGAAAAGGTATATATGTAAAATAACTGATCAGATTACTTTTAGGAATAAGAATCTGAATATACCCAAGTTAATGAGAAGTGTGTGAACAAAACTAACCATAGTTAAAGATTAAATCATAAGCTACTGAATTTTCTCTAAAAATGTTAGTTAGCAAATTGAGAATCAGTCAGGTTATGATATTTAACTTGTCCCTTGTTATATAAAATACTTAAAATAAGTTTTACTTCTCTTCTTCCTAAGTTGTCTATAAAATGCAGAACATAATACTTTATTTTTTTCTTGCAGTTTTTATTTAAATTCAAGTTAGTTAACATACAGTATAGTATTAGTAATATGTGATTAATAGTGATTAGTAATATGTGGTAGTAATAGTGATTCAGCACTGCCATACATCACCCAGTGCTCTTCACCAGTGCCCTCTGTAATCCCCCTCATCCAGCTAGTCTCTACTGGCTGGATTTATTGGTTCAATTGCCATTCAGTCCTTCACTTGTTAATTATAGTTGTCTTGTTCAGTTCCTGGAGGGGCCACTGTGAGGTTAAATTGAGGTAAAAGAGGAAATGGTCAGTGGTAAAGTGGAGGCAGTAAATGAATTCTTCAGGTTGTAAAAATGGTAACTATGTGACAGGATGGAGGTAGTAGCTAATTCTGTGGTAGCACTCATTTTGCAATTTATAAATATATCAAATTAACAGTTTAAATGTACACAATGTTATGTGCCAATTATATCTCAATAAAGCTGAGGATGAAAGAGAATTAGCATGCCTTTGAAAGTGGAAAGAAAAGATAATTCATGAGGGAAATATAAGAGAGAAGGGCCAGTAACTTGAGTAACAGGACACACAAGGTATTTTATTGACTTTCAGGATGGTAAAGATTTAAGCATGTTTGTAACGTGACCAAAAAAATCTAATACATACTTGACATGTAAAAGCAAGGTCGTCTTACAGGAGAGGGTATATGAACAAAAATGGAATAATGGACTTTGGAAGTGGAAGGAGTGAATTGAGTTAATACGAAGAAATTTTGAGGTGAAGAGTAGGAAGGCTGAGAAAGTTTACTCATGAAGGACTCCATACCCCAAAGGGAACTGTATCTTTTACAGGTTGTGTAGTGTTGGTGGTAAGTAGGAATGGGAGAATAGAGAACTGGTACCTCTGAAGAACTAAGGGTGGAAAGCATTTGTGGTAGGAGCTCTTCCGTTGTAAAGATGAATTTAAAATAAACAGAAGTGTTAGCAAATGATATCATAGACAAAGTATTAATGAGCAAAATTGTTTGTAGTGTAAACAGTTGTGCAATTTCTACCACAGTTTTCTGCAAAATAATAATTTCATTCACAACTACCCACATATGGACACATGGACAATCAAAAGGAAAGGTACTCTTATTTCTGTTGTCTTCAGGCAATGTTTCCAGTATGAATCTGATTGGATCATGAAACAACTCGGAGACTGGTGTTAGGGATCTTATTTTCCAATTATATTCACATTTGAAAGTCATTCATTCAGTCCTCATTTTCCCTCCACTCGTATGTCACTATGTCACTGTGCTCTGGTGGCTCTCATTTGAGTTTCATTCTTTTCTTAAATTTCTCTACCTTATCCAATTTAGCTCAAATTCTTATTTCAATATTATAGCTATTGGACATTTCCCCCAAATTATTGTAATTAGGATCAACTGCTTAATTTGTGGGGTCCAGTACACAAAGAAAATGCAGGCTTCTTGTTCTAAAATTAAGAATTTCAAGATAGTGACAGCAGGTCGTCAAAGTATGAGACCTTCTATGCATGGAGACCTTCTAAGCATGATTACATAGGTCAGTGTGACCATAATGCCAGAGCTGGTTGTCATTTTATATGTTTGGTTAATTTTAGACCTCAATTGCTTTCCAAAATTTTTCAGAAGTTAGAGAATTAGATGCATTTCTACAGAACAACATTGTTTGAAAACATTCACTGGGGATGGGTAACCAATGATAAATAGTACTTTGAAAAGTAGAATTAAAAAAAAATTAATTCTTAGTGTGGTAATAGTCGACATTGCTTCTAGAATTACATTTTTTTTCATGTTTGGATTTTGGTGGTGTTTTCCCTTATAGTGGAAGAAAGATATTGGATATCTTGATTCTTGATTCTTCGAGGTTGAATGCTCTGTGATAAAACTATTATCTTTCTAAAAAAATTGCACTGTAAGCAGACTGTTGTACCAAACATCTGTGTTCAAGGTGACTTCGTTTTTGAGCTGAGTAGTGGACTATGCTCATAGTTATTCTCATAATAATTTTAATTGAATAATTGGCCAGAGTGTTTACATTTTGAGGAGACAAAACCAACTTGCATAATATTTACATATAGGTTATAAATTCTATAGCCCAGCCCTAATTAATGTAAGAAAAATAGACAAGACAGTATATCCTTTTTATTTTTTTGATTAGAGAATAACTATTCTCTTTCTCTATTTGCTGTATATTCTCTCATTATCTGAGAAAGGTATCTTCTTTTACCTTCCATCAATTAACATGAGTTACCTTGATTCTTGATTTTATTAATATTTTAGCATGCATCTTGTATTTTGAATTTAATTGCCCTATTTTATAAACACAGGAACTGAAATATTATGTAACCTTCACAAGAGCAAAGGTTGATGGAATTATGTTTCATTCTTATTTTAATCACTATAAATCATGAAGATGTAATTATTTATTGCTTTTGTAAGTTGTAATTCTGTTGTTATCTTTAAATATAATTTACCCTACTTCAATAAATAGTGTTTTCTTGGCTATTTGCACTGGCATTTCTGAAATGCTTTACAAGATAGTAGTCAAAAATATTTTATCTCTATGCATCCAACTATAACAGATTAGCTTTTTTGGATAAAGAGACAAAAGGACACATCAACACACATATACATATATATGTTTGCATATATATTTTTATATATGTGAATTTATATTTCTGTATATATATACATACATGTGTCAATATATGTATATATACATATACACAGACACTAATAAATGCATTCTATTTTAATACCTAATTAATATTTAATTATTATATACTCTATATGCTTTGGGAGAGCATTAAAATATTTATGAAGGAATATGAATATATACATTTAAGGATATCTCACCCTTAAATTTCTTATGATTTGGTGGTTTAACTCCTTGCTTTAAAGTTGGAGTATCAAAAGAAGGAGTTAATGTATAAATTAAAAACATCTGGGGAGCTGGGTTACTCAATCAATTGAACATCTGACTCTTGATTTCTGCTCAATTCTGATCTCAGGGTTGTGAGATTGAACCCCACGTTAGGCTCCATGCTTAGCGAGGAGTCTGCCTTTCTCTCTCTCTCCCTCTGCCGGTTTGTGTGCTCTCTCTCTCTCAAACAAATAAATACATAAACCTTAAAAAAAATGGGGTTGCTTGGGTGGCTCAGTCTGTTAGTGAGTGGCTCAGTTGATTAAGCATCTGCCTTCAGCTCAGGTCATGATTCCAGGGTCCTAGGATAGAGCCAGTCGTTGAACTCTCTGCTCAGAGGGAAGCCTCTTCTCCTTCTCCCTCTGTCTGTCGCTCTTTGTGCTTCTGCACACTTTCTCTCTGTCAAAAAAATAAATAAAATCTTTAAAAAATCTTATGTGAAGGCCTAAAAATTAGTCAATTATAAAAACCAGATCAGTAGTATAGATTAGTAAATTATCATTTTAGGAATGAATTTTTGAGTAGAGGTTTTTCTTTCAATTTTATTATCTATGAACATTTTCATAAAAACTGAAAATTTTCTGTTTTTATGTTTGGTTAGCCAGCATATGGTATATTATTAGTTTTTGATGTAGTGTTCATTAATTCATCAGTTGCATATAACACCCAGTGCTCATCACCCCATGTGCCCTCACCCAGTTACCCCATCCCTCCACCCCCTTTCTTTCTGTAAGCCTCAGTTTGTTTCCAAGAGTCTCTCATGTTTTGTCTCCCTTTCTGATTTCTTTTAATGAGACCTACATATAGTTTTCACTTATGACCCATTATAATTTACAACTAATATTTAATTGCTGTAAAATAAATTACTCTTCTCAAGTAGGTCCATCTAGATCATCCATTTTCTTTTTACCATTCTCACTTCTTTTAAAGCTACTTTCTTTTCAAGCCACCTCCCAGACTTTTTGGTTTGAATGATCAAAACTGTTCTTTAATATTCAGGCAAGTCTGCCCTGAAATTACTTGTCCATTTTTTTTTTTAAAGAAGGAAATGGGAGAGGGACATTCAAGAACATTTTTTTTTGCAATGTATTCTGGTATCTCAGGGCAATTCATGCATGGAGTGAGGAACAAAAGTATTTTCAATTTCATCAAGCTGTTTTTTAAGTCATAAGAAAGTAAATATTCACCAGAAAGTTTCCTTCAAGGATCCAATAAAGTTGGAGAATTGCTTTACTGCCTCTACCTTACGAAGTTGCCTATCTGCATTGAGAAAGGGCTAATTTAATAGTACTCTGTCCTTTGTTCTTTTTTGTTGTGACCCTAATTAATTGCATTTCAGTATTATTATGTAATTCTTATTGCATCGTTTCTTACAAATCATTCTTGATAATTCATTTCAAATTTGCCAGATCATCAAAATGACACAGATGGAATAGTGTAGGAACTTTAATCTATGCATAGTCCCTCCCTGTGCCCTTTGATTTTCTAATCAGTAGAATTTGACTGAGACTGGGAACAGCATTTTGAAAATTTGCTCTACAATCTGATGATTATTTAGGTTTGAGAACTCTGGACTTGACTCTTATCTGAGCATGAATTGTTTAAGGCAGTCCCCTTTGCTAAGGTGCTGTATGTCTCAGATTCATTCCTAATGTAGACCATTAATTTTTTTTCATCTCCATCCACTGTTCATTAGAGCCGAGTGATCTCTTTATTTCAGAGATGAAGCTCATTTTCAACTCCTGAACAATTAAACCAAGAATGAGAAAAGAGAGGGCACCAGGGTGGCTGGAGCCCTGCATGGGATGGGGCTCCCTGCTCATTGGGGAGTCTGCTCCTCCCTCTCCCTCTACCCCTCCCCCCACTTGTGTGGGCACTCTCTCTCTCTACCATCAAATAAATAGAATCTTAAAAACAAACTAACAAACAAACAAACAAAGGGGAAAACACTAGTTCTCCTTCAAGTGTACATTTCCCTGGAGTAGAATGACTGCTTTCTAGGATGCCACAGCAAACTGGTGATGGCATGGAAAGTGCATTGCTCTTTTCCCCTATATGCGACACTTCTCTTCTGCCTAGACCAAAGTCTAGATGGAACAGACATTCCCTGTGAGACCAGTTTGGAAGACACTACAAAGTTCTGCCTGGCTGAGATAAATATTGTATGTAACTTAATCTTTAGCAGTATCTGACTTGTGGCAAGTACAAGAGTGCTACAAGTGAGTGCCTACCACCTGATGCCTGGTTGCTCCTTTCTCACTTAATACAGCCCCAGCACAATGGGTTTCACGTCTAGATGATGGTAAGGTGCCACTGGGGAGAGGAGGTAGAGGTAAGAGGATGTTGGAAAACAGTTTATGTCTCTTTCAGTCAGCTTAATATCTCACAAGAGCATTCAGTGACAGATGACCCTGGTGTCTAACAAAGAATCGAGTACAATGCACCTCTCTGCCAGTGTTTATCTGTTCCCCGTGCTTACATCCACACACATGAGTCTTCTTTCTGTACTCCCAGCATATTGCTCGGGAATTGCACAGCATATTTGGCAAGCAAAAGGAAAAGCAGCTAGCTGTTCACTGCCTCTTGTTCCTGCTGTTCAAGGTGCACATCCCAGCCAAATGAATACTATCAGAGCCAAAGACCCTGGCAGTAGTTCCTTGCTACAAATCTGTAGTCTTGTCTATCTTAGCTACATGGAGAACAACAAATCTGAAAGCCTGGTAATAACCTGAGGACAAAATAGCACGCAGCACAGCTACTCAGCTAGATCTGAGGAATTTTTCAGTGTGGTGTGGACGAGTGGGGTGACAAGAAGCCCTAAACACACTCTGTCTTGCACTTCACCTTCTTCAGAACCATGGTGATCATCTGGAGTATTTGTGATAAATAAATATTACTAATCATCATGCATATGGAGAGGATGAAAAAGGATCATCCCAGGAGAGAAATCTTCCATTTTCTTAGATACTACTTCTAGTCAGCAGCCTGACTAAAATTGAACTCTACTGATGATTGACTGTACAGGTCAACAGAGTCTAGAGCATTTTATTTCAAGAGAACCTGAACATTAACCTAAGACCATTATGGGCCTCCATTACAGTAAAAGGAATCCTTCATAGATGTCTAATGTACATCAGGAAAGAACCATTTCAGGTTTTTGGGACCACATTTGAGACTACCTGACTGAAGACCAAAATCTGTTTTATAGGCAGTCCTTCTGGCCATCCTTAACTGGTCTGTAAAGGGTAGTATGACAGATGTGCTTCTCACACATCATCTCAAGTCCAGGAAGCCAGAAACCCCATGTCTACTCAGTATCCTGAGGGTCTGAATTCCCAAGTGGAGAAATTGACTAGCACCAAAAGGTATTCCACTCTGAGACCTCTGTCACATTGCTGTGTTGGCAGGAGATTACTGCCCTTATCTAAGGAGCACCAAATGGCATTCAATGACAAGTTGACACAGCTACCAGTCTATCTACAGTTGGTCTCACTGGATTCTACCTCACTAGAGGCCTTTACTTGTGTGATGACCTTAATACCTCAGCTTGGAAGCATCAGCTATGTTTTTGTTTTTGTTTTAATTGTGGAACCTTGCCTTTTCTCTGCCTATACTTGAATTGTGGAAAAGTCACTGCGTCTTTGGTTTTCTGGGATAATAGAAGCAATTGTCAGAAATCAACTGAGTTTCTCACTAGCTACATTCTAACTTGTGTTTCTGACCTCTACTTATTGCTTCATTCTACAATTTGATCTTACCCCAAGATTTGGATTTTTACTCTTACCTAGACTCTGTGTGTTACTTATATGTGTGTGGTCTCAATCCTAACCCAATTTATCCCTAGACTCCAGTTCTGTCTCACTCTTCTGTATCAAGCACAATAGTCCATGAGGCTTTAATTATTTATAATATTAATAAATTATTAATTGCCTAAATTTAGAGTTTCATATTATGAGCACATGTGTGAACAGAGAGCGCCTTGCCATTACACCAGAGAAGTTTTACTGACCAGGCAGTCTCTGAAGTTACCTTGACAATACTGGGAGAAGATGAACTCTGTAGATGCCTTTCAGATTTACCGTATTATACTTCTAGCACTTCCTTTCCAAAGCTGAAATAATGCATTGGTTTGCTCCGGTCAGAGCGGAAGACCAGTTTCATTTGTCTACCCATGAAGATGAATGGATGCAGCAAAAATCCAGAAATGTCTAAGATATATTACTGTACAGCTCACTGACCATTCTGTCAATGCTTTACTTGAAAATGATGGCTATCTGATGTCAAGTTCCATTGATAAAGTGATTCCCAAACGTTGCTTTTGAGTGTGCTTCCTTCAGAGGTCACAGAAAAACTTCAATGATCTGCAGAGATCTGAAACAGATGAAGTTCCAACTAAACATGACCCCAGTGGATTTAACATTTATAGTCTTTTCCTGTAAAGGAAATCATAGACCGCTCCATGCACGTGGTTTTTGGATTTTTCTGTCCTGTGGTTTTAAACCAAGTAACCTTAACAAAAACAAATCCAGATAACCCTTGTAAATGAAGCAACATTCCTTTATATTTAAAGAATATACAAACACTTGTGTAATTATTGTAATTATTTGTAGTCTATCATGTATGCTAGCAAACATGCCACAAAAGCTAATTTTGCCAGAATTCCCCACAAGAATTATATCTAGAGTGGCTTAAATCAACACAGCTTTTGATTTGGGGCTGTTTTTTTTTTCTTTTTTTGGTATTTCTTGTCCAAGAACACTGAACTCTACTGATGGTTGACCATGCAGGTCAATTCTTTATTTAGGAAAAAGTAGGACTGATCTGAAAAGAAACAAAATAGGCAACAAAGTGAAGCTTTTGATGGTTGCTGAGGCAGTGAGATCCTGTAAGTTGTCCTTCCTGCTATAAATTATCTTCTCCCCCTTCTGTTTTATTTTTTAAATCTCCATTTTCCTCCTTTTATTTTTAAAATCTCCATGATTCCTTTTGAAAAGCATTTCCTCAGTCTGCTGAAAGCATACCTAACCATCTAGAAATGTTATATGCAACTCTGTAAGGATCTATTATTTTCCTTTCACCATACAAAATCATGAAATTTTTTTTTCCTCATCAACCCTAAATAAGTCTGAGTCTGTAGTGAGGTCCAAGGTGTTCCTCAAATTTAACTTTCCTTAAGAATGTTCCCCTGTCAGTTCTAAACAACTAAAAGTTGAGAGAAAGTGTTTTTGAGACAAATGGAACATTCCTTGTGCTCCTTAAATAATTCCTGACATTTTCATGCCTTGCCATATCTCCTTAAAGACCTTCAAATTATCCTTCAGAAAGTTTAACAGGCAATTCACTGAAATTATACATCAGTTGGGAAAGTGTTTCATTTGATAACAACAATAGTCCATACTTAGAACCTTGCTAGATAGATATAAAATGTGCAATCTGCTGGCTGTTGTATAAACCAATGGCATTGCTGCATCTTTATAAGCCTTCTAATCATGCCATGCTACCATAATTCTCAGTGTTTCAAAGATAGTCCCTAGATCCTTCATTATCTATCTCTTCACATCTACCAGAAACCATTTCCTACCTTTCCCTGGGCCACATTGCAACTCTTCCTCATATCTGTATTTTCTTCTCTGCCTCTACCTCAGTTTATCAAGCTCTGAATTCATTGACCATGACAGTAGTTTGCTGTATAGTTTGAACCAAGTAGGACAGAAACATGAAATATTTTGCTTCAAACTCATGGTTGTTTCCTCTTTCTTACTGGCATCCTGAATAGATCCTATTGTTTTCCAGGCTCTGTGAAATTAAAAAGTTAAAGGCAGCTTAAAATTTCAATCTCCTGGGCACCTGGGTGGCTCAGTATGTTAAGCTTCTGCCTTCAGCTCAGGTCATGATCTCAGGGTCCTGGGATCAAGCCCTGCATTGGGCTCTCTGTTCAGCAGGGAGGCTGCTCCCCACCATCTCTACCTGCCTCTCTGCCTACTTGTGATCTCTCTCTCTGTCAAATAAATAAAATCTTAGAGAGGGCACGGATTGCATGGAGCACTGGGTGTGGTGCAAAAATAAGGAATACTGTTATGCTGAAAATAAATTAAACAAACAAACAAACAAACAAACAAAAATTTCAATCTCCTATCCAGCCTACTATTCTACTGTCGAACTTAAACCATGGCGTAAGTGACCTTCAATAAAAGGGGAGAATGACCAGTTTCCTCTATACCACTATCACTTTTCCTTACCACTTCTGGGTCCCATTGTTTACCATTGGCCTGAGACGTAGGAATGAAGGAAACTCGTACATGTCTCCTATTAACTAGCTTCTTCATGGTGTTCATGTATTTAATATAACAAGGAAACAAGAATTGACTTTTTGGAGGGTGTAAGTGTAGGCTCTTTAAGTGGTCTTTTAAAAGCTCTTCTATCTTCCAAATTCTCTAACAAGGGAAACATGCCCAGTGACAATATCTTCAGGTCTCTTCATCACGGAGTACTCTTGCTCGCAGCAGAGTTTGTGCTAGACAACTCAGACATGGCTGCCTTTTTCAGTGTCTGCTTGACCTATGGAAATGCTACACCAAGCTTTAGGAACTACAGGCTACTCTCTTTCTTTGCTCTGCCATTGTTTCCAATTTCTTTTCTTTTATTATACTTTGGCAGGCATCGAAAGCAAATAGAGCATTCAACTGCATAAGCAGAGTCCAAGTTTGTAATTAGATGCCACCCCTATCTACTTAGAACTCCCAGACTCTACAAGTGATAGTGTTGGAACTGCTTCACTTGCGTGGGGCAGAAAGATTGAAGTACCACTTTTCATTCCTCACTGATAAGTAAATGGAAGATGCCATCACACTGGGCCATGGATTCAGCCTGATTGTGATTCTTTTCAAACTCTTCATGGAGTTTTAGAGTAAGCAAGCTTGGTGGAGTAATGAAGGAAGAGCCAGATTTCCCACCATCAGTAAAGTTTTTAGAAAAGGCTTATTATTTCCATCTCTTAGAATGAGAGGAACTTAGGAGTCAGTGTTTTCAGTTCAAGACTAAGAATAGCTTATGAGTCACATAAGAGTTAGGAGGAAACAGCTAATCAAAATGGGTGAAAGGACAAGGGAGATACAGGCTTTCAGTTGTGCCATAAATACGTCACGGGAACAGAAGGTACAGCATAGGGAATATAGTCAATGGTATTATAGTAGCGTTGTATGGTAGCAGATGGCAGCTACACTTGGGGGGAAAATAGCATAACGTAAGTACAGACTTGTCGAATCACTTTGTTGTACCCCTGAAACTAAAGTAACGTAGTGTGTCAACTGTACTTCAATAAAAAAATGCTCTCAAATAATTCACCAAAATAATTGAGTCAAAATGAGTATTCTTGTTTAGTATTTGAACAAATTATAACCTCTCGATAGTTGACAAAGGTAAGCCAAAAGGAAGTAGTTGCATTAATTTACTGGCCCACTGAAATTGAGACTCTAGAAAAATAGAACTTTTTGGTGAAGGGCAGTCTGTGTGCACAGTGAGGTGGGGCTGTTAAATAATGCAGATTAGCAGGTTCTCTTTGATCTCCATGTTAATTTCTCAAGAGCCACAAGAGTAGGATTTGGTTTTAGCACATGTCGTACAGGACTCCCACCCTTCACCCACTGCCAGTGAGAACAGTGCTTACCTCGTTATTGTTCTATTTTGTGCAAGGTACTGGTATTCAAAGTGGGGCCAATTCATGCTCTCCCCCAAGCAGAAACTGCAAAAATTTGTAACTACTTTATTTGCATCCGAATTTGATAAATAGTTTTCTAGAGTTCATCTTCTACTACTAAAATCACTCAAAGAAATGAAGCCTAATTGAACAATGGCTACCCTATTTCATTGTTTAGGGAAAGAAGCTAAGACAATGACGAAAGTCAAACTATTTTACATGTCTGGTATCAATGACAAATATTTATAAACCATAAATAAATAATTATTTTACTACAAGGTGATCATAAGCCATATTCCCTTTTTAAAATGAACTGACATTTCCTTTGTCCTAGAAATTTTAATGAACACAATTTAGAGACTCCCTAGATAATTCCTTGTCACAGAGCCTGAATATTTTTGTTTGTGTCTGTGTTTGTTACCATAAATTGCAGGAGACTGGGCAAGAATCTGCAATTACTGAGAAAATCCATAGTCCAGACTTCTGAAAAGCCAAGTGTCTCTTAAAATCTCAACCCACTAAAAAGAAGCCCTTTTTTTTTTTAATGCTCGGGCTAATGAAAGGGTAATTTTACAATGTTAAGCCTGGATCTTTTATGCAATTTACAAAGCAAAACCGAGAGCTCCCTTGGCCTGGCACATAGTAAGCAACCAAGGAATATTTATCACATAGTTGGATTAAAAAAAAGTTTGTAAAGATACTAAGACATTAAAGTGCATCTTTCGCACATTCATGTTTTACATTCTGCAAGACTCATATCACTCTTAGAGCCCTTCACAAGGGACTCTACAGCAAAGGGCATCCTGATGAGATCCTCCTCCACAATTAGATCCAGGCATCAGAAGTCTTTCCCCAGGTTTTTCCAGAAAGCAAAAGCAAATAAAGTAAAACAATCACACACACTTCCAAAAGAAGAAACAAGGGGTGCCTGGGTGGCTCAGTGGGTTAAGCCTGTGCCTTTGGCTCAGGTCATGATCTCAGGGTCCTGGGATCGAGCCCCGCATCAGGCTCTCTGCTCAGCAGGGAGTCTGCTTCCTCCTCTCTCTCTCTCTCTGCCTGCCTCTCTGCCTACTTGTGATCTCTCTCTGTCAAATAAATAAATAAAATCTTTTAAAAAATAAGAATAAAAGAAGAAACAAAATGATGACAAAATCTCTCCCATTCTCAGCTCTACATCCCCCAGATACCTGAAGAAAATTATTTTTGTGGCTTCAAACTAACTCATGCTGTATAGGGAATAAAACTCCTCAGGTTTTTCTATTTTAGCATATATAGATACACATACACACATATATATGAATTCTATCAATATAGACTATACTATATATGTATAGTCCAATTCTGCAAAATATTTCGTGCTTAATAAGTATTTGCTGTTGGCTAAGAAGGTTAACTGTAAGGGAAATGTATATTTCTAATAATTGTCTCAGAGGGTCCTATTTTAACAATGAAATCACCCACATTCCTGACTCACTTGCAATCATGATCTTACCTAGTATTAAATGAAGTAAAAATGATTGTATTTTATAGAACCTTTAATAAGTATAGCAAGGACATATAATTCTCTTAATGAATGATAATTTGTAAAAAGTTATTGGGATAACATGTGTAATGTTCTTTTTTTCTATTTTTAAGCCTCATTAATATTTAAATACATTTATTTTGGCTTAAATTCCCACTTGTTATTTCACATGAGAAATTTATTATATTTTTAAAGATTTTATTTATTTATTTGACAGAGAGATCACAAGTAGACAGAGAGGCAGGCAGAGAGAGAGATGGAAGCAGGCTCCCTGCTGAGCAGAGAGCCCGATGCGGGACTCAATCCCGGGACCCTGAGATCATGACCCGAGCCAAAAGCAGCAGCTTAACCCACTGAGCCACCCAGGTGCCCTCACATGAGAAATTTATTTACCAGAATGAAAAATTCATTCTTCCAGTTTCTTAGCCATATGTTCTCTGATTTAAGTATTTGTAATATTGGGGCACAAAGGTTATTATTTTTAAAAAATAGAAATGTGAAAAACAAGTAATTTGCTGTAGAGACAACTATCCATTGCTAACAAAAATCATTCAGTTTCTGATTTTATACTCTAGAGTACTTTGAGGAACTAATAATAAATTTCCATATATGTTGATTATTTTAACTTTGTTTTCCTTGAATTTTTCTGAAAACCATAATAAAATTTTTTTCATTATGCTTTTTCCTTGGTAGCCATTATTAGGATTCCCTTTTTTACTTTTGTATTTTTGTTATTGGTGGCCAACCTCTCAATATTGTTGTAACTCTCCTCATATTTGCTTTTTTTGTCTAGTTCTATGATTCATCTTACTGATAAAAGAGTTAGCTGAATACATGGTATAACATTTTAAAATAAGAGTTAAACTGTAATCTGGACCAACAATGAAATTCCGAGTCTGAGTTAGGACTGCCTACCAACTCTGTTCAGTGAGATAGCACAGGTCAAGTGGACAGAGGGTCCTACAAAACCCACGGGCCTGGCCCCCCATCAGGATTTGCCTAACAAGATGTTTAGAAATAGAAGACAGCTTATACCATGATTAGTTCAGAGTTTTGCAAGCTAAGATTGACATCAGGTCTTTTCACTCCCTGAGATAATAATAATAATAAAAAAAAATCCATGTATTGGTCTTTCTTATTGACTGCCAGGCCAAGCAAAAAACCAGCCTACCTGAGGTCAACTCTGACATCAACTCTTAGGTCATTTCATTTCTTTGAATCCATAGAGTCTCATGAATAGAAAAGTTTAGATTTCTAAGTATAATTTTGAGACTAAATATGTGGTTTAACATTATGCTGTATTATTTCCTATTCAATTATATTAAAATTCTACAGGTGCACACAGGAGAGTAAGCTGTTTTTGCCTTTAGACAGATAAAGGACCAGATTTAAACAATACCTGAGTAGGCAGTTACTACATGCTGTGATTGAAAGGTTTCTCCAGCCACCTGTTACAGTGGTGAAATTTTATCATTAGGGATCCATTTTTCTGGAGAAAGTCTGGCTAGGCTACAGACATTCTCTTGTACAATACAGACAATTCTGATTATAGTCATAAGCACTGATAACAGAATTATGATGTGATGTAACTTCTCATTGAAGTTTTGACTGAAGAAAGGGGAAACTATATATGAATTAGATTACAGGCCAAGGTCTTGGTCACTGATTTGAATCGAGTATTTTACTAGAAGTAGACTAAAGTTTCCTGTAAGTAATGTTCCATCCTATTCTGATACTTTTATTTTTTTAATTTATTCCCTATTCTGATACTTTTAATTCCAAGCAGACATACACAACACACCAAAATAAAACAAAAACACTGAAATTTAAAAAAAAAAAAGCCCAAATAGGAAAGACTTTACTCCAAAGGATGTGTCTAAGTGATTATGACCTTTTTCCCAGTTTCTTTTCTGAATCCAATTTTCTGACTTCTTGAGGGCTACTCTGTTTTCCTCACTAAAAAGCTTTGTTACATCATTCATTCAGTCATGAAGAAAAGTATTGGTCTCTTTTTCTAGGATCTGGTATTGAGCAATGAACAACACATCCATAGTCTCTAATGTCATTGGCACTTAAAGTCTGAAATAGAGGAAAAAAAATAATGGGAAATTGCAATATGATGTGATACATAGTGAGCCAGAAATACAAAGTACAAGAGAGAACATAGGGTGTCAGGAACAGCCACCTGGTGAGGGAGATATCGACATTTCTAAGGTAAGAGCTAAAGGATAAATGTAAACTAGCCAATTAAAGGAAGTTGGGGTAGAATTGCTCGAGGAAAAAGGAGTAGCATGTTTAAGGCCAAGTATCAAGAGGGACATAGTGTATACTGGGGAATGAAAAATAAAATTTCTCAGTAGCTTGAGCAAGGACTATGTGTAGCAGGGACTATGAAGGAATTTTAAAGCCATATAAAAGCGTATTTCATCTATCCTCAGGAAAATAAATACTCACTACAGGAATTTAAGCAGGTAGCCATCATTTCATTTTAGAAAGAACACACTATAGCTCTGTTGCAAATGGGTAATGATAGGGTAGGATACCAGCCAAGAACCTGTACTGTATTTGAGGCAAGGGCTTGCAATTGCCCCAAGTAATGACAGTAGATGGGGGGAGAAGAGGACAGAATCAAGAAATATTAGGAGGTAGAAGAAAGGATTGGGAATTGATTGCCTGGTTTAACACAAAATGATGAAGGACATGATAGAGGAAGAAGAAATATCCAGAATCATGCCTAATAAAGGCAGTGAATAATTGCCAGTCACTGAAATAGGGGGAGGTGGGAAACAACAAAAAACAGATCAAGAGCAAAAACAAGTTGGGGAAATGGAAAGTAGATGAGAAGGGGGCCCCAAATGTGTCCATATTTGGTCATGCTATTGTTTTGGTTGCTGTGGATGTCCAAATAGAATTGTCAAGTAGGGCGATATATATGCACTTATGGAGATCGAGGCAGAAATCTGGACCAGAAGCACAAAGTTGAGCGCTGTTAGGGAAAAAGAGCTAACTGAACTTGGAGGTGTGGGTGGAATGAAAAGAAAGGAAAACCTAAGGCAAAATCCAGAGGAAGATTTACAATCCAGGTAGAAATACTAAGAATGCCCTCCCACTCATTTTGTAGTGCAAGACTTGCATCTCTTTTAGCTTTAGTCATAGTTGAGTAATGCTGTGTTCCAACTTGGCTTCATTAAAGAATAATGGCATTTCTAATACATTTTAAGCTAAAGAGCCCACTATATATTCTTTTTTAAATTTTTTAAAATATTTTTTATTGAAAGAGAGTTGTCATACAATGTTATGTTAGCTTCAGGTGTAGAGCATACAGATGTGACAACCGTGGATATGACCCTCACAAGCAGGGTCATTTTTGAAATGCTGCTCATGGTCTTTGCAAAGGATAGTTCTCTCATACCAGATAATCATGTCTACATATTATATAATAAAGAAAAATACTTGCTGTGATGCATAACTTACGGGATTCTCAGTAAGTCGCTTGTCCCAGTCCTTGCTTGTAGAACTATTCTTCTAAAGGTGAACAGATCCTTGAAGGGAAACTGTGCAGTCTGCTCAGCATGCTATTTATATTTGGAAAGTGTTACATTACCCTAATCATACCTATAGTAACAATCAAGATAATTGCAGCTATATTAGGATTACTTATTATTTGTTCCACTTCAGCAGTAACACAGATCCAATTGTGCCAGTTATTTCCACGTTCCAAATTGTGGGAGAAAACGGGGAAAAAAGCCCATGCAAAGCGGGAAGAAATCGTATTTAGAATAAATCCATAACCAGATGGTTATCTGAAAATTTCTTTTTGAAAGGAGCTGATTCTGAACAGATTGTGTATGTGTCTCACTGGTGGAAGTGGATTATCCATCTTGAATTGGATTGTGATGACGATGACCCTATTCTAAGTAAACCAAATCTCTTGAACTATATAATGAGATCAGGAGGAACATTCAGCCTGAGAACGACAGATTGCAACGACTGAGATGATTTCACTATGTTTTGTTTTGTTTTGTTTTGTTTTGTTTTCCCAGCCTCTTTCCTTGATATACATAATTCTGTAGTTTTTGTCCTGCAGGGATTCCGGATCCTGTAGTTCTGTGTGCTAATTCTTATTTCTTATTCTTATTTTTGTTTTTTTAAGCAGAGCTGAATGAGCGGCAGGAAGCTACGAAATCTATCTTACAAAAAGGTGATTGTGGCAGTGTAGAATCTTCCTTTACTTTGCAGCAGGATTGCAGAAAAACTATGGCGAGTAAACATTGAATCGCTTCCTTCTTCCTTCTTTTCTTTAGGCCGTGAGGAGGCAAAAGTTGCTAGAGCAGAGTATCCAGTCGGCCCAGGAGATTGAAAAATCCTTGCACTTAATTCAGGAGTCCCTCTCCTCCATTGACAAGCAGTTGGCCACTTATATTGCTGACAAAGTGGATGCAGCTCAGATGCCTCAAGAAGCCCAGGCAAGTAGACTGAGAATGAGATACCATTACTTGGTGTGTTATTGGAACAGGACATTGCTGAATTTCTAAGTTAAAATTTATTCAACTAGTTGTACAGAGGATTATCTGATTATCTAATTTGACTGTTTGGAAGTAAGAGGGAAAAAGAGCTCTAGGTTAGTACTCTAAGATTTATATCTCAAAGTATGTAATGGAGGAATTTGAAATAGAGACTTACAAGGCAGGGCAATTGCATTTGGAAGTCTGCTGTTAATCAGTATTTTCAAACTATACTTAAGCTAGAGGGAAGCCTTAAGAAGGTAAATTGTGAAGAAAGAATTTGTAGGGTGCCATTAAAAAGGCAGGCTCAAGGATTTTATTATCAGCTTATATTTGTTATTTTGGAATTTTAATTCTTATGATCCCTATATTGTTCTACATGTGATGTGTGGTAAGTAGTTGATAGCAAACTGAGATGTAAATTTGCATTTATTACAAATAGTCATACCACATGTACTCACATGTACTCACGCTGTGTTCAATCCAAATTAAGAAATGTGCTAAACCAGTTTTTCAAGAATGAGAGTTAAAATACTAATGAAAATAAATCTAAGTTGATTTTATACTGAATAAATTGAGGCTATATCTAAATTACCTCTCACTTTGGGAAGTATTTTTTATAATGCTATAGTTCTATTTAAAACAACTTTAAATATATGTAAAGTATCATTGCTATTATTTGTTTCAGTATCTTTGGGATTTTCTGAAAGTAAGGTAATAAAACTACTTTTCAAATAATAGGTCCAAATTAGGTACCCGGTAACCATGAATAACTCAGAGCAGTATATTAGGATGTGAGGGGCATTAGAAGGTTATATACCCATCCCAAGGACCCTCTTAACACTAATTGATGGAGATGCCTGAATGTTTTTATTTTAAAATGAATTTTTGGATTAAGTGGTTGCAGTGCAATTATAGTGCACTGAATCATAGTTAAATTGGTGCCCAGAGCACCATTGGACACAGTAGCATGAAGTAGTTTACCATATTGTCAAAGTTTGACCAGGAAAGTCCCTGAGAACACGGAGCTGGGTACAGGTGGTTTTGATAGGCTTACAAAGTCCAGGGCACAAGGTTTCCTCACTGACCATTGCAATAGGGGATAAAGAAAGTGTAGTTCATGGGAATCCTGGTGATAGCATTCTCATGATAGTTTTTCAGTGGGACAAGTGTAAATCATAAATGGGAGATGATCAGAAATACTGTCGAGGATTTTAAGCTCCCTGGTATACGCACTTCTTCAAGCTTACATTAGTCCAGTGCTCAACCATTAACTCTTTCTAAGACTGTCCCAATTTGAGTCACGCAGAAAAATTTATAGGCAGGCTCTATAAAAATGCATGATAGGAAGGGGAAATTATAATTGAGTTGAGAAAACTTCATGATTATAATCTAAAGGCAGAGTAGAATTGTTTCTTTTTTTAATTCAGTGACATAAACTTGGCAGAATGTTTGATTAAAGACTGCTCATAAATTTCTGAATATAATTAAGGGAAACTTGGAACAGTATAAATATTAAATATTAAAATTGGACATTTGTACTATAAAATATATAGATTTTTAAGGCTCACAGAATAAATGTATGAGTAGCAATATGAAAGTATGAGATAGGCAATAGCTACTATTGTCTTAGAAACAAATGGGAACTTTTAGGGAAAAAAGTAACTTGTTTAATTGAAAAGGTTGTGGACCCTGAGTGTTCTCTTTTGTTAAGATAGGAATACAGGATTCCATAAACAAGAATACAACATACTAGTTTTTAATACCATAATATAAAGTGTTTTGTTTGGTTTTGTCAAAAAGCTCCAGTAAAAATGTTTTTAATTACAACAGTTCAAAATGCTTGCAAATAACAGTACACAAGTCAATTAAAACATTTAAAATCTACTTGAAAAAAGAACTTTAGAGCACTAACAAGCTCAAATCCATTTTACGTGCATTTCTTGTTGCACCTGCATTTTCAAGATAATTCTTGACTTTGAATTCCCCAGCTGGTTATATATAATACTGGAAAATGCAGGCCACCCAAAAGCTATTGAAACATTCTTCCCCAAGATTTTATTTTTTAAGATGACAGCAAGTGAATTGTTTTCTGGAACAGAGTTATCAGGTACTCAGATTTGCTTCAAGGATTACATTTCCTGAAGCTCAATTTGAATCTCTCTCAAAAGAAACAAGTAGAGACTAAAGAGGTTGTTGATGAAGTAAGAACATAAGCCAAATTTGTCAGACAAAGAAGCCCTTAAGCGTGCCACCAAAATGACATTTTTAAAGTGTATATCATAGGGGATAACTTTCATGGTTTGTACTAAAACAAAACAACTTGTTTCTTTAAATTTCCATCAAGGTTCACTGTCAATTAAAAATTAGGTGGACTTAGCTTTCCCTTTTCAGAAATAGAGTGTTTGTCTTAGTATATCACTGAGAAGCCAGACAAACAAAGCAAATGCCATTACCATATTTGGTCATCTTAAATAATGTGCTCAGATTTCCTGTCACACACTGGCCCCATAGATTTGTGGATGTCTGACTCCACCGTGTGGTGCACTCAGAGTTTTGCTTCTAAATTTAAATCTGTTACTAGAGCTTTCTTTTTCTGCCTTTAAGACTGAGATTCTCAGGAATAACAAATTCTCAGTATTACAAACATATACGCAATGTGTGTAGCTTTCCAACAGGTATGCTCTTATTAGTTATAAAAGTAGACATAGATGAAGATTGTTCCTTGCTTTCCATTTGCCTTTTGTAAATAGGGCAGAAATGAGCTCCCCACTGCCTCAGCATGTTCACTCATTTGTTCTCTGTTATGATTACAGAACTGGGCCTTCTGATTCTAAATCAGATTAAACATATTTGCTATTTTATTTAGTAGTATGAGCTCGTAAGGAGTAAAGCCTAACCTTTTAGACAATAAGGCTAGATATGTGAGGATATCAGAGCATACAGTGACTGGAGTATTTTATTTCAGTCAGTAATACTTAAACAAACCAAAATCTAAGATCGTATGACCACAACATCAACTGCCCAATGCCAGGCCATATAAAGCGAGATTTTTATTAAAGTACAAAATTAAGATAACATCTTACTGATTCACCTAGAATAAAACAAATGGGAGGAACTCTTCTAGATAGAGAAAATTATCTTCTAGGTGCAGAAATCAGAAACGTAAGAACTCTTTTAAAAATAGTATGATTAAAATATGAAAACCAATGAGTGTTTCTTTAAGAACAGTTTTACAGTATAAAATCAAATTATATAACTGCAGGGGCACCTGGGTGGCTCAGTGGGTTAAAGCCTCTGCCTTCAGCTCAGGTCATGATCCCAGGGTCCTGGGATCGAGCCCCACATCGGGCTCTCTGCTCAGCAGGGAGCCTGCTTCCTCCTCTCTCTCTGCCTGCCTGCCTCTCTGCCTACTTGTGATCACTGTCTGTCAAATAAATAAATAAAATCTTTAAAAAAAAATTATATACCTGCAGAACAGCACATAGCATGAATATAGTTATCTACTCCTTAAGTGTCTTGCAGAACATACTGAAACACAGATTTAGTTTTAGCCCCTATGATCTGGAAGAAAAACCAAAGTTCCCAGGGTGTGCCCCACACCAATCATGTCAGAATCTCTGGGGGGAGGGGAGCGGTCAGTTGTCAGAATTATTGGAAATTCTCCCTAGTGTTCTCACATGTGGCAAAGGTTGAGAATGACTTTGGAGAGTTCATTCTTGGTCATGGCTGACCATGACAGTCTTTTTCTCACATCACATTTCTCACCACTCACTCTTTGATATTCACACCCATGACATTGTCAAGATTTCATTGGGAGGGAGTTGGGATGATTTTCTCTTCTGTTTTGATTGTCCCCTTACTCTTATGGGAAATGAATGGAGGTAGAAAACATCGTTGAGAATTCCTGCAGAAATGAATTAATTCAGGCAAATAGAATTTTCAGCATGGCTGTTTAAAGATGAATTTGGCTTGGTTTTCTTATTTTCTTCTTCTTTATCCCCTAATTCCATATATCTTAATTTGCCATTCACCTTGGATGTGCCTGTCAGTCATTCTGGGAGCCAAGATAATCATATGCAAATAACCACCTTAAGGTCTGCAATTCTTAAAATTGCAAAGATATTTCAGTCTGCAGCTTTTCTTTCCAATTATACCAATAATTTCATAATTTTGAAATCTCCAGTATGTAAGAAAAATCCAGTGTGGCTACCTATTGAAATGTTCTATATCACAAAATGTTTATGATGCACAGTTTGTTATAGAGAATATTACAGTGTCACTAAAATTACCACAAGAAGCAGTGGGCTGTCTAGCGGTGATTGCAATAGCTCAACATTCTGTTTCTTTTGTCCTGAAGATTCCTGATCCCATCTTTTGCAACATCATTTCCCACATAGTAGATTTATGTGCATGAGTAGAGGGGAAAAAATTTAAAGCAAATTAGGAAACAAATTATCATCAAAGGAGAAGTCCTCATAATAATAGAAAAAGTGCTCCTATATTTTGCTTATTAATCTGGGACTTTCAGGTACCCCAGCTCCAGTATAGACTGAATTTCTTCCTTCCATCTCTTTTCCAACCCATTGGCAGTGTTGCTAAAACTTAGTGTCAACAAATAGAAAAGAGGGACTTTTTTTTTTTTTTTTTTTTTTTTTTTTTTTTTTTACTAAAGAAAGCTGTTAATTTAAGCTGACTGTATTAGCCACACATCAAAACAATTTGTAACTGAGGTTTTCCTGTCTTACTGAAGCTAAATCTTATAACTTAAATATATTTGACCATTTTTAAATGTAAGCATTCCAAACTACCAAAATGAGTGGCTTAAAAAATAAAAATCTAAATTCAGATTTTGGTCTATCAGATTAAGTTTATGATTTCATTACAGAATAAAAAAGACTTTTATAGTGTAAATAGGCACATTTGAGTGCTAAACGACTCAGAACAGTCAAACTTTACAGCCTACTTCACTGATTTATGTACTAGACAGTATAAGCCCTCATAGCAGAATTCATTCAGGATTTATGTGATAATGGAATAATTTAACCATAGAAAGAGAATATGAAGATCTATTACAGACATTTGGGTTCTAATGTTAAACCCCACATAGGTGTGGCATAAATAATTTCTTTTCTTTTTACTTAGCAATATAAATATGATGGTTAATCCAACACGATTGATTTTAAATCATTCTAACATTGCAATGCTACCTGTGCGTGTTACCATATAGAACTGATTACTCCTGAATTTATAATGACTGTTCTCATTTCAGTATGTTTAGTAGTGTGAGAAATAATTGCAAGCAAGTGCTACAGAAGATACAAAAGATTAGAAATGTACTACACCTCATTGACTATATTTCGAAAAATGGCACAGTATCATGTCCTCACAGGATGTATAATGAAAAAGAAATGGAAGTCTTTCTCATATTGTAAATTCAAAACTGTACATCTTAATTCTGCAGTTCAGTTACAGCATCCAGTTGTGAAAAACTACACATTCCAAATACAAAAGGTGAAGCTAGCTGCGTCATGCTACAGTTGCAATGAAAACTCTTGAAGCACTGAATATTTTGAGGCAACTTAGATTGGAACTATTATTTTCTGTTTTTTTTTCTTATATAAATACATATTTATTTTCAGAATAGCTGACCATGAGGTTATAAATCTAAAATGCACACCCAGGTAATCCTTGGTATCACATACACTGTTGTAGTTTCCTTGAAGCATTTATGAATATCTGAAACTCCCTTGTTTATTTTTGAATTAGTTTTGTTGTTGTTGTTTTCCCTGTTGACCTCAATTACCTTCCCACCAAAGGTCAGTTTGTAAAAGATCAGGACTGCCTCGCAGATCTTCAATAAGTATTTGGTGAATTTATTCAATTCCACAAAGATTTACCACATTTAGTCACTAAATATGTGCCAGACAAATGAGTTAGGAGCTATTTTTTTTTTAAGTGGACGAGCCCAAGATGGATTTTGCCATCTTGCCATAAGATAGCAGGAAAGAACCAGTCAAATATACCATAATCATCAAGAACCATTTTTAAAATGAGACTTAATGGCATCATGACAAAAAAATAGAATTGTGACAATATCTTGTCATAGTACTTTATGATACTGCTAAGTTTTGGAACTTCAGAACACTTTAGAAATACTTTGAGGAGTACACAATAAAATTTTTCATGTGAAAAGAAGTGATTAGTGGAAAGTAAATATTCCAGACTTTCCAGGTATTTCAGTCTTTTCAAGGTCTGTACCATGTCAATGATGACTACTTTCAAAGCATCTGCCTTGTTTTCTTTGATCGTTACCATAATTTAATGAGGTAGGTAAGTCAAATACTTAAGCTTAAGAAAATATTTGAAGAGGTTAGATTATTGATTAAAGCTGGGGATGGGCGTAGGGAGTTACTGAAAATGGACACACAGGATCATTTGAGGGAGCTATAGAAATGTTCTATAAATCAAATCATGACTAGTGGTTGTGCAACTTTAAATTTACTAAAATTTCTTGAATTGTGCATTTATTGAATTGTATGTTAGATAAACTATACCTTGATAAAGCTGTTTTAAAAGAGACTATGTAATAAAGAATATCTCAGATAGTATATTAAAGAGCAATTTCAGGGGCAGCACCTGGGTGGCTCAATCGGTTAAGTGTCCTCTTTGGCTCAGGTCATGATCCTGAAGTCTTGGGATTGAGCCTCCCTCAGGTTCCCTGCTCAGTGGGCAGTCTGTTTGTCCCTATGCCTCTTTGTCTGCCCCTCCCCTTGCTCATGCTATCTCTCACTTGTTCTGTCTCTCAAATAAATAAAATTAAATTAAATTAAAATAAAATAAAATAAAATAAAATAAAATAAAAATAATATAAATAAATAAATAAAAATCTTTAAAAAAATAAATTCAGATTACCATCAACTTTTTTAGTCCATTGTTTAAATACATAGTCAAGGGTGAAATGTGAGGTATTTTGTTAAATAACGTGGAATTAAATGGTGGCTATTTATCATTGACCATCCTGGGGTCCACTATAAGACCTTACATAGTAATATTATAATGTTTTATTTGTTCATAGTGAGATATATTTAATGAATTCTATTTCTAAAGTATTTTTCACTGAAGCTGAAACTTTACCTCAGATCTGTTTTCCCCACTTTGATAATTAGCTCTTTATCAAGCAAAAAATTAACCTGTAGCCACTACACTTCCTCAAATTTCTATGCAGTATTCAAATTTTCTTCCAGAGTTCTGTCTCTGTACTTACCTAGTTTGAAAAGTAATGATAATTGCTTGAAAATTATTTATAATGGACTGTTGTTATCATTACCATCATCCCACTGTAATGATGAGTAGCATCATTTTTCAGATGTATTACAAAGAATAATAATTCCTCAGTATTCACATTTTTGGTTTTAAAAGGTTCTGTCCCCAAATTTACTATTAGAGTAGTAGGAGGGGGACAGAAGAAAATGGTCATCAGCTAACTTCTTAAGTTTGTTAACACAAAGCTCCACCAAAGTACTTGTAATTGAGCTAAGTTAGAAGCTAATTTTATTTTGGTGATACTAAAATGTTTGCCATTATGGCATAAACTTGCACATACACATATATGTATATGTGTGTATACACACATGATTACATATATGTATATATTTAACTTATTAAATATGTACGGGTTTCCAAAGTGCTTCACAGACCTGAAAATAGCCTCTAATTAAGTTGTTATAGTACAACAAGCTATTTGGCCTGTTGCATCCATCTGATAAAGCTTAATTTATAGGTAACTTGCTTTCTATCTTGTCTAACTAACTTATAGGATCTTTTCACCACAGTAATAATAATAATAAAAAAAACAGTGTGAATTTCTTCTTTCTTTTGTACTTATTGAAATATTCAAATGTATATTCTAAAACTCTTCAAAATCCTTTGCCCACTGTCATAATTAGTGCACTTTTTTTCATATCCCCAGTTGTTTTAAAAGTAGAAATAATCCAGGATCCTTTAGTATACTTTCTTCCTTTAATTTTGTGAGTCCATATTATATGTGGCCATTTCCTTTTCTCGAATGTGCAATTTCAGAATTGTGATTTGTTTTAAAATGAGTAATCTAATAATGTTACATTTCTTCATTAATTGTCTCAACATGACATCTTCTAATATTTTTTCTTTCTGAAATGTTTTAGTTATTTTCTCTGGAATCATTTTCTTTATTTGACATCACAAAAGCTCCAACAATCATTTGATAGAAAATGTTCTTCATTCCATTAAACACTTTCAACAGCTACAGCTTCAATTTGCTTGCCATTTTGTCATTAATTAAATACAAGAGAATGGTCTGATGAGGTAAATCATGGTGAAAAGGCCTGCTCTCTTCTCAGTTAATGGTTAAGCGCTACATTGGAAATGTCCTTAAAGTTTGATTAATTTTTAGCTGTGTAATTTGCCCTCTACCATCTTTCATGGAAAAATGGATATTTCTAGTTCCATTGTTGTTTCCTACTTTCTGTGTATAGTGCTAGTTATACACATAAATGCAGTATTGCTATGTGTCTTTTCTTGGGAATGACATGATGTCATAATTTGCTTTATATAATTTTAGGAAGAAAAAATAATCTAGTGATCCTGAGAACTCCTAATACAGTGTGCGTGGGTGTTCTAAATCAGTAGCCCTGATCTTCTCCTTCCTTTCCTTTCATTTTGTTTTTGTTGGAAATCACTGTTTTTATATAAATCCAGGCTTATTACTCCACAAGATCAGTTCATTTGTTTCCTTCTTATCCTGGTAGATGTATTATCTTGGATGAAAATAGAACTCAAATTGTACAGCTTTTATATCTTTTTTAAAAAAAGATTTTATTTATTTGGACAGAGAGAGATAGAGGGCACAAGCAGGGAGGAAGGGCAGAGGAGGGGGGAGAAACAGACTCCCCACTGAGCAGGGAGGTAGATGTGGGGCTCGATCTCAGGACCCAGGGATCATGACCTGAGCTGAAGGCAGACGCTTCACTGATTGAGCTTTTACATCTTTAGATCTTACAGATATGATAGCCACATATGGAAATCCTTTTTCTTTGAATTAAATCTTTTATTTTCAGTGTTTTCTTCTACAGTTATTTTTTCATTGTCTGACCATAATGTCAAGAAATATGATATTGTGTGTGTGTGTGTGTGTGTGTGTGTGTGTGTGTGTGTGTATTTTATTAGAGGAGTTTTAAAATAGGAGATTGTCCAGTCTGCCTGAAAGTTTCCATAATACTCCGTTATTTAAGCACATGACTTACCTCTTTCACTGCAGACTTGCCCTAAAGTGATAAACAATTTTTAACTATGTGGTACCAGAATAATAATCTGATGAGGTTAAATAAAGTAGGTCATGATTGATATCCTAAGTACAAACTAAAAATGAATTATCAATTGAAAGTAAGAATTGTAGAATTAATTTGTGAAGATGCTCACTAAATAAAAGTATGAAATCTTCCCAAATTATAGTTGATTGGAAATACATATCCATTTTTATCTTATAATTTTAGGAATTGAATTCTTGTTACTGAATGTATAAATTGTGTTAGATAGATTTTCCCAAATCTACTTATGTGATGTGTTCTGACAAAAAAAGCAAAAGCATAATCTTTATTTTCTTTAGAGAGAGACAAATGAGAGAGCATCACACACACACACACACACACACACACGAGCTAGGGGGAGAGACAGAGGGAGAGAGAGAGACAGAGAGACTCTTAAGCCGGCTCCACATTCAGTGCAGAGCCTAACACAGGGCTCGATCTCTGGACCCTGAGACCATGGCCTGAGCCGAAACTGAGAGTCAGACAGTTAACAGACTGAGCCAGTCAGGTACACCCACCTTTTTTTTCCCATTTTTTTTAAAGAGTGAGTGCAAGAGAGAGAGAAATCAAAAGGGTAATTTGAGCAAAGAATTATTCCTCTTGATGTCACAGTGTATATTAGTAAAGGAAATATTCTGAGATATTCATAACAGATACCTGTTTATCCTTAATTTCCAAAATGTATTTACTCACAGGGCTTTTTTCACATATAACCTTAATTTATAAAGAAATTTAGATCTCTAATTATATTAGAACAGTACTATAGATGTGAGAATTTTTCTGAAAATGCTGCCTGTAAATTATAATAAAATTCCAGTTTTCTGTGATGTTCAAAACCAATTTTTCCCTTTTAATGATTTTGATTGTGATAATCATTCTAAGAGTATAGACACTCAGCCTCTCAACACTGTCTAAAAACTTGATATAAATATGAAGTCCATGTAATACTTTGCATTGAATTGTAAATTGCCAAACTTTCCTTTCATGTATTACATTGTCCTTCACATATCCTGGTGACGAATACAGGTTCAGTTTTGGGTTGTGTTTTTGTAAGTCATTGTCATTCTTGTTGTTTATGAATCATGTGTGGGATTACTTGATGCTTTGTGTAAATCATCATCAGAAGACCTGTGTTTCAGTAATCACTTAAGTTATCTTGGCTTTATTTTGTAATGCCAGGCTACGAGAGGCAGCTTTGTGGGGGCAGTCTTTAAATTACAAAAAAAAAAAAAATTATACCAATGAGAAATAGAAAATTGAATGTTGAGTTGTACAAGTCTTTTGTAAAGGAGGGACCCTGCAACTTAAGTTTCAGTAACTTCACACCAGTTCCCCCTGCCAAAGTAATTCTTACTCTAACAACATTTGGTTTTTCCTTCCCTGAAACAGAGGATGCACTCTCTGCATATGCCAAACCCAATCTTTGCTAACATGGTTCTCATAGCCTGGAATGAGAACCCATTTTCTTATTCTCTACTGCTCTGAAACCCCTTCTCAGTCATATGTAATTTAAATTATGACAATTTATTTAAATTTTACCAGATTCTATAGCAGAAATGACTGTGCCCCTTCTCTCTTATCATATAGCATGTTTTTTATTATATTACTATATTTCTTCTTTTTAATTCTAGTTTAATTTATATGTCTATGTTCTATCTTCCTAGAATAAAAGATCCTTAAGAATATGGCAATAGTTTTGTTCTCACTATACGGTATTGACTAGTAGATGCAGAAGTGTTTTTTTGAGTTGGATTCATAAACTAAATACTATTAATGCACAAAAGAGATGAATTTTCTATCTTGTCTGACCAATCTCCATGTGGAGGACACGTTTATTTTGGAATCATAATTTAAGAGGAAGTATAGTTGTTCGGAGGACATGGAGTTTGCTACTTCTTACGTATGTTACTTTGGACAAGTCAACATTTATACCCTCATTTGTGAATGAGGATGATAAACTTGTATCTTAGGTTGATTAGGTGATTAAATGAATGTATGTGAATTGTTGGATAAGATGACACAGATACCTGCTTTGATGGTGATGATGATGAGGATCATTTCCTTCAGTGTTCTTCTCTTATCCTTTTAGTATAAAAAGTTAAATGAATATGTGTATAATTTATTTTTCCTCTACCTTGAGTACTAGACAAATGAAGATGTTCAAAAACATGTAGATATATATGGTTGCAGATGCATAATTCAGGCACTCTGTTCTGAGTATCTTTTATTTTTTTTCCTCACCAATCTCTATTTTTAACATTTAATTTAATTTTTTTTCAGTGTTCCAAAATTCATTGTTTATGCACCTCACCCAGTACTCCATGCAATAAGTGCCCTCTTTAACACCTACCACCAGGCTTGCCCATTTTTTCTCATCAATTTCTACCCCCAGTTTCTACAATGATTATGAAACTTCCATCACTTTCCTTTAGACTCCTCCTCAACCCTTTTCTCTCTCTTCTTTATAAGAAAGAATGTCTTTCTTATAAATAAATAATACATAATGACACAATTTGGAAGTAAATATTTGTGCAAACTTGAACAGGTATTTTTACATACACTATAACATCTGATCTTTTTACCAAAGCCAGTGTAGTTGTCTACTGCAAACATGAGAATTTTCTGAGGACTACTGATAATGCTTCATTACTGGATTGTCATCATCTTCCTCAGTTTAGAGAGGAGAAAATTGAGCTTTCAGAAAGGTTGGTGCTCAGGTGGTAAATCAGAGCCCTGAAATTTAAAGATTTATTTATTTATTTATTTTAGAGAAAGAAAGTGTACACACATGTGCATGTGAGCAGGGGGAGGGTTGGGGTGGGGGAAGAATCTCAAGCAGGCTCCTCACTGAACGAGTAACCTGAGGCTGGGCTCAGCGAGGGTCCATCTCACAACCCTGAGACCATGTCCTGAGCCGAAACCAAGAGTTAGATTCTTAACCAACTGAGCCACCCAGGTGCCCCCAGGGCCCTGAAATTTGAGTTCAGATTTCTCTTAACAGTCTTCTGTTCTGATTTACACAAAGCATCAAGTATGGAGCTCTTTCTGCCTTTCTATATCAAAAATTATTTTTATCCCTTACCTTTGGCTTCTGAAAAATCAGCACCCCTCTTACTGTCAGTATTTTTTTTTCTGCTGCTTATTGATCTTTGCTCTTCATTCCTTCTTGCTTCCCACAGGGTTTTTCTAATCAAATATCTTCTTATTTAAAAAAATCTCTCTTATCCTCTGACTCCTTTTACATAGCCTTAATATGTGTTCGAGTCTCATTGACCACATTACATTATACGAAGAAATAAAAATTCTTCAAAAATAATTTAAACTTGGGGCACCTGGGTGGCTCAGTGTGTTAAGCCTCTGCCTTTGGCTCGGGTCATTATCTTGGGGTCCTGGGATGGAGCCCTGCATCGGGTTCTCTGCTGAGTGGGGAGTCTGCTTCTCCCCCTCCCCCCTGCCTCTCTGCCTACTTGTGCTCTCCCTTTCTCTGTCAAATAAATAAATAAAATCTTTATAAAATAATTTAAACTTCAGATAAAGATTTCCTGGTTTTTAAGCTTTATCCTTGGAAAAGCTAAGTTCTGCTCTTACCACTGACTGTATTTTAGCTATAGTGCTCATTGACCAGCTAATGTACGCTTATTAGAACTTGCCTCATTTGACGTGTCTCAAAATTGACTTTATTGATCTCTCCCTCATTTTTAAAACTCTTATATCACTTGATTGAAGTGGCACCCTTTCTCTTCCCTGTGTGTTCTGCTTCTCCTTCTCTTGAACTCTTCCTCTTCTTTCTTTGGGCTTTCCTTCTTCTCCATATCCCTTAAATTCTTGTTTTCCCTGGCTCTCTCCTGGCCCTCATCAGGGTCCTCTAATGTTTGAGTGCACTAAAATAAATGCTAATTGTACAGGTACACAGAGCTTTAAAAAAAAAGTATTCATGTATGTAGCTATATATGTGTATATATAGCGATTAAAAAATCAAATTCATTTAAAGTAATACTGAATTTATAATCACATTCTCTCATGGGTTTCCTTAATTACTAGATTATGGGTTTATTAGAATAACTATTACAGATAAATAGATAAACTACTATCTGTGATTCTGATAAACTTAAAATTTTAAAGTTTCTTTTTGTATTGAAAAATTAGAGTTTTTTTTCATTTAGGACATGAAGTTATTAAATAACTTATTCCTACCATCTTTTCCATTTATATTCCTGCCATTGTGCATTCATTCTCTGTTTATGATTTCAGTTCTCCCAAATTCTTCATACCATTTATTACCTCATCTGAATACCTGTTTTCCCTCAATCAGTAGTATTTTTAAAACTTCTCTTTGCTTAATATACTACTTAGAACACTGAAGCAGAAATAACACAACTGGATTAACTAAAGTGAAAAAAAAATGAAAGAAAGAAGTTTGTCATTCATATGTAGGGATGTCTCATGGAAGCTAAGGACACGAATAAAATTTGTCTCAGAAATTGACTAGAACCTGTGTTTTGGTCACTTTCACCAGCTATTTATTATTATCTCTTGGTATCTCATGGGGTTGTAGGCAGTTGTTGGCTGGCTCTGCTGTGGCATGTAAGCTCAACTGGACTGGACATCCAAGGTGGCTCAATCATGTCTAGGAATTGATACTCATTGTAGCTGAAAGCTCACTTGGGATCGTTCACTAAATCACTTACCCACTGCTTCTTTATGTGGCTTGGGCTTCTCAAACCATGTCAGTTGGGTTTCAAGAAGGAAAATCTTAAGAGTCAGTGTTCCAAAAAGGTGGAAGTTGAAACTGCTTGTCCTCTTATGGGCTTTTCTCATAATTGACAAAACACTATTTTTGCCCTCTTATGTTGGTAAAGGCAATCAAAAGGGCAACCTAAGTTTGAAGAGGTGAAGAAATTCCACCTCTTAATGGGGGAGTGGTAAGAAGAGCACATAGTATTTTACAAAGCCAAAAAAAAAAAAAAAGAGCACATAGTATGGGAACTGTTTTTATAGACATCGTTGGAAAATGCCCCATTTCCTTTAGCCTGTGATTGAAAGCCATCAGTATTTTTGTTTTTAATCTCTCTTTTTGGCATTTACTTCTGTCTTCTCTTTCTAGTCGTTGACCTTTGCTGTTCCCCAGTGGACACTGTAAACTGGGGACTTCATAAGTACAGTCTTCTAGAATATGTGATGATTCTCATCACGCACAGAGGCTGGCCAGACTTTGTCCTGTCATTTCTGAGAATCTGATGGACCTAATCGGACATAAGCATTGTCCCTGTTTTAATTGTCTATGACTTGGGAGTGGCTAGGTTTTTGTGAACAGACATTGTTGGTATTGACTTACCTTTTTGAGGGAGTAAGCATTTTCCACTTAAAATATCAAGATTATAACCCCTCCCCCTAAAGCATCTGCTATTGCCAGTGATGCTTACTATTTATTCAGATTTCTGCTTTAACATTACCTCTCCGATGACATCTGTTGACTTCCTTGTTAAGTGTTACTCTGTCCTACCTACCTCCATTAAATTTTATAGATCCTTTATCATTTATAACTTTATGAATAACCTTATTATGCACTTACAGGGATCCATAGCCCCCAAACTCCATGGTTTCTGGAGAACAGCATATACCTATATACAAGGGAGTAATTCAACCAGTGAAGATAGATATACAGTACAAAAAAAAAAAATATATATATATATATAGTATGTATTTGCATGAGTCTTTGCTTTTAATTATTTTATTTCAGAATTGTAATTACTTAAGTAATTCATCATTACTTTGTCTTTATAATTGTAGGATCAATATGTTAAGGAATGATATTAAGGCATATGTGTACATTTATAGCCTTGTATACTAATTATCTTCTTCATCACTCAACACATTTTCTTCAGATAATTTACACTACTCATTGCAGGATTGTAGTTCTCTGTGGTAACTAACTGCTAATCAAACTGATGTTATTTTCTAGTAATATGTACTGGAATTGACTCCAGTTGGTATAAATTTGCTTATACTAATATGCATTATATGAATTGTTTTACCTGAAAATTTTATGGGCACTCTGGTGTAAGCTAATCCTTTTCTTTTCTAACTTACTTGTGATAATCTGACAGCAGCTGATATTTAAATTAGAATAATTTGACAACTTGCTGATTTTTGCTGTAAGTGGCAGAAAGAAGTGAATGGATTTATTGTTTTGGTCTCTGCACACTACATGATTTGACTGACTCCTGAAGCAGGATCAGAAGTGTACAAGTCAAATACAAACACACTTCTGAATAGAACTTGATCAAAAATGTCTACTCAATAAAGAAAATACAACAATTTTTATAGTTATTTAAGATTTAAAAATCAGTCTCTTTAGGAATATCTTAAGTATCCAAGAGACAAAAGGCAAGGCCAATTAAGGGATTTAAATTCACTTTTCTATATCCATAATTTCCCTGAAATTTAACTGAAATATAGTGCAGAATGACTGAGTAAATATCACAGTGAATATTATCCACATGGAACTTTCTCATTATATCTTGTCCTGTGTGTGTGTGTGTGTGTGTGCAAGTGCGTGCACACTAGTGCTCAGGTTTGTGTCTGTATGTGTATGTGTGTGTCTCTGCATGTATATATATTGTTTTTGGTCAGATTTGAATGTAGATTCAAAGATAAAAGAATATCTGTCTTTCATATTAGATATAAATAGATATTTCCTTCCCAAAATATCTGAAATAGCTATGCATTATCACTGACTCGAAAGCATAATTTATTTTTCATAATAACCCAAATAGGAGAGAAATAAGTTATTTCACTTTTGGTAACTTTTGGTAAGTAAGAAAAAAAAAAAGAACTATTGTCATTCTAAAGGAGGCTACATTGTAATAATGCTTTAAGAGAGTTCCTGAATTTCATCTTCTTGGCAAGTGAGTTATTTTTTGCAATAACCTGCAGAGCGTGTTGACTAATAATGCTTTCCTCTCAACAGAAAATCCAATCAGATTTGACAAGTCATGAGATCAGTTTAGAAGAAATGAAGAAACATAACCAGGGAAAGGAGACTGCCCAAAGGGTACTATCCCAAATTGATATGGCACAGGTACATATCTTTGCCTAAACTAAGGAACTTGTTTTAGTTGGGTATTAAAACATAATATGTATTAGACAATTTGGTTATTAGAAAAATTGGGATTAAGGACATTATTTGAAAAATATAATACAATATATAAATAATATAGATTTGGGGGGTTGTACATCTTAAGGATAAAATAGGTTAATAAATTACCTTTTATTTAGTACCACATTAAGAACAGCTACTGAATTCTCCCAAATGTATGCATGCTTTGTGCTATAAAAGTAGAAAAATAATTGCTTTACTTTTTTTTTTAACCTTGTATATCTTCAGGAATAAAGAAAAACTTGTTAACAAAAATATGACTGCTTGTTGTTTGGAATTTTAAATTATACGGGTGCTTTCTTTTGTTGTCTTTACAGAAAAAATTGCAAGATGTTTCCATGAAGTTTCGATTATTCCAGAAGCCAGCCAATTTTGAGCAGCGTCTACAGGAGAGTAAGATGATTTTAGATGAAGTGAAGATGCACTTGCCTGCATTGGAAACAAAGAGTGTGGAACAGGAAGTAGTACAGTCACAGTTAAATCACTGTGTGGTATGTATTTCTGGGGACAAATACACAGCTACTCCTTGACTTTCCTTATTAAACAGTCTGTGAAAAAAGAAAAGAGGTATGTGATGATGATCCTCCTTTGTAATAGAAGATTGTTTCAGATAACTGTAATAATTGCTACTATGTAATTTTAAGGTTAAGAACAAAATTTAGCACAGGTATATTGAGAGACAAGAACTTTTTTCTGAAACAGTAGCCTTTGAATACATCCTCTATAGGTGTCTTTTTTTGAATCTGTAGTTCTCAAAGGACTATGCAGAATTTAAGAGGAAGTCCCTTTGTTTAATTTTTATAGTACTTTTTAAAAAAGATTATATTTATTTATTTGACAGACAGAGATCACAAGTAGGCAGAGAGGCAGGCAGAGAGAGAGAGGGGGAAGCAGGCTCCCTGCTGAGCAGAGAGCCCGATGCGGGGCTCGATCCCAGGACCCTGAGATCATGACCTGAGCCAAAGACAGAGGCTTAACCCACTGAGCCACCTAGGCACCCCTAATTTTTTATAGTACTTTGAATATGTATTTTAAATGGAAAATCTAAAAAGAAACACATTGTTTTGGAAACAGCAGCAACAGTAACAACTACCATAATAAAAACCATTCCAGAAATGAAAACCAAGTAAGCCAAGTGATCTATACAAGTCAGGTCTAATTCTCTAGGTCACAGATTAAATGAGACAATTTAAAGACAAAACAGCTGGCAAAGGGCAAAAGCAGGATTCCAATCCAGGAGCTCTTGCTCTAAACCCTAGTATCTTTCCATTCAATGTCAGTGGTAGGTATATATTGAAATGCGACCAGACCTCAAAGACAGAATAAAAATGCATGGGGGGCATATGATTAGCCTGTAGCATAAATCTTCACAGGATTGTGGGATGTTGAGCTGTGTCCTTTGTTGCAATTACTGGAAATGTGCCAAGTCAGATGATGCCTCTGACAACATAAGGCTGAATTATGAGGGCATCTACTAGAGTAATACAACTGTTATCATAACTCTTTGATTACTATGGGCTAAGAGTAGAAATTCACATAAAATAGAAGCACTGAATATTATTAACTTTAAAGGTAAAAAAATGTTATCTAGTTAGTACTTTGTCTTTTAGGTATTGTTTCTTGATTTACTCCATAACATAAATGTAAAAGAAACTCTTTAGATGCATTTCAGTCATATTATTATGAGTGATAATGTATCTTTTAACAAAAAAATTTGTAGATATATATAGATATATTTCTTTGTGAAATTATGAACTATGTTTATGCAATGACATTTCTTCATAACACAGGCTGCATTTTAGTGACATTGTTACTATAAATATTCTTACCCTGAAAAAGGAAATTTGAACATAATAATGTACACTTATTAGCTGATATTAGATGAGCAACATGAGGGATTTATAGGAAGATATCTCCTCTTAAATTTTGTAAAAATAATTGAAAGCAAATGACCCAAGTATACTATGGTCTTGATTAAATATCTTCCCAAAAGGACAGCTGTTCCCTTCTATGAACAGGTCTCTAATGGTACATCAGAAAACTGGTCTGCTAGTAAAGATGAGGTGAAAACAACCCTCCCTGTAACCAGCTGTGATTGTGCCTTGACTCTACAGGGAAACCTTTTCAAGTTCATGCTCAGTTTGGTTCAGGTTTAAATGTCAGGAGCAATTCAAGTAATCCTTCTGTAAGAATATCTTTTCTTTACAACTTTTATATATTTTTAAATTACTTAAGATGCCCTATTGCATATACTGTAATCATTATCTTTGCTTTCAAGAAATTTTTGTTTCATTAAAAAAGTCTTCCCTGTAGGACTACAAATAAATATAAAGGATATTTCGCTCCCTCAGTGATAAATACTTTCTGTGCATACTGAATGACATGGTGTTAATGGCTAATACTACTTTGAACTAGCAACACAAGGGTAAATCATGGAATTTTTTTTTTAATATCTAAAGAGTAAATTATTTGGACAAATATCTCTGATTCCAAAATTGACATAGTTTATTCCCTCCATACAGTTACTGATTGAATGTTTCTACATACCAAGATATTTATGTAATTTCTAAGATAAAAGTAAAATTAAGTAAAAAAAAAAAATCAACTGGAAAATGCAGACAAGAACTCCAAATTATTGGTAAAGGAATATTAACAAAAAACAACCATCAAAGAAGGGATTAAGGTAGAAGTAGATTATGTATGTAGCTTTAATGAAAAAAGATATTTGCTCAGCCTTTACAAAAGGTGTTTTTAGGCATTGATTTTAAAGTGAGAAGAGAGAATAAACCCAAGTTTTGTTCTAATTACAAAGAAAAAGCAATTACCTACTAGTAACTTTATTTCTTAGTACCAATAAAACAGGTCATTGTTCACAATCACCGCTGAACAAATTAAAGCAACAATGTATAATGTAAACTCATATATATATCTGCCTACATATATATACTTGTACATACGTGTTTGCATGCATGCATTCATGTATACATGTATCTTTCCAGGAAAGTACTTTGTGTGATGACATGTGTATCATGAGGCTTTGTTAAAGCAATGTACTTTTGTTAAGTAATATATGTGTTCTTCAGGGTTGTGATATATATGTGAGTTTTTAAACAATATTTTTGTGTCTGTCTATATCGAACTAATCAGCCGCATTAAGAAAATACAATTGTATAATGTAATTACCATATTTAAAATTACCTTCCTTCCTGGGGTGCCTGGGTGACTCAGTGGGTTAAAATTCTCTGCTTCGGCACCAGTCATGATCTCAGGGTCCTGGGATCAAGCCCCACATTGGGCTCTCTGCTCATCAGGGAGCCTGCTTCCCTTCCTGTCTCTCTGCCTACCTCTCTGCCTGCTTGTGATCTGTCAAATAAATAAAAAAAAATAAAAATAAATGTTTAAAATTACCTTCCTTCCTTATATATGACTTACTATATGTTGAAATTATGGTCTAGAAATTCAGATGTTTCATTCCCAGTAAAATGTGTGAAAACAACAATGAATAGGTCTGTCTTTTTTTTGTTGTTCTTGTTGTTGTGTTTTTGTTTGTTCGTTTTATTTGACAGAGAGAGAGAGATCACAAGTAGACAGAGAGGCAGGCAGAGAGAGGGCGGAAGCAGGCTCCCCTCTGAGCAGAGAGCCTGATGCAGGGCTTTATCCCAGGACCTTGAGATCATGACCTGAGCCAAAGGCAGAGGCTTAACCCACTGAGCTACCCAGGTTGCTTGGCCTGCATGGGTCTGTCTTGGCCAGCACTGTTTGTCTAGTGAATCCATTACTATATACTGTACTAGGCTCTCAATAAATACCTGGTGAAAGAGTAAATTTTATAATATTATGTAACATTTAAAATAGGAATCATTTAACTTTTAGGAATAATCATTATCAACTTGGATTGTAAAACTGTACTCATGATGTATACTTACTTTAGTAAGAATAACTATCAACTATGCTGCAAAATGCTACTCCATTAAAACTGTAAACATGGAATGGCAATTAAGGTGATCTCTACCTCTCTTTCTTTTTATCAACTTTTATAATGTAATTTGTACACTATGGCTGATTATTATGTTTTGTTTTATGTTTGAACTTAGAACTTGTATAAAAGTCTTAGTGAAGTGAAGTCTGAAGTGGAAATGGTAATAAAAACTGGACGTCAGATTGTACAGAAGAAGCAGACGGAAAACCCTAAAGAGCTTGATGAAAGAGTCACGGCTTTGAAATTACATTATAATGAGCTGGGAGCAAAGGTGGGTGTGCACGGGAACCACAGACCTGGGCTACTTAACACTTTCCTTCGAAATGGCAAAGCACGAGGCAGTAATGATGCACAATGTCTTAGAAAGTCTTAATTATTTTTTTCTCAACAGATAGATACATATGTACATTTATGCATAGTCAGGGATAGAGATAGATTGATTCCCATGTGCAGTTCTTATTAAGAAACAAAAAATTCATCAATAAGGATCTTCTTTCCAATCCACATTAAAAGATATATACAGCTTAGGGAAATTTTTATTGGCCCATCAGATAATTCTAAAAGCGTTTCTTTGTTCTAAACTTAGCCTTTTCATTGTATAAATTTACTTTGATGACTTAAAGGCTAGAGCCCTTTATAAACTAATGAACTTACTTACATTTAGATACAATGGAGTTGACACATTCCACATAGACCACTTTAGGTGTAATAGAGTTGTCACATTCCATAGAAGTTATTTCCCTGTATGGCAAGCCTTGCATAATCCGCCACATTTGGCTAATAATGTAGAATGGATAGCCAGTTGAGTCCTATTGCTCCATGATTATGTTTTTGTATTTTTGTCCTGTAACAGTCTAATGGCCAATTCCATGTCACTGTTAATTAAAGATGTTTTCATATTTCTATTCCCTTTCCAAAACAGTGGAATGACTAGGATAGTTATCTCAATTCCCTCAAATCAAATATTCTCTTTATAGTTCTCATAGATTTAAACTCTTATGGTTCAGAGTAATGATAATAATCATACAAAGTAGTCATGAAGGCATGGATTGTCAACGTCAAGGAGTGACCTGTACTTTTCTATGCTGTAATTTTACATTACTCTAAACTTTCTAAAATATTTTTTGGTGCTCATCTAAGATTTAAAGTATTAACGTAGTAGTAAAATAATCGTTTCTCTCATTAAAAAGTCATGATAACTTAACATATTATGTGGTATTTAAGGAGATGTGTGTACTTTATTATTAAATATCATGCTTATTTTCTTAAATTTATGCAAATAAAGTTACCTATATAGTACTGGCATTTATGGCCACTTGTGAATAAATACAAGTTTAAGTACTTTAAGCAAGTATCTTTAAATAAGGAGTATTGGGGGATGGTTTCGCTCTCCTAATGCTTAGTGAGGAAGGATGAATAAAATTAAATAAGGATCAAAGCAGAAAAAAATAAAAATGCATATATTTTAATTTCATTCTGACTGAAAGAGCTTTACTGGGATCAATGACAAGAACAGAATATATTTTAAAGGCTCAGGTTCTCAACCTTATTAAATATAACAACATCAGTGAGAAAATTGTCACTTCATCTTTGACACAAATATAAATTTGTGTCCGTATTTGTGAAGTAGCCATGTAGACACAGATTTCTAACGTTTCGTTCTGCAAGCAGACTGTTGGGTTGAGTCTTAAAGCTACTAATTGCAACTTTCTTTTCACTGAGAGGAAGTTAATTTTGAGATTCAAATGGAAATCTGGAAATTACTATTGTTATTAGTTGATAATCTTTATTTTGATATTTTGAAAACCTTCAAATTTATATTTCACATGTCTTGAAAGAGATCTTACTGTCTTGTTGTGGCAAAGTATTTTATTTCTCATTGGATCAAAAAGTAGGGAGCATTGATATGCGATAAATAGCAGAACACGAGGATAATCTTGAAATAAAACACATTTCACCTGCTTCTATAGTCCACCAAGCTACCTGTGGAATAAAAGACCCTTGAATCCTTCTGGAGAAGTTTGTCATTGTGGTACAGATAATCACAGAGGACAAAGTTGTATCTCCACTTGGTATCTCCTTTAGTATATATAGACCTTTACAGGTTCCATTTGTCCTATATTTAACATCAAGTGAAGAATATCTTAATAATAATCCTTATGCTACAACTTGTTAATTTCTAGAAAGTTATTCTCTATACTCAAGAGTTTATAATTTGACCTCTGTCACTTTACACTAAAAGAATGTATTAATAGATATCTTTTTAATAAGATTATACATATTTGGGGGAAAATGCAGTTTCTTTGTTTCTTCAAATATAAACTATTGTCTGGGCCTTTTTTCCCTTTTGTCTTGAAGAATTTGCACAAAATCTTTGCCTTTGCAAGAGTAAATTTTACATGAAATAGTCATTGAATTTAAAACAATAAAAATGATGTCAGAAGACTCTTAGTGCCCCAAGTTAATTATACTTAAAAAGTGAATGACTCTCCTGAAGATTTAAAGCCCTATTTAACCCTGAAAATGCACTTTTGAAAGTTTGTTTATTTAGCCATTTGGTGCTTAATAATATCGTTAAAGCAAAATGAAAGAGTACTAAGAAATCATGCTTTGCTTAATAACATGACAGAATACAGGAAAACATATAGGGGAAGATTTATTTTTGAAATAAAGATTTAGAAACATTAATAATGAAAATATATAAAATATTGTAAGTCAGGTATTCCTTCTCTAAGAAAATACTGTCTGCATCTAAATCTTTAAAGCACCTTAGCAACATTAAATTGTATTTGTTAGTATCAACTTACCTGAATGGTTCCAAGAACGAAAGTTGAATTTCTTGTATGGCTTCTCTGTGCTCTGATTTTTATGGAAATATATGTAAGTAGCAATAGTTCTAGCAGCCTCACATACATTTTCCCATGAACAAGTGACTGCTGAGGCATTGTACTGCAGGTGGCACTCTTTAAAATGTATCCAATTTCCACACACACCCACACACAAAAGTGTAAAACTCAATCTTCCTTAAGATGGCAGTGTCTCCTGTTTTATTAAAACCTATTTAACTGGATATAAACAAAATAGAATAAATAAAAATCAATAATGCATTAGCTCTGGGAAGATAGGATTTCTTCAAAATATTGAATTTGGAATTCTTTTTCTACCAATAGGGCAGAGCAAAAAATAACTATGCTTGGAAACACACTGTAAGGTATATATAAATTTTTCCCACACACAACTAAAAGTCTTAGTCAAAAGGGCAGATGTTTTTACTTCCCTGAAGGGGGAAATCTGTAAAAAGAAAAAAAAAAAACCAAAACTGAATTTGCAACCTCAGCAACTAAACATTTTTTTTTTAATGTACAGACACCTCTGTTAAAGAAACTAATACATTTTATTGAGTATTTGGAATTTATATCAAAGTTTCAGTGTGTTTATTTTGGTTGTACCATTTTAAATTCTTTAAAGATATGCTTACTTGTGCATTTTTCATGCTTATGGCTGGATTTTTTTTAAAGATTTTATTTATTTATTTGACAGACAGAGATCACAAATAGGCAGAGAGGCAGGCAGAGAGAGAGGAGGAAGCAGGCTTCCTGCTGAGCAGAGAGCCCATCACGGGGCTGGATCCCAAGACCCTGAGATCCTGACCTGAGCCGAAGGCAGAGGCTTAACCCACTGAGCCACTCAGGCGCCCCATATGGCTGGATTCTTATATTTGTGTGTGTGTGTGTGTGTGTGTGTGTGTGTGTGTGTGTGTGTGTGTGTGTTTGCAAGTGTGATAGTGTGTGTATAGACAGATAGATTGATAGAGTGAACAGGAGTTTCTGGGCTTTTTATTAAAGCAACCAACCTAGACCCTGAACACATTATGTTCAAATGATAGGCCCATCTAGAGAGGTGGTGGAAAAGTACAAAGTTGTTAATCCTCCATGTGAGAATGTGGAAGAATTTGATTTTGAAGGTTTTTAGTTCTGGACACTGAGAACTAGAACACAAAATCAGGCCATGATTTTTTCTATTAGCAAGGGTGAAAATTTTGTTTTGGAATTTATTTTTTTTTTACCCCCGTTGGATGGTAAAATGTGTTTAAAGGGGAAGTGGCTTATTCTTCATATTGTTTCTCCACAGAAGTAAGACATTTTATGGATGCAATGACAATAAAATTGACCATTTTAATTACAGAAATAATTTTGCCTCTTGAAAGAAACCATATTCTTTCTCCATTTTGATTTCTTACCAGTAAGAGCAACCTCATTTGTCTATAGAGGATTATAAACTTTGCCTATCCATTTCACAGATCACTCAAGGGTTTCTAAAAGAAATCTGTCATTTCTTCAGTTGTACTTACATCATTCATTATATTTAAAAAATGTGACCATAAATTATTTTTATTTGTACTAAAGAAAACAATTACAGCTTTTTTCCCCCCCTACTTGATATAGGACACAGTTTTTGGAGAAAGGATCTCATCTTTCCTAGACTGTGTTTATTCACCATTAGTACTGAGACTATGGGTTTTTTCTAGAAAATTATTTTTAAAATGTAGGAAAAAGGTTGTTTTAAAATGACAGAAATATTAAAGTTCCTATTAAGTGCTTATACCTAACCCTGAATTGAAAGGATAAACTAAATTACATTTTATTATCATTCTTTTCAGGTGACAGAAAGAAAGCAACAGTTGGAAAAATGCTTGAAATTGTCCCGTAAGATGCGAAAGGAAATGAATGCTCTGACAGAATGGCTGGCAGCTACAGATACGGAACTGACGAAGAGATCAGCAGTTGAAGGAATGCCGAGTAATTTGGATTCTGAAGTTGCCTGGGGAAAGGTAAAACCCGTATCACCCAAGGTTATTTTTAACATACAAAGAAACACACAGTAATGTGAGTTTTTTTTTAATTAATTTTTTATTTTTTATAAACATATATTTTTATCCCCTGGGGGGAGTAATGTGAGTTTATAAGGAGCTATTAATGTGCAACAGTAGTGGAAATATAAGCATTATCTTGCTTCACTTTCCCTTTCCTTGGAAATTCATCAGTAGCTCTTAATTCTGCGTATTTCGGAATCATGGTAAAACTAGTGGGCAGCTTTAGCAAGAATCTCCCCAAGGCTTGTTTAGAATTAGGTAGGTTATGAATATAAGTCCTTAAAAGCACATTCATCGTTCATCAGAAAGTGAATCCAAAGATGAGTTCAGTGTTCCCTAGCTTGCATTAGGCAGACTGCTCACGGCCCCCATCACTATGACCAGGGCAGGGATGTAGAGACTGCAGACGGTTGGGCTGGACAGGACTTGCAAGAGTAGCAGATTGCTGATGTCATAATTAAAAAAAAAAATCTCAAGGGGTCCATGCAGCCACTGTCATTTCTACCGCTAAAGAGCCTAGACTTTCCTTTGATCCAAGCTGCTAAGTTCTTGCTCTGTCTCTTGACAGTCAGTCAGATATTTTTGCTCAGCTAAATTGTAAGGTCAGGGCACTCATAGCTTCATATTTTTTTCCAGTCGATTCATTATTAGATTACTTGAAAGTGCATTTATATAAAACAAACAGCCGATATTAATAATGTATTTTCACCTTAAACTTTGCTGAGACATTGGACCTTTAAAAAAAATTATAGCTGCACTCTACCCCATTGTTTTATTGTAAATTAGTGAACACTTGCCTGTATTGGCGAGATGTTAAAAAGAACTGTGCTTTATTTTTAATTCAACAAAGCTATTTAAATTATCCAGAGTTGGAAAATTTTAATTGCATTATGTAAAAATTTATGATCATACATTTCCACCAAAACTGAAAGTTGATTTTCTCTATGTAGATTCTGAAGATCAGTAGATGTAAAATGTTGTTACATAAATATTTTTCAAGTAAATAGTAGTGAATGATTTCTTCTTCCCTCTCCACATAGATTTGTTGGTAGAGATAAGATATTGAATTGCATTTATTAGCTCAGGATTGTATACATTGTGAGAGTATTTTAACAACAAGCACAGAGGGTACAGTCTAAAAATTAAATGGCCTTATTTTCTTTCCTTATTAGCCAAATAAGTATTATATTTTGTGTGTGTGATCGTTTGGTTTGAACCAATGGCAATCATATACTTAGATGCAGGCTAGGCTGCTGTAAGAAACAAGCAAAAAGTATCATGGCTCCAAGAAGATAACAATTTATTTCTATCTCACTTAAGATAGTTTTGGACAGGGGAAGTCGTTTTACTCCATGAAATTCTCTCAAGAAGTAGTTCCCTTTTATTTCATTGCTCTGCAGTCCTCTGGGTATTAGTATTCTTATGGCAAAACTTGCTCACCACCACACCTCCCTCCCAGCCCACAAAAGGAAGGGAAAACAGGAAGTGGAGGGCACCATCTCTCTCTTAAAGATGTGATATAAAAGTTCCGTGCATTATTTTACCCATCTTTCATTACCAGAATTTAGTTACATGATCATATTTAGCTTCCAGGCAAGATGGCAAAAGATGGGTCCTAACTGGGTGGACGATGTGTTCTGCTAAAATGATGTGTGAATTTTTTTTGAGAAGGAGAATACATTCTGGGGGACATGTAGCAGTTTTGGCCACAGCAGTATCATCCCTGTGTTTTGCATCATAAGATAATGGTAGAGAAATACCAAGGCCTTTGTCCCCTGGTTTTCGCTCGAATCATGATCTCAGGGTCCTGGGAAAGAAACTCCCCCAGAGTGGAGCCTGCATAATATTCTCTCTCTCTCCCTCCTGAACTTTGCTGGTGTTCTCTCTCTCTCTCTCTCTCTCTCTCTCTATATATATATATATATATATATATATATATATATATATATATCTCTTAAAAAAAAAAAAGGTAGAGAAAGACCTCCAGCATATGTTTCTCTTTATAAAAACCCATGTCCTACTGATGACAGTTTCTACTGTTAAGTTCTCATAAACAAACAAGAAGGCCCAGACAGTACTTATGATCTATTAGAGGATGAAATAGAGTAAAACATGCAGGGGCAAAGAGTAGTATGTGCAGAGGATGCATGAAAATCATCTGTGCTTTCTTCTCAGTCACCCTCCCCTTAAAACACCCTCCCCTTCAAAATATCTCTGATTGTTCATACCCTATTTAATGGGTATATTAGTTTGCCAGGTCTGCTGTAACAATGTTCCACAGATAGGTAGCTTAAACCTCAGAAATTTATTTTTTCCCTGTTCTAGAGGCTGTGAGTCTGAGGTCACAGTTTTGGCAGGGTTGGTTGGTTCTGAGGCTTCTCTTCCTGGCTTGAGAATGGCTGTCTTCTCCTGTCTTATACAATCTTCCTTTTGTACTTGCCTGTGTCTAAATTTCACTTCTTATAAGGACACTAGCCAAACTGGATTAGGACCCGCTGTGATGACTTTATTTTACTTCATTGCCCCTTTAAATTTCCTGTCTCCAAATCTGGTCACATTCTAAAGTCCTGGGGTTAGGATTTCATCATGTGAATGTTGAGGGGACTCATTTCACCTCATAAGAGTGTGGTAGCTTTATAAATATAATTTAGAATGCTACCATAATGGAGCACAAAGTAATCGAGCTAAAAGTAAAGGGGATTTTAAAAATTCTGACTACAGGGCGCGTGGGTGGCTCAGTGGGTTAAGCCACTGCCTTCGGCTCAGGTCATGATCTCAGGGTCCTGGGATCGAGTTCCGCATCGGGCTCTCTGCTCAGCGGGGAGCCTGCTTCCCTCTCTCTCTCTCTGCCTGCCTCTCCGACTACTTGTGATTTCTCTCTGTCAAATAAATAAATAAAATCTTTAAAAAAAAATTCTGACTACAATGTACAACTGACTGAGGTGAAATTATGAAAGTCTGCCACACAAGAACTCTGAACTCCACAGTCCTCATAAGGTCATTGAGTAAGTCACCTAAGGAGATATTTTTGCATTAGCGTCACCAAAAAAATTCCTTAAAATATCATACTATCATATAATTCACTTGACAAACAATTCTAGATTATTCTTCTCGTATTAAAAGGCTTGAGTGGTCTGGAGATATGTCAGCTTATTGGGTCCATCTGGAAAGTATTTTCCAATAAACCAAAGAGCAATATTATTTTCAGATCCAATAGGGGAAAAGTATGGAAAAAATGACATTTCTGTTTTTATATAATAATTTACCACCCTTTCTGGGTCTTTCAAATCACTAATCTGCTAATAATATGCTCTAAGACCCCTTAGTGGTAAAGTAAAAGCATACACATTTGCATCCAAATTACATAATTTGTTTAATGAATTCACTTGGAAGGTGCTGAGAACTTTTTAAAAACTCACAGTCATATAATAAAAAACATGTGACCTACAGATCTAAAGCAGTCACATTTATGATAATTGTTTAAGAGGAAAAAAAAATCAAACTCATGCATGAAACCCCATGATTCCTTAGTACATTCTGATTTCACATGCTGTCTTGGTAGATGGAGAACTTGACTCCAACTGTTAGTCTTGTCTGCTATTTTAAAGGAGAAAAGTCACTTTTTTTTTTTTTTTTTTTTTTTTTTTATTTATTTATTTATTTATTTTTTATTTCCAGCATAACAGTATTCATTATTTTTGCACCACACCCCGTGCTCCATGCAATCCGTGCCCTCTATAATACCCACCACCTGGTACCCCAACCTCCCACCCCCCGTCCCTTCAAAACCCTCAGATTGTTTTTCAGAGTCCATAGTCTCTCATGGTTCACCTCCCCTTCCAATTTCCCCCAACTCCCTTCTCCACTCTAAGTCCCCATGTCCTCCATGCTATTTGTTATGCTCCACAAATAAGTGAAACCATATGATAATTGACTCTCTCTGCTTGACTTATTTCACTCAGCATAATCTCTTCCAGTCCCGTCCATGTTGCTACAAAAGTTGGGTATTCATCCTTTCTGATGGAGGCATAATACTCTATCCCCAGGGGTACAGGTCTGTGAATCACCAGGTTTACACACTTCATAGCACTCACCAAAGCACATACCCTCCCCAATGTCCATAATCCCACCCCCTTCTCCCAAACCCCCTCCCCCCAGCAACCCTCAGTTTGTTTTGTGAGATTAAAAGTCACTTATGGTTTGTCTCCCTCCCAATCCCATCTTGTTTCCTTTATTCTTCTCCTACCCACTTAAGCCCCCATGTTGCATCACCACTTCCTCATATCAAGGAGATCATATGATAGTTGTCTTTCTCTGCTTGACTTATTTCGCTAAGCATGATACGCTCTAGTTCCATCCATGTTGTCGCAAATGGCAAGATTTCATTTCTTTTGATGGCTGCATAGTATTCCATTGTGTATATATACCACATCTTCTTGATCCATTCATCTGTTGATGGACATCTAGGTTCTTTCCATAGTTTGGCTATTGTGGACATTGCTGCTATAAACATTCGGGTGCACGTGCCCCTTTGGATCACTACGTTTGTATCCTTAGGGTAAATACCCAATAGTGCAATTGCTGGGTCATAGGGCAGTTCTATTTTCAACATTTTGAGGAACCTCCATGCTGTTTTCCAGAGTGGCTGCACCAGCTTGCATTCCCACCAACAGTGTAGGAGGGTTCCCCTTTCTCCGCATCCTCGCCAGCATCTGTCACTTCCTGACTTGTTGATTTTAGCCATTCTGACTGGTGTGAGGTGATATCTCATTGTGGTTTTGATTTGTATTTCCCTGATGCCGAGTGATATGGAGCACTTTTTCATGTGTCTGTTGGCCATCTGGATGTCTTCTTTGCAGAAATGTCTGTTCATGTCCTCTGCCCATTTCTTGATTGGATTATTTGGTCTTTGAGTGTTGAGTTTGCTAAGTTCTTTATAGATTCTGGACACTAGTCCTTTATCTGATATGTCATTTGCAAATATCTTCTCCCATTCTGTCAGTTGTCTTTTGATTTTGTTAACCGTTTCCTTTGCTGTGCAAAAGCTTTTGATCTTGATGAAATCCCAATAGTTCATTTTTGCCCTTGCTTCCCTTGCCTTTTGCGTTGTTCCTAGGAAGATGTTGCTGCGGTTGAGGTCAAAGAGGTTGCTGCCTGTGTTCTCCTCAAGGATTTTGATGGATTCCTTTCGCACATTGAGGTCCTTCATCCATTTTGAGTCTATTTTTGTGTGTGGTGTAAGGAAATGGTCCAATTTCATTTTTCTGCATGTGGCTGTCCAATTTTCCCAGCACCATTTATTGAAGAGGCTGTCTTTTTTCCATTGGACATTCTTTCCTGCTTTGTCGAAGATTAGTTGACCATAGAGTTGAGGGTCTATTTCTGGGCTCTCTATTCTGTTCCATTGATCTATGTGTCTGTTTTTGTGCCAGTACCATGCTGTCTTGATGACGACAGCTTTGTAATAGAGCTTGAAGTCCGGAATTGTGATGCCACCAACGTTGGCTTTCTTTTTCAATATCCCTTTGGCTATTCGAGGTCTTTTCTGGTTCCATATAAATTTTAGCATTATTTGTTCCATTTCTTTGAAAAAGATGGATGGTACTTTGATAGGAATTGCATTAAATGTGTAGATTGCTTTAGGTAGCATAGACATTTTCACAATATTTATTCTTCCTATCCAGGAGCATGGAACATTTTTCCATTTCTTTGTGTCTTCCTCAATTTCTTTCATGAGTACTTTATAGTTTTCTGAGTATAGATTCTGTGTCTCTTTGGTTAGGTTTATTCCTAGGTATCTTATGGTTTTGGGTGCAATTGTAAATGGGATTGACTCCTTAATTTCTCTTTCTTCTGTCTTGCTGTTGGTGTAGAGAAATGCAACTGATTTCTGTGCATTGATTTTATATCCTGACACTTTACTGAATTCCTGTATAAGTTCTAGCAGTTTTGGAGTGGAGTCTTTTGGGTTTTCCACATATAGTATCATATCATCTGCGAAGAGTGATAATTTGACTTCTTCTTTGCCGATTTGGATGCCTTTAATTTCCTTTTGTTGTCTGATTGCTGAGGCTAGGACTTCTAGTACTATGTTGAATAGCAGTGGTGATAATGGACATCCCTGCCGTGTTCCTGACCTTAGCGGAAAAGCTTTCAGTTTTTCTCCATTGAGAATGATATTTGCGGTGGGTTTTTCATAGATGGCTTTGATGATATTGAGGTATGTGCCCTCTATCCCTACACTTTGAAGAGTTTTGATCAGGAAGGGATGCTGTACTTTGTCAAATGCTTTTTCAGCATCTATTGAGAGTATCATATGGTTCTTGTTCTTTCTTTTATTGATGTGTTGGATCACATTGACTGATTTGCGGATGTTGAACCAACCTTGCAGCCCTGGAATAAATCCCACTTGGTCGTGGTGAATAATCTTTTTAATGTACTGTTGAATCCTATTGGCTAGTATTTTGTTGAGTATTTTCGCATCTGTGTTCATCAAGGATATCGGTCTATAGCTCTCTTTTTTGGTGGGATCCTTGTCTGGTTTTGGGATCAAGGTGATGCTGGCCTCATAAAATGAGTTTGGAAGTTTTCCTTCCATTTCTATTTTTTGGAACAGTTTCAGGAGAATAGGAATTAGTTCTTCTTTAAATGTTTGGTAGAATTCCCCCGGGAAGCCGTCTGGCCCTGGGCTTTTGTTTGTTTGGAGATTTTTAATGACTGTTTCAATCTCCTTACTGGTTATGGGTCTGTTCAGGCTTTCTATTTCTTCCTGGTTCAGTTGTGGTAGTTTATATGTTTCTAGGAATGCATCCATTTCTTCCAGATTGTCAAATTTATTGGCGTAGAGTTGCTCATAGTATGTTCTTATAATAGTTTGTATTTCTTTGGTGTTAGTTGTGATCTCTCCTCTTTCATTCATGATTTTATTTATTTGGGTCCTTTCTCTTTTCTTTTTGATAAGTCGGGCCAGGGGTTTATCAATTTTATTAATTCTTTCAAAGAACCAGCTCCTAGTTTCGTTGATTTGTTCTATTGTTTTTTTGGTTTCTATTTCATTGATTTCTGCTCTGATCTTTATGATTTCTCTTCTCCTGCTGGGCTTAGGGTTTCTTTCTTGTTCTTTCTCTAGCTCCTTTAAGTGTAGGGTTAGGTTGTGTACCTGAGATCTTTCTTGTTTCTTGAGAAAGGCTTGTACCGCTATATATTTTCCTCTCAGGACTGCCTTTGTTGTGTCCCACAGATTTTGAACCGTTGTATTTTCATTATCATTTGTTTCCATGATTTTTTTCAATTCTTCTTTAATTTCCCGGTTGACCCATTCATTCTTTAGAAGGATGCTGTTTAGTCTCCATGTATTTGGGTTCTTTCCAAACTTCCTTTTGTGGTTGAGTTCTAGCTTTAGAGCATTGTGGTCTGAAAATATGCAGGGAATGATCCCAATCTTTTGATACCGGTTGAGTCCTGATTTAGGACCGAGGATGTGATCTATTCTGGAGAATGTTCCATGTGCACTAGAGAAGAATGTGTATTCTGTTGCTTTGGGATGAAATATTCTGAATATATCTGTGATGTCCATCTGGTCCAGTGTGTCGTTTAAGGCCTTTATTTCCTTGCTGATCTTTTGCTTGGATGATCTGTCCATTTCAGTGAGGGGAGTGTTAAAGTCCCCTACTATTATTGTATTATTGTTGATGTGTTTCTTTGATTTTGTTATTAATTGGTTTATATAGTTGGCTGCTCCCACGTTGGGGGCATAGATATTTAAAATTGTTAGATCTTCTTGTTGGACAGACCCTTTGAGTATGATATAGTGTCCATCCTCATCTCTTATTATAGTCTTTGGCTTAAAATCTAATTGATCTGATATAAGGATTGCCACTCCTGCTTTCTTCTGATGTCCATTAGCATGGTAAATTCTTTTCCACCCCCTCACTTTAAATCTGGAGGTGTCTTCGGGCTTAAAATGAGTTTCTTGGAGGCAACATATAGATGGGTTTTGTTTTTTTATCCATTCTGATACCCTGTGTCTTTTGACAGGGGCATTTAGCCCATTAACATTCAGGGTAACTATTGAGAGATATGAATTTAGTGCCATTGTATTGCCTGTAAGTTGACTGTTACTGTATATGGTCTCTGTTCCTTTCTGATCTACCACTTGTAGGCTCTCTCTTTGCTTAGAGGACCCCTTTCAATATTTCCTGTAGAGCTGGTTTGGTATTTGCAAATTCTTTCAGTTTTTGTTTGTCCTGGAAGCTTTTAATCTCTCCTTCTATTTTCAATGATAGCCTAGCTGGATATAGTATTCTTGGCTGCATGTTTTTCTCGTTTAGTGCTCTGAAAATATCATGCCAGCTCTTTCTGGCCTGCCAGGTCTCTGTGGATAAGTCAGCTGCCAATCTAATATTTTTACCATTGTATGTTACAGACTTCTTTTCCCGGGCTGCTTTCAGGATTTTCTCTTTGTCACTGAGACTTGTAAATTTTACTATTAGGTGACGGGGTGTGGGCCTATTCCTATTGATTTTGAGGGGCGTTCTCTGAACCTCCTGAATTTTGATGCTCGTTCCCTTTGCCATATTGGGGAAATTCTCCCCAATAATTCTCTCCAGTATACCTTCTGCTCCCCTCTCTCTTTCTTCTTCTTCTGGAATCCCAATTATTCTAATGTTGTTTCGTCTTATGGTGTCACTTATCTCTCGAATTCTCCCCTCGTGGTCCAGTAGCTGTTTGTCCCTCTTTTGCTCAGCTTCTTTATTCTCTGTCATTTGGTCTTCTATATCACTAATTCTTTCTTCTGCCTCATTTATCCTAGCAGTGAGAGCCTCCATTTTTGATTGCACTTCATTAATAGCTTTTTTTATTTCAACTTGGTTAGATTTTAGTTCTTTTATTTCTCCAGAAAGGGCTTTTATATCTCTCGAGAGGGTTTCTCTAATATCTTCCATGCCTTTTTCGAGCCCGGCTAGAACCTTGAGAATTGTCATTCTGAACTCTAGATCTGACATATTACCAATGTCTGTATTGATTAGGTCCCTAGCCTTTGGTACTGCCTCTTGTTCTTTTTTTTGTGTTGAATTTTTCCGTCTTGTCATTTTGTCCAGATAAGAGTATATGAAGGGGCAAGTAAAATACTAAAAGGGTGGCAACAACCCCAGGAAAAAATGCTTTAACCAAATTAGAAGAGATCCAAAATCGTGAGGCGGGGAGAAAGGGGATAAAAAGAGGTTCAAAAAGGAAGAAAGAAAAAAAAAAGAAAAAAAAAGAAAAAAGAAAAGAAAAGAATTAAAAAATAAAAAAAAAGGAAAACACCTAAGAAAAATGTAAAAAAGAAAAAATATATATATTAGATAAACTAGTAAAAAATCGTTAAAAAAGAAAAAGGTAACAGTTAAAAAAAAAAAAAATTTTACCCGAAGGCGAGAAAAAAAAAAAAAAATGAAAAAGAAAAAAATTAAATTAACTGCAAGACTAAAAAAAATCACAGGGAAAAAGCCATGAGTTCCGTGCTTTGCTTTCTCCTTCTCTGGAATTCTGCTGCTCTCCTTGGTATTGAAACCGCACTCCTTGGTAGGTGAACTTGGTCTCGGCTGGATTTCTTGTTGATCTTCTGGGGGAGGGGCCTGTTGTAGTGATTCTCAAGTGTCTTTGCCCCAGGCGGAATTACACCGCCCTTACCCGGGCCGGGGTGAGTAATCCGCTCGGGTTTGCTTTCAGGAGCTTTTGTTCCCTGAGCGCTTTCCGTAGAGTTCCGGAGGACGGGAATACAAATGGCGGCCTCCTGGTCTCCGGCCCGGAGGAGCCGAGAGCCCAGGGCCGCACTCCTCAGTGCGCCCTCCGAGAACAGCGCCCAGTTACTCCCGTCTGCCTGACCTCCGGCCGCGTTCCGAGCTCTCCGAGCCTGCGACCAGTTCAAGGTAACACCGAGCTGTGAGCTTACTGTCGGCTCTTTCTCTGTAGCCGGCTTTCCCGTTCCAATACCCGCAAGCTCTGCGACACTCAGACACCCCTGCTCCTTTTGTGACCCTGCGGGACCTGAGGCCACACTGAACCCGCGTGGGCTTCGCCCCGGTTTAGCCTCTGGAGCGATGTCCCTCAGCGGAACAGACTTTTAAAAGTCCTGATTTTGTGCACCGTTGCTCCGCCGCTTGCCGGGAGCCGGCCCCTCCCCCCGGGGTCTATCTTCCCGTCGCTTTGGATTCACTTCTCCGCCGGTCCTACCTTTCAGAAAGTGGTTGTTTTTCTGTTTCCAGAATTGCTGTTCTTCTTTTCTTCGATCTGCCGATGGATTTTCAGGTGTTTGCAATCTTTAGATAAGCTATCTAGCTGATCTCCGGCTAGCTGAAGCAGTCTCAGCCAGCTACTTCTCCGCCATCTTGACTCCTCCCCGAAAAGTCACTTTTTTTTCAAAATAAATTGAGTATTCATTTAAATGCAATACATTGAATGTACTTGCCAATCATTCCAAGTATTTTTGACTTGGAGAAAATTTGAATATGAAGAGTCAGTTTATTTTTAAAGTGTTTCTTTTATTTCTACTGAATTTCCTTAAGTTATGTTGATCTAAGAAAACCGTATTGATTTATATATAAAATACTCAAATGTCTAAATAAAAATCTTATACATCAAATTTAGTTACTAATGAAGTATTTACTTGACCTTTAGTTTATTCAAACAGAGCATACCTTCAAGTATATTGACTACAATTAAATCCTTTGAGTTTTACTTCTACTCTATTTTCTTAAATATTTTATTTATTTATTTGACAGGGAGAGGGAAAAAGAGCAAAAGCAGAGGGAGCAGCAGGCAGAGGGAGAGGGAGAAGCAGGTTCCCCACTGAGCAAGGAAGCCTGAAGCAGAGCTTGATCCCAGGACCCTGGGATCATGACCTGAGCCAAAGGCAGATGTTCAATCAGCTGAGCCACCCAGGCACCCCACTTCTACTCTATTTTAATTACACTTATTTATTGTGTATCTAGTTCCAGAAAAAATTATTTAGAGTGGCTTATAGAGATACACATGATTCATCTGGTCAAGGACAAATAAATTAGGAAACTAGAGAAAGGGAAAATTACAGTAGGAAACTTTTCACAGAAATATGTCCAGAATATCCCATGGAGAGAAGAATAGGCAGAGGAGATTAAAGCTTCAAAATCTGGCACCAAGCTGGGGTGCCTGGGTGGCTTAGTGGGTTAAGTGTCTGGCTCTTTGTTTCAGTTCAGGTCATGGTGTCAGGATCATGAAATCAAGCCCTGCCCTGGGCTCTGTGCTGAGCACAGAGTCTGCCTGAGATTCTTTACCCCTCCCGCGCCCTTGCCCTCTTTTCTTCCCTTGGAGTTCACTTGTTCTCTCTCTCTCTCTCTCTCTCTCTCTCCCTCCCTCAAATATTTAAATAAATAAAACCTTAAAAAAAATTGGCACCAAGCTTAGTATTGGGCAAAATAAAAAGTAAACATACTGGGGCGCCTGGGTGGCTCAGTGGGTTAAGCTGCTGCCTTCGGCTCAGGTCATGATCTCAGGGTCCTGGGATCGAGCCCCGTGTCGGGCTCTCTGCTCCGCAGGGAGCCTGCTTCCTCCCCTCTCTCTCTCTGCCTGCCTCTCTGCCTACTTGTGATCTCTCTCTCTCTGTCAAATAAATAAAATCTTAAAAAGAAAAAGTAAACATACTTTTTTTTTTCTGTGCTAAGAACAGTTAACCTGAGATGTATTCCGTTAACATTTTTTAGGTGTACAATACTGTATTGTTAGCTACAGGCAAAACATTGTACAGCAGATCCCTAGAGTTTATTTATTCATCTTGTATAACTGAAATGGAAGTAAACATGCTTCTGAGATTCAAAGTGTTCAAATTATTAAAACTATCATTAAAATAGTTTTAGTGTACTAGTGAGAGTGTTTTTCTAAAATTTACATACAGAAGAAAAATTAGACAGGATCATAAGTGAGATAGCACCCTGATTAATATTCTTATAATAAACATAATAGGAAGGTTTATGTTGCCATTTTTCTCTGAGTACACTTTTGTGCAAACCAATGCCATGAGCCTGACTCTGGACTTTCCGTGTCTTCTTCATGAATATCAGGAGTTTGGCACTGTAGGGTCCTTTTGATAGGCTAACAACGTTGTGAAAGTGAGTTTTCCCAAACAAAATCTCTTGTTTAGGTTTTACTCCTGCTCCACGTTGTGTAGTAACATGTTAGAAACCATAGGTGTTAGAACACATAACTTTCCCAAAGGATACTGAGTACTATATGAAACATTTCAAGATGTTTAAAAGTATAATCTACTTGGGGAAGACTGTGAACCTGTGAATCTCTTAGGTATCTCAGATCAGATATTTGGTGGTCTCAAGAAGAGAATAAATGAGAGAAGTTCCAGAAGTAACTAGGGTGGTGGTAAGGCTGATTAGCTGGAGGCACAGCTGGAAGCAAGAAAAACTGTTCTGTCAGCTCCTACCGTATGCTCATGTTTCCACATTGCAGTTACAAGGGAAAAAATGAATATATTTAAAAGGTAGTCTAAAGTTTTAAAAGGTTAAAAAAAATTAATTCACTTAATGGGAAGCAGACATTTTAGAGTAAGAACAAAAATGAGACAAAAGTTTAATATGGGAATTGAATTTATACTGTTAATGCTAATTTGAAATTCCTAAAGCTCAGTAGTCCTTTCCCTGTATTTTGAAATTCAGACAGTCTCCCTCCATTAGAGTGGTGATAAAGAGGGAAAAATTAATATTAAGATTTTGAGGGATGCCTTGGTGGCTCAGCTGGTTAAGCATCTGATTCTTGATTTTGGCTCAGGTCATGATCTTAGGGTCCTGAGATTGAGTATCATGCTGGGCTCTGAGCTGGGTGTGGAGCCTGCCTAAGATTCTCTTTCTCCCTCTGCCCCTTCCTGCCCTGTGCTGGATCGATCTCTCATTCTCTCTCTCTCTTAAAGAAAAAAGATTTTGAAAGAGTAGATCACTCCTAGCTGCATGGTCTGGACAACAGAGATAGTTTGAGGAAATTGTAACTGTCATGTGTTTGATGGTTTCAGGATCAGGCATTTTTCCCCTTCATCCCTTACAAATCGCTGTTAAGGGAGTTTGCCAGGTTGAGATCAGAAATACTGATGTCTATAGAATAGAAAGAGACACAGTGAAAGGAAATGGTAAGATGAACTAGAAGAGATTAGCAGCACTTAGGGATTTTGAGTAGCAGCACTGCAGAGGATCTCTGAGCTGTCACGACAGCTTCTATCTTCTTGGACTCATGCATGGGCATTAACAATTTCACTTGCCAAGAGAACAAGGAAAAATGTGTGTTTTGTTCACTGGTGTTTCCCCTGCACATAAAATAACAATGACCCATAGTGCATGCTTAGTAAATATCCATTCAATAAAATAAATTGCAAGTTAAGAGATGACAATTAAAACATAATGGCAAAGCAATTTTTTTTTGAGAGAAGAGAAGAATGCTAATGTGCTTCTAATATTATGGTAAGTTTTAGAACAAATGGGAACGTGAACAATCATCCAGTCAAATACTCCCATTTTATAGATGCAAAAAGGCCTGGCACACAGCAAATCTGCAATTAAAATCCAGTACTATCTTTGATTTCATTAGCTTTTTCCCACTATAATTGTTGTTGGAAGTTGTATTTTCTAGTAATTTTAAGGTAATCTAATTTTAAAAGTGACAAAAAGTTGTCATTCACAATAAGAAAAACATACACAATGACTAGATTTAAAGTGCAGATTAAATAAATCTGTGTAAAAATAACAAAATGAAAATCCTGTGTGCATTTGTCTTAAAATCACTTTGATTATTTGGATATAAGTCAGTTGATTCTCAATATCCCATTATGGCTTCAATTATTTAACATATGAATTGAGTACAAAAAATAACTGTAGGAAAGTAAATAATTATGTTATTAAATAGAAGTTTATATCTCTGATGATCATTATGTTTGGAAAATGTAAGCTTCAGCAAAGTTTAATCTATATTTTCTAACTTAATTTATTAATTAAATTAATGTTAATTAATTTAATTTATATATTATATATATATTTAATATATATTTTCTGATTTAACCACTAACAGATTTCATGTATTCCCAATTTAGTTTCAGTAGTGAAAAATTCAAAGCCACTTAAATAATTCAGCTACATGAAAGCCCTTTTAATATTCACAGTGTTATATAAAAATTAAAATGATCAAATATAATTCCATGGAAAATTATTTCGGTTCCTTAATCCATCAGCATTTAGGATATTTCCTATCTCTTATTTTTCATAAATTGACCATTAGATTTTATTAACAGTAGCGTCAGGATACCAAGAGTTGCCTGAAACAAGCACACATACATACAAATGTTGAATTCAGTTGTGTTAAATATGCAAAATAATTGATGTCTAAATAGCCACTTATGTAACAAGTCATTGTGATTTTCACTTTGATTTAAGGGACATATTTTTATAATATTCAACATGAGGAAGAACAATGATGAGTTTTCTCAGTTATCTTTCTGCTGTCACTTCAGTCCTAAAATTTAGTGACAATCACCCAATAAAATCTTGTGACAGAATGCATCATTTTGTTTGCCAATTGGTTCTCAGCATTGGCTGCACATTATAATCACCTGGGAATATTTAAAAGGCTATCAGTGCCTGGAGCCTACCCCCAGATATTATGATTAAATTGGCCCAAGTGTGGTCAGTGTCTAATAATTCAGCAAAGTTTGTGAACCACTAAATAATGCAATACGAGTACTCTTATGAGATCTACATTCAGTTTAGTCAACCATGCCCTGTATTTTTTTTTTTAACAATTACCTATCACAGTTTCAAGAGATCTGGCCTCTGGTCCTAGATTATCTGGATAATTGCTTCAACTCATCACTCCTCTTAGCTATAAAAGCATGAGAACTATTACTTATTTCTAAAGTCTGTTACACTATCATCCCCATGAAAAATTACGTATCTTTTTTTAAAGCAAGCATAGTAATTTATCTGTGAAGTGAAATAACACTAGCAGACCATTAACTTGGTACAATGAATGCATCAAGCAGCTGTTACTTAGAAAATAGAACATCTGTTAAATGCCATTGGAGTCACTATTCACTGTCATTATAGTTATAGCTGTAATTTCTGTTCTGCACATTCTGCTTTCATGAAATTCTTCTTTAATAGACAATACATTATTAATAAAAAGTCAATACACATTGCCATAAAATCCACTATTTAATGTTTTATGTTCTTTTTGAATCTATCATTATATTATTCCTTCACATTAGCCTAATAATAAAATATGTCCTAAACCTCTAGCCATGACAGAAATGTAGGGACCTGCAAAAACACTATCATATTTTATCACATTTAAGACATTAGATTGTATGATACACCATTGATTTAATTACAGCTGTTGTAGATCAAAAGAAACACAACCTTAAACATAAATACAAATTCTTTTTTTTAAATTTATTTATTTTCAGCATAACAGTATCATTATTTTTTTACCACACCCAGTACTCCATGCAATCCGTGCCCTCTATAATACCCACCACCTGGTACCCCGACCTCCCACCCCCCTGCCACTTCAAACCCCTCAGATTGTTTTTCAGAGTCCATAGTCTCTCATGGTTCACCTCCCCTTCTAATTTCCCCCAACTCCCTTCTCCTCTCTAACTCCCCATGTCCTCCATGCTATTTGTTATGCTCCACAAATAAGTGAAACCATATGATAATTGACTCTCTCTGCTTGACTTATTTCACTCAGCATAATCTCTTCCAGTCCCGTCCATGTTGCTACAAAAGTTGGGTATTCATCCTTTCTGATGGAGGCATAATACTCCATAGTGTATATGGACCACATCTTCCTTATCCATTCATCCGTTGAAGGGCATCTTGGTTCTTTCCACAGTTTGGTAACCGTGGTCACTGCTGCTATAAACATTGGGGTACAGATGGCCCTTCTTTTCACTACATCTGTATCTTTGGGGTGAATACCCAGGAGTGCAATTGCAGTGTTATAGGGAAGTTCTATTTTTAATTTCTTGAGGAATCTCCACACTGTTCTCCAAAATTCTAAGTGTCATGTCAGTTTCAGAAATCTTAATATGTGATTGCAATAATGTAATTTTTAAATTTTCTTCCCATAACTGTATTTTATACCTAAAGGTGAAAGAACTCTCCCCCATCCTTGATGACCAGAAAGGGTATAATATTTATGTAGACTGACTAAATGCAGAATCCACGTGGGGAGGGGAACCTTTTAAAACATCCTTTTGGGTGTATTAGTTAACCCTTCATCCAGATGAGAGGGAACTTGCATAAGAGATTAAGAGCTGAAATAAACAAGAATTTAGTAGCATCTTAGTAAAGGGAGAAAGATATAGATATGGTATTGTGGCTCCTTTTCTTTTTTAACTAGATGTGGGGCTGAATGAAATAGAACCTATGGGCAGGAGACAGAGTTTAAAAAGGTTGGGGATGGGGAGTGGGAATGATAGGAAGTCAGAGAACTTATCCTGAGAATCTAAATCACTGGGAAATTCCAGGAAGGCTTTTGGAAGCCATTGCACTTCTGGAAATGTGAGAGATCAAGCCCAAGTGTGCTAGGTTTCTCTGCCCCTGTTAGAAAATAGTTGCGGATATGTTTCTGTGGGATCAGATAATTAATTAATCTTACACTTTTTACTGTTTCACCTTTAAATAATTCATCTTACACTTTTTTTAATCATTTCACCTTTAATAAAATTAACAAAACTATTTCCATCACATGATGATGTGATCATTAGAAACCAACAGAATGAGTTTTCTCATCCTGCTATAACCCATCAGTGAAATGAATTGCTAAGCTGATGGCTGAATCCTGGACCTCATGCCATTTTAAATTAGATTCGAGTGATTTAACTTTCAGATATGAAGAATGAATCAGAATGTATTTCTATCTTTTACTTGAATACATGGGTATCTTTATTAGGAGAAGTTAACCTATGCCATCCCTTTTTTATTATAAGGAAATTGGAATAGCCTTTGAAAATTGCTATGGCTAGGAAGAAGTCAACAACAAATTTATGTCTTTGAAATCATGGAAATTAGTGTTTAATATTTCGACTGTATGCTGGAGCTGGTATCAAATGTTACAAATTAAACATATGGACAGTAAAAGTATGTTAGAGTTTATGGCAGTTAATATTTAAACCTAGTTCTACTCTTAGCTGATATTTTTCCTGTGTCATTAAAAACCCCAGGTGCCAAGCATGTATTTGACATTAAGCTGCTGGTGAAACTCCTGGAACTGGACTTATGGCCAGGTCATAGGTCAAAGTAAAAGTGAATGTGCATAATTCTGTTTGTTTTTTGTTTTACTCAGCCTTAAAATCAGCCCTAGAAGCTATCACATTACCACAAGATTGAAAAAAAAAAACACCTTAAAGTTGAGCTAAATGGCTTCATCATTTAGTCACTGAATTTGAACTTGTCCATTCAGAAGGGTAGACCTGTCAGAACCTTCTCCATCCCTCACCCAGCATGTCAGCCAAAGAAGGCATCAATGTTAAGCATTGGACTGGATGTCTTTCTCCTCATCTCACCAACCCCTTAAAAAACTACGTCCCTTAGAGAGGCATGAGTGAGGGTATGCAAAGAATGGCCAAAACAGTAGTTGGAGTTCAGTCCAGTAATTCAGTTCTCAATACATTGACAAGTATAGACATTGTTATGGTATGGGAAACTAATAGAACTGGGAGAATGGTTCGATTCTTTTTAGTTTCCAGTAAATACTCCATATTTTTCTTTTTGTGGCTGCTGATTCTTTTTTTTAAATTTAATTTAATTTTTTCAGTGTTCTAAAATTCATTGTTTAGGTACCATACCCAGTGCTCCATGTAATACATGCCCTCCATAATACCCACCACCAGGCTCACACAACCCCTCACCTCTCCTCCCCTCCAAAACCCTCAGTTTATTTCTCAGAGTCCGCAGTCTCTCATGGTTTGTCTCCCCTTCCGATTTCCCCCAACTCACTTCTCTTCTCCATCTTCCCATGTCCTCTGTGTTATACCTTATGCTCCATAAGTAAGTGAAACCATATGATAATTGACTCTCTCTGCTTGACTTATTTCACTCAGCATAATCTCATCCAGTCCTGTCCATGTCGATACAAAAGTTGGGGGGTATTCACCTTTTCTGATGGAGGCATAATCCTCCATAGTATATATGGACCATATCTTCCTTATCCATTTGTCTGTTGAAGGGCATCTTGGTTCTTTCCACAGTTTGGCGATTATAGCCATTGCTGCTATAAACACTGGGGTACATGTGACCCTTCTTTGTACTATGTCTGTATCTTTGGGGTAAATACCCAGTAGTGTAATTGTGGCTTTTGATTATGACCTTCATATTTTCTGGATTGTTTGGCACTTGATCCAATCCTTAATGGTGAACTTCAGTTTCAAGTATCACCTCTTCCTTAAAACCATTCATGTTCATCCCAACCATGACTCATCTTTCTCAAAGAAGTTCTTTCTACTGTGATACCAGATACTTGATTGCACTTTAGCCTTTCTCTGCAGCTACACTGTGGGTAAAATTAAAGCAGGATATGCAAAGACTACTTCCTTTCTACTCTCTGGCAGTGAATGGCACAGTACAGAGTGGATATTAAGCACCAAAAGCAAATTCACTAATTGATATTTTATTGAGACCTGCAGAAAGTCATATCAGTATATTTTTTGAAGTCTAAGATAATAATATTTTAAAGTCATATTTTAATTTAAAATAAATCTGTTATATTCTTGAAACTAAGGTAAAAATACTTTTGTTGGAAAAATAAAAATCTATTCAATGAGTACAATATTTTTCCTAATGAAAAATAGCATTTATTTAATACCAGTTTGTTCTTGAATCCCGAATGTGAAGATATAACTCAAGGATTTCTTTTATGGTAAGAATGAAAAGAGTGAATCACTTTTGGGGCTATTATCACCACGATGGTTACTGCTTTTTTTGTTGTTGTTGTTATGTTCATCATGGCAGTAACTTTCATGTCTTTGAGTGCTGTCTTAAAATACTAGGGAAGCTAAAGTGATACTCGTGATTATCTACATTTCCTATTTTATTCTTTTCATGAACTGAATGAAGTATCCCTATATATTAAACATTTTCTCTTGAAAATTAGCTATAGAATTTTGGCAGATGTTTAATCCATAGTAGTTGGTTGTGATCCATGAACTTTTTGCAACAATATTTCCCAAATTCAAAATTTCTAACCCTTCTGAGATCTGGAAATTTTCATTGCCTTTAATTGCATTATCTGGAGTAGAAGAGACAGATGTCTGTGTATATAACTTTTTATATCAAAGCTAAAACAGTGTCATCTTTAAGACATTTTAAGAGATAATTACCAATCCAAACACAAAGTAAGATTCAACTTTGTGAGGTGTTATCTTTGCAAATACATAATCTCTGGTGACAAGCCACTAGTCTGGAATGAATGCAGGAAGGAGGGCATGTTCATTTGCCTGTCTTTCCATATCTTTGACAAATACATCTTGAGTATAAGTTTCATAAGGACAGAGACATTCTCTGTCATTTTATTTACAGTGCCAAGAATAATGGCTACCATATAAGGTTGTAAAGGTCGTGTTCCACACAAGGATGCAGATGAAAGGAATAAAATCTATCCCATGAGCACTCACAAGTCAAGCTCCAGAAGGGCTGTTTTCATGCCAGGGAGGCATTTCTCATAATTTCCTTAAAGACATTAAGTAGAATCACCTATGTCATTGCTACAACAGTGATGCCTTTAGTAGGAGCTCAGTAACATTTAGGATTGCTAAATGAAGGAATTCCTTCTATGAACAGCTGGCTTTACCCATGCACTACAAATGACAGCTGCATCACAGACAACCCTCTACACGGTAGCCAATAAGTGCATTTGGCAATAATTACTCAAATCTCAGATATTTGTCTATTGAAAAAGAAAAACACAAATACAAAAGATTGCCTTGGGATAGGAGAAACAATATCTTTTGTGCACAAATTACTTTATACAGTCTTTTTATCAGATTTATTACCCCTATTTATGTGATGTGAGATGCAAAAACAAAATGCATACACATAGTGATTTTGAGTTCAGCAGACCTGCTGGTGTGAAGGATAGGCAGCCACAGAGCATCTACGAATTAAAGATGAGGTACAAGCTGCCCTCAAAGAGACCCTCACTCTCAGTCTCGATTACTTGGCCCACTTCTGTTACTCTCTGTACATGTTTGATTTACCTCTTTGCAGGTGAGTTCCCTCCTCTTTCTTATTGTTGCTACTCCCCAGTGATTTTGTCTTACTCTGGCTTTGGTTTGCTCTGGTGAAGATATCAATTCCATTTCTAAATGCCTGAGCTGGTGTGTTGTCACAGTCTCTGTATCTTTTACTTAAACTTCTTGTGAGGGGTGCCTGAGTGGCTCAGTGGGTTAAGCCTCTGCCTTCAGCTCAGGTCATGATCTCGGGGTCCTGGGATCGAGCCCCGCATTGGGCTCTCTGGTCAGCGGGGAGCCTGCTTCCCCCTCTCTCTCTGCTTGCCTCTCTGCCTATTTGTGATCTCTCTCTCTCTCTCTCTCTCTCTGAAATAAATAAATAAAAATCTTAAAAATAAATAAACTTCTTGTGAGGCTCTGGTCTGGCGTAGCCCATAGTGAAATGTCCCACAACAGTGTGAGGGCAAGAAAGGGATCAGGGCAGAGGTCAGGAAGTGCAAGATGGTCACCTGGTCAGCCATGATACATCACCAGAAAAGGGCTGGGGTAGAGCTGAGTGTAAACTTTTATACAAGGATCAGTTTTTCTATCAACTTTCTACATGCTTTCTAATATTAAATGTGCTTGTTTTTAAATTTTGTAAATCAGGTCTTAGAAAGTGGTGGTGCTTTCTTAGGGGTTCTCATATTACTTCTTTATTTTCACAGACCTCTAATTGAAATTAAGTATTTTTTTTTCAATTATGAATTCGAGCAGCAAACCCCAGTAATAGCTATAGTTCCTGCAACTTTGTCACCAGTAAAAGTGGCAGATAATTCTATATCATATTCTATTCATTGTCTATATTTCAAGACACCAGTTATATTCATCACTACTTTTAAATTACCCTAAACATCTGCTGCTAGATTATTATAGTTGCATACATTAGGAAAGAAAGCAGGTATTACTATCTTACAGGTTTTAAAGATTTTATTTATTTGACAGAGAGAGAGAAATCACAAGTAGGCAGAGAGGCAGGCAGAGAGAGGGGAGAAACCAGGTTCCCTGCGGAGCAGAGAGCCCGACGTGGGGCTCGATCCCAGGACCCTGGGATCATGACCTGAGCTGAAGGCAGAGGCTTTAACCCACTGAGCCACCCAGGTGCCCCTATCTTACAGGTTTTAAAAAGATATTTTGTATATTGTTTTCCAATAGAACTCCTTTCCTTTAAAATCCAGTGGACTCAAGTTTATTTTTTTAATATTATTATGAGAAAGAGTCCTTATGTTTCACCAGATTCCAAATAGGTTTGTGGCACCAAAATGCTGAAAATTTCTTCTGTAGAAATACAAGAGCACACTAATTGCTAAATTTTCTAAAATCCATTGTTTATTTGTGTATGAGGTTTCTGAGGTCTGTCTTCACCCAGTATATTTACAAATTAAGTAAATATAAATATGTTTAGATGGACAATATGTATGTTTATCCATTAAGTGTAAATAAACAAATAGAAATAAATATAAATAGAATAAATAAATAGAAGTTCAACATGCTTCTGTGTGTGTATATATATATACACACACATATCTAGATAGATAGATATAGATATAGATATATGCTTATATATGCCCAATAAGGTAACTACAATGTATATGGTAGGATTTTCTTCATTCATGAAGACATATGGAAGTTTTAAATCATTGAAAAATCTTACTGTAGTAACTATACACACAGTCATTTCAAAAACATTAAATCTAAAGACTACCATATATGAATTACTCCAAGCTCAAATACTGTCCTTTTTACAGGCTACTCAGAAAGAGATTGAGAAACAGAAGGTTCACCTGAAGAGTGTTACAGAGCTGGGAGAGGCCTTGAAAACGGTTTTGGGCAAGAAGGAGACCTTGGTGGAAGATAAATTGAGTCTTCTGAATAGTAACTGGATAGCTGTCACTTCCCGTGCAGAAGAGTGGTTAAATCTTTTGTTGGTAAGAGAAGAAGCTAGAGGATTTTCAACCTCTCTCCATTATGAGAAAGAAATTATGTATGCTTTGAATAATAATATCTATGTCCGCAAATTCCTTAACTTCACATGAATGGTGGCTTTTAACACCTATAACTATATTTTAATATTTTGCTATGTCTCTGCAATATTTTATATAGAGAACACCCCTAAGTGTGATTTGACAGATACTATTCTTTTTGCCTTTTAATGTTATAGAAAGCATGACAGATCTTTTAAGAATATTATCTAACCAGTATTATGTCATGGTATATCTCTATAAAATTAAGGAATACCAGAAACATATGGAAAACTTTGACCAGAATGTGGATTATGTCACAAACTGGATCATTCAGGCTGAAGCACTTTTGGATGAATCTGAGAAAAAGAAACCTCAGCAAAAAGAAGACATACTTAAGGTAGCAAATAAAATATTATGAAAAGCAATTTTCTAACTGTACACCAATCATGTCAGTAATCAAGGAGTTGTTAATAAGAGTGAATAAAGTTCTTCCTCTCATCCTTCCTCCCTCTCCTCCTACTTTCATACCCTCCCTACTTTCTTAACTCACATGGGAGTTAATGACTTTGAAGAGTTTTATAATCTGGATATCTGTCCATATCCACCTCTCAGCTAATTACACAAAACTTAAACACCAATGACAAAGAGATTCCAGGATTTATTTTGGTGTAATTTTGCAAATTCCTGCCCATTTGACTACTTAGTAGTGTGTTCCTATATCTAACATAAGGATCAGTTTCCCAGTATCATTCACAGCCTATCTGAAATCCAATCATCTGGACATTTTGCCTGTGCAACATCCAAATCTTCATAATTAGTAACAGTACTGAGCTTATATAAATCTGGATGTTTTTATTTTTTACTATATGTAAAGTAAACATGGCTTCGTGTTCTCTCTTTGTATATCAAAAACAATTATTAGGATGTCCTGAGTCATCTTTCAGAAAGGCAACTTAATCTTCATTAAAAAAAAAGATAGCTATAAAAGGATATGAGAGGTAAATTGTGCGAATTTATCTTATTGATGCTATGTTAATCTCCATTTGATAACATCTTTCTCAATTAAATAGGAAGAGTTAAATTTTAACAAATTTTATTTAAATTAGTGATTCCTTATTTTGTTGTGCTGAAATAATAGTATTTAACTAGTGGGTTGGTAGTTAAAGAACACTCAAAAATTATATTTTCTGTCTGAACAACACATATGTTAATGTTAATGAAATTGCTATTTTCCAAAGATTATAATTCATTTTTAATGAAAAACTATTGATGTATTTCAGGCTATCGCTAAAACACATTTACTCTGTTGTGTGTACCTTTTCTTGCTTTCTCTTGTCCTTCAATGTGTAGTTAAGGAATGCCATTTTAACATGAATTTCCTCCAAGGTCTTTGAAATAATAGGACCTAAGTTATTTCATTTATACCCTCTCTGACCCTTTGAGTCAGGCAGAACCTTCTTCACTCCCTCTTTCAGTGACACAGAATCCTTATTTGTTGGAAAGTCCATTTTTCCCCCATGATGCTCAGTATAATAAAAGGGAACTCAGAAGTATTCAGGAAGGAATAAAAAAATTTTCCTCAGCTATCTTTCCTTCTGAGGATATATTAAGGTTGTTCCACGGCTATGACGTTGAGTAGAGTTAAGATAAAATAAGACTAAATATAAAATATTCTGGTTGTGGGCAACATAGAGAAGTCAGGAAAACATTCCTCGTTCTTCCTCAGATTAAAAATAAACCTACATCCAACTTAAACAGGAGCAGTGATCTATTTTCCTGAGATGGCACACATTCTCAGTCTTCTCCTCTATTTTAGGGAAGTTGGCTTTTTCCTCCCTCTGTATTCCTCTGCATGTGCTTGTTCTTTGTTTGTCTTTCTCTTTCTCACTCTCTGGCTCTCTCTCAACTTCCATTTAATTACTAACTTTGAGCCCTGTCTCTTGCTCACGGAATATAGCGTTTAAAGGCTGAAATGAATGACATGCGCCCAAAGGTGGATTCCACGCGTGACCAAGCAGCAAAGCTGATGGCGAACCGCGGCGACCACTGCAGGAAAGTAGTAGAGCCCAAAATCTCAGAGCTCAACCATCGGTTTGCAGCCATTTCTCACAGAATTAAGACTGGAAAGGTAGGAAGATCTGCTCCAAGGTGGAAACTAGTGATAAATGATCTCTTGCGAAGGTTACGCAGTACTCTGAAGGGGGCAAGCGACCCCCACAGCAAGGTTTTCAAAAAGAAAATGAAGGCCAAAATGTATTTAAGGAAATTTTAACACTGAATCTCATGGGCGATCAATCTCTCCTCACTATCCCCCACTAGTCTCTCTGTCTGTCTGTCTGTCTGTCTCTCTCTGTCTCTCTCTGTCATTTTTCCTTTCATGACACAGCTATTCTAGAACAGCATTCTGTACTGGTTCACTTATGTACTTTCAGGGGTAACCTTCAGCAAAGTAACAAATAGCATGCTGCAGGCCAAAAACAACAACAAAAAAGCACAAAAGACATCTATCTAAGGAAAGCACTACTGACTTATTTTGCCAAATATAACATTGCTTGTGTGTAATATGGATCAAATATCCAAATGGGTCCTTGTACATATCTTGCATGATCTAGGGTGTTTGTATCTCTTTATTGGTCGTGCACATGTGTGTATGTGTGTGTACTTAACTTGCTCTTGCTAATTGCCGATACTTACTGTGACGAAACCCATTAGGATACAATAACATGCTCAAGCAATGAAAACAAATAATCACAAAGCTTATATATCTTAATTTTGTAATTTTATATGTCTATTTATATTTATTCTATTTAATGAAGAACCAGGGAATATGGAACTTTTGCATGAAAACCCTTTATATTTGTGTAACATTTAATGAAGACAAAATCTTTCCTAATAGGCAGCTTGCAAAAATACATAAAAATATATAAATCCAACTCTTTTGGGTTAGTGTTAAATTGCAAGGTAATTACCCCCAATTTTATAAAATGTCAATTGATACATTTTCAACATATGTGATATGCTTTCAAATACAAAAATGTATGTAAAATAAATATGTGTATTTACATATATAGATAATTGCTATAAATAATCTTAGATGAGAAAAATGTTTTTATAAATATTTGTGAGAAAATATGATATGATGTAATATGTCAGGTAAGTGTCGACCCCTGGAACAATAGGAGAATGTACTTGAATATTATTTTCAAAAATATGGACACCCAATAATAGCATGATTTACAATTACTATATTTTCTAACACATTCCAATGTATCACTGTTATATGTACTAGTATATATTTAAAAGAGTTTCTAAAATATATTGAAATGTGATATGAATTTCAAATACTTAATACCCACGAAACATAGATATCCTTCAGAAATCGCTCTCCCAAAGCAGAAAAGGCATTAGCATACCTTAATGCATTGCTGCTTCTTTGTTATGCTTAAGTTAACGAGTTAGTTTTACTCATTTATGTACTACTTTAAGGAAACTGTCCTCACCTGGAAAATATCTGAAAGGCTCCAAACTTTACTCTCACAGCATAGCTGGTTTTTTAAGAATTTACTCTGCTGTTTAAGACCATTGTTTTTACTTCTATGGACTATCATTAGAGTATGTAATATATAAACAACCAAAGGCTATTTCAGTCATCTTAAGAAATGGATGCTGGTACTTCATTATTGGGTTTTGTATTCTTCCTGCCATATATATCATTAAGCTATAGAGTATTTCAGAGAAAACAAGGTATTGTTTTCTTGATCCTTGCAACAGTAGATGTCTCAATCTAGAGACAAGTTATGTCACAGGATTGTGACTTGTAGATATTGACAGATGAATAGAATTCAGCCTGTATGATAGATTGCCAGACTTAGCATGGCCAAGAGAAGTCTGTGAATTTTCATCCTATGTTCCGTACACATTTGTCAGTTACTTCCATATGTCTTGCATTAGACGAGCCACTTGCTGCACTTCTTTTATTGTCCTTACTGAAGAAAAGCATAAGAGATTTTAAATCAATATTTTCAATATATATATAAATTAACAAAAGAATCACATTGTCACTTTTCCAAGTACTCCTTTTTCTCTAAATCAATAAAGATGACTGAATGTGATAGTGACCCCATTTGGGGGCTTTGAGAGATAATTATGCTCTATCGTCATGATGAAACCAAAAACATGGAGATAGAGCTTATCTGACATTTTGCTGATTTTTTCATTGCATTGTGCTACTAAGTGTGGAAGTATACACGGGTGCAAAAGATACTTAAGAATATCTGTTTATGAACACAAACCTAGTCATTGTAATCATCTGACATACTTAACACTAGTACATCTTCATGAAGATGTTCAATTAATGAGATAATTCCAGCAATCACGTAGTATAATCTGAAGAGAAGTGACATAAAAGATGGAATCCGAGGTGTAATTTTGTCAGCATTAAGCAGAACATGTGATTTGTCATAAATAATGTTTTTCAAATAGAGGAGTTAAACCAGATTAGCACCACCCTCAACCCTGAAGGATTATTATTTAGAACAGGACGTAAAAAATGGTAACAGGAGAGTTAGTGGATGGGTGGATTTCTGTCCTATTATCTTTCTCCTTCCTGTCGTAGGGTTCAAGAGATACAAGTTATGTACAGAGAACATAGTGTAAAATTTCTGGTTTAGCTAAAATAAGGAGTAATTAGAGTAGTTCTTAATAGTTCTAAAGTTTGACAGTCCAGTGGTCTTTTGTTGATGCAGTAAGGAATTTAAAATAATGACCTGTACGTGTGTTTGTTTATAAAGTAGGGTAATTCGAGAAGTGCTGGAATTCTTGGGGTGACTTGATCTCAAAGTCAAGCTCCTAATATGGTAGAGCTTATGCATGGTGAGATTGGGTTGGAGTATGCCCTTCTTATGTTTGAATCTATGGGCAGGTTTTACATAAAAGAATAATCTGGAAGAAAATCTACAGTGATTAAATAAAGTAGGTTGGGAATATATATGGATAGAAAGTAGACTCAGTATAAGAACTCACTTCAGGATCCTTTTAATGGTCAACTAGAAATGGCAATTGAGCAGAGCAAAATTTTACCCTGAAAACTCACCAACAATCCCTGGATTCATTGTCTGGTGAAGAATACAAAGTTTATGTCTGCTGCAAGGACTGTTCATGACAAGAAATGAAAAATCAGGAAGGCAGTGAGCATTGAGGTCCTCAGTTTAGATTGGTTGAGAACTTGTCCATGAGATGCAGCTCCTTGTAGTGGTAACTTTTAACTATGGGTGAGGGGGGGAAAAAAGGAAAACGTTCTTAATTTCAAGCCACGAAACTTGCTTCCAATGTGGTCTTGGATGTGACACTTTACCTTTCAGAGCCATGTTTTTATCTAGAAAAGTAGCAAGATGATATCTGTCTTATCCTAACCTCAAGAATGTGGTAAAAATTAAATGACTTAAGATATATAAAAGCATACATTTAAAAAACCTACATGTTACTTTATAAATACCAAATGGTAAAAATCATTAATACCCACAGTTATTTCCATCATATTATATGTTAGCCTTGAATGGCCAAATTTTGAGAATTGAGACAGAAATTGAAGGGAAAAATAAATGGAGGATTGGCTGATTTCTCCTTCTGGCCTCTGTTGGAAATGGGCTAGGATCAGGAAGGTGTCTTTGATATTTCCATTGTAAGGACCAGCCTTATAGATTATCAAGTGGACCAATATAAGAAATACTAGAAAGTTCTGCTTGTCCCAAATATGACATGAAATGCCACCTCTTCCCATTTTATTTAGGTTGATTGGTAGTATCTGATTGCATTGCTTAATCTCTCCTAATCTGCATGAAATCTGTTTGAGAAAATGACAGTTTTAATGGACATGGTCAGAATTATAAAAATGAGCCAGTGGTAACTTCATCACCCTGGGTAAAGTCAGTGGAATCAATGGTCAAAGACAACATGTCTCAACTCTTTCTGTCTTAGGGCTTCTGAACATGGTGGCATAGCAAAGTGATAGTGAGGAAGATACTGTCAGAAAAAGAAGATAACAGGAAAGAGGTACCTAGAGGGAAGAAATAAACAGAAATAAACTGACTAATCAGTACTGTTACTTATGGCATCTCTGCTTCTCTCCATCTTCTGAGAAGCCAAATTGGAGAGGGGAGTCTGCATTTTGGGAGAGATGGTAATTGAGGTAGAGCTTAAAGGATTAATGAAGGAATGGTTGGGAAATTAGACCGATATGAATGATCTCTTAACAGCCATGTGGTATTTCATGTCATAATGTTTGGTTCTGTGTTATCTGTATTGCTAGCTAAGGAGTGATGAATTCAAAGAGCTTATTGTTTAATGGTGGAGCGAGATATGTTCATGGATATTGGGCCAAGAATGAGTGTATGCTCAGTGAATTAACAGCCATTCTAGCCACACAGAGGAGGTAGCAGTTCAGGATAGCCTATGAAAAAGCTCAAGAGTATATAGAGTGTTCAGTGGAGAGTACATTCAGTTTACTTTCAAAATGTAGAGCATTGAGCGTGAAGCTTAGTTGTGGATGATAAGACTGAAGAGGATGATTAGACACAGTGTGGAGAGGTCATGACAACTAGACTAATAGTTTATGCTTAATTCAGTAGGCAATGAGGAGTTCCTAATGTGTTTTTTTTTTTCAGTGGACTCTTGAAAGGTTAGTCCAATAGTAGTTGTGAAGAGAATTCAACTGAATAATAACAGAAGTAGGGAAACAATTAGGAAGCCATGGTGATAATCTAGATGGGAAACACTGAATACCTCAAATAAAGGGGTGTCTCTGGGAATGAAAAGGAGGTCATAGTGTAGAGCAGTAACTTTCAGATCTTTCTTTACATGGAGGAACTGTTAAAACACAGATTGCTGTCTATCCCCTGCCCCTACTGCCCATAGAGATTATGATTCAATAGACCTTGAGTGTGGCCTGATACTTGCGTGTTTAAGAAGTTTCTGGATGATATCCATGCTAAGGATCTGAGAACCAGGTGGTCTACAGCTTCTCTCTTTGAGAGCCAGTGGTCTCCACACATTAAAAACTAGCCTAGGGGCGCCTTTGGCTCAGTGGGTTGAGCCTCTGCCTTCAGCTCAGGTCATGATCTCAGGGTCCTGGAATCGAGCCCCATATTGGGCTCTCTGCTCAGTGGGGAGCCTGCTTCCACCTCTCTCTCTGCCTGCCTCTCTGCCTACTTCTGATCTCTCTCTGTGTCAAATAAATAAATAAAATCTTAAAAAAAAAAATCTAACCTAAACTTAAATTATTACATGTGAGGACCAAAAAGATGGTGAGCTAAAAAATGACTCAGGATTCAAGACTCATTGGGTATGAGAGTCTACACCTGAGTTTCAAGAATAAAATATGCATCAAGATATTATTTATCACCTTATAATAATTAATTTCAAAATAGTGTTGACTGAACATTCTATCTAGCTATGTCCTATTAATATAGGCAATTACTTTGTTATAAGAGATTATGAAGCTTATACATATAATTGGCCTATTTAAATTGTCTTCATTTCTATAGAGCTGAAATGTTAAATTATTGGCACTGCAACTGGCACCAACCAAAAGAAAAGTGAACTTGTTTTTTATTTCTTTAATTCTTTATTAAGATTTATGTGCGGGGCACCTGGGTGGCTCAGTGGGTTGAGCCACTGCCTTCGGCTCAGGTCATGATCTCGAGTTCCCAGGATTGAGTCCCGCATCGGGCTCTCTGCTCAGCAGGGAGCCTGCTTCCTCCTCTCTCTCTCTGCCAGCCTCTCTGCCTACTTGTGATCTCTCTCTGTCAAATAAATAAATAAAATCTTTAAAAAAAATATTTATGTGCTACTGGGGGAAAAAAGAGTTATGTGCTGTTGGATATTTTATACCCTATATTCTTTAATTTGCATAATGGGCCTAAAATTCATGTGGCAGTTTCTCTATATATATTTAGTGTAATTATCACATGAGATTTGGACAGTCTGGCATTGTTTGTGTAAATATCCATAGTTTGGTTGCTATTATAATTACAATGTCAAGTTTTTGACCTCCAATCAGAGTTAGCAGATGGAAAAGTAATTGTTTTTTGGATCAGGGACTTTTCACACACACACAAACACACACCCCTTTGACAAAGCCAGTGATTTTCCCATTTAGTAATGAACATATCAGGAGGAAAAAAAGCCCTATATTGTTGGGCCTAATCTATCTTAAATAAGGATTTTTTATGTAAAAAATAATGGATGAATACTTTAATGAGAGTTTAGACAATGTTTTGGCTTTTCTAAACATCAGTGGGAAATAAATAATAACACAAATATTACCTAGAATGTCAAAATAAGATATATTGGATTTCAAAATTTTAAGTAATGCCTAATTTTCAGTAATCAACTTTATCAGTACAAATATATTGATCTTTTTAATACCTTCTTTGATGGAAGAGAACATGGCCCATTAATTGGCATGGTTATTCTTGTTTGTATATATGTATGTATTTGTATGCGTACACATATGTATTACAATACATCTGTATTGTACAAATACATATCGCATACACATACATACACACACTTTTTAGTGAAATTTTATACAAAGAAATTATAATGAAAACATAAAGACTTTGGTAAAGTTCCACAGGAATTGCATAATTTGTAGGGTACTAAAAATGTAACAATTACCGTTAATATCCTCAAATAATATTAACAAATTAATACCTAAACCATGTAGTACGATACCTGCTAATTTTTTTTCACTGAAATAAATAAGAAATGAGCCTAGCAACAGAATCCCTATATTAACAACTTGTCACATTTGTAATTTGCTATCTCTTTATCAAGGTTAATTCTGTTGAAAATTTAGTCACAAATCCTTCTTACAATAATTTAAAATGTTTTCAAAATAGATGTTAATCTAGTTTGGTAAGCGATGTCATTTGCTAGAACTAACTGGCTCTTATTAGCATGATATTTAAATATTTTTAAATATTATTATTATTATTATTAATATTTCAAATAACCATGCTATTTGGAGATTTCTGATTATGATCCTTTAAGAAGGAAACCTATTTCTCTGGTCAGTCATCAGATGCAAAAGTAATCATTTCTTGGACCAGGGACTTTCAGATATTTACAGGGGACTGTGAGAGCCAGTGGGTTGCCCATTTTCTCAAAGCCTGGTTAGAAAAATGTCAGATCCTGGCTCACTGCTTTGTGTACTCCAGCATGCTGAAACCCGGCATACTTTATTACTTCTGTTTATATTATCAGGTATTTCTTATCCACATATTATATATCAATATAAACATGTCTAATTTCACATTAAAAATGATTTAAGTGCACTTCTTTGCATTTAAAACAAAAAGAACTGAACAAAAAAGCAGAAATAGAGAGGAAGGGAGAAGGGGAAGGAAAAAGAAGAAAGAAAAAACACACAGCTGTCCAAAGTATTGTATTTTTGCTTTTAATTCATTTGTTTCCTTCATATATTTTTACAGTGCAATCCTTTCTTCTCCTATTTCAGCTACTACTACTTCTTGAAATTACTTAATCATGAGGAAGAGAAATACTCCAAGTTATATTTAACAAAAAAGCAGGCAGTGGGCTGGTTCTTGATCCACCAATATCTCTTAACCAATCAATATATTTTCTACCTAATTCTGAAAAGTATGACCATGAGATTAATCTCATCAATTCAAAATCCAATGTACTGGGTAACTTTCCTTAATTAACTCCACAAATTTGGGAGTTACCATATTTTACATTCTCATCCTCAAAGCATCAAAGATAACCCAGTACCTTACCTAATTAGTAAAAGAATCCAACCAATCTAATGTCACTCTTCTAAGTCAATTTGCTTTATTTCTTTAATATAATTTCTTATTTTGTTTGGAGTTTGCTCTTATGAATTTAAAATAAGTGAGTGAATGAATCTATAAACTATGTGATTATCTTCATTTTGGTTAGATCTTTTTAATATGAGTGGTTTTCTTTGTAAGTTTTCTTCCCTGTCCAGATATTTGGATTTGAAATAGCTCTTCATAACATATTGGTAGTATGTCTTTTCTGTATTACAGGATGTTACTGGTCCTTGAAACTTTATTCCTTTTGGTTTCTATGCATTATATTTTTAAAACCAGCATTGTTATGATAAATAAATTTTCAAAACTGCAGAGTGGAAAGAGAAGACTGATTGGTTTGAAGCATATTTAAACTGATCTGTAGCACTCAGATTATTTATTTGCAATTTAGATATTAGTGTAATTTGAATGTAGTGACCATTTATCACATTTATTAAGATTACATAGTCTATATTAACAAATGTTGACTTTGCTGTCTGTGTAAACACAGTCATTATTATGTTAGTGTATCTGTGCACGTTAGAAGTAATATTTAACTAAAAGTAAGGTTACAATTTAAAAATTATAAAGTGTATTTGAGTAATTTCAATGCTTCCAATTTATAGTGAATCAATTTGTAATTGATTTTGCCTTTTTCAGTCTGTTATTGTTTGTTAACTTGTTATATAAATCACCTTTAATGCTAAGACTTTAACAAAGCCTTAAATTTCATTAATCCTAAATCATACAGCAAAGCACAATTAATAGCTGTTAAGCAATCTGAAACATTAAAAATCAAGGAAAACAAAGTGTTGTCTTTCTCAGTTTCTCTGTCTCTTCTTTCTTTTGTGTCCGTTTATCTGTTTATTAAACTTTCCTATGTTTTACTTTATTTGTATTTGGTATGACTACACAGTCATGTTAAAGCCATTAAGATGAAAAGGTAAGTAAAAAATTAAATGGTGCAAAACTCATGCCTGGTTTATACTCTTCCCTACAATATTATAATCTTTGTTTGATTATTTTCTGTGTATTCTAAAACCTATCTTGTGTGCATGTCTAACATTGTGTGATTTAATTGTGATTCCAGTTCTTTTGTAGTCATATATTTTCTTTGAATTCAATAGAAGAAATTTCCTTAATAATTAAGATGATATCCACATTGTTTTCAATTTCTTTAAATAATTTATCATAATTCTGAATTTAAAAAGGCATTATATACTTTATATGTTTTAAACTTTGGTGACTCACAAGTGAGCTGTTATGGAAGGTTGCTTATTGTGCATTTCTCTGATGAGCTTTTATATAATAACTATAAATTACAAAGCAACAAAGACCAAAGAATGATATATAAAAATAATTGGTCAGAGAATTACCTTCATTAGGAGTGTTATGACCAGTGAACTCTTAAAGAAGCATTTAAATTTTCCCAAATCCTTGTATTTGAACAATGAGTATTAATCATACAGATGTCAAATGGCTGGTTTGATCTGGCCAATAGTATAGCCAAAATAATTGGGTTGAATACTTATGGTTATTTTGGTCACAAAACTGGTTACTGGTTAATTTGATTAATATATTGGATGTTCTAAAACTAGTAGTTGGTATAGTAAGTATCTTTTCTATAGAAAAAAAAGGAGTTATAATTGCTATGGAAAAGAGTACGTAAGATATGTTCTGAACTTCAGGGATTAAAAAAAATCTACTGGTGAGACAAAGTATAAACTGATGAAAGTGAAATAACATTATATTCAAATATGTAAGAGATACTGAATTACAGTGTAGGGTACTGTACACATTAAATGAGGAATAGAGACTCCTGATAGAACATGTGGAACCCACTCCCATAAGTTTTTCTATCCACAGAAGGCTTCTGGAAAATTCCTCTCAGAGAACATATCTGAAAGCAAGTGAATGAGATGGACATTATAAGAATTGTCTAAATCCACTAAAATTTATTAACTAAAACATTAGCATCTTGACTCTCATTAGTAAGACATTACTCATGATAGATTGCAAACTAGTAATGAGTTATTTGTTCTCTTCAAAGTAATAGTTGTAATAATTGCTACTCATCTGTACTGTGTGAAAAGGTAACCATAAACCACATACGGCTACTGAACATTTAAAGTGTGGCTACTCCAAATTAAGAATTGTTGGAAGCATAAAATACATACTGGTTTTTGAAGTCTTAATAGGAGAAAGTAAATATAAATTATCTTGTTAATTTTATGTCAATTATAGGCTTACATGACATTTTGGGAAATTAGGTAAATAAAATCTATTATAATTAATTTCATCCATTTGTTTTTACTTTTTAGTATGGCATCTGGAACACTTCAGAATACCTATATGACTTGCATTATATTTCTATTTAGCTGCATTACTATAGATGAACAAAACCCTTTGAATTTAGAGGAGAGAATTTACTATAAGTTGATAAAATTTTAGGGAAGTATTCATGTGAAAAGTGTCTAACATACCCATCATTCTGCCTCTGCATGTATATTTTCAGCAATGGGTTACTTACTACTTTAAAATTAGTGCTTTTAAAAAGAAAAAAAAACATTTATGGCACTAATAATTTGTTCCTGTATTAAACTAAAATTCCGGCTCCAGCTAATTTCTACCCATTGATTCAAGTAATTTACTTTGGAACCACACAGAATAATTCAAATCCCGAATCTGTATAATGGCATTTTTAATAAATGGAGGGCAATCTTTGATCAGGAAATCCAGACCCTACATATACTACTAATAAAATCTAAGTTTGCATTATCTTGTTTGATTGATTACTAATTCATTTTGTAGTAGTATTTCCTAAAAGCTATTTGTATCTGCTTATATTGTTTTTGTACTTTATGGCATCATTATTACTAGCATTTGGCCAATCAGGTCTTTACGATTTTATACAACAAAAATTGGGTTATTTAAAATTCCAGACCATTCGAGAACTCCTTGAATTGTTTATTCTACTACCCCATGATTGGTCATTCATTTACTTAGTTTGTTGGGCTGTATTTATTTATGAGAGCCTCCTATGTACCAGGAATGACTCTAGGTTGAACAAGATCGACAAATTCCTTATCTTCATGGGGTGTTCATGGAACTCATCCTTCTCATTGCATGTCTTTGTGCATGCTTTTTGTGTCTCCAAATAATTCCTGATGAAAATACTGCACAGAGAATAACAAATATAAAACACTTTGGCATTCTCTTTGAAACTACCCTCTGCAATGATCTAGATTAATTAATCAACAAATTTTGTTGTTCAGAATGATACAGTGTTACCAAACTAAGTCTCAGTTTCTCCATGTTCACCTTTGGAATTTAAAGATTTTGTCAGTTACCTTGGTAAATAGAAATACTCAGTCAACAAGCATTTATTTTATCCTTCATAAGCCCTATGCTTTCAAAAGAAGATCTTTTAATGGAGTCAATAGATGGGTACGATTTTGAGTCAATACTTGTCGAGCATTTATCATATGTCATATGGATACATAGGATTTAGGGAGAAAATGATAACCTATATTTACTGAGCATTTATTGTGTCTCAGACAATGTTCTAACTACATTTGATCCTCCTAACAGCCCTGTGAGGTAGAGATCTTTCATATTTTCATGTTACAAATAAAGAAACTGGAGCTCAAGGACACATAACTTGTCCAAGATTCCCCAGCTACTAAATGGTGGAGCCCAGATTCAATCTTGACATTCTCATGCAGGAGCTTAGGCTCTTCACCAGAAGATTAAAAAAACAAACAACAATAACAACAACAACAACAACAAAACATTCTAAGGACCAAAAATCAGGGAAGTAGCCAGAGTTCACCAATAGGTCTGTAAGAAAGGTTGATACTAAGAGCACTTAAATAAGTCTAGAAAGGTCCTTGGGGCAATATTAGGGAAAGCGTTAACTATCATGTTAGAGTTTAGACTTGATTCTACTTGTACTTCTTGAATAGAGAAATACCTTAATGAAAGCCATATTTTGGAATATATTGACCTGATCATTGTGCATAGGATGGAACTGGTCATGTGAGAAGGAGATTATAACCCCGTAAGGAGTTTATTGCCTTAACTCCTGTGTAAGGACTACAAAGGTGGTATCTCTGGGAATAGAAAGCAAGTTGATCAAGGTGAATGAATTCACAATGATTTGACTTGATTAGATATTAGAGTGAAGTGTTGAAAATGGTATGACTCACATTTTAAGCCTGAATGAATGGTCTTCTATTCAAAACTGGGGAAGCTGGTGTGCCAAGCAGGTGGGGAGGAAGATAATGAGCTCATTTCTAGACATGTTGAACTCTAAGTGAGAATCAGGTGGCTATTGGAGAGTCTAAGTTGAATTCAAAAATTCAGCCTAAGATGAATATCTGGGAGATAATTTGAAAGTTAGAGTTAAATTTGGGAAGGTAATACAATACATCAGGCAAGGAGTATTGAGAAAGATGCACGGAGGCCCAAGTTCTCAGCCTTTGAAACTACTCCCTATATTTGATTATGGGGAGATAGGGTGAGCTAGAGAGGGAGCATGCATACAAGTAAAATAGATAAATCTGCCTGCAAATGGACCCTTGTTATTTTGACACCCAAACACTCAATAAAAGTTATTTTTAAAATACCTATCATTGTATTTTCACATAATTATGTAGAACAATGCATTTGCTCTAATTAAGTATTAGCAAATGTGTACAATTCAATAGTATCAAATTCATATTGTTTAGTTATGATTTGAACAGTTCATCTTTTTGCTTTTATAATACTTCTCAGAAATATGTTTTAAAAGTGTAAAGGTATGTTTATAATATGGCAGTAGAAACATCCCATAAGCATATCTATAATACTCCCATTCTGTACTGGTTCAAGAACCGACTATGACATTTCAAATTGCAAATGTTCATTAGGATTTAAAAATAATACTGAAAATAAGTCACTTTTTAAAAAGAACCCATAAATCCTTCCTGGTGTGTGTAAAAGTGCCTAACAGATAAGTGTCTATTCATGTTGTGTGCACGAATCATGTTCTTGTGAATAGGATTTGATTATTCACTTCTTCATGAGTAGATATTTGGTTTTTCCTTGAACACTTATCTTTATTGTCCTCTAGGAGATGCCAGTCAATAAGGAAAGAGTAAGATTATTACTGGGAATGTGATGGGGAACAGTATATGGGGACCAGTCCTGATGCATGCCGTTGTCCTGGTATAAGACACCGGGGGTCATTCCTGAATTGGTTTTACAAATGGGCAAATGTTTAGCTCTGTAAGAAAATATGATTTCTATATGTCATCTATGAGTTTTCAGAAGCTATCACATATAAAATATGTTTTAGTGTTTTAATGCAAAGAAATTGGATACAGGGTAAAGATCAATAGCACATTTATTTTATTAACTGTTTGAACTTTGATAATTAAATCTTACCTACTCCTTTGAATATATATATTTGATTTCCAATGTATTTTTAATCATCACTCCTCTTCAAGTCGTTTCTTTAGAAAAAAGGGTTTTAAAAATGTTTTGATACTACGGTCATTACAAATTTCAAAATCAAAGAAACTGTTATGTTTATGAAGTTGGAAAATAAATATTCAGATTTTTATGTGAAATGTTCTGGGTTCATTCATTTGAATTTTTTTGTGCTATCAAAGAAAGTAGTCCTAAGGCAAGCTCATGGCATTGTTTGTCTTATGAGAGCATGCCTATCAAATTTTCCATGTTGAAAATGTCATTTAAAATATTGGAGCAGATTGCCATATAGTTTTTCTGAGGGTAAGGGGACATTTCTGCTTTTCTTTATGAGGTTACTGTTACTTGATGAATGCGGCAATTTCTGATAAGAAACATTTACACAAATGGTACTTATATCAGAATATTTTAAATAAGATCAAATTCAACTTTAGAATATTAACAATTAGCTCAAATATATGGAAATGAACTTCTGTTGAAAAAAGAGAATGATGAATTGCATTATCTTGTATGTATGCTCAGCTCTGATGATGTTAAATGTTTGTCTTTATTTGCATCCTCAGGTACTTTCCCAGTTGTATTTCAAAGCTTTCATAAAATATAATATGAGAACATAATGCATGCCATTATTTTAGCAACAGGAGGTTGAACAAATGTAATTTTTGGGGTTTATGTTTCTAATAAAAAGTAATTTTGATTTAAATTAGCACTATCTTTTTTTTTAGGCCTCCATTCCTTTGAAGGAATTGGAGCAGTTTAACTCAGATATACAAAAATTGCTTGAACCACTGGAGGCTGAAATTCAGCAGGGGGTGAATCTGAAAGAGGAAGACTTCAATAAAGATATGGTAAATTGGTTGTGATAAAAGTGTGAATGAACTAGGAATGGAAATGAATAAATATTTGGAAAGAAATTAGATAACTCAAGTCTCCAACTAAGTTCTCATTGCAAACCTTGCACATTTCGTGATTCTAATAATTTATTACAAATGCAAAGTATTCTGGTTGAACATTTATTATGGATGCCAAATTACTATGGTATGGTCACATGGGAGCACTTGCAGATCCTAGTAAGTAGTTCCACAGTTTTTCTCTGACCTGTGCTATTTTCAAGCTCAGAGGACAAAATGTAATGGGGGGAAAAGAGTTAAATTAAAAAATAAACTGGAAATTTAGTAAGAAACTCAGCCATCAAGGATGGATGATGTTTGTGTCAGTCATGATTTTGGTAGTAGAATGTTTATTTCAGAGGAGGGGTATTAGACACAATACAAAAATTACTTATTAAAGTTTACTACAAAGTGGTTTTCACAAAAAGTTGATTAAATAGTACAATAGATGTCTAAAATGTGTATAAATCCATGCTGCTTATTTCATGGGAGTAAAGAAATATAACCATGTGGGCTGTTCCCAAACTCATAACATTCTCCTTCAACCCTGATTAATTTCAAAATGTCTGTTACATTTCTCTCTGGCTTGAATATTCGTGCATCACACCTCTTTACATTTCTCTCTGGCTTGAATATTCGTGCATCACACCTCTTTTCACTGACTTTTTTCTCCTTCCACATCCTGGTCACAAATTCCTTTTCCCTCTCCACAGCCATCACCAATATGGCCTTCTTGACCTCTACATATATCATGCTTGAGATTTCCCAGACATGTATCAATGTTAGGAACTTCTGAGACAATGCTTTAAAATGGCATTAAGAGGCAATATATGAATTTTAGATAGTTGGCATGTGAAACAATAGGAAAACTATTTTCCACCAATCTTAGTTCGCATTGGTAACAGTTCTGACTTCTAGAGCTGCCTGAGTCAGTACTCCCCGTGTATGGGGTTTGGTGGCCTTGCCAACTCAGCTCAGTGAAACAAAGTCGAGAAGAGGCTTGCCAAGATGCTGAGGTAAAACTACCTCTCCTTCATGTCAAAGAAGAAAACAGAGGGCACTGAAGTGAAAAAGAGTACTCTTTACCTCTTGGGCTGTTCACCAACTCTGCCCTATGGCTAACACTTACCTGCTTGGGGGGAAGAAATGAAGTGGGTTTTGCTGATGTTGTTTATTTGTTTTGTCCTCAGCCCCAGCAAAGGAAAGACTAAAAGGGAAAGACTTTTTAAAATAAGTAAGGTCTTTCATAGATTATAAACATATGTCTGCGTTATATTATTTTATTACACTAATAATTGACAAATCTCAGATAAAATGTCATTCCTCTGAAAAAAATAAATACTTCTTCAGTTGCGTGTAGCAGTTTAAATATGGACTGCCGATTTAGATAGGTAGCATCTGAGTACTATGGATGATTGTACACAATACACATATATGTGACTTTTCATATTTGTTATTCTTAAGTCATCAGAGTACCTTGTACCATTCAAGTTGAGCCCCCTCAAAAGAAAGTTTTCATACACTCAGTTGAAAGAAAGATAGGAAGCTTGAAGTGAAAAACCACATGGTCACATATGCTACCATATTAGATGGGCATTTATTCAAATAGTTTTCTTTTGAAGTGAATGAAAATATTATTCTTGGAGTTTAAAAACTAAATGTGCAGTGAAAAACATTTTCAAGGAATTTTCCTGATCTATATTTTAATACTTACTGGATTGCATTTATTTAAAAACAACATGTGTGTATGGTATATTTTTTTTAATTACTTGCAATATTCAGTAGCCATTGACTACATCATTTTTTACTAATGCCCTAATATTTGTCCTAATTTGGACATAGAGGTTATTTAAACTAGATGATTTGAAATAAGTGCACATTTAAAATATGTTCACTTAAGAGTGAGTGTGTTAAAACGTTAAGAATCGTAGCCATCTGACACTTGTCCACATCCATATTTCTGCATGGGTTGGTTGACATTATAGATGACACATTTAGTTCAGTTTTCCAAACTTTAATTTCTGGAAACCTACCAAAAATCAAAGCCAGAAGAATGCTTCACACCAATTGGTGCCTTGTGTGAAATGACGAACTACCTTACAATCCTATCTTCCTACATATCGCCCACTACCAGGTGTACCCTTTTGAGCTGGTTGGCATCCTTCCTAAATCTCTCTTTTCAAAGCTCAAGTAAACCATACGAAAGCAAAACTATGAGCACAGTATCTTAGAATAACTTTCCTGGCAAGTCTTAAATTGGATTTTTGTGTGTGTTTAAATAACATGTTTTATTATCTCTTGTTAACGATGTACAGCTTTTTAAAAACCAAAATGAAGACTGTACTTGTTGTTTTTAATCAGAGTGAAGACAATGAGGGTACTGTAAAAGAATTGTTGCAAAGAGGAGACAACTTACAACAAAGAATCACAGATGAGAGAAAGCGAGAGGAAATAAAGATAAAACAACAGCTGTTACAGACAAAACATAATGCTCTCAAGGTATTAGAGCTAAAATTATAATATACCTTGCCTGTGGGGTTTTTTTTCTTATGTAGGATAAAATATATTGTGCATAAATAAAATCTGCTTAAGAATCTTAGTCACCAAAAAATATATTTTTCTTCCTGTTCAGTGTATGTGCTTTATTTAACATTTTTGAGTGGTGTCTTTGATTTTGAAAGAAGTGTTGCTTAAAAGAAAATGTGTTTTTTGCCTGAGACAAATTTTTCTGAGTAGTGTTTGGGAAATATTACAGTACATTATTCATAGTGTTTATACATTTAATTTTCTAATGTAGCTTATTTTTATATTATTTTTATGTTTGTCTTAAAAGACCTGTTTAACTGCCAGAATAACCAATTCATATTTTAGTGGGTTTTCTGCTGCCTATATTTGATTGAAATTATGTAAAATAGGTCCAGTTTTTTTGTACTCTAGTATTTGTTTAATGAGACCTGAGATTCTACTTAATTTTTTTTCAATTAACTTCATTTTACCTTTAAGAGAGTCACTCTTTGCAACTAACTAATCGTCTACAGTGTCTAAATTCATTTATACAGGAATTCTCAAAAATAATGTCCTTGAAGAAGAACTGGTAGTCTCGTATTAACCAGCAGTAGTGGATAGCCTCAAACACTCATGTGACTCATCTGGATGTGTGCAGGAAGGACAGAGTAGTGTTGGCTTTACTATAAAAATATTTGGGAATTTCTTGACATGACACTGGGCTTATGTAGAGTTTTGTGAAATAACTTGTATTTTTTAATGTGCTTTTCAATGTTCCCTATTGGCATGCATGGCTGATTTTCTAATACTGTTAATTGCCAAGGCTTTCATTGTAAATCACTCTTGAGGAGCTATGTAGTTATGTGGGTAGATCTACGTACTAGGTGGTTGAAGTCTTCTTTCAATATGCAAATAAGAGTATAAAACCTTTCCCCATATAGTCAGACAACCAAATAAACACTGCTGAGAATGTAATTACACAATAATGTGCCTGCAAGGATTCCACAAGAAAAGTCTAATTGGCCAGTAGGTGTTCTGATGGTAACTGCTGATAAATATAGTAAATAGAAAAGGCCTCTTCCTTGAGGGAGTGCAAGAGCAAGCCGTAATGCGCTGAGAAAATCAGAAATCTGTGTAATTCACACACTTCCAACTGTGACTAGGCTTTCTGAAGCAGCTATAGTGGCCATATGATGATATGTGTCCTACTGAACAGCAGTGTTTAATGGTTATCTGGCATCTCTCTAAAGAAATCTATATAATGTCTCTAAATATCTTCACACATTACGCATCACCTTGTGCTTAGGGAATGAAAGGGGTTTGAGATTTTATGACCACAAGCCCTTTCTCTTGGCAAAGATGTGACTTGTGTCACGAATAAGACATGGCTCAGGGCTCATTCACGTGGCTTTACCCTAGTACCTTTGAAAAAAGCAGCATTCCATCTGGCTCATCCCAGGCATGTATTACCTCCACAGGAGGTTTAGAAATTCAACTAAAAATGTAAACTGCAGTAAATTTTACATCTTTGATTTTGAACAAAATGGGGAATGAAATTTAGATCAGTCTTGCAAATAAGTGTTAAAAGTGATTATGAAAATCTACTCCACTTGCCAAACTAATCTACACCACCAAATTCAGTAACATATTAGTTATGTTAGTAACACTGCCAAGTGGCTCCAGTTCCAGTCCTTATGAAATATTTCAAAGAAGGTCAGAACTTTTCCAGAGCAATGACTATTTCAGCCATTCTTTGATACTCATTCTTTTCTTTTGCTCCAGTTAAATCTGTACATGAAACCCTAATTACTACTGTTCTGAAGAAGTGAAAGCTGTATTCTGAGCTCTTATATTCCCTTGTGTTATCATAAAATGGCATTACAACAAATTCTATTGATCGAGGAAGACATTGGGTGTGCTTGTAAGGAGCAAGATGATTAATTTCCACCCTTTGTTGATTTATTAAGCAGTTGCCCTTATTTATCTCATCACGTCGATTGGAAACCATGCACTTCCCTTTTCTTTTTAAACTAATTCATCATTTTGCATTTGGAACACAATTTGATATAATAAGAAAAAGTTGGCAATGGAAGCCTGAAAAGAAAGAGCATTTTTATAATAGTTGTCATTTTCATGTACATTCACAGATATATATCTTTCACACTTCTATGTATATGTCTCAAAACAATTCATATGATAACTAAGATGATCATATGTTTCTATTCACAAAATATTCATGGCCTATGAAAATTTTACAGGGATGGCTAAAACCATGAATGTAGTTGCTTGATTATGTAAACTTAAAATTTTTTGATGAACCAAGGGCTGAAGATACAAATTTTAAAATCTGTATCTATTTTAAAAGTCAAGTACAAATTCATTAAATTTGTGCAAGTCTTTGGTTAATACAGGTATATTCGTATACTAAACTATTTCACGTAGACTACACAATAATTTAGTTGACTCATTTAGTCAATTAAATATGACAAGATTCCTGAACAAATTTGAACATGCCAGGAGAAAATACTTTAAGTGAGTTGTCCAGTTTCCTTAGCTTTGTGTGAATAGGTCCTGCCACAAAAATACCTAATTTCATCATCTGTTTGTATATTTAGCACTTAAATGTGAATTTAAGTGAAGCGGTACAAGAAGATGAGGGGTTCATTATTTGTGAATAACTACAGCCAGAGTGTACTCTCTCTTTCTCTCTCTCTCTCTCTATATATATATATATATTGATATTTTAATAATATCTGCACCATGAACAGGATTTGAGGTCTCAAAGAAGAAAAAAGGCTCTAGAAATTTCTCACCAGTGGTATCAGTACAAGAGGCAGGCTGATGATCTCCTGAAATGCTTGGATGACATTGAAAAAAAATTATCCAGCCTACCTGAACCCAGAGATGAAAGGAAAATAAAGGTAATGTTGTTTTAGAATGTCACTACTAGATTTTATTGCTATAGTTAAATTTCTCTACCTTAACATGTGTGGATCATATTTAAAATTGTTGATGTTGTTGCCTCTTTTAGTGTTCTCTCTGATTTGCTTCATTTCCTTGTATTGTGTTTTATTTTGGTAAATTTATTGTATTAAGTGTTTTTTAAACTGACATAATGTGGGATGAATAAAATGTTTTATTTTTAGACAGTGTAAAATGAATTAAACAACCTGAGGGTTTTGAAGGGGCGGGGGGTGGGGGGTTGGGGGAGCCAGGTGGTGGGTATTGGGGAGGGAACGGATTGCATGGAGCACTGGGTGTGGTGCAAACACAATGCTGAAAAGAAATTTTTAAAAAATGTCATATGTTTCCTGGTAAAATTGTAATTGATTTTGTGTATCTTTGTTCCAGATGAACAAATGACTTATCGGTATATGGACGACTTCTTTCTCATGTTAGCACATTCATTTCATCAGAACATCTTCACACATCAGTGTCAAATCTCTATAGATTGATTTGCATATTGTCCAGAGATGTTTTTTCTGTTATTATTTTACACTTTTTATTTTGCTTCATTCTCTGTTGAGTTCCTCAAAACTTTAAAATGAAAGTAAATAACCACTTGTCCTCTAAATTATATTTTCTGTGGATGGTCCCTAAGAAAAATGAGTAGTCAGTCCAATTTGGGTCAGCCCCCAAAACACCAGAGGAATTGAGAAGAAAGAAAAATGTTAGATGAATTTAAATATTTTCTTAATTAGAATATCTAAAACTGAGCATTTGAAAGATAACTGAAAATAGCATTTGGATTCTTGGTGAAGATGACCGTGATGGCTTCCATATTTGTAAATTACGGAACATGACAATAAAATGACAACAGCCTTTGAAATTTCTGAGAGAAGTATGTGCTGCTTGCAGGTTGGTTGATGTGGTTAGCTAACTGCCCTGGGCCCTGTATTGATTTTGCTCAATAGGAAATTGATCGTGAATTGCAGAAGAAGAAAGAGGAGCTGAATGCAGTGCGTAGGCAAGCTGAGGGCTTGTCTGAGGATGGGGCCGCAGTGGCAGTGGAGCCAACTCAGATTCAGCTCAGCAAGCGCTGGCGGGAAATTGAGAGCAAATTTGCTCAGTTTCGAAGACTCAACTTTGCACAAATTGTGAGTTGTTATTGGCAAACCCATGTATGTGTTTGCAACTACTACCTAATAAGAGAGGCCTACTAACAAATGAAAAAACAAAACAAAACAAAACAAAACAAAAACCCAAAAACAAAAACAAAAACTAAAAAATAAAACAAAACTTGGGTGCAATTTCAGGCTTCTAATAGCATTCTGAAAGTGAGCAGTTTCCCCTCCTTTTGGCTTCTGCAACACTAGTGATTAGTTTTTCAGATTAAAAGCACAATAAATTAACAGCACATAGGGAACAGGCCCTTTATCAGAAATGAAGACTGCATCTTAATTTGTTTTGCCACATCATTTTTTTCATAACATTGGCAATGTGAATTTGTCAATTGATCATACATTTACATTATTTCAGTGTCAAATCCAAAAATACATATTGCTTTCCTGAGACCATCCCATGCTAATTTTACTTTTTAAATGTATACATGGTAAATAATAAATCTTTTGTGAGACATCTTCTTATATCTCCTTGCATAAGAACCTTATCTTATTGACTTAGAATAGTAGTTTAGTCCTCGTACCTGGCTTGGTTACTTAATGGGTTAAAAGGCTTTTTAGAAGTGGATGCCTAGTAAGATAGTTTATGACTGATAGCAGATTGAAAAATATCAAATACTGTGACCAATGAAATATTGCAAGCTGAAGGGAAAAGGAACAACTGTTCTTTCAAACAACTGGATGGATATTTGGTGATTTTTCTCCTTAAAAAGGCAATTCATAATCATAAATTTGTTCTTCCTAGCTCTCTATTTGTAATAGGGTATAAACCCATAGGATTTTTTCTAACAACTACATTTTTTGTTCCTATTCTGAGATATCATAAAGTGAAGAGGAATGGTTACTGCTATGTAATTATGCAAAAATAGTGCTTCTCACAAAACAAATACGTTAAGGCTGGAAAATAAGGATTTCTTAATATGTTATGTTGAATTATATGAAACCAACAGATAATCATTTTTGACCTATGTAAATGACAGTTTCATTTGTTTCAATCTTCAGATGGGACTTTGTGGAATTTCTTGTGTGATATTGTTGAGTCTATTTAATATGGGGTATTTTAAAAATATGCCTTAGATACCATAGCTTTATTTTATAAGCATATAATTTTGTTATGCTGCTTATTAACCAAGAGAAAATATACAACAAATTATTGTTACTTCTTTTTACAAAACATTAGAAAAATCCATGAATACACTGTTTTTGATGAAATTCAGGACCCTAAGATTTAATAACAGCTGAATATCCTGAGAAGTTGGAAGAAGTAATATAATATATTGAGACTATATTACATTTGAAGTCCTATTCCAGCTGATTGCACATTTCAGCCTATTATCCTTTCTATTAGATGTTATGAACATAATATGTCATAAATCACTGCAGCTTACACTAAGAGAAAGACTGTGCCTGTGGATACAAAATGAATTGAAAGATTAAGGCAACCATAAAGAAAGTTCAAGTAAAATATTTTCACTGAATTGAATAGATCATTCAAGAAGTCCCTTGCTTTGATTTATCTGACTACTAACTAATTTCTCCATTCCAATTTTCCCCATATCTTGACACATCCTATATACAGGATTAGATTTTTTTACAACCTGGGTAAGGTAAGTTATTAACATTTTATAGTTAAATGGACACAGGATCAAAAATCTCCACAAACCACCTACTTAAAATGTCATTACATCCTTATACATAAAGGGCTCTCAATGCATATTTGTAAAACATAATGATGATTGGTAAAATAAACCTACGACATGTAAACCAGCATAAAATTTTTAAAGTCATAGTAAAATGTTAAGATGTGTTTTCCCCATAAACGGTTTCTTCTTGATTTTATAACTAAATACAGAGAACCAAATTTCAGAAGGTAAGTACCAAACTTCAGAAGATTCCTGGAGTGGGGAATATATATATTTTAAAAGATTTTATCGATCTATCTATCTATCTATCTATCATCATCTATCTAAGAAAGAGAGAATGCATGTGTGAGCACAGGCAGAGGGATGGGCAGAGGGAGAGGGAGAAGCAGACATCCCACTGAGCGTAGAGTCCAATGGGGGCTTGATCCCAGGACCCTGAAATCATGACCTGAGCCAAAGGAAGATGCTTAAAGGACTGAGACACCCAGGTGCCCTTGGCATATATTTTTTTTTATTTTTTTTTATTTATTTATTTTTTTTTTTTTAAAGGTTTTATTTATTTATTTGACAGACAGAGATCACAAGTAGGCAGAGAGGCAGAGAGAGAGAGAGAGAGGAGGAAGCAGGCTCCCTGCCGAGCAGAGAGCCCGATGCGGGACTCGATCCCGGGACCCCGAGATCATGACCTGAGCCGAAGGCAGCGGCTTAACCCACTGAACCACCCAGGCGCCCTTGGCATATATTTTTATATGAACTCTGGGTATCCATGATAACAGAAGTAATAACAGTATGTATGAAGAACAATCAATTTAATATTATAATTATATTTGGCTTTGAATTTTTATTAGGCCTAAAAAATAACAGATAGATAGATAGATACAAGATGTATCTTTTTATTCCACTGGTTACTAATATATATTGAAAAACTGATTTCACATGTCCACCAACCTAGTTAGAGTCATCTTTCCCAATTATCATACAGTGAAGCCATTAGAGACTAGCCAACCACAAGTGAATAACTTAACCAAAAGTTATGTTTGGAATAATCCCACAGTGGCTCTGATGCAGCACAGGTCATCATAACTTCAGTATTCTTTACCTCCCCCTTGTTCCCCTTCTCTATTTGTCTCATCTTTCATTCTTCCAATTTTCCCTTTCTCGTCTTCTCTAGATTTAAGTTCTAGACTTCATTTGGACTTACTGATTTTCAGTTAGCCTTTCATATCTTAGAAGTAACAATTCCAGATTGCAGGGAGTACTCGAAAGTGCTTAACATTTGAGAGTTGTGTTTAAAATGAGAAATTAATTTTCCGTATTTTAGAGATAAAGTCTTAAAAATGGTCTAAGCAGTTTTAAATGTGTGCACTTCAGGGACTATGTCTATGTCCGAGCTGTATATGGCAATAATAAAGCTCAGACAAGGTCTGGAACTTTGAGGGAACCATGAGGCAGCCCTGGACCAGACAAGAATGCAGACGAAAGCAGAATAGAGTATTTCCAAACGATGGTCCTCAGGAAAATCCTAGAGACCCCAAAAAAGGGAAAACGGATTGGGATGAAGCAGGTAAATTTTTCTCCAAGTATTCAGCAAGTTGAAGGCCCTGCCCTAGTTAGGAATAGAAGACAGTTCTAATTCTACTTCCTGTTGACTTGCAGACCTGGGTGATCAGTGAAGACCAAGCAATGATTGTAAACTGAACATAAGGAACTTTTCTGTAGGATGTTTTATAACACCTGTGTGGTCTAGTAAAAAGAGTAGTCCCTGGGATGAACAGTCCAGATTATGAATCCCACTCTGTTTTCTAGCTGTATGCTCACGGGTAAATCAATATCTTTCAGCCTGATTTCCCTCATCTGCACAATGGGGAATATGGACTTTGTGATAACAAATTATAGTAATATTTATAAAACACCTGTTGTATTATAGGAGCTCAATTAATCAAAATTTTTTCCTCTTTCTGTATATAACACTGGAAAAGAGACATTTTTAAATTTTATGTCCTTATAGACTGTTAAGAGGATTCAGCTTGGCATGTACCATAGATTTATGTTATTAACAAGGATAGATATATTTTGTTCAGTGTAGATTACAAATTAGAGTCCCTCATCCTTGAAAACGTAGTTGTATCCAGAGTAACAAAGCATTTGCAGGAAGTTTCGTGCAAAGATGGTGATTCTACCAATGAAGGCATAGTTCCCCCAAAATATGTCAGGAGCTCTCTTTCTAAATTCTTACCATCTATGTACAAGTAGAGAAAGAGACACAGAAAAACTGAAGGCTTTGAAAATTTCTCAATAGAAAATTACATGTAATTTTTATTAAGTATAATTGTAGCATTTGAAAATTAATTTCCCAGAGCTCAAGAAAATGCAGCCAAAAAATTACACAAAGAAAGTACCACCACAATCCAGGAACTCCTAAGCAAAATAAGCTCACAGACTAAAATTACAATGGATATAAAAAATTCATTTTATGGATGATATTAACAGATGCCAAAAAATAAAAGGAGAATGCACATCTGAGGAAATCAGAGATAAGAGAACAATCAGCAAAGGACATTAAAATAAGTGTTTAATTTTTTTTAAGTAATTGAGTTTTTTTAATGTTCAAAAAGATTTTTAAAAGGATGTAGTGGAATTCATACAATAAAAATAGGCCATTTTGAATTGTGAAAAGGAAGGTTTGAAAAATAAAACATCTTGAGATTAAAATATAATTATTAAAATAATAACTCAAACAGATTTTTAAATAGTGGATTCATCATAGAAGAGTAATGAATATATTCATTGAAGGAGACTGAGGATAATTTTGCTTTGCTGAAAATACTGGAATATGTAGAGAATGGAATAAAAAACTCACATATATGCATGAAAAGAGTTCTGGATTGAAAAAGTGGAAAGCCGGGGGAAGAGACAGTATTTTATATAAATGACTGACATTTAAGAAAATTGAATAAATCTCAGTTTACAGGAATCCTCAAGTTGAATAAAGCTCAACGAGACTGGAATAAATAAAAAGTCTGAATGAAACTCAGAACATCAGTGGTGAGGAAGGTGTCATAAAAGCTACTAAGGATCAAAAACAATACCTACAGGGTGACAAAGTTGACAGAAGACTTTTAATCAATAACATATACTGGAATACAATGAAATAACATCTTCATATGCTAGGCAAATTTTCAAATGTCCTGTAAACTGTGATTCAAAAGTGAAGACAAAATATTTTCAGACATACAAGTACTTTCAGATAAGCAGAACTATGAGAATTTATTACCTGTATATTCTTGCTGAATTAATAAGCTATATGCTAGTGTAAAAAAGCAAAATTAAGCCAGGAATAAGGAACAAGATATATAAAGCTATCTAGAAGTCTATATATAAGGAAGGATTTTTTTTTTTATTAGTCTTGTACTCAGCCACCAAAATTGTAGCAAGTGCTGCAAAGGGAAACAGAAGGCTGTGAGAATGTAGAAGTGTTTTGCCTCAACTTAAAGAAGAATATAATAAATAAGAGGCTCATTGTAGAGGGTCAAACAAATATAAGGTTTGTACCTAATGTGTTCAGTATGAATTATTGCTAATTAATATGTTCCTCAGAAGCAAAAAATAAATAAATAAATAGTAACCCTTTGGAATAGGTATGCATACATGACCTGTCCCAGGAATGGGAGCAAAAATAATGCAAATATCAGAGTAAAAGATGGCAAAGAAATGTCCCTTTTCTAAATACAACAACTCCACTTGTCCTGCATATCCTATACCTTCAAAGATCAAGTAAATAATGCTGATATTCAACGTTTATATCTGACAACTTCTTCAACTTCTTTTAAATGCCTAACAGATATGTGAAATGCTAACATACCCTAGTCAGGCATTAACTGATTGTCACCTCTACATAATTTGGCTCCAAACCAGCTCTGTGGGCATTAGTAAATCACCCTGTCACTTAAGTTCAAAACCTAGACATCATCCATAATTGTTCTTTTCTCCTCTGTAATCCTTGTAATTCATTTCAATTTCTTTTGGTTCTACTCAGAAAATACAGCTTTAATCAGACCACTCAGTATCTGCATTGTGGAAACCCTAGTCCATAGCACAATGATCTCTCATCTGGGTTACTTCAACAGTCTCTAATCCTTGCTTCTGGTCTTTGCCCACCTACATGGTATTCTTTCTGTGAAGCCAGGGGCTCCTAAAGTATAAGTGAGATTCTCTCAAACCCCTGCTGCTCACTACCCTTTCAATGAAATCCAAAGATTTTACATGATTTGGTTCCTGCCTGTCTTATTACTCCAACTTTGTCTCCTTTTTTGCCATTCTCCCTGTCATACAGGTGTAAAAATGTCTCCTCCATACTTAAACACGCCATCACCATTTCCATTTCAGGGCCTTCGTACGTTTTGCTTTTTCACGGAATATTTTTCACATAGACTTTTACATGGGTGCTGTAACTCAGCTGTCCTTCCACGTATCAACAATAAACATTTAGTAGAACTTTGACATATAATCTGGACAGGTAATACTTAACAGGGTTTTTTTTTGTACTTTAAGAATATTTTTATACTTCGTATAAGTATTTATGTCAATTGGGGATTTAAGATGATTCTCTAGAACAGCAGATTTCATTGCAGTTACTTCCAGAAGTGTTATATTGAGACAAGACAAAGTTTAACACTGAGGTGGTAGAGTGAATATGAGCAAGATTACGATACTCTATTATAAAGGTTAGTTTTTAGTATATCACAGTAAATTACAGGAAGGTATGTTAACAACATTAGAAGTATACATTTCTAAAAGAGGCAAGTTCTTGAAAAGTAGGCAGAAAATGAGTTTTGTTAGTAGTTTCACTTTAAATGCTAAAGAAATGTATTAAATAAATTAGTCCCTTAGGTGAATAATTTTTTAAGAAAAAAACACTTTAATAGTGTGAGCATTCCTCCACTTTTAAAAAATTGTTTGAATTTGAATAGAACCTTACATCTCTATAAAGAACTTTCATGTATATCCAGTTTGTTTCCACTAATAACCTTCTTATTAATAACCTTATTATTTTCATTGTTATTTTATACAAAAGAAAATATAAATGATGTTAATTATATTTGTCCAAGGGCACATGTAGGAAGGAGAAGAAACTACACGTGGACTAAGTGCTTCCTGAAATAGAGTGAGAGTTGTTCAAAAGAAAGAAGGGTTTTCTTTTTTCATTAATTATTTTAACGTATAATATATTATTTGCTCCAGGGGTACAGGTCTGTGAAGCATCAGGCTTACACACTTCACCACACTCACCATATCACATACCCTCCCCAATGTCCATAACCTAACCACCCTCTCCACACCCCCCTCCCCGTGGCAACCCTTAGTTTGTTTTGTGAGATTAAGAGTCTCTTATGGTTTGTCTCCCTCCCGATCCCATCTTGTTTCATTTTTTTCTTCCCTACCTCCCAAATCCCCAACTCTGCCTCTAGAATTCCTCATATCAGGGAGATTATATGATAATTGTCTTTCTTTGATTGACTTATTTCATTCAGCATAATATCCTCTAGTTCCACCAATGTCATTGCAATTGGCAAGATTTCATTTCATTTCTTTTGATGACTGCATAGTATTCATATATATATATATATATATATATGTATGTATGTATGTATATGTATACACACACACACACACACACACACACACACACACCCCTATACCACTTCTTCTTTATCCATTCATCTGTTGATGGACATCTAGGTTATTTCCATAGTTTGGCTATTGTGGACATTACTGCTATAAATATTTGGGTGCATGTGCCCCTTCAGATCACTACATTTGTATCCTTAGGGTAAATACCCAGTAGTGCAATTGCTGGGTCATAGGGTAGCTCTATTTTCAACTTTTTTGAGGAACCTCCATGCTGTTTTCCAGAGTGGCTGCACCAAATTGCATTCTTACCAACAGTGTAGGAAGGTACCTTTTTCTCTGCATCCTCTCCAACATCTGTCATTTCCTGACTTGTTAATTTTAGCCATTCTGACTGGTGTGAGGTGGTATCTCACTGTGGTTTTGATTGGTATTTCCCTGATGCCGAGTGCTGTGGAGCATTTTTTCATGTGTCTGTAAGCCATCTGGATGTCTTTGCAGAGATGTCCGTTCATGTCCTCTGCCCATTTCTTGATCGGATTATTTGTTCTTTGGGTGTTGAATTTGATGAGCTCTTTATAGATTTTGGATACTAGCCCTTTATCTGATATGTCATTTGCAGATATCTTCTCCCATTCTGTCAATTGTCTTTTGGTTTTGTTGACTGTTTCCTTTGCTGTGTAAAAGTGTTTTTTATTTTGATGAAATCCCAATAGTTTATTTTTGCCCTTGCTTCCCTTGAGTTTGGCAATGTTTCTAGGAAGAAGTTGCTGTGGCTGAGGTCGAAGAGTTGCTGCCTGTGTTCTCCTTGAGGATTTTGATGGATTCCTGTCTCACATTGAGGTCTTTCATTCATTTTGAGTCTATTTTCATGTGTGGTATAAGAAAATGGTCCAGTTTCATTTTTCTGCATATGGCTGCCCCATTACAGACTCTTGCCCCAAGCTGCTTTCAGGATTTTCTCTTTGTCACTAAGACTTGTAAGTTTTACTATTAGATGACGAGGTGTGGACCTATTTTTTACTGATTTCGAGGGACTTGTCTGTCCCTCCTGGATTTTGATGCTTGTTCCCTCTGCCATATTAGGGAAATTCTCTACCATAATTCTCTCCAATATACCTTCTGCCGCCTCTCTCTTTCTTTTTCTTCTGGAATCCCAATTATTCTGATAATGTTTCATTTTATGGTATCACTTATCTCTTGAAATCTCCCCTCATGATCCGGTAGTTGTTTTTCTCTCTTTGCTCAGCTTCTTAATTCTCTGTCATTTGGTCTTCTGTATCACTAACTTTTTCTTCTGCCTCATGTATCCTGGCAGTAAGAGCCTCTGTTTTTTTTACTGTACCTCATTAATAGTTTTTTTTTAATTTCAACTTGGTTAGACATTAGTTATTTTATTTATCCAGAAAGGGATTTTATTTCTCCAGAAAGGGTTTCTCTAATAACTTCCATGCCTTTTTTGAGCCCAGCTAGCACCTTGGGAATCATCGTTCTGAACTCTAGTTAAGACATATTACCAATGTCTATATTGATTAGGTCCCTTGCTGGTGGTACTGCCTCTTGTTCTTTTTTTTTTTTTTATGTTGAGTTTTTTCCAACTTGTCTCTTTATCCAAATAAGAATACATGAATGAGAAAATAAAATAATAAAAGGCTGGCAAAGACACCAGAAAAATGTATGCTAACCAAATCATAAGAGATCCAAAGCTGGCAGGAGAAGAATGGGGGGAAGAAGAAGTGAATAGAACAACCCACTTGATTTTTGGTGTATTTTGGTCTCTTAGAAGAAACTACCACCCAAAATTTTAAAGAAAAAAAAACTTATATATATACAAAAATAAGGGTAAACACAATGAAGTTATGGAATATGACTGTAAAGATGAAAACTTTTAAAAAATTCTAAATAAAGGAATTGATAAGATAAGTTTGTTGGATAAAGAAAAAAAGTGGAGAGAATGTGCTCAGGCTGGATACTAGAACAAAGCCATGTGCTAGATTAAGGTGCATTTTGATCTATTAGAATAAATTTTATCCCAAAATTTTTTAGAAAATAAAAACCTATATGTATACAAAAAATAAGGTTAAATACAATGAAGGTATAAAATATAAATATAACAATGAAGATTTAAAAAGATTTTTTTAAGAAAATATTGTTGAGATAAACTAGTTAAAAATGTTTAAAAAAAGGAAAGAGGAAAAGTTGAAAAAATATTAATAAAAAAAAAATAAAATAAATTAACTTTGCAAGACTGAAGGATCATGGGGAAAAAGCCATGAATTCTATGCATTGCTTTCTCCTCACTCTGGAATTCCACTGTGCTCTGATCAGTGAGCTTGGTCTTGGCTGGATATTCTTACAGATCTTCTGGGGGATGGGCTTGTTGCAGTGATTCTCAAATGTCTTTGCCCACGGTGGACTTGCACCCCCTTTTCCAGGGGTTGAGCTAAGTAATCTGCTCTGGTTCCCTCTTGGGAGCTTTTGTTCCCTGAACGCTTTCCCTAGAGCCCTGGAGGACAGGAATGAAAATGGCGGCCTCTCAATCTCTGGCCTGGAGGAGCCAAGATCTCAGTCCCCACTCCTCAGTGCACCCTTGGAGAAAAGTGGTCAACCACTCCCACCTCCCTGGTCTCCAGCTGCACTCTGTGCTTATCCCGCCTGTGACTGAGCATTTCTGTCTCTGGCACACGGCCCCCTTTGGAGTCTCCAAACCCAGCAGATTTCTGCCGTGCTGCCCCCTCCCAGAGGATGAAGGTGAGTGTTCCCAGATCTGCCACTTGTGCGGTCCCGGCTGCAAGAGCAGGGGTCTACCTGTGCCTTGGATCATGGTCTAAATTAATCCGGAGCTGAAAGCTAACTCCTCGGCTCAATCTCTGCCGCCAGCCTCCCTGCTCCAATACCTGGCATTTCTGCCACACTCAGACACCCCTGATCTTTCTGTGTCACCCCCAGGGACCTGAGACTACACTGTCCACGCAAGGGCTCCACCATCGCTTAGCCTCAAGAGCAATGTCCCTCAGTGGAGCAGACTTTAAAAAGTTCTGATTTTGTGCTCCATTGCTCCACCATTTGCCATGAGCCAGCCCTTACCCCCATGGTCTATCTTCCCATTGCTTCGGATTCACTTCTCTGCATGTCCTACCTTTCAGAAAATGGTCGATTTTCTCTTCCTAAAATCGCTGTTCCTCTTCTATCCCCTGTTGAGTCTGTAGGTGTTCAGAATGGTTTGATACCTATCTAACTGAAATTCTGGGATCTGATGTCATTTCAGTCTGCTCTTCCTCTGCCATTTTGCCTCTACCAAAAGAAAGAAGTTTGAGAAATACTGAATTAAGCAAAGTTTCTTTACTCCAGAACTTAGCAGGGGTTTTGATATGCAAATGTGATTATGAATTTCTACAAGGGAAATAAATTCTGCAGACTTTCACATCTGGATAGTTGCAGTACAAAAGGGGAAATTTCATTTCAGTTTTATGATAGGATTCCTGCTCGAGTAGTTGTGAAGAACTAGTGTTCTTCAGGAAAAAAAGAAATAGGAAAAGCATTGCTATACCATTATGCTTTTGTTAATTTAGACTTTATTAAAAGAAAGCATTGCTTCATAAGAAAATTAACCACAGAGCTGACTGTCATCACCTCATGTAAAATAATGCCTGAACCCAGTTTTGATATTTCATTGTTCATTTTTTGGTATATTTTCTCCTATCACATAGTAATAACAAATTAATTTTGAAACTAAGGGGGAAACATCTTCTTTGCATAATTGCTACATAGACATTTTTTCTTTGCTTTGAAATAACAACAAAGATTGTCAGCTGCCAATGTAAGATCCTTGGAGAATTTGGGAACATAAATAATTTTCTTAGAGACAGAATATTCTTTAATAATCAGAGTTGTGAATGTAAAAAAACTAATAGTGGTTGCTATGGAACATGAACTAGGAGGGAGCTGCTTATAAAAGTTTCTTCCTCTTAGCTTCAGTTTTGTAGTAACATATCACAAGAGTTAAGAAAGAAACCAAGTAAGTCAAGGTTCTGTGTTTCCTAGATTGTGATCATAATAGTTACTGCAATTTCTATAATAATTTTTTTCTATTCTCTAGTTATGTAACAGAATCAGTTTAATGGTTGTTTGTTAGTACAGTATTCGGTAGAATCACCTTCCAGGAAGATGACAGACTCACTGATTCCCTCATCCCTCTTTTTCAAATGTAAGGAAATTCTGAATGAAATACAATTTTTAAAAGAATTTTAAAGTTATAACTGAGCTCAAAATATATAATGGAACATTCCTTCCCTCTCTTTGCCATAAATGAGCATATTATCTCATGTGATAGTGAAACTGGATTGAGGATCCAGTGGTTAAAAGAATGTTTTAAAGATCTTTTACATGTGGTCTTATACAACATTTGTATAGATATAGAAAATGAAAGGTCCAGTTTAAACATAGGAACTTCAGTGTTTTTACTCCACGTGTGTTTTTACTCCACAAATGTCTTTACTCCACATGTGCATGGGTAATACAAGCCGAATTCTGTCTTTCAAGGATTCTGGCTGGGGATGAAAAATCTTTGATAATTAAAACAGTGTAGGAGGTCTGTTATATACTAACCATAAGCCTCTAGATTACTAAGCTGAGAAATTAACATAAAATGGGTCCCATATTGTTGAAATCAGTGAGGTCTTCTCCCACAGTCATACAATAAGTCATTCTTTTCAGAGTTCTGTATACACAAAATTACTGAATGTTGGCTCACTGCAAAATATTACAACCCATAGGAAGAAATGAATTCATAGTGTTTTAGAGTCATCTAACATCACAAGTGAGACAATTAGTACTTCACGAACTTAAAATAATAGAGAAGCACGTGATATAGAAAAATGAATATGTTGAAAACAAGAAAGGAACAAAATAACATTAATTTATAAAACCACCAGACACAAAAAAAATACACAGGTACTTATGATGATAATACATTAAATGAAGCTTATAGAAGCCCAAAACTAGTCATTGAAGTAAAAAGCTAAGTGTATGTGTTAAACACCTAATTAAACAAATGTGAAGAGAAAATTAGAAACTCATTATAGTAAAATGATCAGAATATATCACATAAAAACAGAAAAAGTAAAATATGAAAGACAGACTGAAAGAACAGTGTAAGAAGTTTATGACTAATATAATCACAACAGGAGAAGACAAGGAACACAGAAGAGACAATATTTAAGAGGCAATAGCCAAAAATTTCCCAGAACTTAAGAAAGACAAACCACAAATGGAGAAATACATTGGTCCCAACCAAGATGAATTAAATTATGTATGGCAGAACAGAATATATAAATACCTTGTAAAGGAACAGCACACAGATATGTCATCACAAGGGGCTTATTTAATTGAAGGTTCTTACAATAATTAAAAATATCTCCAAATTTCTATCAGATTACCATTACAAAATCAAGACAAGACCATGACTTATAAAAAAAGGCTCTACCCATGTTAGATGAACTAATATTAAGTTGTGATCTCTATACTTGGAACAAGAAAACCTAGGATTATATCCTGCATCTTTCATTATCCATGCAACTTTGACTAGATATTTGAGCCTCAAGATAAAATTAGTAACTCTTTTCTTACAGGATTAAGAGAGATTATGAGCCACCAAAAATGTTGAAGCAGTTCCAAAATATTCTTATTATGGTCACTGGTTTGAAGGACAGTATGCACAAGGGTTGGTGTCCAGAGTTCACACCGATAGGTGTCCTAAAAAGGCAAAAGCCAAAATCTTAAGTTTCTCTCAGTTGGTAGTGTCAAATAAACCTGACGAAAGCAAATATAAATTTTTCTCATTTAGCACTGCTTAAACCTAGACTTTACTATTTATTTTAAAATTGTTTATTTAGAGAGCAACAGAGAGGGAGAGAGCATGAGTGGGAGGGTCAGAAGGAGAAGAGAGAATCTCAAGTAGACTCCAAGCTGAGTATGGAACCCAATGCAGGACTCCATCTCATCACCCTGAAATCACTACATGAGCCAGAAACCAAGAGTCAGACACTTAACTGACTGTGCTGCCCAGGTGCCTCTAAACCTGAACTTTAAATAATTTCCACAGATAAAGTTCCAAGAACATGTGTTTAGAATTAAAATGGCACATGGGGGCTTAAGTGGGTAGAAGAAGAATCAATGAAACAAGATGGAATTGGGAGGGAGACAAACCATAAGTGACTCTTGATCTCACAAAACAAACTGAGGGTTGCTGGGGGGAGGGGGTTTGGGAGAAGGGGGTGGGATTATGGACATTGGGGAGGGTATGTGCTTTGGTGAGTGCTGTGAAGTGTGTAAACCCGGTGATTCACAGACCTGTACCCCTGGGGATAAAAATATATGTTTATAAAAAATTAAAAAATTAAAAATAAAAAAAATAAAATGGCAATTCACACAGAGAAATAAACAGCAGAACACAACTTCCAAAGACAGAAGATAGTGAATCAATGAGATACAGAATGTAAAATATGTTAAATATTTTCAAAATAGTAATAGTTTGCATCCAAAGTAGGAACTAGGGACAAGATGCAGTAAGAAGATAATGATGATGAGGTTTCAAAAAGAGTTGACTAGAACTTCCAGAAATTGAAAAATTTAATAAATAAATAATTCAATGAACAAGTTTAGCATCAGATTAGATATAAAAGATGTGGGGAATTAGAAAATTGGGATATAGATAAAATAAATTACCTAAAATGCATAAACAGACCAAAATACAGAAATATGAAAAGAAAAAGGATAAGAAAGGGAGTGAGAAGGTCAAATATATAAGGAAAGAATGGAGAGAATGGAAAAAAGTCAATATTTGAAGTGACAATTGCTTAGGAATATCCAAAATTATTGAAATCTCAATAACCAGGTTGGAAATCCAGCAAATCTCAAGCAGGAAAAATTTTTTAAAAATACACCCATATAGCCTCCTAATGAATCTGATGAATTCCAAAAACAAAGAAAATTTCCCACACAGTTTAGGACATAGATTACCCAGAAAGTATTGACATGTATAAATGACAGCAAATTTTCAAGCAACAGTAAAATCCAGAAGGTGGTATGATGTCTTCAAAAATAATGAAAGGAAAACCACCTAGGAACCTAGAATTGTATACTTATAGAAACTTAAAAAAAAATAACACTGAAATAAAGATCTTACCAGACAAAAATTGAGTCCATTCACTAGCAGGAGATCTTCACTGTAGAGTTATCAGGGTTGTTAGGGGTTTTTGTTTTTGTTCTTGTTTTTAGAATTAGCCATGTTTAAAGTTATTCAGTTATCCATCCATATACCTTCATGTTGTATTAAAATAATTTTATATCCTAAACTTTTACTAAACATTATATCATCCTTTTCTTTGTTCATAAAAATAAGTTCCATAAACATTTTTAAAGCCCACATAATATTTCATGGCATGTTTGCCTCTCATGGCTGGTTTCTAACCAGAAGGAAAATGACCCCAGATGGAACATTTGAGATGTAAAGAAGAATGATGGGCAAAGAAAATGCTTAACAAATGGAGAAATCTAAACAAACATTTACTAAGTATATTTATTTATTAAAAAAAAAAACAAAGTGGACACACTTGAGTGTGTCCACTTGAGTGGGAGTTTTGAGTTCTTCACTTTGTTTACCTCCTACTTTTCTGGCTGTTCTTTGTCAGCATCTCATGGTGCTACTACCTCTTTCTCTACTGTTGAAATGTCTCAGTGCTCAATCCTTGGACATTTTCCCTTTTTTAAAAGAAGATTTTATTTATTTGGGAGAGAGAGAAAGAGAGCACACAAGCAGGGAGAGGGGCAGAGGGAGAGGGAGGAGCAGATCCCCTACTGAGCCAGGAGCCCTAGGCAGGGCTCAATCCCAGGACCCTGAGATCATGACCTGAATCAAAGGCAGATGGTTAACTGACTGAGCCACTCAGGCATCCTGACAGTTTACCCTTTCTATTTATACTCCCTGCTTTGCTCTTTTCGTCTAGTCTGGTAACCTTGATGTCAGGTACAACCTCATGACCACTACATATTTTTTTAGCCGGACCACTCTTCTCCCCTGGACTATAGTGGCAACACTACTGTTTCAGTTTCAGCTAAAAATCTTTGTTTCCCTTTAGTTATTTTCAACACAATAGACATGCACATCACTTGAAAATATAAATCAGGTGTGTCTTTAACTATTCCAAATGCCTCAGTGAATTCCCATCTATTTTCAAGTGAAATCCAAAATCCTTACATTAATTTCAAGGGAGATATGACCTGAATTCTTATTATCACTCAGGCCTTATCTCTTAATACTTTATATCTCGTTCACTCTGCTCCACCTCCATTGGCCTTTTCACTCTTCCTGGAACATATCTGGCATGCTCCCTTTGCATTGTGTTCCTTACACCTGGAATAATGTTCCCTTAGACATCTGCACAGCCCCCTCCATCTCTGCATTCAAGTCTTTACTTGAAAGTGTTCTGAGTGAAACACACACACTTGCCTGACCCTTTCCCCACTTATTTTTCTGCATAAAAAGCACTACCAGGAAAGTTAGAAATATTTCCATTCTTCATCTTAATATCTATCTCTCTCTGTAGAGTGAAAGTTCCAAAAATGCAGGAATTTTTTCTTTTTTTTTTTTTCCTCACTGCTGTGTCCTCACAACCAAAAGCAATGATTAGCAAGTGATACAGGATACATTTGTTGAATGAATGATGAATAAAATGACTCTAAGATCCTCTTAATGCTCAGAAAGAGACCATATAAAAAGTTTTGGGCATGTTAATAGCTTTGGAGTAACCACTAACCCAATAAAAGGGAGTATAAAATTTTTAAAGTCCAGAGAGAAAAAATAAATAAATGATTGAAATAAAGTGAATAATCCAAACTGGATACTGGGGCTTAAGAACATTAATTGAATTGGCCAAAGATAGTAAGCAACTACGTTAACACAGGACTTTGGTTTTCTGAATCTTTCCAATCCAAAGCCCTTACTGTAGATAAGGTGTCAGTTGCATTTTAATATTCTTGTAAGTTTAAATAAGTTCACCACTTTATAAATGAGTTTCAGACAACATGTAACCTCAGGAATATTACCTCAAATGACTGGGTTTAAATAGCACAATGAGTTAAAAATAGTAATATAAATTTTTAAAACCAGATTCCCTATTTATATTAATATACACAGTCATTGTATAGTTAGGTTATGGTAATATTAGGTACATAATTTTGTGTGTCCATCTTTTGAATTAAAGCTATAATGAGTGATTCCAGTCATTTTGGTGTCAAATATATGAATAAAGTTGCCTGTCTTATAGTAATGTACTATATCATATTTTGCTAAATCTTAAGGAAATACCATTGATGTTAAACATATTAATGTATTTTTCATAAATATTAGGTATAGCAAAATTGAATCTGATGCATTATTGACATGTACACTTTTATTATGTATTTTTATCAGTAAATTTAGAGTAAATATAACTTATTTTTGGCATCAGAGTAACTTGTTTCACTAAAATAAATATTCTCTTCCTTGGAATGACAATATTTGAAAAATGATTACTTTTGATAGAACTATTTTTTAACTGTTTACTACTTCTCATTATGAATAAGGGCACTAAGCAAAATTCATCTTTTCTGGGTCTAATGGAAAATTATTTTGAAAATCATTTATTGTGTTGAGAGACAACACAGTTATCTTGCATCCTAGAAGTTTAAAACACTAGATTTTTACAAAGAGTATCTCTAATCCCAAAAAACAACCTAAACGGATGAAAATTTGTCAAGCAACTTGGCCTGACTTCTCATAAAATTAAGGATAAAGATTCCAGCATCAGGGTATAGTTTTAATTATTAAAGTAACAGAGATTTGTTGATATTGTCTCTTTGGTGGAGGGGGGTGGTTTTGTAATATAAGTGACTTTCCTTTTTTATTTGCTTTTAATGAGAATCTCCTAATAATTATAAGGGTGCAGCAAAATCAGAATTCCATATGCTTACTGGGAGTCTTTATAGAAACTCAAATTTTATTTTGGATACATTGAATTGGCATTTCATTCATTTAATAAACATTTATCTGTTGCCTCCTATGTGCCAGACAACACAAAACATAAAATAACACTGGCAAATCCATGGCAATCATACAAAAGATGTGATATTTGATAAATATATCTCATACAATGAAGGGGGGGAAAGTACAAGAATTTATACATAGCAATTTGACCTCCATTTGCAACATAACAATAAAAAGTGTAATTTTCTGCAATCTAAATTTGCTTTCAAAATATGGAACACCAGCTGGAAGGGAGCTCAGATGGCTTCTGCAGTGGAGTTGGCAATATCCTTCTGAGCATGCCCGAAACAACTGGTTAAAAATAATTAAATCACTTACACCATCTGTGAATCATTCTGATACTTCAGTGATTACTTAAGACTCTCATTGTATGGAACATATTCTTAGAACAGATGAATAAAATTAATTCAAATGTATTGCTTCCCTAAGTTTGATTTTCATGAAATAAACTGTTACCATGTCTTCAAGTTTGCTAAGTTGCCTGGTATTTTTTCTGCCCTCTTTCATGAACCAGTGGTTTTTGAAATCTTAAAAGGTATTTAAATTGTAGTTTTGTATAAATAATAGAAATGCATTTATTCAGATACTTCCTTATGGAACATAATTTTCTTTAAAAATTTTCATAATTTTACTCTTTTATTTATTTAATCTTCTAAGTGTAGTACTCAATAAGTAATCGACAGCTGTCTACTAAAAAGCCAGTTGAAAGTCCAAGTAGATTGCATTCTCAGATTTAACACCATATGCTTTAATCGAGAGTGATTTTAAAAAATTAAATGGCTGTTTTAATACCTATAAAGCAGAGGAAAGCTATATTTAGTGGTGAGTAGTCCATGGACAAAACATAAATGGATAAAATGAAAGCTAAGAGTCCATATATGTACAAATTTACCATGTTTAGATCAATTCATAACTTAGAGGCATTCTTAGCCATTTAGTTAAATAAAAATGATTAAGGATTTATTTCTAAGATAAGGCAACTGGGGGGGTTTGCAGGAGAACTATGCAAATAGTTATCCATAATAGTTATGAATGTCTGGATGGCAAAATATAAATAACTGTATTGTTTAACAAATACAGTAATAATATTTATAACTACTTTTGGGTGTCTACAAAGTTTAGATTCTGTACTATGATTTGTACTTAGCCAATTACAGATATACATGAAATAATAGAATAACATCATGAACGCTCTAGTTTCTTACCTCATCGATAGGTACACTTGACTATTTCCTACATGGGAAACTATTTTGAGAGAACTAGACTCTTTCATATATTAGCTTCTGTAATGAAAAAAAAGCTTCTTTAATGTACTGCCACAATGGCTTCCTCTCCTTTAGACTTGCAAAAATATCCTCCATATCATAGTCTTTGCAGTTGTGGTCTCCTTTTCTTGGTACTTTCTGGATCTTTGCCTGCTAGTGTCTGCTCATCTGACAGGACGTAGAACAAATACATCCTTCAACATCCTGTGTGATAGAGTTGACAACATTCCCTTCACCTCCTCCATCATGCCAGATTATTTTCCTTATAACACTTACCATGATCTGAAAACATTATGTTTATTTGTTTACTTATTTATAATTTGTCTTCTACCATTGGAATTGTGAGCTCCATAAGGGCAGGGAATTGTCTTTTTTTTTTTAAGATTTTATTTATTTATTTGACAGAGAGAGATCACAAGTAGACAGAGAGGCAGGCAGAGAGAGAGGGAAGCAGGCTCCCTGCTGAGCAGAGAGCCCGATGCAGGTCTCAATCCCAGGACTCTGATATCATGACCTGAGCCGAAGGCAGCAGCTTAACCCACTGAGCCACCAGGCGCTGTGTCTTTTTAACTAATATTTTTCTTATATTTAGATTCTGCCACTGCATAGGTGTTCAATAAAAATGTGTCGAATAAATGGAAGAATGGATCGTCTTGTGGAATTCCCTACAGTTCAGTTATTTGTTCTGCATTCTTACAACATTGATGCCCCAGTGCCAGTGTACCAGTGTCTGAAAGTTTTCACTGGTCCTTAGGAAAGGGGAAAAAATAAGAGTAAATATGTTAAGCTTTTCAAAGAGCTAAATTTATACAAGAATTGTCCTTTCTTCAAGAAGTATGGCTTTCTACAGTTGATAGTTGGGGGGTGAGGGGGAGAAACATTAAAATAGCCTTTCTTCCATCTTTACTTTTTTTCTTTCTCTTTTATTATTATTTCATGACAGTGTCCTTTACTAAAAATAATAAAACCCAGGGTGCCTGGGTGGCTCAGTGGGTTAAGCTGCTGCCTTCGGCTCAGGTCGTGATCTCAGGGTCCTGGGATCGAGTCCCACATCGGGCTCTCTGCTCGGCGGGGAGCCTGCTTCCCCCTCTCTCTCTGCCTGCCTCTCTGCCTGCTTGTGATCTCTCTCTGTCAAATAAATAAATAAAATCTTTAAAAAAAATAATAAAACCCAGAAGTTGTGAGGTTTCCTGACATTGGGGTAGCATTTTATTGACTTATGAAACACAAAGTCTAGGAACCTTCCATTTGGAGGAACTTGTTCACACGAAGGGGCACCACTTCTGCCAAATGCCTGTGTTGGTTGCTTGAAATTTTGAGAATGAGGAAAGGAAACTCATGATTACCTTTCATTTTTATGCCCTTCTGGGCAATAAATACTGATTCAGCATGTGTTATCCCCTGGAATAAGTTTCTGAAATTTCTTTTGTAGTTCCTGAGAAGCAAATACAAGAACAAATATGTAAAACGGTCGTATTTAGGGTATCACAACACCTGCCTCCTATATTACCAATATATATACTTACATAAAATAAATGTACCAGGATGGCATTGGCTCATTTGTAAATATTTTTATCCTCTGGATTTAAATTCTTCTTGTATTCATTTCAGAGGCACAGACTTCATAATAGCATCATTTAGTAGTGCTATTTGGAATCCAAAAAATAAAATAAGTTAGTTGCTTTAACTTAAAGTGTTACCTTTCTTGTGCTTTATCAAAGTTGAGAACTGAAAACAGGAAGATTCCAAAGTGGAAAAATGTAGTGCATTTACAGCAATAAGCATGTTTTCTTATAGTCTTCATTTCAAATAACCATACAGAACTTTCTGATTTACACAGTGCTTTTACAGTCACCTTCTTAGTTAATTTTTATACTTTAAACCATCTATATACAAAAAAGTAAGCAGATTAAATTGACATTATGAAAAGTTTTGAGGAGTAAAAAATTAGTATCACATTTTTAAGTCAGCAAACAGCTTTGTTTTGCAGTTGCTTTTACAAAGACTTCTAAGAAATGGAAGTTATGTTAAGGCCTCTGATAATTATCTTTTTTAAAATATATGATATAAAATGAATTTAAAAGTGTTCATGTGAATATGGGTTGGTTTCTTGGAGTTAAAGCTTGGAAATATGCTAGTCAGAACAGTTCAGTTTTATATTGGAATTCTTGCCTTGGGGTAGAATGGGAAACAAATACAATGATAATTATTTTCTGGAACATTGACAGAGAACAAGCTATTTCAGGAGAAACTATCTTGATTGTAAAGTGGAGCACATTAAGCCCAAGGTGTCATTAGACTCACAAAACCCTCTGAAAGAATTGAGCATAATCTTTGGTGAAAAGAAAATGGTTTTGTTCAGTGACTATCATATTTTACAAAGTTATTTGCAACTTGGAAAAGTGTATTATTTTAGAAAATAACATTAAACATAATTGTTTTGTACACACACAACAACTCATTCATTCACAGGTCAGATGGACATCATTATGAATTATCTGGAACACAGACAAGAATCAGAAAAGGAATATAACAAAAGGCCTCTGGATTTCCTAAATTATTTTGGTAAAGATCATGAAGTCCAAAGCTTACTTAATTTCTTTATGAGAGGAAAATACAGATCCTTTTTATGAAGTTTTTTTTTTTTAATTTCACTCTGATTATAGAGGTAATTCTAATAAATGTAATTACCTTGTTGTTCTGCTCCCAGTAGAGGCCAAAAGGCAAAGGCGAAGGACAGAAATATGAAATAATAGCTGCAGCCTGGATGTGAGCCAAAAAGGACCCGCATGTAAGATTATATGAATGCGTGGCCCTGAGAAACTCTTTAGCACAGCATGACACAAAGAGGCAGAGGAAGAGATTATGTGTGTTTATTATTATTTATTTGATTTGGTTTATACTTAACATGGATAATTGAATTATTTTAACAGTTAATTATTTCCTCAATAAAATTAGGTTAAAAAATCATTAATCTTTCATCTACTAAATATAAAAGTGTGTAGCACATAATGGCATATGGCATATTAGCTTCCTAAATCACAAAACACTCCTGCTAGCTGATTAATTTATCTAAATATCTAACTACCTGAATATCTATCATCTATCTATGCCATGTGTGTGTGCATATATATATAACTGTATATATTTAAATACATATAAATACATATAAATTCCTGTGTGTATACTTATGTTTGCATATAAAAGTTTATTTCATAAAATATACACTTTGCCTTTGATAAAAATGCCTGCTAAACTCATCAAGATTGTCATTTTTATAGTTTTCTCTCCTAAGTTCCAAGTTTAGTTCCAAAAGTTCTGTTTTATAACTCCCTACTTTTTATTACAGGCATATAAAAAAATTGTGGATATATGAAAGGAGAATAGAATGTGGGGTAATTATCAAACTCATGGTATTTGGGATAACACCATGTAATTTTTAAAATATTATTATACCTCAACTTTATTAGTACCACTTCAAATTAAGGTCATTTCAATGAAGATAATCTCATATGTTGGACCAAAGAAATTAGAAAGCTTGAGCTTTACAAAAGCAATTTAGAATGCAAGAGAACCATCAAAGAAGTCATTTCAAAACTACAACAAAAATCTGCCATTTTACTCATTGTTTTAAACTTAGATAACTACCTGTTTGGTTAGGGTATATTTTTTTCTGGTTATTTTAATTGTAATTCTTTGTTTAAAATTGAACTTTTAGGGGCCCCTGTGTTGTTGACTCAGTTGGGCATTGGACTCCACTAGGGTCTTGATCACCTCTTTGTGGGGCTCTGCGCTAAGCCATTTAAGACACTATTCTCTCTGTCACTCTCCCTCTGACCCTCCCCATGTCCTGCTTGCACTCTCTTCCTCTCTAAATAAATACATCAATAAGTAAATAAATAAATAAAATTGAACTATTCAGAACAGTCAAAGTAGATGTGACAGTGGATGCCTTTAAATAGGAGAACAGTTTTCTTAAGGTTCCTTACTCATCTTCAGGAACCTTAAATACCTAAAAATAATTCTCTTTCCTTCATGTGCAAAATCAGCGCCTTTGACTGCCAGGACTCTTCAGTCATGTAGATGCACAAGTGAAGGCCATCAGGGCTGTTTTCAGTGATAATGTAGCATTCTTCCAATATACATTCATCTTGCTTTTGTAAGCATTTGTTTTGGTCTATGATTCCCTAAGAGCCAATTAATAGTATATGTTTTCCTACTGGAATTAAAAATTTTTTGAAAAGTATATGTTTTCATACAACTTTGGTTGAGTGAAAACAGCCTGTTTTGGTAAAGCCAATTGTATGAAGCCATGACTACTCATAAATAGATTATATAAAGTTTGTATTCACCATTGCAAACTCTGTCTTTTTGCTTCTATGATTATTTTATTTTTATTTTTTTATTTTTATTTTATTTTATTTTTTTTATTTATTTTTTTAAATTTTTTATTTTTTATTTTTTATAAACATATATTTTTATCCCCAGGGATACAGGTCTGTGGATCGCCAGGTTTACACACTTCACAGCACTCACCAAAGCACATACCCTCCCCAATGTCCATAACCCCACCCCCTTCTCCCAACGCCCATCCCCCCAACAACCCTCAGTTTGTTTTGTGAGATTAAGAGTCACTTATGGTTTGTCTCCCTCCCAATCCCATCTTGTTTCATTTATTCTTCTCCTACCACTTAAGCCCCCATGTTGCATCACCACTTCCTCATATCAGGGAGATCATATGATAGTTGTCTTTCTCCGCTTGTCTTATTTCGCTAAGCATGATACGCTCTAGTTCCATCCATGTTGTCGCAAATGGCAAGATTTCATTTCTTTGGATGGCTGCATAGTATTCCATTGTGTATATATACCACATCTTCTTTATCCATTCATCTGTTGATGGACATCTAGGTTATTTCCATAGTTTGGCTATTGTGGACATTGCTGCTATAAACATTCGGGTGCACGTGCCCCTTCGGAACACTACGTTTGTATCTTTAGGGTAAATACCCAGTGGTGCATTTGCTGGGTCATAGGGCAGTTCTATTTTCAACATTTTGAGGAACCTCCATGCTGTTTTCCAGAGTGGTTGCACCAGCTTGCATTCCCACCAACAGTGTAGGAGGGTTCCCCTTTCTCCGCATCCTCGCCAGCATCTGTCATTTCCTGACTTGTTAATTTTGGCCATTCTGACTGGTGTGAGGTGGTATCTCATTGTGGTTTTGATTTGTATTTCCCTGATGCCGAGTGATATGGAGCACTTTTTCATGTGTCTGTTGGCCATCTGGATGTCTTCTTTGCAGAAATGTCTGTTCCTGTCCTCTGCCCATTTCTTGATTGGATTATTTGTTCTTTGGGTGTCGAGTTTGCTAAGTTCTTTATAGATTTTGGACACTAGTCCTTTATCTGATATGTCGTTTGCAAATATCTTCTCCCATTCTGTCAGTGTCCTTTGGTTTTGTTGACTGTTTCCTTTACTGTGCAAAAGATTTTGATCTTGATGAAGTCCCAATAGTTCATTTTTGCCTTTGCTTCCCTTGCCTTTGGCGATGTTCCTAGGAAGATGTTGCTGCGGCTGAGGTGGAAGAGGTTGCTGCCTGTATTCTCCTCAAGGATTTTGATGGATTCCTTTCTCACATTGAGGTCCTTCATCCATTTTGAGTCTATTTTTGTGTGTGGTGTAAGGAAATGGTCCAATTTCATTTTTCTGCATGTGGCTGTCCAATTTTCCCAACACCATTTATTGAAGAGGCTGTCTTTTTTCCATTGGACATTCTTTCCTGCTTTGTTGAAGATTAGTTGACCATAGAGTTGAGGGTCTATTTCTGGGCTCTCTATTCTGTTCCATTGATCTATGTGTCTGTTTTTGTGCCAGTACCATGCTGTCTTGATGATGACAGCTTTGTAATAGAGCTTGAAGTCCAGAATTGTGATGCCACCAACATTGGCTTTCTTTTTCAATATCCCTTTGGCTATTCGAGGTCTTTTCTGGTTCCATATAAATTTTAGAATTATTTGTTCCATTTCTATGAAAAAGATGGATGGTACTTTGATAGGAATTGCATTAAATGTGTAGATTGCTTTAGGTAGCATAGACATTTTCACAATATTTATTCTTCCAATCCAGGAGCATGGAACATTTTTCCATTTCTTTGTGTCTTCTTCAATTTCTTTCATGAGTACTTTATAGTTTTCTGAGTATAGATTCTGTGCCTCTTTGGTTAGGTTTATTCCTAGGTATCTTTTGGTTTTGGGTGTAATTGTAAATGGGATTGACTCCTTAATTTCTCTTTCTTCTGTCTTGCTGTTGGTGTAGAGGAATGCAACTGATTTCTGTGCATTGATTTTATATCCTGACACTTTACTGAATTCCTGTATAAGTTCTAGCAGTTTTGGAGTGGAATCTTTTGGGTTTTCCACATATAGTATCATATCATCTGCGAAGAGTGATAGTTTGACTTCTTTGCCAATTTGGATGCCTTTAATTTCCTTTTGTTGTCTGATTGCTGAGGCTAGAACTTCTAGTACTATGTTGAATAGCAGTGGTGATAATGTACATCCCTGCTGTGTTCTTGACCTAACGGAAAAGCTTTCAGTTTTTCTCCATTGAGAATGATATTTGCGGTGGGTTTTTCATAAATGGCTTTGATAATATTGAGGTATGTGCCCTCTATTCCTACACTTTGAAGAGTTTTGATCAGGAAGGGATGCTGTACTTTGTCAAATGATTTTTCAGCATCTATTAAGAGTATCATATGCTTCTTGTTCTTTCTTTTATTGATGTGTTGTATCACATTGATTGATTTGCAGATGTTGAACCAAACTTGCAGCCCTGGAATAAATCCCACTTTGGTCATGGTGAATAATCCTTTTAATGTACTGTTGAATCCTATTGGCTAGTATTTCGGTGAGAATTTTCGCATCTGTGTTCATCAAGGATATTGGTCTATAGCTCTCTTTTTTGATGGGATCCTTGTCTGGTTTGGGGAACAAGGTGATGCTGGCCTCATAAAATGAGTTTGGAAGTTTTCCTTCCATTTCTATTTTTTGGAACAGTTTCAGGAGAATAGGAATTAGTTCTTCTTTAAATGTTTGGTAGAATTCCCCCAGGAAACCGTCTGGCCCTGGGCTGTTTTGGTTTTGTCTGTTCAGGCTTTCTATTTCTTCCTGGTTCAGTTGTGGTAGTTTATATGTTTCTAGGAACGCATCCATTTCTTCCAGATTGTCAAATTTGTTGGCGTAGAGTTGCTCATAGTATGTTCTTATAATTGTATTTCTTTGGTGTTAGTTGTGATCTCTCCTCTTTCATTCATGATTTTATTTATCTGGGTCCTTTCTCTTTTCTTTTTGATAAGTCTAGCCAGGAGTTTATCAATCTTATTAATTCTTTCAAAGAACCAGCTCCTAGTTTTGTTGATTTGTTCTATTTTTTTTTTTAATTTCTATTTCATTGATTTCTGCTCTGATCTTTATGGTTTCTCTTCTCCTGCTGGATTTAGGGTTTCTTTCTTGTTCTTTCTCCAGCTCCTTTGGTGTAGGGTTAGGTTGCGTACCTGAGACCTTTCTTGTTTCTTGAGAAAGGCTTGTACTGCTATATATTTTCCTCTCAGGACTGCCTTTGTTGTGTCCCACAGATTTTGAACCATTGTGTTTTCATTATCATTTGTTTCCATGATTTTTTTCAATTCTTCTTTAATTTCCTGGTTGACCCATTCATTCTTTAGAAGGATGCTGTTTAGTCTCCATGTATTTGGGTTCTTTCAAAACTTCCTCTTCTAGTTGAGTTCTAGCTTCAGAGCATTGTGGTCTGAAAATATGCAGGGAATGATACAGTCTTTTGATACTGGTTGAGTCCTGATTTAGGACCGAGGATGTGATGTATTCTGGAGAATGTTCCATGTGCACTAGAGAAGAACGTGTATTCTGTTGCTTTGGGATGAAATGTTCTGAATATATCTGTGATGTCCATCTGGTCCAGTGTGTCATTTAAGGCCTTTATTTACTTGTTGATCTTTTGCTTGGATGATCTGTCCATTTCAGTAAGGGGAGTGTTAAAATTCCCTACTATTATTCTATTGCTGTTGATGTGTTTCTTTGATTTTGTTATTAATTGGTTTATATAGTTGGCTGCTCCCACGTTGGGGGCATAGATATTTAAAATTGTTAGATCTTCTTGTTGGACAGACCCTTTGAGTATGATATAGTGTCCTTCCTCATCTCATATTATAGTATTTGGCTTAAAATCTAATTGATCTGATATAAGGATTGACACTTCTGCTTTCTTCTGATGTCCATTAGCATGGTAAATTATTTTCCACCCCCTCACTTTAAATCTGGAGGTGTCTTTGGGCTTAAAATGAGTTTCTTGTAGGCAACATACAGATGGGTTTTGTTTTTTTATCCATTCTGATACCCTGTGTCTTTTGATTGGGGCATTTAGCCCATTAACATTCAGGGTAAATATTGAGAGTTATGAATTTAGTGCCATTGTATTGCCTATAAGGTGACTGTTACTGTGTATTGTCTCTGTTCCTTTCTGATCTACCACTTGTAGGCTCTCTCTTTGCTTAGAGGACCCCTTTCAATATTTCCTGTAGAGCTGGTTTGGTGTTTGCAAATTCTTTCAGTTTTTGTTTGTTCTGGAAGCTTTTAATCTCTCCTTCTATTTTCAATGATAGCCTAGCTGGATATAGTATTCTTGGCTGCATGTTTTTCTCGTTTAGTGCTCTGAATATATCATGCCAGCTCTTTCTGGCCTGCCAGGTCTCTGTGGATAAGTCTGCTGCCAATCTAATATTTTTACCATTGTATGTTACAGACTTCTTTTCCTGGGCTGCTTTCAGGATTTTCTCTTTGTCACTAAGACTTGTAAATTTTACTATTAGGTGACGGGGTGTGGGCCTATTCTTATTGATTTTGAGGGGCGTTCTCTGAACCTCCTGAATTTTGATGCTTGTTCCCTTTGCCATATTGGGGAAATTCTCCCCAATAATTCTCTCCAGTATACCTTCTGCTCCCCTCTCTCTTTCTTCTTCTTCTGGAATCCCAATTATTCTAATGTTGTTTCGACTTATGGTGTTACTTTTCTCTCGAATTCTCCCCTCGTGGTCCAGTAGCTGTCTGTCCCTCTTTTGCTCAGCTTCTTTATTCTCTCATTTGGTCTTCTATATCGCTAATACTTTCTTCTGCCTCATTTATCCTAGCAGTGAGAGCCTCCATTTTTTTATTGCACCTCATTAATAGCTTTTTTAATTTCAACTTGGTTAGTTTTTAGTTCTTTTATTTCTCCAGAAAGGGCTTTTATATCTCTCGAGAGGGTTTCTCTAATATCTTCCATGCCTTTTTCGAGCCCGGCTAGAACCTTGAGAATTGTCATTCTGAACTCTAGATCTGACATATTACCAATGTCTGTATTGATTATGTCCCTAGCCTTCGGTACTGCCTCTTGTTCTTTTTTTTGTGGTGAATTTTTCCGCCTTGTCATTTTGTCTAGATAAGAGTATATGAAGGAGCAAGTAAAATACTAAAATGGTGGCAACAACCCCAGGAAAATATGCTTTAACCAAGTCAGAAGAGATCCCAAATCGTGAGGGGGGAGAAAGAGGATAAAAAGAGGTTCAGAAAGAAAGAAAGAAAAAAAAAAGAAAAGAAAAGAAAACAATTTAAAAAAGAAAACAAATAAAGAAAAGTATAAAAAATATATATATATATGTATTAGATAAACTAGTTTAAAAACGTTAAAAAAAAAGGTTAAAAGTTAAAAAAAATTTAGCAGAAGAAGAGAAAAAAAAAATGAAAAAGAAAAAAAATTAAATTAACTGCAAGACTAAAGAATCACAGGGAGAAAGCCATGAGTTCCGTGCTTTGCTTTCTCCTCCTCTGGAATTCTGCTGCTTTCCTTGGTATTTAAACCGCAATCCTGGGTAAGTGAACTTGGTCTTGGCTGGATTTCTTGTTGATCTTCTGGGGGAGGGGCCTGTTGTAGTGATTCTCAAGTGTCTTTGCCCCAGGTGGAATTGCACTGCCCTTACCAGGGGCCAGGTTGAGTCATCCACTCCGATTTGCTTTCAGGAGCTTTTGTTCCCTGAGCGCTTTCCGTAGAGTTCTGGAGGACAGGAGTGAAAATGGCGGCCTTTCGGTCTCTGGCCCAGAGGAGCCGAGATCCCGGGGCCCCACTCCTCAGTGTGCCCTCAGAGAACAGCACCCAGTAACTCCCGTCTGCCTGACCTCCGGCCGCGCTCTGAGCTCACCGAGCCTGTGACCGGTTCAAGGTAAACCCGAGCTGGGAGCTCACTCCTTGTAGCCAGCTTCCCTGTTCTAATACCCGCAAGCTCTGGAACACTCAGACACCCCCGAACCTTCTGTGACCCTGTGGGACCTGAGGCCACGCTGACCCCGCGTGGGCTTCACCCTGGTTTAGCATCTGGAGCGATGTCCCTCTGTGGAACAGACTTTTAAAAGTCCTGATTTTGTGCGCCGTTGCTCCGCCGCTTGCCGGGAGCCGGCCCCTCCCCCCAGGGTCTATCTTCCTGTCGCTTTGGATTCACTTCTCTGCCAGTCCTACCTTTCAGAAAGTGGTTGTTTTTCTGTTTCTAGAATTGCTGTTCTTCTCTTTGATCTGCCGATCTGCCGATGGATTTGCAGGTGTTTGCAGCTTTAGATAAGCTATCTAGCTGATCTCCTGCTAGCTGAAGTAGTCTCAGCCTGCTACTTCTCCGCCATCTTGACTCCTCCCCTCTATGATTATTTTAAATGTAATACAATAATAGTCTAATGGTTCAATCAATATGAAGTATATTTAGAAAACACTAGTACTCTCCCTTTCTTCCTTTTGCCAATTCTACTCCTTCTGAAAAAATGTTTACAGTTTAGTATTATCTTTTCACATTATATTCTATGCTTCTTAACCATAAGTATTATATATATGAATATGCTTTTCCATTTTTAAAAATTTTGCCTCATTCTTTGTATGGTTTTTAAGTAGAACAATCTATCAAGGACATTTTTCCAGGCAATGTGTCTAGACCTGATGCATCCTTTTTAACAGCTTTAGAAGTATCAAAGTTTATTCCATTATTTTTCTACATTTCTAGATTATTAGCTTATGATAAGAAAAGATGACTTGAAATCTCTTTTTATCCTTTTTTTTGAATTTTTTGTGGGTATATGATCTTTTTAATGTCCCTATAATATAAAAGAAGAATGTGCATTTTCATTGTGTACAAAATGTAGATTAAGGTTAGCTTGTTGGTTTAAAAAAAATCTCTATTCTTGGTTTTGTTTTTGCTTGGTCTGCTTGATCCAACAAATTCTGGAAGAGGTATATAGAAGCTATCAATTATAGCTGTGATTTTATCACATTCTCTTTTTATTTCTAGTAATTTTTATCTCATGTAGGATGCAACCAAATGTTGAGACATAACAATGACTATAACTTTTTTTGGTAAAAATTGTGACTTTTATCACTACAGTAGCTCTCTTGAACCCATTTGTCCTGGAACTATACTTCATTTGGTATTATTTGATTTCAACTTTTCACAAATTATTTTCCTGATGTAACATCACCTATTACTATATTATACACTATTGTGACATTGTTTTTTCATGTGTTTCTTATAAGCAGATTATATATGTGTATATGTTATGTATAGTTTGTGTACTTTAATCCAGTCTGACACTGATCTTTGAATAAGGAAATTTAACCAAATACATTATAGTTAAAATAATTCTTATAAGTATAATTGTTTAAATTTCTTCTATCATATGGCATAATTTAATTTCCTCTTATCCTGTATCTATAATTCTGTAATTCATTATCTTTCTTATACTCTACTACATCCCTCCCCTTAGTGCAGGTAATTTTGAAGTTACACTCTGCATTTTCTCTTTATTAGTGCTTAGGTTCTTATTTTCAACAATCTTTAACCATACTCTTTGTGTAGTTTTATACCAAAAGGAAGTATGACCATTGCTCTCCCCACCAGTATGATTTCCTCAGCAACACCTCATTCAAGTCAAGATAAAACCTTTAAAAATCAGTAATTTAAGTCATGTTACTACTCAAATCATACTCAAACTATTGTTATTCTATTAAACTTAATGAAAAAACCCACAGAGCTTATTGGTCATCACTGTTTCTTTGTACTCTTTATTTACCCCTGTTTAGAAATCCTTGTTATAGGGAGACTGGGTGACTCAGTCAGTTAAGCCTCCAACTATTGATTTCAGCTCAGAGACATGAAATTGACCCCCAAGTCATTGGGCTCCTTAGTGAGCATGGAGCCTGCTTAAGATTTTCTCTCTCCCTCTGTCTGTCCTCCTGCCCTGTGCACATGTGTGTGTGCTCTCTCTATGTAAAATAGAAAAGAAGAAAGAAATCTTTGTTATATTTTATTTTTCATTTGGTTGCAGTACTTGAGAAATTTCCTTCTAAAAAGTCTATAAGGGTGTATAGCCTTTTAATACTTGTGTTTTTAAAATGATCTTTTTTCTTTCAATTGTGAGGTCGGATTCTTTGGTTGGTAACATTGTTCTTGAATCTCTCTTTTTCTTTTAATAGTCTCTGTAGGCTACAGACACTATCTTCCAGTTTTCATTGCTTTCTAACTTCAACTTTGTCCTAGGTTCCATTGTGGCCTGTATGAGGTCTGATGCAAGTCCAAATTTCATTATACCTGAAACTACTATTACACTGTACATTCACTAACTGGAATTAAAATAAAATCTTAAAAAAATAAATTTAAATATAGTCCCGTGTAGCTAAGGATTACCATATTGGACAATGCAGTTATGGGTATATTCATTATCACATTTTTATTTTTATTTTTTCTTACCATTTTATTTTATTTTTTTTTCATTGTAAGTGTATTCTTATATCATCATCCCCCATTTTCTCCCATCCCCTCACACACCTCCCCTCTGGTAACCATCAGTTTGTTCTCTGTAGTTAAGAGTCTATTTCTTGGTTGGTTTTTCTCTCTCCTTTTTTTACCTTTGCTTATTTGTTTTGTTTCTTAAATTCAGCAAGTGAGATCATATAGTATATTTCTGTGTCTGACTGACTTAGCACTATCACATTTTTAATAAAGAAAAAATCATTTAAAAATTTATGGCACAAGCATATTCAGAAATATGTACTTAACTGCCACATTAAATAATGTGGAGATAAATGATAACCAGGTTTTATGAAATGTTTGATGAGTATAATGTAGAAATTAATATTGTGAGTCTATTCTATAAAATCCACTCAAACTAGAAGAACCACAGGGCAATAGAAATTAAGTAATGTGGTAGTATGACAAATAATTGTAGAATTTAAAGTAATTCCAAAGCTATTTTTCTTGTATTAATTTTATTTTCAATTTAAAATAAATGTATGTGTATATGTACATGGGTGTTCATTTTCACATGTGAACATATGAAAAACCCCTGTATCAGGTATTGCCAAGCTGATATATTAGAATAGCTTCCTATTATAAAATATATACTAGGTATATAGATTGAAATTTTTGTGTGAACAGTTTGGGAATAATTAGCCAGGATTAAAAAGATTTATTGACTGATAGTCTTCTCAGACACTCTAATCTAACAGGTATTGTAGACCTCCATGAAAGGGACTAAAATGAACATCTCCTAAAAGTATCTGTTTGACAGTTTCCCAAATAATTACTTCTTTTTTTTGTTCACATATAATGAGTTACAGTAATAACAGAGACAAATGAAAAGCTGAGACATTTACGTGTAACAGCATGAGCTGGTGTGCACTGAATTGGAGAAATGTGGCATGGTTAAATCAGAAATACTTTTAAATCTTTACCAATGAAGATTACATTATGAAATGAAGAGAATATTCCATTTGCAGTCTGAGAATTCCAAGGTGGACATTTTTTACAACTGTAGATCCCAGCAATTCTAGTCAAACATCTATTTTTTTAAAAATTGCCTTTTTAAACTGATACTTACTTTATTCATTTATTCAGCAAATATATGCTAATTATGTGTGAGTCTTTAGTACATTTATTTTACATTGTAAGACATCTTGGATATCTAACCTTACCTTTGAAGTTATTTTGTTATTTTTTTCATGATTTCTTGCAAGGTGGGCCATATATGTTGGTGGGAACCAAAACCCTTTTCTTTTACTTCTCTCACAGGCCATACTTAGTGACTAGAATTCTACCAAGTTACTAATGTATGTTAATTTATTGAAAATCCTTATTAAAATGCAAATGTTATCCTGTGGAGGATTAACAGTTTAAACCACTATAAGCCATTAACATATTATCAAGATTTAGTTTATCAGTTTAATTAGATGGCAATTTAGCTTGGCCCTGAGGAGCTACGTAAATTTGATGCTATGGAAGAGAAGAATTACCATGGGACAGATGAAAGAGCAAGTCCAGCAGCCAGACCCATTACGCAGGACACTACACATACTTGGCCTTCTAGAAGTAGGACATACTTAGAGAATGACAAATCATGCTTCACCTGCATACCCCCTTCACTGACAGCCTTCCCTGAACCAGTAATTTGGTTTTAGAAAATAAATAATAGGACTATAAAGGATGATTTTCTGCACTATTTTATACTGATTGCTTTCTTTAACATGTCTCCTTATTTTTGAACAAAAGGGAGGTAAGCTATAACCTTAATACAGTTTGTTGATCAATCACTGAATGATCATTTGAGGGTTGATCTTTTCTTTTTACATAATTTCACAGAAACAGTTTTCTAGATGATGCATAAAGGAGGTGGGAATACCTAAGATCAAGCTCTCTCATTGCTGTTTTCTCTATGTAAGATCATAACCAATCTATTTGAGCTCATTAGGCTGATTATTTAAAATCTTTCTACCCAGTGACTTAATTAAACACATGGAATGCTGAGTCCTGTCAGCATGTTAGTACTGCCCTGGCATATATGTGTATCCAAAACTGTAAACAGGAAAGACTAAACCGATGCATATCCCATCTGTGTCATATTCTTGTTTTTTGTTCGCTTTATTATTTGATTGTTTTTTTTCTGTCTGTGGATTAATGCAGTATCTTTTGCTAAATTTGATCTTTTGATTTCCCTTTTTAAGATTGTAATTTATATAAATGACCAAGGAGAAATAAATAAAAATAGCTTAAGTGTGTTTCTTACTGTAATGATCTCTAGGAGGAAACTTAATTGTCTTTCTCTGAATATTTTTGAGAATGGGAATGGGAGCTACCTAAGTTCTTTTTCAGTTGCTTGTCATTTATGACCCATCAGAACTCATAAAAAGCCTGTAATAATATTTGGGATTTACATGGTATTGTGTTATTATTTTAAAATAACCTATACTATTGAAGAATGCCCTTTTGAGGAAAGATAATCAAATACACATTAACAGATTTTCATGTCATGGGGCACTTTAAGCATTAATAGATAATCTTGTTTTCTTTTAAAGATTTAGCCCATCTTTGTCTTTATTAATTTTAATGGAGTGAAAAAAAATGGCTACATTATTGTATTATAGTTTTTTTGGTCCAGATGCCAGTTTTTTTTTTTTTTTTGAGCTAGACTTTGAATGTGTTGACCTATCTTCTGTATATCATATTTATATTAGATATATAGGTATTTTAAGGACTATATCCTAATAATGTAGGATAAAGTACATTTTTCTTTTTGAGTTTCTTTGACCTCATAACTTATAAATAGGCCAGTAACCACAACACATTTGAAACTTATATTGAGGAGACAGAAATCCTTTAAATCATGAAGGAAAATACTTTGTTTTAAAAACTTAGATATAATGCACCATTTGTTTCAAAATGGGATTGCCTCTATCTTGGGCAGTTAGGTGGCCCTTCAAGAAATGAAATGTAAGTAAAAAAAAAAAAAGAATGTGATGACTAAACTTTGAGAGAAACCAAAGTTTATTTAAGACTTTATGAATGATACCTATGCCTATGCACATAGTTCAAAATCTTGAAACTGTTTCCACTTCAAGTTTTACGAATCACAGTTTTATCCTATCATAATTCTTTTACGCATCAATTGAGCTTTCCATTTGTTAATAAAAATAGGTACTTTGAGACTTTCTTCCACTTCTTGATTTTCATTTGCCAAAAATGAGGATAGTATACTCATTTGTTTATATATCGTTAGAACTGAATATGAACAGAGAGAAATAAAATGAATTAGTATGGCTACAGTTCTTCCTTGCTAATGATGCATGAATTTCTATAATGATATAAGGTGGTAAAGAACATTAACAAAATCAAGTTGATTTTCAAAAGGTTAGACAGGATTTGTACACATCAGAATTCAGAAGGATATAATTATTCAAGGCAGAGTTAATGCAATTCAGATGAAAAGGAAAAATCTGAATACGAGTGTATGGATTATGTATAAAGAGGAGAAAATGAGCATGATACTTAAAATTATACTGATTTTTTAAATAACTGTGTGAATTGTTATTAAACCAAATGGAAAGTCATTCATTGGATATAGTTTATTTATTTTAGAACTGCATGACTTTGTCAAAAGCAATGATGAATTTTAAAGAGTAGATAGTAAACTAGATCTCTAAATTTCTGACTCTGTTGATTAAAATTTTTAGTTGTTTCTTATATTTTAAACTTATCATACATTTCTTTGTATTAAAATGTATTGTATCTATTACAAGTTTATACTAAATGAGAATAGTCAAGATACATAAGACTGAATTTTCTAGAAAATGAGTTGATAGTTTCCCAATGGTGTCAAAGAATTATTCTGAAATTATTCTGAGGACTATCCCTCAGCTTTCTCTATTCAGGTGATAAGCACCACTTAACTTCTCCTGTCTATGATGATGAGATGATAAGAGAAACTAAGTCCTCCAATATATCAGTCTTCATTAAATATTTTCAATACATGGTCACTAACCTTTTTCAATTTAATTCACAAAATACATCTGAATCAGTGTTCACAGGTAACTGTAACTGGAAGGCATTATAGGCATTCTAATTTACTTTTTTTTTTACAAAAGAAAAAAATTACTAGTTTATCAGTAGTTTAGAATAACAAAGATTGCAACATTTTCTTCGTATCTTTTCTAAAGTGATAGACTGTGTCTTTCTATTTCTTTGATTATTCTCATAAGCTATAACAGTTTTAATATTTCTCAGTATTCTGAAGATTTTCTTCATGCCCTGTATGAGCATGGAATAAATCAGTTTTGGTATAGTTAGTCCACTTATTTTCATAAATTGGTACCAGTTATTCTAAGGCTGTATATGATAGTCTTGAAAATAATTGCAATATACATGTTAATAGGGCATGGCCTGTATGCAGTACAATGGCTAATGCTTCTTTGAAGTGCATTGCAATCAGGTCAGTGATGGCTTCATCATTCAAGAAAAGAAAAAGCAAAAAGAGTTTATAGAAGCAGATACGAAATTACAATTTTTTGAAAAATTCTGAATTTCAGTAGATGCCACTATCATTCCCCTATAAGAGATTTCCGTTGAAATATGGTTAGAAATGGTTTTCTCTTGATGTGATGATGAATACTTATTATGTAGAAAAGAAGACATGAATCAATATGTAATAAAATAATTTATGCCAGACATTTAGTCAAGTAGTGAAAAGCTTAACAAATGAGAAGCCAGTGTGCTGTTTACTTCCTTAGAGTTCTAGGTGAGGACTATAGCTGGTGCTAATCTTTTTTCTTTTTTTTTTTTCTTTTTGAGATTTACTTATATGAGAGGCAGGGTAGAAGGAAAGAATCTTTCAAGCAGACTCCACAATGAACATAGAGTCCAACTCGAGGCTGGATCCCACAACCCATGAGACCATGACCTGAGCAGAAATCAAGAGTTGGGTGCTTTACTGACTGAGCCACCCAGGTCCCCTACAGCCAGGGCAAATCTTATTTGTTGAGATTTAAAACTCCAGTCTTCAGAGCTGTGTGGTTAACATTAATTATTATTTACATAAATTAATTTTTTAAAGAAAAAATTTTTGGAGTATAGTTAACGCACAATGTTACATTAGTGTTAGTCATGCCTTTTTATGTAAAATTCTGGTATGTACAACAACATGTCATTAACCACAAACACCAAAGAATTAGAAACTTGGGTTTTCAATTTTGTTTCAGAAAGTTAAGTCCAAGGCAATAAGTCAAATGTGAGTTTATTTTTTATGTCTTTTTTCTCTATTGTATTTAACTGTTCATTTAAATCTCTTGCTATGTATAATCCATAACTATTATATTTGGAAGTCATCAGTATGAAATTAAGATAGATGTGAGCACCTCAAGTGTAGATAATGAAGATCAGGGAATGTACATGTCAAAAAAGAAGCAGAAAGATGATGTAAAGAATTTAGAATTATTTTCCTTTTAAGAGAAAATGATGAGGACAGACACTAAAAAGATTTTGGAGCCCACATTGATTTTTTAAATGAAACTCAGATGTTTTTAAAAATATTTTGATTTTTTTTTTTTGAAGGTATGTCTCATTCTAACAATAAACTCCTTGGTTAGACAAAAATACACACATACATACTTGTTGTGTATATGCATGGCTGAAAAAAATAAACCACTACTTCTACCCAACTTTGTCCCTAATAACAAAACCCACTAATCTGTAAAAATTTAGAGGTATAAAATGTATATAATTAAAAGAAAGAAAAATTCACCATTATGGAAACACAGTATGGGAACATTCTTGTTTCAGATAACATAGAACTGTCTTTATCCCAGGAATTGAAGAAACTGATGCAAAGAAAAACAACTTACTAACTTAGAAATTTTTAAAAAACAATATTCACCAGTGTAGTAGAATATATGGAAGTCTCAGTGAATTTGCTTGATTTGTGTTAGCTCTACTAGTTAGTATGAAATTAATATGTCCATGGAAATTGTGCATTCAAATGTCTGCTGATTTATTTTTCTTTAAAATTGGTGGGAAGTTTTGTTTGAAATGAAGAGATTGAGAATTTGAATTTAAAAATATGTGGTTAAATATGAAGATTGTCCTTTTTAAACTCTAGCCCAAAATTTTAGTATTATTTGAAATGTAAAATTAGAAGTGCATGTAGATTCTCATGCTTTCATCATGAAGGAATATGTACCATATATTCAGTCAAGATATATACACAACATCAAACTTTGTAAAAAGTGTAATTATGTCATTTAAGCTAATTTGTGTAATTATGTGAATTTGCAGTGTCATAAGTAAATGAGACATCTAGATTACAATTATTTTTATATTATGTAAGAACTGAGTACAGGAATCCTGGACCTGAGAAATTAATAGGAAAGTGTAAATAGAGCAGTTTATAATTTTACTTATCTTTACATGAATTTAGTCTGAGATCCTAAACTTAATTTAATTACATTGTTGCAAAAATGAGGATGGTCTTGTCGTAAAACCTGTGCAGTAATAGATGCCTGTGTTAGCATGCTGATCATCAGAACTACTCTAGAGACTCTGCCACTGAAACCCTTTTTGACCTCATCAACAGGCAGATGGCAGTTGATCAATTCAAAACAAAGTTACTGGAAAACTAATTTCAATTACAAGCATTTTGTTGCTTATAGTAGAGACAGAAGAGAGCAGAGGTCATCTGTCTTTCTGAATTTGTGTGCCAAATAGTATTTATTTCATGCTTTTATAAGGAGTAAGGAAAGAGGCACTATTGGCCAAATGCAAAAGGATTCTAAGCTCCAAATGTCTGTCAATCATAGTACTTGAATGGCAGATAGGAAAAGTGTGGACATAGGAGGAGAGGCTAGTGCTTCCTTAGACCTTAGGGCCTTCTGGAGTTCTTATTAAAATGTGAATTCCATCCTCAGTCTTTCTTATCTAGTACATTAGCAGCTTAACTTAACAGGAAACTAGCATTAAAGAGGAGAGCTGATGTCTGGAATTTGAAGGGTGCTGAATGTAAAAGTATATACCAGCCAAAATTGCTTTGTCCCTCTTGTACCTCAATCTAATTTAGGGGAAAAAAGTATAGGAGAGGTTTCTTTGGGAGGAAAAGCACTGATGTAGAGCCCCTACCATTTTATCCCATACATAATTTTCCAGGAATCTTAGAATTACATTTTAAAAACCAGTTGTAAAAATTATCCTTTTCTTAGAGTAAAACTATCCCTCTCATGACCCCATGGCTCTTGGCCTTTCATTCTTATACTCATGGTGCTAATGTGTACGTATCTCTTATTTTTTAAATGCTTCTAATACTTTTTGTGAGAAGAGGGTGTATGAACAATAACCTTTTTACTAGACTTATCATCATGCACTTTTTATTCACTTTCAGCCTTCTGTCCGCTATAAACTGGAATTTATTAAACTCAGTAGAGATCTTTTCATTAGTAGGAAGCTAAAAGAATTCTTCTTTTGTATGTCTATACCAGCACACTGTCCATGAAGAGTCAGTGATGGTGATGACTGAAGATATGCCTTTGGAAATCTCTTATGTGCCTTCTACTTACCTGACTGAGATCACTCATGTCTCACAAGCCCTATCAGAAGTGGAACAACTTCTTAATGCTCCCGAACTTTGTGCTAAAGATTTTGAAGATCTCTTTAAACAAGAGGAGTCTCTGAAGGTAAAAGCAAAGCATTTTTATTAGATTTTTACGAGATGTTCACCTAGGTCATTTGCAGTACCAGAACAATTAACTTAAATGTACACACTTAAGCTATTTTTACTTCGATATGGAATTCCTAAAACCGTTTACAGGATGGTTAGTTCTAGAAATCTGGGATAGAAAGAGAAACATAAACCAGAAGAGGTGTTTTATAATATTTAATGTTGGGAGACTTTCTAAAATGAGGCAACAGACAAAAGTAATAGTTTTACATAGATTCAGGGCAGAAAGGACTTACCAAAACCATGCTTTGATGGAGTAACTATATATTCGCAATTAATACATTCCTTTCTTCTCCCATAAAAGAGAGTAGATAAGATTTTAAATGGTATCTATTGCATACAGTTTTAGTTTTATGTTTTCTACTTATAATATGCATATTCAACTTTGAATTAGTGCCAGTATCAGTACTAGAATACATGGAATCTGAGTGAGTAGAAAGCAATGAAATATTTCTTTAAACTCCCAGGCAAAGGCTACCACCCAAATCCAGGGTTTTTCAAACTACCAACTGCGTTTCTTAATCCCACACTAAGACAAAATATTATGAGGCAATAGTTTTTGAATTATAGAGGAAAGTGTCTGAAGATAGATGAATATAGCATCAAGAAAATGTACATAATAATGTGTGTCTCAAGATAATTTTTGTGATCATACATTTTATACTCAAAATGAAATAGTATAGCCAGAGCTCAGTATTTTTCAATGCAAATAGTGTGAGATTATAGACAGAAGATAAGTTTGCTCTCAGCAGCACGTATTAGCCAAAATATTTTATACTCTAAATGATTTCTTGGGAGCTCATTCCATATCACACATTTGTCTGAATAAGTATCCAGATAGATAAAGCTGTTTGTTTTGGAAATCAGAGCTTCAATATCTTGAGTGACTTGCATTTACTATCTTACATTAAATGAAATAAGCTTTAAAATTGCATGCAAAAATAAAATAAGAAAGGCATGGATCTCTGGAACTACTCCATCCACTTCAGTATGATACTTTTTCTTATTCTTTTTGAAATAAAAGTCAGATCGCTGGTGGATGCAGTGAAGAAAAGAAACCTGATCAATTGATAAAGGAGACATGCCAACTTTCTTGTCATTATTCACATTAACTAATTTCACATGACAGCACAGTTTATAAGTTCATCATTGTCATTCAACATGTAAATCACTGCTAATGAGCTAACATTCATTTCATTCCATGTTCCCAGACATATGGGTCAGGAGAGCAGTGACCTTAAACTTATTAAGTTGCCAATTGAATATCTTTGTCCTCATACCTCTTAACCTGGCACACTCAGAACGATGGGCCTCTTGCTACACTCAGCTAATCATTTGTTCTTCCAGATATGTTTAAGAGTATTATAGCTGATGCCAATTGTGATTGTATTGATTACTGTAGTTTATAAAAAGGTATCATTGCAGGTTTAATTTCACTGGATTATTGAATCCTCATTAGATGCAGTTTGGGGCATAATTCCAGCTCCCTACCAACAAATCTCCGACAGCACACAAATGGGCTTCCTACCTTTGTGGGCCTTTTGAAAGGGGATAGTTTGATCTCAGTCTTTTCAATGAATATGTATTTCCTCTTAAAGGCATTCATCATTGTCATTATCCAGTAGTAAAAATAGAAAAGTAGTGCATAAATTGTACAGCTGCTGGTTGGGAAGGTTTGAAATTAAATTGTGGTTGATTTTATTCCTGACAGATTTGCATGAATCAAATTACAGAACTGTAGTAGGTATTGCTGTGGTTTAACATACATATTTCTTTAAAGTACACTATAACACAAGTGATGTGTAATAAGTTAAAATAATTACTTTCTGAACATAATAAAACTAATACAGCACACACAATTTCCATAAATTTATTGAATCAGAAAGCTACCTAATCATTTTGACAAGAATAAAGCAGAAAACACCTATTTACATATGGAAATCTGCATTAAATAGCTAATACATTAGCTAAGGCAAAGCTAGCAGTAAATGAGGGACATACACACAAGTAATATTTATTCTTATATTAAAGCCAATATTCGCATTGTGTTTGATTGTGTTTGTTTATATGTAAAAAGTTATAATATTCATTGCACAAAGGATAGTACACTAGTTTTTGGAAGAATTTAAATTTTTGAAAGTTTCAATCATTATTTTAAAAAAAAATGTCAATTGTCTTAGAACTTGCTCAAATATAATTACTACGTTAAATCATCAAATATTGCTTTAAACTGTCCCAAATGAAAGCGTGAGCATAAAAGAGAATAAATTGTGATTTCCAGGTACTAGGGGCAGGGGTAAATGTGGAGTTGATATTAAGTGGATATAAAATGCAAAAAGAATCAGTTCTAGAGATCTCCTGGACAACGCTGCACCTATAGGTAGCAGTAATGTAGTGTACACATAAAAATTTGTTGAGAGGGTGGATATCATATTAAATATTCTTATGACAATAAAAATAATAATGAGGTACAAACATAGAACTTTTTAAGTTTCTAAACCTTTGCCCCTGAGAGATATAAATATTTGACCTCTTGTCAGGAAAGCAGCAATAATTTATTTTTAGAGGCCCAGTGGAAAGGATTTATACTAATGCCTCCATGTACCTGACTTTACAGAAAGCTTTGGTTGTATTGGTGTCTGCATTATTCTTGGGGCCTCACCTTACCCCCTTCTCATTCAGGGCTCCCTGTACTTTAACTGGCGTTGCCAATTGCAAGTACCTGGGATTCTGCCTAGGGGTGTCTCAACTCATAAGTGTCAGAGAGTTAAGGCTCTGTATTGCGACATCTCCCAATAAATCTCAACCAATGACAGCTGGCTTTCTGTGGATAAAGGGCACTGCTCATCCACATCTTCAGCTGCAGAAGCTCTGAGACATGCTCTGCACTTTGACCTTAAATTCCCCAGCAGACTGAGACCCCACTGTGCACAATACTTTCCAAATACTAATGTGGTTAACTGGATTCCTCCCCTACCCTCTCTACTGCCTCACTGGTGCTTCCTAGGATCACTCCCAACTAAATCCAGTGCATATACATTCTAGGCTTAGAATAAGCTTCTCAAGCATCCAACCTATGAAAATTTTGAAAGAAATAATGGCATATGCACAATTTAGTCAGCACTCACTAACAGAAATCTTGAACTTCAACTTGATGGGCAATTCCCCAATGACTGTGCTACTTTTCTAATAAGGAGTTCCTTAGTTGCTCAGTTAGACCTTGGCCTTAAGAAAGGTGAAGTTTTAGGACAAAAGTAAGAGCATGGCTTAGAATAAGGATGACAACCATGTTTTATCTTTCACCATAATGAAAAATCAATGTTCTTCTGGTGGTCACGCACTCTTAATAACTTACATTTATGAACGAATTCAGTCCTCACCACAACTCTGTGAAATATTTAAAATTATTTTCCACATTTTAAGATGAAGAAACTGAAAAAAAATATGAAGTAACTTGACACAGTTGGAACACGTAATATTGATGGAGCTAGGATTTGAAGCCAAGCAAAGTAGCTTCAGGATCTGAGCTATAAACCATTATACTAAACCTCCTCACACAAAAATTTTTCTAGAGCACTATATTGAGCATAGCAAAGGTGACTTTGGGCAAAACACAGTAGAATACTGAGGTCTGTCATGCCCAGTTTATAGGGAAAATGTTATGGGTTCTAATTCTCAATGAATCCATGAAAGTTTAAGAAGAGTCCATAAAAGGAAGGAATGAAAGACAGAATTAGGATAGAAGGAAGGTAGAAAGAGGAAAAGAAAAGGAAGGAAAGAGAGAAATCAGACGTGAATCATTTTGATTCTCTCATCTAAACCGATGATTCTAGTTGAAAATAAACAGATGTTATGGATGAGGTAGATAATTTTTTTTTGTATTTTTAGAAGGCAAGAGGGTGACAAGAAGTGTGGGTACATGAGCAAATCTCACAGATGCTGACAGGATACTTGGGCCCAATGCAGAGTTTAGATAGGATCTAGAAGCAGAAGCAGCTGTTCAACCTTAACAGCACTGGAAAGAGCTTGCTGTGAGCTTAAAAAGCCAAAGACTGTAAATCAAAGTCACTCAGTCTTCTTTGACTGGGACAGCTTTTTTAAGGGCCCTCAAGACCTAAAAGGAAATTGTTAGGACAGACTGCTAAGAGGGGTGCCTGAGTGGCTCATTCAGTTAAGTATCTGCCTTCAACTCAGGTCATGATCTCAGGGTCCTGCGATCAGGCTCCCTCCTCAGCAGGGAGCCTGCTTCTCCCTCTGCTCTTACCTCTGCTAGTGCTCTCTCTTTCTCTCTCAACTAAATAAAAAAATAAAATCCTTTAAAAAAAAAAAGGAGAGGCTGTGAATTTAACAAGTGAAGTTTTATTTCTTCAAACATAATTATTAAGCTCCTACTGTGTACCTGGCATCACTCTAAGTCCTTAAAAATCAGTGAGCAAAATCAATGGACTCCGCCCTCATACAGTTTTAATTATAGCATTGGGAGACAGCATATAAGCAAATAAACAAACAATCAGTATATTTAAATATGATAGTTATAATTAAAAAGATTTTAAAAAGAAAACACAGAGGTATAAGGGGTATAAAACTACCAAAGGGGCAGGGCTAGGTGGAATGGCAAGTAGTGGGATTGCAATTTTAAATAAGGTGAACATTAGAACAAAGATTTGAAGAAGTTAAGGGAGTCAGCCTGGCACTCAGCCTTACTGTCTGGACGTAGTAAGTAGTCAGTGCAGAGGCCTACATGTTGGGAGTGTGCCTAACTTGATCAGTGAACAGCAGGAAGGCCAGTGTGCCTGGAGGAGAATAAGCCAGAGGAAGGTGATAGGACGTCAGATCAAAGGGGCTCTGGGGGTCCAGATTGTGGAGGGCCTGATGGGCCATTGTAAAGGCTCCCTTTGACTCTGAGTGATATAGGAGCCATTGTAGACTTTTGAGGAGATGAATGACATGATCTGATTTATATTTTAAAAGGATTACATTGCTAAAGGGGCATCTGGGGGGCTCAGGCAGATGAACATCCGGCACTTGGCTTTGGCTCAAGTCATGGTCTGAGGGTTGTGGGATTGAGCCCCACATCAAGTTCCATGCTCAGTGGGGAGTTGGCTTGAGATTTTCTCCCTCTCCCTTTGCCCCTCCCCACTCACTGCTCTATAAAATAAATAAATAAATCTTCTGAAAAAAGGATTACACTAAGTAATAGTATAGAACTATAGGGGATCAAGAGTAAAAACATGGGGGGCAGTTGGAGAAGAGAGGCTGATGGCCTGGGCAAGGGTGGCGAAAGGAGAGATTTTCATAATCTGGTAATGTTTTCCATGTGGAGATAGCGGAGTCTTTTCTGTATCTACACCAAAACTTGAGCATGGATGTATGAAGACCTATTCTTAGCAGATTTGGGGCTCAGGAGAGTTTAGGTGGTCCTGTGAATTTGGCAAAGGACTCCTTGAGGCATGTAAGATTTCCTCTCATTGATATTTACACTTTGCCCCTGGTGCGTTCAAGCAGGGGCAAAAGGACTGGAAATGAGATCTTATCAGCCTGATCAAGATCTTTCTCCTTTAGAATCTATTTTATCACATTTAAGCATAAATTGAATAATGCTAGTCATTTGAATGAGGACAAAACTAATGTCATGAGCAAACTGTTTTTCTAGTCTGCTATTAGGGTAACCAAATAATAGAAGGAGATACCTCATGTACAAATCTGAACAAAATATTTTAAGGAAAATAAAAGAATGTTTCTGTGCATGTGTACTACAGGAGCATATTAGAGAAAGGGCTAGATTTTCCCCCAATTTAATAATGTTCGAACAAGAGAAGTTCACAATTATTATAGATTAAGTAATCATGGAGCATACAAAATGTCAAAGTAAAATTTGATTATTGATGCTTTCTGACTTCTACTTAAATTTAATGTGTCACCACATTGTAAAAACTGATCTTTTGGACTTTGTATAACATTTTGAATAACTAATCATTTAGTGATTTCTCTGAGAAAATCACATTTTTCAGCTAACACATTTATTCATTTATAAGTATAATTCCTTTCTTCCACAGCTTTTATGATTGCGGATTTATTTGTTCTATTTTCTCTTTATATTTGTGAATTACTTTACAAATATTAATCTATTCACTGTGATTTAAATCCTAATTCAATCATTTCTATAGTACTTAATTTTTCATTCCTCTAATGATGAAGAGATTATAGAACAAGAGAAGTTCACAATTATTATAGATTAAGTAATCATGGAGCATATTTACTGCATTGTAGCTATGCCCAGTTCATATTTATGTGTGTTTTCATATAGCTTTCTTTTATATTTTATACATATGTCTCTTTATTGGGAAATTATTCATTTTCTCCCTGAGAGTATTTCATCAGGCCCAGCAGTTGTCCTACTTTGACTTCTTGCAGCACAGTACTCCCATCTTTGCTAAAATGTACTTTAAGAACCCAATCCACTGCATTTCTCTCAGCGAGACTATTTTGATAATCCCCATCCTATAAATTCTAGAAGTCAGAAGCTTTCACATTAAGATGTTTAGTTAATGTGGATGATGGAAATTTTGAAGTTGCAGTTAAGGTGTGGGAATGTTTTCCTTCTATTCATGACTCACTCATTCAGGCTGTTCTTTGACAAGTTAAGATTGTCATTTTTGATCTGTGATATATAATTACTGATTTTTTATTTATGCAAGGACCATGCATCATCCTATGGAGAATGTTTTGGCCAAAATATATAGCTGTATCTACAAAGGGTTTTTCACATGTGGACCATAAACTGTGCAGAAAAAATCAAAAGGGCAACTTACCATAAAGCCACTAAAAATAACTTTAAAATTTTTCTTTAGAAGCTCAGAAAAATCTAATTAATAAGTACTTCAATGCCTTTTGATTGAACACTTTTCCCAATTTGATATGTCATTAATGTAGTGCCTGGTAGCTGGATGGAACATAAAGAGGATAAGAATTAGATTTATATAGGGTGTTGCCTTCATCTGTCAGATAAAGACAAATTCCAGAGAGTGAAAATGAACTGGAGTTTGAGTCTTTGGTACGCCAATTTCTCTTTTTCCAATTTTAAGATAGATCTACTCCCCAATGGCTGCTGTCACAACAGCTACTAATGGGTTTCTCTAATCTTTTTTTCTTAGAAATGAAAGTTGTGTGCTCTTCTGTTAACCAAGTTACAAAGGGTCTCAAGGCACTTTTATTCACTAAAACTGCTTAAAGCTATTATTTCCCCCTTCGCAAAATGTGGAAACAATAGTGCAGGGTTTTATAAATCTAAAAACACATACACATGTGTTTAAGTGTATGTACACCCATTTAGCTGGAGTGCTACATTGATTTTGAGAGTGATACAGAGTCAGCAACAGCAAAAGATACAGTTTTCACCACTTGGAATGGTTTGCAAATGAGCCAGCTGCTCCTTCTGACCTCTTCCCCTGGTGACCACCAAAGATCACATGCACCAACCACTAGGCATAAAAAACAGTATTTTGTTGTGGTGGTTCACCACTGTATCTACAACTCCTAAAACAGTACCAAGCACTTAATAGGCACTCAGTGCACATCTGTTGAAGGGACGAACAGTAGTCTTGTAAATCCAGATATGGACTCCATGATCAAAGAGGACAGAGCAATGTTAATCAGTACCAGGTCTAAAAGAGAAACAAAATTAGCCTCTTGCACGTTATATTCTTACACACTGAGTTAAATCATCCAGACATAGGCAAAGTCTAACAATCTATGCATGTATACTAGCATGGAGAATTTACTCTACCTAGGTTTGTACATACTGAATTTTAAGCCAATCATTTATGAAAATGTGTGGCAGAAAATCTACAAGTAATTGAAGTATCAGTAACATTTTACATTCACTGAGCTTCCATTATATGGTTATGACAGGCAGTAGGATACAGAGGTTGGTAAAGCACTGGATTCAAACATAAAAGACAAAAATTCACATACCAAATCTGACTCTTTCTGGTTGTGTCCTTGAGCAAATCACATAGGTCTCAGTTTTTTTAACTTTGAAATTAGATTCATGATAATACCTGTCCCAGCCTTTTCAGCAGTATGATTGCGAAGATAATGAAAGCATGTGGGATCATATGGAAAAATTCTTGTAAAAAGTGTGTAATTATTTAAGTTTCACAATTTTAAACCCATTTACATCATCAAACATCTCAAATCCTAAAAATCATTATAAATTAAATTTTCATATAAATCTTAAACAAATGATCTTTTAAAAAGTAGTATACCTTATACAATTGCATATCTATATGTAGAAAACTTTAAATAAAATGTTGACAACAACATAAAATATACATAAAGTTATTTCCAGATTTGGAAAATAGCCTAAAGGTTAAAAAAATCTGACGTCAAAAAGAATGCACGTAGGAAAAATAAAGAGAAACAAACAAACAAACAAAAAACCACACTTGTTTTTGACAAAAACTTCTTTTAGAGATTCTTACTTATTGTCAGTCATTTCCCTTTAGTATATTTCCATTGCTAAGTATTACTTATTTGGGGATAAAATTTTCATTCTTCTAATAATTTTAGGTGCTAAATAAATAACTCACTGTTTAGATTTCTTTTGAGGATGTGAGAACTCGAGATCATTCCTAGTTTCTATGCACTATGGCTTTTACCAAGAATAGGATGCTGTTTCTTTAGGTTGCTTTGTTATTTTGTTTTGTTCTGAGTTTTGTTTTCCAGTGAAATATGTTGAATTCATTTTTTCCCTACTCTTTTTCAGTAATTTAAAATTCATTGTTCAGATTTCAGAACTCTGACTTACTAACTACTTAAAATCATTGACATTGCAGTTCTAATTGAAGAATGATTTCTTCAGTAGTGTTTTTTTTTTTCCTTTTCTTGGGGTTCTGAGGGTTTTTTTTTTTGTTGTTATTTGCTTTTTTTTCCTTTTACCATTTAGAAAGGCTAGTCTGTATTCATTTTACTGCTTAAATTGGTAATCATGAGCATGTTAATACTATAATAGCATTCATTTGAGCCTTATGAATTGACATTACGTAGATCAAAATGTTCAAATATTGGCAATTGCATATAGTTCAATCTAATTCAGTGACTTTTATCCAAGTATGCTTATTTCTAAATCCTAATGTGTATTGTTAAACATTCAAAGAAAAAAAAACCAAAAATTTGTATTGTAAATCACATATAATTAATGGATACCAGTTATTACAAATTCCCAAGTTTAATTTTCCCAACCTTAGACAAAAGATTAAAGAATGGTTTCATCATTGGGGATCTCCATGGGACTTTCAAGAAGATAAAGAGATGAAGAAGAATGTTAGGATCCTCTTTCTATATCATGTTTTATTCTGTTTTTCTTAAATTTATGTGTTAAGGTTTAGCTCAGAACAACTATATGAAACAGTGGTTTTGATTTCCTGTCTCCCATCTAAAACACTGGAATAGAAAGCATATTCTCCTAACACCAACAGCATCAATTATTTATCAAATGGGCAAAATATTGCCAATAGGTTTCCTATTTTTCCAAAAAAATGTATTGTCATTTGTATTAATTTATACAGATTTAATTATATCTTGTATAGCAGTTATCTGTATACTTGATTGATTACTCAAACTGGACTTTCAGTGCTTTATCAAAATAATAAGATGCTCATGGAGGCCTGTGTGTACAGGATAAAAGGGTATATAGTGAATATAGGAAAGAAAAACATCCCGCCCACATTTTGTAATCCCATTCCTCAGTGGTAATCATTTCTTTTAGGTTTCCCTGGATTGCTGTATTGCCTTATAATTTTTCTCCACAAAACCTACTTGCCTCTCCTAAGCTCAGTTACATGAGCCATAAAAGCATGCCCTGGTTCTAAAAATACTGGAAACATAGAATGCCATATGTCTCATTTTGAAGAAAAATAGCATTTTCTCCTTTACAACTCTCCTTTGCTATGTTCAGGAGCTGATTTTTCAATCAAGATATTCAATAAAGTGATTTAGACAATGTGCACGACCCAATACACAATGTACCTATTGCAAAATGACTTATGAAATCGTTTCCAGTTTAGCTGGTGCTGATGGACTAGAATCATTGTCTTTGAGGAATACTTGGGGCAGCGAAGTGCAGGTCTTACATTTTTGCTTTTGTTCTTAATGATGCTCCATTGCATCTGAGAAACTTGGGCAGACATAATTCTGAATGAAGAACTTAGGTATCTGAGGTATTGTGAGAAAAGCATGGAGAAACTTAGCCAGGAAATGCAGATGGACTGCTATTCCACTATTTACTCTAACAGCTAAATAACAAGTAAAAGTAAAATAGAATAAATAGGGAAATAACTGAATATCTCACAACATCTGTTGGGACCCAAATGCCTATCTGCAATGGTTCAAGAACAATGTAACAAATCTTAAGGTTCAGTGATTCCATTCAAATTGGATTTTTATAAGCAAGTTAGGATTCAGAGCTTTGACTGTACTCTTTGGTTCAATTCAACAGTTATTTATTAAGGCCCAGATAATGTGTTTAACACTCTAAAAGAGAAATATAAGATTTTATCCCTGCACTCTGGTAATCTGTAACATTAATTGGATACAGGTATCATAGTGATACAAACAAGTAGGAAAGACATAATATGGGCAAAATATAGTATAATGCATAAGTGTAACCAAATCCAGGAAGAGGAGAAAGCAGTGTAGAGAGCTAAAACAGAATAATTTTACAGAGGAAAAAACTTTTGAATATCTGTAGTTTGGATGTATTTGGAATTTTGATAGTACTAATAGCTACCACTTATTCATTATGTCCCAGGACACGTTTTAAATTCTTTGCTTGTGGTAACTCAAATGATCATCACAAACAACCCTATATAGAAAGTACTGTTATGCCCATATTCAGAATTTTCCAAGCTGGAGATGGTGGTTTGGGTCACAGTGGTGGCGGGGTCAGATTTTAGATACATTCTGAAAGCAGAGCTCATAGGATTTGGTGGACACTTGCATGCAGGTTGGTCAAGATAGGATTCAAGGGTAACATTAAGAATTTTGTTGTGGACACCTGAAAGAAATGGAGCTTCCATTTAACTAAATAATGTGAAAAATTGCAAGAAGATCAGGTTAGGCTACAAGATTTGATATAAGTTTAATTGTCATATGTTAAGCTTAAGATGTTTATTAGACATCCTCATAAATATCAAAGAGACAGCTGGATATATGTAAGTCACAGCTTAGGAGAGGATCTTGATTAGAGATATACATATGGGAGTGATTAAGAGTAATTTGTTAGCTCTTCTTCACACTTGCTCACAAAAGGTATCTTTTCCTCTGTTCTTTTCCCAGCCCACTTTCTTTCTAATGCCACTTCTGTGGACAACCTCAGCCACTCCCATGACCTAAATATCAGTTTGACACAAATGGATCTTACTGGTGGAGGCGGGAAATGGCATAAGCCAGATGCCAACATAGTATCATAGACCCACTGCTGATAGCGCCCAACAGAGGGCGCATCCAGCAGATGAAGGGACTCAGTCATTTAATGACTGACTCTGCTTAAGGCCACAGAAAAGTGTTTTCAAATTAACAGAAATAGGATGACTTTGTCTTTCTGGCTCACCTTCACATCCCTAGTACATAGAATATGCCTGGCACATGGTAGGTTTTCGATAGTTACTTGTTGAATTAATGAGTAGGACAGAGGTAGACAGAGAAATAGAGAAAAAGCTGGGGCTTAGCAAAATGAGGTAAGACCAGGGAGGCCAGGGCTGGTTGATGAGGGCTATGGTTAACAGTACTGACTGCTGCAGGAGTGGGAGAAGTTGCAGTGAGGAATCTATTGGTGAACTAATAAATAGAAATTTCTTTCAGGAACTAATGTGAATTATAGGTATTTATAGGCATCTGCTCACATGAGTCACTTGGAGGAATGATGTCTGAAGAATCACTGGAAAGCAATTTTAGAGCAATGGATGGATGGACTGATGGAGAGAGAGAGAGATTTAAAATGAAGTTCATTATACTTGAAACCAGAATATCATCATATGGAAGTCACTTTTAGGGGAAAGTACCCTAAACAGTCAATTTCATACTTTTCATATTATCTTATATGTTTCTATCTCTGAAACTATATTGTTTTAACTTTAAGATACCATTTTTCCCCTTATGGAAACATTTTTACTAAGGCAGTACTGGCAAAATTTGAAGCAAAATTCTAAAAGTTTCTGAATATGTTAATACAAACTTTAAAATAGAAGAAATAATTTCAGATTAATATTTGTATATATATCTAAAATCAACATATTTTAAATTCTACCTTGGTTAAGAGTTTTAAACTCATGAAGGTGTTTTTGAAGTTACTCTTTGGTATAAATAGGACTAAAGATGCCGGTAAATTATAGGCATCCTTATTTTTTAATTCCATGCTGAAGTTTAAACAACTACTGGATTGAATTTTATATATTGTGTGAGATGCCCACTGATTTTCATGAACACAGAGAAAACAAAACAGAAATTATACTATTTTAAGTACTAGAGATCATACTGACACTCTGTATCATATTTCTGAGACAAAGAATTTAGTGGAAGGTAAGAAACAACATTGAAATTTCAATAATTTTTTTAAGTTTATTTTCATCTTGTTTGCAATAAGTTCAATTTATCAAATACCACCATCCCCTCTTCCAGCCCTTTTCAATTTCCATAGTATCGACGTTGACATTTGTACAAATAGGTTTACCGTTTAGGTGGATAAAAGCATGCTCTGTAATGAAACATTCTGACAACAAGGGAGTAGTTGCTGCTTTACATTAAACAGAAGAAAAACTGAACAGCAAAAATCTGTCCCTTATGATAGAGAAGAGAACAGAGTGAAGAGTTACTTGAGGCCTTTATCTCAACCTGATTAATTGGGAAAAAAGGTCCCTTGTTTGGGTCCCTTGATACATGGTCTATAGTATTCAGTTTCTCTTTTTAACCCATTGAAGGCACTTCTTACCCATACTTGAATAAACAAAGTACTTCTAGGTTCAAATTGTTTGTGTTATGAATCCCTTTTAAAGACCAATTTCTCTCTAAAGGGAGACTTGTGTTTTTAAATATCATTTGTCTCCAAGTTCGGGCTTTTCATGTCTGTCTTATCAAGGGACTCTTATTTAAACCATTAGCTTTCCAACTATAAATCTGACTTATAACAGTGTAGTTCATAATCTTTTTTTCAAACATATTTATTTATTTATTTGAGAGACAGAGAGACAGAGATAGTGAGAGAAGGCATGAGTAGGAAGGAGAGGGAGAAACAGGCTTCCCATTGATCAGGGAGAGTGACGTGGTGCTGGATCCCAGGACCCCGGGATCATGACCTGAGCTGAAGGCGGAGACTTAACGAACTAAGCCAGCGACCCAGGCACCCCAGTTCCTAATTTTCTGTTTTTCCTTATTTGACATAACTGGACTTCATCTTCCAGTTGTGAAAGTTACTATTTTTATCTCTATTAACAGTGTATAAATAACAGTCTTATTTAACTGACTTGATTCCATAAAGCTGAGTTACAAGAATGCTATTTTAAAATATTAAGGACTTAAACTATACACAGCCATGTACAAATGCCTTCCAGGAATTAAAGTTTCCTTTCGCAGGGATAGTGACTAACATGCATCTTACCCAACTGAGAGAGAGGGTGGGGCGGTCATGTCAAAAGTAAAAGAAAAAATAACTAAAAAGTGGTTACTTTGTGATTTTGCTATCATGTTTTCAGGTACTATAAGGAATTATTCAGGGATAGAAATGAAAATAATATATTCTATACTGATCCTAGGAATTTTTTTTATCACCATAGCAACTACAGGGACTATGATTTCATTTTTAGAGGGTCAGAAGCTATAAAGATCACTTATTTCTAGACAAACTAGAAGAGTAAAAAGCTATAAAAGATCTCATCTTTGGCTTTAAACTGTGAAAACTGCTACAGAATTTTCTTTGGTGCATGTACCATTTTTCTGTGTGCAGTGCCTCAGGGACAAGAGCATGTGTAGGGACTTTAAAAAGGATTTCCTGGACTCCAGCCAATTTTGACAACATTCTCTGAAAATACACCAAGGAGCTATTATCTAGATATCCAGGGAGTGTGACATCCCCTGCCCCAGTTTTTGCTTTTTGCTTTTCTCATTTAAGATAGAAAATTTTCCTGTCTTTGCAACATGCTGCCCAGCATTGCTGAAACTGTTTATAACTCAATTCTGAGAAACTCTACCACTTTCTAGAGAACTGGGAGTTCTCCAGAGATTTGGATTAAAATCAGGAAGTTTTGCAAGCTCACATCCTCCAAGTGAGAATGCATGTACCTATTGTGTGTGTGTGTGCATATGTGTGTACATGTGTGTGTACACACTCATATAAACATGCCCCACATCAAAGCCAGAAACAGATGACTTTTATTCTGATGGGGAAGATCCTCCTTCCCTTCTCTTGCCCTTTATCCACCTTGGACATCACAGCTATTTATTTTAAGTAGGTGGGCTCCCAATGTACAGGGAAATGTGCCTGGTTGCCTCAGCGTAAATTTAAGTAATCAGGCTGTCTATCACCTGGATTTTGGTATCAAATGGAGGGATTGTCAGAGTTCTGGATTGTTGCCCTTGGGCTGGCAGCCACACTAAAATGGAGTCGATGACTTACATCAGTAGGACATGAGCGGTAGTGAAATCAGGCAGCCCAGGTAAATCGAATTCACAGAAACAGCAAAGAAGTCACGTTGGTACCTGTTCCTAGCACCCAACCTAATCAAGCTAGCAGGCTAACCCTAACCATTCTACCCAACGCTGCAGGCTCAGAGCTCTCAGAAGATTGTAATGCAATTTTGCCAGGTGAATAAAAGAAAAGAAAGCATATGAAATGACGGTTTGACTACAGTGACTTCTAGGGCATTGATAACATATACCATATCCATTCTGTCTTTTTAAAATTTCTGTTGCATTATCGGTTTTGTTTTAATTAGTAGTAAAATTTTCCTCAGTAACAAGTGTTTTATGTCAAATAAAGTGAACTGCAGTGTAGTACTAAGCCATTTTCAATTTTGTAGTGAAAGAGGATGACAGTGGAAGACTGTTTGCTCTGTCCAGATTTTTCACACTTTGAAGATAGTGGAATTGCTCCAGATAAGATCACCCAAATGACTTCCTGAATTGCCAAGTTGCCTATTCACTCCTGTTCCCAGCTGCACTTGGCTTGTTGGCAGTTCCCTCTCCCCTTCCTGATGCTCTTCCTTCTCTTCGTTGTGAAATACTTTGCTTTTCTGGCTCTCCTCCTAGGTCTGATGACAATTACTCTTCAGGCATATTCATCTTCTTCCTCAGCTGTTTCTTTCCATGGAGGCTCATCCTTAGCCAACCATTCCTCTCACTGTTTTATTCTAACAAACTTCTCTGAGCAACTTGACCACCTCTTGTGCAATTAAATAACACCTAGGGGTGTTATTCCAGTGATTAGCTATTCTGTATGTAACACTGGTAGAACATAATTTTAACCCTTATTCCTCAAGATAAATAATCTTGTGGTTTATTTCTATGTTAGTGTGCCCTCCTTCCCCTCACACGGTAATACGTGACCTGTCAGATAAATATTATTACCACAGGCTTAAATTGAGTTGCTTAAAAAAATAATGAAGGCTCCCTATTGTAAGGTGTACACAAACTTGAAGACAACATCCTGGAATTTTAGAAACAATCCCCTTTCCTCCCACTCTCTGTCTCTTTCTCTCTCTGAAATTATTCATATCACCCATAACCATAGTGTTTTACCCAGTCTCTACCTGGGAAGACAGATGCTTTTTTTTTTTTTTTGATCCTAACAGAAGCACTGACTTTTACCCTTACAACTGATATTTTCTATATCCTTACTTGCTTCTACAGCTTCGTCCTCCACCAGGTCATGTCTTCATGCACCACAGCCATGAAGTCTTAGAATGATGCAGGAAAACCTCCTAATATCTGCCCCAAACCTCCTTCCTGATGCTCTATGTGACTTGTAGAGTTTGTTCAAGACTACCTCCTAGGAAGCTATAGGCTCAGCAACAGCCCCTCACTATCTGGTCTAGTCTCCATCTCACGCATGGTTAAAATCCTCCCCAATTTTTTTGAAAGTAGGAAAAAACTTTCCTTTTATTGGTACTTATTAAGGTTTTGTATTATATTTATCTATTCTGATGGAAACCCAAGACCTATGGATCAGAGAACACATCATTAATTACTCAAGAGCATCTTAGCACTAGTGCACATGCCCCAAATCCCCATGGGGCAGTGCTGAGAGAGCTGCGAATTTATCTATGTATGCAGAACTCACACCAAGGGAGAGAGTCCCCAAATTTATGGATAACAGAGTTTATGCAAGGCAGCTGGGATATCTGACAGAAAAAGTGAAACAGAAACAGAGACCTTTGGTCAAGGGGGTAAAAAACCTGTCCAGAGAGAGGAAAGGTCTAGGTCTCTTATCTTCAGATATAAATTGGCACATAAGCAAATGGATCTGGGAAAAGTGTTTCCAGGTCTTTCTGGTACATTGCTCTAGTCTGAACACTAAGGTATGTTTGCTATTCAGTCATCTTTAACCCAGATGATGGTGCTCTTTGCTTAGAAAGCTCAGACCATGCAGAAATGTGAAAAGAGGAGCACCTGGGTGGCTCAGGCAGTTGAGTCTCTGATTCTGGATTTTGGCCCAGGTCATGATCTCAGGGTTGTGAGATTGAGCCCCATGTTGGACTCCACACTGGGTGTGAAGCCTGCTTAAGAATCTCTTTCTCTCTCTCCTTCTGCCCCTACCTTCCCCTGACTTCCATGTAGTCTCCCTCTCTCTCTCTAAAAAAGAAAAAAAAAAGGAAGAAAAGAGAGAGAGAGAGAGAGAGAGAGAAAAGGAAAAAGGAAAAAGGAAAAGAAATGACAATAGTCACCGTCTCATTAGTCTGCAAAATCTGATGCCAGCTGCCTATTGGATATCTACAGGCTATGCTCCAAGGCTTCTCAGTATGATCATATGCAAAACTGAACTCAGCACTTACACACAGAGAACCTGTTTATCCATCTGAAATCCTTTTACCCAGTGACACTACTATTCATCCAGGTGCACAGGCCAGAAGCTTGGGAATAATTTGAGTCTTTCCTCTTCTTCACTCAATACACAGTCATAAAGTTCTGCCAAGTTTTCTTCCTAACCAACTTTCTCAATCCAACTCCGATGTGAATACCAACAAGATACTTAATTATCTTGATGGTTTCAAAAAAAATAATTTATTTTCAGTGCTCCACAATTCATTATATATGCACCACACCCAGTGCTCCATGCAATATGTGCCCTCCATAATACCACCACCAGGCTCACCCAACTTCCCACCCCTCTCTCCTTCAAAACCCTCAGTTAGTTCCTCAGAGTCCACAGTCTCTCATGGTTCATCTCCCCCTCCAATTTCCCCCAACTCCCTTCTCCTGTCCATCTCCCCATGTCTTCCATGTTATTCCTTATGCTCCACAAGTAAGTGAAACCATATAATTGACTCTCTCTGCTTGACTTGTTTCACTCAGCATAGTCTCTTCCAGTCCTGTCCATGTTGATAGAAAAGTTGGGTATTCATCCTTTCTGATGGAGACATAATACTCCATTGTATATATGGACCACATCTTCTTTATCCATTCGTCCATTGAAGGGCATCTTGGTTCTTTCCACAGTTTGGCAACTGTGGAAATTGCTGCTATGAAAATTGGGGTACAGATGGCCCTTCTTTTCACTACATCTGTATCTTAGTTGTAAATACCCAGTAAGTGCAATTGCAGGTTAAAAGGGAAGCTCTATTTTTAATTACTTAAGGAATCGCCACAGTGTTTTCCAAAGTGGCTTTACCAACTTGCATTCCCACCAACAGTGTAAGAAGGTTCCCCTTTCTCCACATCCTCTTCAACACATGTTGTTTCCTGTCCTGTTAATTTTGGCCATTATAACTGGCGTAAGGTGGTATTTCAATATGGTTTTGATTTGAATTTCCCTGATGGCTAGTGATGATAAACATTTATTCATTTATTCATTTGTTTGTTAGCCATTTGTATGTTTTCATTGGAGAAGTATATGTTCATGGCTTCTTCCCATTTTTTGATGTGAGTATCTGTTTTGTGTGTGTTGAGTTTGAGGAGTCCTTTATATAACTTGGATATCAGCCTTTTGTCTGTACTGTCGTTTGCGAGTATCATCTCCCATTCCATGGGTTGCCTCTTTGTTTTGCTGACAGTTTCCTTTGCTGTGCAGAAGCTTTTGATCTTGATGAAGTCCTAAAAGTTCATTTTCTCTTTTGTTTCCTTTGCCTTTGGAGACGTATCTTGAAAGAAGTTGCTGTGGCCAATGTCAAAGAGGTTACTGCCTGTGTTGTCCTCTAGGATTCTGATGGATTCCTGCCTCACATTGAGGTCTTTAATCCATTTCAAATTTATCTTTGTGTATGGTGTAAGAGAATGTTCTTCTACACATAGCTGCCCAATTTTCCCAGCATCATTTATTGAAGAGACTATTTTTTCCACTGTATATTTTTTTCCTGATTTGTCAAGGATTAGTTGACCATAAAGTTGAGGGTCCATATCTGGGCTCTCTGCTCTGTTCCTCAGGTCTATGTGTCTAGACAGTAGGTTCCAGGGGGATTATTTGTACTCCTTTCTTGCTTTTGTATATATTTGAAATTTTCCATCACAATTACTAGATGAATCATGGCTTCCCATGAGTTACTGACTTGCATTCAGAATCTCTAAAGCACATTATTAAACATCTCTAGCCTCTGTTTCCTGAACCATCTTCTTCTAATCCTCTACATTTCCAAAAAGTCAGCCAAATATGACTTTTCATCTTCCCTTTATTTGCATATGTGTTACCTAGTAAGCATAATGCCCTTCTCACTTTAACTACTCAGCTATGTACACTCCAAATTGCACTTCCTTCATGAGTTCTTTCCTCAATGTATGACCAAATATGGTATATGATTCAGTCCTTCTTTGATCTTCCATAAAAGAATAGACTTAGAATGCTCATCAAATTCCTTCTTGTCATCTAGCTGGGGCTTATACAGTATTATTTCTTCCTTCATTTCTCCAAACCACACCCTCTCTATCTACCACAATAAGGTCCATTTCAAACTTCTTAAAAACAAACAAATAAAACTGTGCTTCACATACCTTTGCTTCCTTTGTATTGATCCTGGTGTATGGTAGAATTCAAAAATGTTTGCTCAATTGACATGTCTATAACAATTCAGATGAGCAAAATGATCAAATTCATACTAGTAAGACTAACCAAATATATACTTTTTAGCATTTTTTAAAAAAATCAATATTATTAAAGATGTGTATTGCATAATGAACTTGTGTGGGGTTTTTTTAGGTTTTTTTCCCTTAAATATAATACAGATGAAAATTTTTGAATTAACTTATAGGATACAGTAGTTTCTTCATTTATTCAACAAAATACGTTGAGTAACTTACCATGTGCCATGAATAAGTTTAAGTTCTGAGAACCCAGTAGAAATTTAGACAGACAACATTTCCTATACTTATAGGGTCTAGTCTAGTAGTGTAGAAAGACTGGTAGATATATAATTTAATGTTAGTCATAAATGTCAGGAAGAAAAATGAAGAATACAGGGAATACAAAATTGTTAGTCCTTCTATTTAAAATAGAGTGGTAGAGAGGGCTCTTCTTAGATGAGAAAGAAGTGAGAGTACTAGTCATATAAATGTCTTGGAGTGAAAGAATATTTTTGGCAGAGAGAACAGCAAGTACAGGAGAAACCTGGAAGCAAGAGAATGCTTGGCATTCTTGAGAAACACAAAAAGGTTAATGAGGCTGAAACATTCTAGACTCAGAGGAGACTAAGAAAAGTAAGATCAGAAAGGTAGACAACATACAACCAACGTACAGCCAAGTCATTTAGAACTTAATAGGTCATGGTAAAGATGATGACCTTGATGAGGAGCCATTGGAGGATTTTGAACAGAGTAGGAATATGACTGATTTATGTTTTGAAAAAAATCTTTTTGGCTCTTGTATGGAGAACTGTAAACTGTAAAGACCAGGGAAGCAGTGGACAAGAAGGTGGAAGAAAAACCAGGAAGAGTTCAGGTTACAGAAGCCAAATGAAGATAGAGTGTTAAGATGGAGGGAGTTATATATCACATTTTGATGAGGACTGTGAATTAACCAATGAAACTGAACATGTTGAAATCACTGGAATTCAGTGATGATGATTTTAATAAGTCAGTAATTAAGAATTGCAGGACTGTAGTGTATAATGGGCTGATATCCAAGTTCTATAAAGAACTTCTCAAACTCAATACTCAGAAAACAAATAATCAGGTCAAAAAATGGGCAGAAGACATGAACAGACACTTCTTCAGAGAAGACATACAAATGGCTAACCTACACATGAAAAAATATTCATCATTTTTAGCCATCAGGGAAATTGAAATCAAAACCACATTGGGATACCACCTTACACCAGTTAGAATGGCAAAAATTGACAAGACAAGTAACAACAAATGTTGGAGATGCTGTGGAGAAAGAGGAACCCTCTTACATTCTTGGTGGGAATGCGGGTTGATACAGCCACTTTAGAAAACAGTGTGGCAGTTTCTCAAAAAATTAAAAATAGAGCTACCTTATGCCCAAGCAATTGCACCACTGGGTATTTACTTCAAAGATACAGATGTAGTGAAAAGAAGGGCCACATGAACCCCAACATTCATAGCAACAGTGTCCACAATAGCCAAACTGTGGAAAGACCCAAGATGCCTTTCAACAGCCTGAAGGATAAAGAAGATGTGGTCCTCATATACAATGGAATATTATTCAGTCATCAGAAAAGGTGAATACCCAACTTTTGCATCAACGTGGATGGGACTAGAAGAGATTATGCTGAGTGAAATAAGTCAAGCAGAGAGAGTCAAGTATCACATGGTTTCACTTGTGGAACATAAGGAATAACATGGAGGACATTAAAAGAAGGAAGGGGAAAATGAAGGGGAAAATTGTAGGGAGAGATGAACCATGAGGGACTATGGACTCCACGAAACAAACTGAGGGTTTCAGAGGGGAGGGGGTTGAGGAATGGGTGAGCCTGGTAATGGGTATTAAGGAGGGCATGTATTACATGGAGCGCTATGTGTTAGACACAAACAATGAATCATGGAACACTACATCAAAAACTAATGGTGTATTCTATGGCAACTAACATAACATAAAAAAAAACGAAGGAGAAGAATTGAAGGGTTGATCTATAATAGCCAAATTACGGAAACAGCCCAAATGCCAAATGTCCATCAACTGATGAATGGATAAAGAAGAGGTAGTATGTGTGTGTGTGTGTGTGTGTGTGTGTACATGTATATACATATATATGGTATAAAAAATACCATACATATATATGGTATAAACGTGTACTCCAGAGCCCATATATATATACATGTATACTCACATACTCTTTCTCTCACACAATGGAATACTACTCAGCCATAAGAAAGAATGAAATCTTGCCATTTGCAATGATGTTGATGGAGCTGGAGGGTATTATGCCAAGTGAAATAAGTCAGTCTTTGAAAGACAAATACCATATAATTTTACTCATATGTGGAAGAAACAAAACAGATGAATATAAGGGAAAGTATAAAAGGGAGAGGGAGGCAAACCATAAGAGAGACTCTGAACTATAGACAACAACAGGGTTGCTAGAGTGGTGGTGTGGGTGAGTTAAATGAGGAGATGAGGATTAAGGAGGGCACTTGCTGTGGTAAGCACTAGGTTTTACATACAACTGAAGATTCTCTAAATTCTACCCCTAAAGTGAATATTATATAATATGTTAACTCACTAGAATTTAAATAAAAACTTGAAATACAAAAAAAAAGAATTACAAGGCTATTGTTATTTCTGAGGTTTATAAATTTTCTTTTATCTCTTTTCATAGACAGCTGATACATTTCTGATGTATTTCAAATTTTCTATATCACAGAACATAAAAGACAACTTGCAACAAATCTCAGGTCGGATTGACATCATACACAATAAGAAGACAGCAGCATTGCACAGTGCCACCCCAGCAGAAAGGGCAAAGCTCCAGGAAGCTCTCTCACGGCTCGATGTCCAATGGGAAAGAGTTAACAAAATATACAAGGACCGACAAGGGTAGGTAACACTTTTATTTTCCTAAATTACTATACCTGTTTTCAGAGAAAACTCTGAAGTTCATTTCAGTGTTCTCCATGGAAAGGTAGGGACGAAGAAAGGAAGAAGTGTTATTATCATTGGGAAAAGGTAAGTGAAGTGAGAATCAATAATGGTGAATAGACTAATAATCTGAATTCTAGAAATTATTCTGTACTGGGGTTAACATTATGTTGGGGCACACTATATTACTTTCTAAAATTTCATGTAATGTCAAATAGGTTTTGTCATTTATTGAGGTGGCTCCAACAACTGTACAGTATAAAGTACCTATCTTTGGTCAAATCTGTGTCCTATATATTTATAGCAAACTGATATTTAGATTAATATGTTTGAAATATAAGCTATCAGTGGAAAGTTGATTTTCACTTATCAGTTGTATTTTGAAGGTTTTGTCATTTAATTGAGGAGGCTTAAACAACTGTACAGTATAAAATGCATATCTTTGGTCAGATCTGTGTCCTATCTATTTATAGCAAATTGATATTTAGATTAATATGTTTGAAATATAAGCTATCAGCAAAAAGTTGATTTACACTTACCAGTTCTATTTTGTTTTAGATTACCAGTTCTATTTTGAAGGTGATATATAACATATTGCAGTCCCTCAACTATTTTTGCTATGAGTAATTTGTTGATTTAAAATAATTTTTTAGGGCTTGCCTTAATTAACATACATAGCTTGTAACCACATTTTCAAAAATTCACATATTCTTTAGCCTCACATGACAAGAAGGTAGAATGTTGTTTTCTTTTCCTATTTTAGGTTAAAAGTAATGGAGTTCTAATGATTTAAAACAATCTGTTTTAATGATTATAGTTCTAAAGATTGACAGTGTTCTTTATTATTCTCAAAGAAAACCATTTTTAATAATTCCAGGGGACGTCCCTCTTAACTGTCTTATCTGTCCATTTCTAAATATCCTTACTTCCACTTTAGTTCTTTATTTACTATAGTAGGTTTCTAAACTGATACTTACAGCAGAAATCTCCATTAATTCTAATAATCATCCCCATTTTGTTCCCAATTATCTTTCATCCAGGGTTGTTTTTCTAAGATCTAAGAACTTTAGTACCATTATTTCATTCTCCTTAGAATTAAGTCCAGATTCCTTTATTGGACATTTAAGGCCTTCACATGACCATCGTCCTTTTGTTCAGTCTCATGACTTATCAGTCCCCGCCTGTCCTACAACCTCTCCAAAGTCTGTTCTACCAAAACACCTTTGAGACAGTAATAATGGCTATATTGCTATTGTTTTCATATATGATTCATGTATGACCATGTATTACTCAGCCATTACCATAATATGGTGGTATATAAAGCTGTACTCCAGAACCCAGTGACATAAAACAAAAAGGATTTATTTTCATGGTCATGGGTCTTTAAGTTGCCTGTGGTTTGGCTGACTAAGGCTGGGCTCATGGGCAGCTGTTTCAAACTGTAGGATAGCTGAGGCAGGCTCTGAGATATGCATCAGGTTAAGGTCTGTTCTGTCTCTTTCTCCTGAGCCTAAAATGCAGGGTCAGTGGCATTCTCTTCTCATGACAGATCTCCAGACGATGGACCAGATGTAAAACTCCTTTGTGGACCTGTGCTTATATTACAGGCCACTTCTGGCCTGGGCCCACATTAAATTCACTCCCATTCCACTGGCCAGAGAAGGCCTGACCTCAAGAGAGGGGCAAAATAGTCTCTTTCTACAGTGGGAAGGGAAGAAGAGTGACTACCTGTTGAAAAATAAGCCAAACTATTGTTGATATTTAATGATTAATAATAAAGAAATGTTTACAGCTAGAAATGACCTTAGTGGTTTTATCCTACTTCATTGTTTTACAGAGGACACTATATTACAAAGGTATTAAATGACTTACCCAAATACATATTAAATAGCACATCTGCATATTTCCATTTCACCAAAATATTTAGCTCTAATAGGTTTGCGTAGTGTATACCCACAATAAGTTACAAATATGAGAAAATGCATTAGACTCTTGACATTCATAAGGCATAGGTTCTGGGACCATCATTAATCACCAAATTCATGAATGCTATAATGGCAAAACTTTTATTAAATGTCATAAAGTAAAATAGACATTACTTTTTAGGTGAGGACAAGTAAAGAATTAAAAGCCAGACTTATCTGTGACTGCTCACTCATTATCTAAAAGACTTGCGTTCATACCTTGTCTTCCCGCAAATAGAATTTCAACATGTGTCTTGTCTTAGTAAAGTTGCGAATCTCCAAAATACTAAAAGTGGATTTTTTTCCCTGTGGGAACACAAACAGTAAACACAATGAATATTTAATTCATGAATCCTGTGTATCTATGTACTGATCCATGTATATGGATAGATACACAAATATGTAAAATAAATATTTAAGTTTTGGGGAAATTAACATTGCTGCTAAATTCTGTTGTTATCTAATTCTTGGTGGGTACTCACTGCTTTCAAAAGATACCTGCAGAAAACATGTGAACATAAAGAGATAATTAACCTAAGATCCACCTAGTATTAGAGAAACATACTCCATTCTTTCTTTCAACAAACGTTTAAGGAGTACCAGATACTCTGTTGTCTTTACTTACTTTCTTTTTTTTAAGATTTTATTTATTTGACAGACAGAGATCACAAGTAAGCAGAGAGGCAGACAGAGAGAGAGGAGGAAGCAACTCCCTGCTGAGCAGAAAGTCAAATGCGGGGCTTGATCCCAGGACCCTGAGATCATGACCAGAGCTGGAGGCAAAGGCTTTAACCCACTGAGCCACCCAGGCACCCTTCACTTTCTTTCTGACACCAGCTTTACTATTCCTTAAATGGTTAATGAATTTGCGCCATTTTCAGGAAATTACTCCCCAAGCCTAAGAGGATAGCACAGTACAAATGAGATAATAAAAATGAAAGCAGTTTCTAGACTACACATTGCTGTACAGCCATAAGATGGCATTATTGTGTAGCAACACAGTTCTTATCTGACATCAAGTAAGTGATTTTTTTAAAAAATCACTATTCCTTTTTGGAATCCCATTTAGTCAGATACTTTGGGATGGCTCACCCATACACACAAGTAGTTAAATTCAAGGTGATTCTGAGCTTTAGATCTGATGTAAAGAGGACATGAGAGTAAGAGTAGTGATTCTTACAATAGTGAATTTTTAGATCAAAATGAAGTGTCATAAAATGGGGAAAGAAGGGTGAGGACATTAAAAAAAAATCAAATGCCAGTACCAGTGATATTTCAGAAGATAAGAAATAGGAGGATAGTGCTACAGACAAGAAGCCAGATGCGAAGAAAATACATATTTTGTGAGTCCATTTATAAAAAACTCAAAAACGGGCATATTGGGGAGTTAACAGTCAGATATAGTTGTTACCTTTATGAAGAGTAGTGATTAACAAGAGCAGATCTTTTGATCTGGATGTTGTTAGCATTGATATATTCCTGTTAAGATAGTTTATGTAATTATGCACTTGTGATTTGTACTCTTTTCTCTGTATATGCTATACTTGAATGAATTTTACACTTAAATTTTTTAAATAATACATAAATTCTTTTTTTTAAGTACAAGAAGGACCTAACCTCAAAATTAAAAAAAAAAAAGTGTATCTTACAGAAGAGCATGTTACGTTGTTGTACTTTTGGCATTACACCATGGACTCTGAACATTTTCTAATTGACCAGTACCTACTCTCAGATAAGTATGTGGGCACTACTGCTCTAGAGAAAGATTTTCCAATGTTACCACCATCATGCTGGGACCACGGGGCCACATGTTGATAAGATGCTGGGGGATAGAGAGCAGGAAGATGCTTCCCCAGGGATTTCTCCTTTGTTCAATTCCCTTAGTGCCAAGTCCAGAAAACTAAAGCACTCACAGATTCTTGCTGCCATTTGTACTGCATGAAGGAAAATGAGACAATGAAAGAAATGAAAGGGGAGAAAACAGGAATAGAAACCAAAGAAATCTGATTTGAAGAGAAAGTGCCTTAATCATCTCTGTATTCAGACTCTAGGGAATGAGCATGTAATTCTGCAAGCCCACTCCTAATGCAAGTTTCTCATAAGCATTTTCTCTCACTTGTGATTTTTCTACTGAGACATTCAGTAAATATTTTTCTCTCATGTCAAGGTGAGGGAAATAACCCCATACTCCTCACAGAGGGAAAGAATAATACACTAATCCTCATGTCACCACCATACAATTTTATCCTCTAAAGTGGAAGCTAGAGGGACAGATGCATATTCTGGGAGCTTTTCCAGAATTGTTTGTTCCTAAATGAGACATTCAGCTATTGCAGCATTAGCAGCCTCTTCTATTTGTCACAGAGCCATATGTAGTTGGGAAGATACATGATAAGCACATGCAGGATCCTGACGACTCAGGGAAGATTAACACTGCAGCCTTAGAATTAGTCTCTACTAAAGGTAAAGATTTTCATGCAAGATTGGATTTTCATATTCCCCTTCTCCCGCCAGGTATAAGTATACATACTAATACATGATTCTACTGGTAGTTTTTGAACTTGGGAGAATTAAGGAGAGCTTAAAAAAAAAAAAAAACCTAAACATGGGAAAGTCTTTTTGTATCTTATTCCAGAATCAATGTTGTATGGACCAGGGAAAGAATTCTCATGCATTTATTCATGGGACTGATACAGACAAAGATGTGTTAAATTGAAGAAGTAAAATTTTCTATTTGTGGCCCACTTTTTTTCTACTGTGGGCCATGATGTATGGAGAAGGCTTCTGTTTCGGTTCTTCACATCAAGATCTTTTTAAAAGAAAATCCTTATTTATTAAATCATTGATTTGATAGAATTCATTTTTAAAACTTAGTTATCTATGTAAAGACAATAACACATTATTTATCTCTCCATATGTATCAGAAAATATTCCTATTCATAGATACACAGGCAAATTCACCAATTTACCTAAGCATTTTAGAAATATTTTTTAAATATTTTAAAGTTTACTGTTAACCTTCAAGCTTTTCCAAGTTAAGTATCTTGTTTGCTATCTGCTTTTTCTACATCAATTTTTCTGATTTATTTTATTAGGTCCTGGATATCAAAAATCATGTCAATTTTGCTTGCCTGTATGATGCCCAGTATAGCACTGTGATTAATAAATACTCTTTGAAGATAATGATGATGATGAAACTATAATTTGACAGCACTGACATTTCATATATGCCAGAAATAGATAATCAGAACTTTAAGAAAGGCAGCTTTCTTCCTGCCTTATCATTTTATGTAGTCAGCATCCAGCACACTTCACCTCTACACTGTCTCCTCTGCCCTCTGTTCTCTCTTGTGTATTTTAGTTTAGGGGCTAAGCCTCCTGAGTATCACCTTCTCTTTTATTCTGCTCTGTTTGAGTGTATGTATTTCTTCCTGGGCTCTGTAGAGTTTAAACCAATCCCTACATATTGTGAATATCTTTCACTGTCCAGTTGTTGCACTTTGCATAGCACCGAGAGGGCAATCGCAAGCCAAATAGAGGAGGTTTTGTTTGCACCCCACAGCCTGAAATGAAGTATATGATTTGACTGATGATGCCAGTTACATGGAGGTTTTACCACCAGAGACAAACTTTAAGCCACAAAGGATTAATCCTGTATAGTTGGTGTTCAGAGGTATTTAATGTCCATGCATTCCTACTTACCAGTCTCATTAAAACAAACTAATTATCAACAAACTATACCCTTATCTCATAACTGTTATTTTGAAACTCTGTTTAAAACATGAATCATTCAGTACTGTGTACCATTTGAATTAGATACCTAAACTAGTCCTTGATTGTAGATTTTTTTTAAGCTTTTCTTTAAATTCTAGTTAGTTAACATACAGTATAATGTTCCCTTGCTTACTTATAACCTCTTCTGAATTCTTCTTTGTTGGCAACGGTTGGCAAAGGAATAGAATGGAGGATATCTGTTGTAATTATTTAAGGAAAGGGCTTTTTGAAATGCATTAAATATAAGTCTGTTTCTACCTATCAGCGTCTCTTCTGTATGTTCCTATTGCTATTTCAAAGCACTCCAGAGTTGCAGAGTGATTTGCTTTTTATAATAGTCATTTCATACAGGATCATTTGCCTTATATCTTCAACATTTTAAGATTCTTATAAATCTTTACAGTTCACATCAAGGTTAGTTTAAAACTTGCTTCAAATAAGAAATTGACTAGATATAAAATTCATATAATCTTAGAGCTAACCAAAGATCAATATCCTGAATCTTTTTCTCAAAGTAATTGAACATTTTTGTTTTCTGGGGATAGCTGTATACACACATTCCCATTCCTCCCCATAGATGATTCTATTTCTTCAGTGTACAGGGGCTGTAGTTGGCTTCTTTGTTATTTAAATAAACTTGTATTTTCATTACTGTCAAAGGGAAAGGGTTCTAATATAGAAACCAATTTTATGACTATGGGACTAGCCTCATTTTGGAAATAAGGCCACTATTTAACTTTACTTGTTGTGTGTTTCTTGGTTTTGTTATATCACACATTTCCCTTCTCTAAATATACATTTTTTCCCTTCTAAATGGAATGGACAAGTTTTGGAGGAAAGCAAAACTGTGCTAAATATAATCTTTCCAGAAAGTCTCTTTATCAATTAGAGTTTGTTTTGGCTTCACTAAGATAGAAGCATTTTTTTCTCCTTAAAAATGTAGGATTATGGGGCATCTGGGTGGCTCAGTGGGTTAAGCCGCTGCCTTTGGCTCAGGTCCTCGTCTCAGGGTCCTGGGATCAAGTCCCGCATCGGGCTCTCTGCTCAGCAGGGAGCCTGCTTCCCTCTCTCTCTCTCTCTGCCTGCCTCTCCATCTACTTGTGATTTCTCTCTGTCAAATAGATAAATAAAATATTTTTTAAAAATGTAGGATTATGAAGTCAAGGCAGGTATAATGGCTCTGCTCATTCCTTATTTCTGCTCAGCTATCCTCACGTGGTGGGCTCTCCTTCACAGGTTGTAAGATGGGGTTCCCACCACTTATACATTCCAAGAAGGAAGATGGGAGAAGGGGGAAAGAGTGGCAAAGTATACAAACTAATTGTCTATTAATCAAGGGTCTTGGGAGCTACAACATTTTGGTTATATACCATTGACCAGAAGTCAGTCACACGACCACACCCAAGCTGCAAGGGATGCTGGGAAATGTTACATTTATTCCTGAGTGCTATGTGTTCTGCCAAAAAAGTGTACTCTTATGGAAAAGCAGGAAAATGAATATTTGAAGAGAACTAACAATCTCTTCAACAGTTTTTGCAGAAGTCTATTTTGTTTTGTTTTTTAAGCAGCCCTAAGAAATATATAAAATGGGTGGTTAAGTCTAGAGTTATCTCCTTCCCCTACTCTTTTATCATTTTATGAACTCTGATTTTGGTAATATCTCACTTTGGCTTCCTGAATTCTGCTAACATAAACATAGAAGTTTTACATAATTGTCAATACCTGCTTGTTCTATCCCTCCATGTTCCCAAAACATTTTCTCATTAATGAATTTTTGTCTGACTTTTCCCCTCTTTTCCAACAAAGCCATGGCTTAGCCAAGGAGAGAGATGCATAAGTTTGTTGCCATAGTGCTCCTGGAGTATATATTCCATGACTTTGACTATAGTTGGGTTATTCATAGATTATAGCAGTTTAGATTACTAACACCAAGAATGACCACTAAAAAATAAGTATCTACGACCAAAGCAGAAATTATGACAGTGAACTGAAACTTTAGTACATCTCCTTTTCTGAGCATATGAGATGAGCCTTGTCTAAGATTCAAGACTTTTTTTTAGCCACACCTATGTGCCAGGCATGCATTCAATGTTTTATATATAAGATTGCATTATCAGGAGAACTTCTTTTACAGATGAGGCACTTGAGATTTAGAGGGAATAAATCATGGTCTCAAGTATCCATAGAAAGAATATGCCAGAGCCTCTTTTTTGACTCAAGTTATGAACTCTCTTCTGTTGCATTCCTTGTCTTTTATACATTTCACATAGGATTTCTTGTATTTCTTGTGCTTATCGATTATGTTTTCTTCCAGAGGTCATTCTTCAGTAGCAGTAAGAGGGATACATATAAAAACTCTTTAAAGCCCTTGTCTCTGAAACCACGGTGCTTTAAAGAGATGTTTAGTATTTTGAAGGTAGTATCTTCATATTCATTATCTGTAGAGAAATAGATTGTGATTCTATAAGATGCTTGGCAAAACCAAGTGGTAAAGGATCTTCTGAAGTGATTGAGGAACACTAAAACTTGTTTTTTGGCAAAGTCCTACTCATTATTCAGGACCCAGTGCAAATGCTACCATTTGGAAAACTTTGCTGGTATCAATTATTCCAGCCTCTGTGTTCCTAGAATTCTCTGTTTCTATAGTTTCCTTATTGGTGCTTACTATGAATTTAAAAGTCTTACATCACTGTGTGCAACTCTGTACCATCCAACAGAGTTTTTGTTACTATAGAGCAGCAGAAACTATGCCATACACTTCCTGTCACCCCTAAGCTAAACACAGTATAATTTTATGGTAGCTCTTCAATACATTATTTTCTTTTTTTAATTGAGGAGACCTGACATGTGAATGACAGACTGCTCACTCAAAATAAGGTTCTTGTTTCTTTGGTTAACAAGAACTTCATTCCTATTATAGTTCATTCAACCAAATATTTATGTAGTGTAATTTTCCTCATATTTACTTTCAATTTTCCATAATAATACTGAATTATGACTTTGAAGTATGGATATAGCAATATATGATTAATATGAGGTCTTGATATGTTCTTTATGGTATGTGAGAAAAGTAAACAGTCTCTCATAAGGAAAAATATACCTGTGAGCCACTAAAGTCAACATAACTTCCTGGAAGAAGACAAAAAACTTTTTGTTTTCTGACTTACTTGCTTGTAAGTTATGGGTGTGTGTGTGTGTGTGTGTGTGTGTGTGTGTGTGGTGGGTATTTGTTACCATTATAAAATTCTGATGCCTTAAAAAATCTGCTTACTCTGTGACAATTGCAAATTCTTGCCTGTAAGGCAATTTTCACAAGAATTATTTTCTTATTAGTTTTTAGTTTATCCATGGACAGTCTCAAATTCCTCTTGAAAATATCAGTTTTCTCAAGGGAAAGCTGCCCATTACAAGCTAAAAATGTGGTGTTTGAGAGATTTCTGTTTGAAACAAACATTTTCAGTTTCTTTGTGGTTTCCCAAAATGGTTAGATACTTAGAAAAATAAACAACAGTTTAGATAGGCATTTTCATATTCTTATATTTTAATAATTTGTATATTTGAGTAAATTTAAGATATAGATATAGATATAGTGAATTTTGTCTGCGTAGTTTCTCTTGCATTTCTTCTTCTCTTTTTTTCTTTCTTTCTATTTGTCTTTCCCTAATATTCAAAGATAATGCTAAAAACTAAGGATTGTTATTTCATGCCCTTTGTTTTAAAGTAATTCTGAGGTAATCAGAGATATAATTTTTATGGGTACCTCGCATAAAGTAGTAGCACCACAATTAGGACATAGATGCAACTTCACATTTGTCTTATACCTTTCTCCCTATCTCCCAGTAACGTAAGAGTGACCCAAGGTAACTGTCCACTGGGCCCTTACTAAAGTTTTCCAGTATTGGTCAGTTGCTGTTGCAATAATTGTGTCTAACAAACACACCTGGAATTAACAATAAATCATTATTCTCATGTTCCTGTCTACTTTGAGTCAACTCTACTTCAGTCTTTGGGACTATAGATTGAATGAATACATCTGACCTATTTATTTCATTCTGGGTCCAGGCTGGAAGGGCAGTAGATACTTGGGGCATATTCTTCCATGTCAGATTTCAGAAGTCTCAGAAGGGTAAGTGGAAACATGTGATGCTTTAAAGACCTTGAGTTGGAACTGACACGCTATCTCTTCCATTTACTTCCAATGGTCAAAGCAAGTTACAAGGCAAGCCCAAATTCTAGTAGAGGAATAAACACTGCTTACCATGAAGCCATTCCAAGAGTGATGGTACATAATTCTACTACAGAATAGAGTTAGGAATAACAATTTAAAATATTGCACTACTCTAGTAGATTATTATAGCATCTGTTAAGCATTTTTGATGGTGTGCATACAATTTTCTGAGAATACCCAACTTGTTGATTCCACTTGAAAATGTACCTTGAATTCACTTTTTTGACAGGTTTCATCTCTAATCCAATAGTTCGGGTAACTTTTATTTTGCAAACAAAACAAAACAACAAAAAAACCCTCTTTTAATATTATGAAGCAGAAATTTAAAGACCCTTGAAAAAATAGAATATTGAAACAAACTTGGAATCACAGTTTTATTTACCAACTTGAGCGTATCCTTGTGTTTCGGCACACTTGGAAGTTGGATTTCCAAATAGCATCATGACTTTCCATACCCAGCTGTCTGCTGCTTGAAACTACCATAAGCTGACTATCACGGCTCACAGTATACCCTTGAAGAAGGCCATCTGGTTTATGTCTCTTGGCAAAATTTGTTTAAAAACAAGCAGCTGCATGACAAAGTAAGAAGGAGTCTCTGTCTAGCTGTGGTAAATAAGTAGGTTTGCAATGCACATAATAAAGCATTTTGTAATCCAAGCCAAAATTTCTAAAAGGGAAATCCTTTCCTCACAAATAAAAGAAAAATCCACAGAGCTAAATTGCATGGAATGGACTCTATCAAATTTATATTTCAGAGGCTTAATATTACAAGAAAAATAAAAGTCTATTTGTGATTAGATACACCCTTCTGGTAATAACTAGTTTTTGTATACTTAGATAGAATCCAATGATTGGAAATTATTTTTAATTACATTAGAATTCAAATTTCTTAAAGACCTATTCTTTGAATCATAACATTAGTTGGTATTTAATGAGTTGTTGAATATTCTCTCTTTCCTTCTACTAGGTCGCTGTATATCCTGTTAGACTTACACTGTCTTAAAAAGCATACAGGCTACATTTTTTTTTAAAAGCATGAATTAATTTTCCAGTTCAGTTAAGTATTTTTTTTTTCTTAATGCCATCTATGAGGTAGAGTAGCCATGGCTAAGGATTGATTTTGGTGTTAATAAAAAATTTGAGATTATGAGTGTTGGTTTGGGTTGCTTCTAAAGCAAATCCTGAGACAAAGATTTGAGTTCAGGTTGTTTATTCAGGAGGTGATTCCGGAAGCTGTGGTGCAGTAGTGTGGTGGTAAGCAATGGAAGGGAAAGTAGCTTCTGTGAAGTATTAGCTAGCCAGTCACTACGGTGGGGGACTGGAACTTAATTCCATGGAGAAAGGCTGCAAAGGTATGAGACAGGTACGTCTCAGTCACTTTAAGCAAAAGGCATGCATGTGAACTGTGATGTTTATACTCCAGTTCTTATTAGTCATTTTTAAGAGCCGCTCATTGTGTCCTGCTTTTGAGTGTAGTGTGTTCTCTGCTTCAAAGAAAGTCTTCAGACTAAGAAGTATAGTTAACAATGGCTGTTGGATATAGGCCAGGTCACACTGGAGTGTCAAGAGTGAAGACAGTGCGTGAAGGTCAAGAGGATCTGCTACACTATGGAGGGGTGGTCTTATTCCATTTAATCAGGCCCACTATACTTCCTTACCCAGCTGTTCTCTTTTCTGCTTATTGGCTTGTTTTTGTTGTTGTTGTTGTTGTTGTTGTTTGCTTGCTCTTCTACTGATGTTAACCTTTGCCATTTGTCATTACCTTTGTCATTTCTAACTGTGGTTAGGTATTTGAATTATTGAGTCTTATGCTAAGACTTTAATAAGGACTTTGTTTTTTTTTAAGTGGTATTCATACCAGTTAGAGACACCGTTAGAACTAAAAATTAAAGGTCAGAGACACAGTCCTGCTTAAGTCAAATTCCTGAATGGCATGAAAGATTTGGATTTTCTATCACCAATAAATAAATTCTTTGTTTTTTTTAAGTTAATTCTGGAAAATTTTAGTTGTATTCCCAGTTTATTCCAAGTCTTCTGCAAATTATCTGACACTATAGTTTCTAGCATCAAAGGACAAATTAAAATCATGCTTACTTGGGCGCCTGGGTGGCTCAGTGGGTTAAGCCGCTGCCTTCGGCTCAGGTCATGATCTCAGGGTCCTGGGATCGAGTCCCGCATCGGGCTCTCTGCTCAGCAGGGAGCCTGCTTCCTCCTCTCTCTCTCTCTCTGCCTGCCTCTCTGCCTACTTGTGATCTCTTTCTGTCAAATAAATAAATAAAATCTTTAAAAAAAAATCATGCTTACTTTTTTATGGTTGCAGATTTCTTGAAGGCTTCTATTCCTTGTTTGGATAAGCAGACTACGTTCACAGTGTTGGTTAGATGTTCTTTGCTCACTCTGACATTTTCAAAGTTAAAGTCCTGAAGATCAAAAACACAATTCTTTGGATGTCTTTAGAGAAGCTAAGAATAAATTTGTTCTCACTAGAGATGAATGAAGACAAATTTTACTCATTAGTTAATTTTACTTCATGATCAGAATTCTTTGCCACATGAAAATCATTTGGTTTATGAATGGTAACGTGAAGAGTAATGAGAATGATTAGAGATCTAGAAGACTTGACTAGATGACAGAAAAAGAGCAAAACTCTTGAAATGTAAAAAGAAGAAAGTTTCAGGGAGATATGAACAAGGCTGGAAGTATTTTAAGTTTGAAGAACACAGAAAATAAGATAAGTGTAAATAAGATAAGTGAAGAAGAAAATAAGATAAATGAAAATCCTTCATTTATTGGGAAGAAAGATGACCGCAATTTTTATGAAGGTTTTTGTTTTGTTTTGTTTCTTAGTAAAGAAATACCAGTGGAAAATCTGGGGAATTAGGAAAGCTAGACTTTTATGACTGTTATATCAAAGGTCACAAAGGAAATTAAATTGTAAGTTGTGTTTAAAAGCATTGGAATTGGCATGAAATGAGTTTCTTGGAATTGGGAGTTAGAGAGGAGAAGGGAGTTGGGGGAAATTGGAAGGGGTGGTGAACCATGAGAGCCTATGGACTCTGAAAAACAATCTGAGGAGTTTGAAGTGGCGGGGGAGTGGGAGGTTGGGGTACCAGGTGGTGGGTATTATAGAGGGCACAGATTGCATGGAGCACTGGGTGTGGTGAAAAAATAATGAATACTGTTATGCTGAAAATAAATTTAATTTTAAAAAAATAATAAAAAAATAAAAGCATTGGAATTACTTCCAGTCCCATTTTTTCAGGATTTTGTGAACATCAAGAAGAAAGATCACAGCATAGCTAAAGGGGAACATTTAGGTTTTCATTACTCTCGATATAGACTGCTTCATGGACCCTTTGGATTTGGTGACTTACATCAATCATCAAAGGTGTAACCAATTATTGTATTATAATAATTTAGTAATTATTTTTATACAACCATTTATTGGCGGGACAGGGCCATATGTTTTCTTGATGTTATATCATAAATAAAGAAAAGGCACTAAGAAATATATCATTTATGAAGACTACCCTTATCACTCTCATCATTGGCCATAAAATCTGATTCCTTATCTGTGCAGTGCTTCAGTATATCTGCTTTTGCTTCAAAGCACTGTAGTCATAAGAGATGTCTCTTATCAAGGATATTTTCCAAAAACTCCTTTATAGGGGATAACTGTGAATATTATAAAGTATAATAGACATATAATGTTTTTGAGAAATAGCTCTCTAGATGATTTTCATGATAACATTTCTGCCTATGATGTCTAAATCTTTGTATCAAAGATGGCAAATAGACAGAACTTAAAAGACCTACCTCACAGATATTCTATTATTAATAAGGTAATGGAATTTGGAGACAAAAAGACAAAAGAAAATGCAGTTTAGCCTTAGTAAGGAAACTTAGGAAGTAAAATGGACTGATTATACTTACTGCCTTTTTTACATACATGTGTTGTTTTTCTACATTAAAGAAATCTACAGACAATGGATTTTCATTCACTTTTTATTCTGCTGAAAGCAGTAGTCTCTTAGACTGTATGAGGATAGTTTGGAAGCGAGCTTCATTTACTTTTCTTCCTCTGAATGTCTAATATATAAAATTAATTTTGCAGTGAATACCTAAGAGATAGTGTAGAGTAGATAGGAGGGCAAGGAAGAATGATTTCAGTTAACGGACCTTGTTGCCCTATGATGTCTATCATTACATGGAAGATTTCTGCTACCACTCAACATCCTGAGTGGACCTCTTGTAGGGAAAATTTTTCTCTTCTTTCATTTGTGTTCCAGGGCTAAGACATGCATTTCATGTTATTAGGTAGTAACAATCAGTTGAAGTTTTCATGAAAAATGTTCTCTTTCATTCTAAAGAAAGAGTTTTCATGGCAATTTCATTTAGTGAAAAGTGACCCCAAAAAAGTTAACAGCTAGTTAATTCCATATATGTTAGTGCTGTCATTTTAATGAATTTACAAAATAAGAGACCAAATTTTGCCAAGTTCCTGACAGTAACAGTAGTAAAATATAATTTCTATTGGCATGTGTTCACATTATTTTGACATGGTGGATGGATCTAGTAAGATTGATAACAAAATGTGCCTTCATGTACTAAAATTTAGTGACAGTTATTCTTCCAAAGCATGTCAGTGTCCCTAATAGCTGACATTCCGCAAAATATTCTCTGTTATCTCATGCCAAGTATTCACCATATCTCTTTCTTGAGTTTTCTTTAAAGACTTATATCCTATATTTTGTTCTGGAAATCTAGCATTAAGATGGACAAGCAAAGAATACAAAATGGTTGCTGTTGTGCATAATGAATTTTTAAGAATATTGATAGAAATTTTTATGATGTTATTTAGAAGATATCTAAAGAAGGCATGTACTTCTGTTTCCTGCACTTAAAAATACCTGTACCTTAATGAGCCTTCCCAATTCCATGAAGATAGCACCATTATTTCTTATAAGGCCCTCAGGCAAATTCATTTCCTGTCCCTTCTTTATTCTTCACTGTACTTCGATTCCACATCTCAGCATTTACCAAGCTTTGTAGACTCTTCCTTTGCAACTGTTTTCATGTCCTCACTTTCTTTTCATTCTTCTTGACATCAATTTTAAGTCAATAGATTCCTTGTAAGAGATCTCTCTGTACCCAAACCCCTGTCTATTTTTTTTTAATTTTTTATTTTTTATAAACATATATTTTTAGTCCCCAGGGGTACAGGTCTGTGAATCACCAGGTTTACACACTTCACAGCACTCACCAAAGCACATACCCTCCTCAATGTCCATAATCCCACCCCCCTCTCCCAAACCCCCTCCCCCCAGCAACCCTCACTTTGTTTTGTGAGATTAAGAGTCACTTATGGTTTGTCTCCCTCCCATTCCCATCTTGTTTCATTGATTCTTCTCCTACCCACTTAAGCCCCCATGTTGCATCACCACTTCCTCGTATCAGGGAGATCATTGGATAGTTGTCTTTCTCTGCTTGACTTATTTCGCTAAGAATGATACGCTCTAGTTCCATCCATGATCTTTCTAAAGCAGTACTACCTGCTTCACATTATCCAGCAAAGAAACCTTCAGTGCTTCTCCATTTTTTGCCTTGGTTTCAAACTGGTAGCCCTTGGAGACAAGAAACCTGGAAGATATACTTTGCTTGTTGCTTTTTATTGCCTGTAGGGAGCTTTAAAATGCACTGAAACAGGGCAAGGTTTGGACTGGTCAGTATAACCAATTTAGCACTTATTTCCTTAAATCTTGTAAGAGCTTAACAATTTTTTATGTCCTGCATGTCCCCTGAAGGCATTTGATTTTATAACCCCTTAGCCCAGAGGCTAGCTTCTAAAATTCATAGCCTAAGATTCACAATCCCAACATAGCTTCTCTAACAATTTCATGAACTCTACAGCTACCTGGAGTTATTTTTATCCAAAATTCCCTTATTATACATTCCTTTGGAATATGATTTTACATATACAAATCCTTACCACCTATAGCCATTAAGAAGCTTTGGTTTTAAGAACCAGTAACAGTCTTCATTTATACTAAGTGAAATTAAATCTGGTGGGGGAAATACTGGAAAATTCAAAGAAAGTAAAGAATAACAGCAGCCATGGTTATGAAAGAAGATACTGAAAACTCAGAGCTCATGGAAAGTTATTTTTATGGATGCTGATATCAAAATGGCTTAGCTCTAAATCTCTCCTCTCCCTGTTTCTCTGACTGCTAGGTTCTAATTCCTGGTCTAATTAGCCTAAACTAGGTCATTTTCCTCTTTATAGAATTTGCAGAGGGCTATGGTTAAAAGTCCCCCCACCCGATTATGTGTAATGAATGGAGATTACAAAGAAAAAACAGAGTACCACTAACCAAAAAGTTGAGCTAGTTAGAGAAATTAATAATAGCTGCCACAATAAACTATACCTTAAGTCTCAGTGATTTATTTTTTTGCGCATATAAAATCATATAAACAGGCAACTGTCTTCCATACAGTGACTCAGGGACCTAAAATGCTTCCATCTCTGGTTTTCCCTTCTCACAATGTAAATGTCAGAGCCATTGCCAAAGTAGAACTGAAGAATGGACACTGATGTAGTGCCTCAAACCAGAAGTGAGGCATGACTTTCCTCACGTGCCCACTTCTCAGGATTCAGTCATATTAGTCCCAATGGGATCTCAAGAGAGTGTGGGAAACCTGAGGGGATCCTGCGAAATTCAGTGAGCACTAATTTCCTCCACCACAGAAGGAACATTGGACATTTAAAAAAGGAAAAAAATATATCCAATAAATGATGATCCTTCAGTGTCCCACTCAATTCCTACCTTTTCTTTTTTTTTTTTTTTAAGATTTTATTTATTTGACAGACAGAGATCACCAGTAGGCAGAGAGGCAGGCAGAGAGAGAGAGGAAGGCAAGCCAGCTCCCCACTGAGCAGAGAGCCTGATGCGGGGCTAGATCCCAGGACCCTTGGATCATGACCTGAGCTGAAGGTAGAGGCTTTAACCCACTGAGCCACCCAGACACCCAATTCCTACCTTTTCTACCAAGGCTTCTTAACCAACTTATTAGGAGATGATTTCCAACTCCTTTGTTCTCCTGGAGCTTTATATTCCATTTATTGATACTGGCTCCTGTTATGACCTTATAACTACTCCTTATTCCGATTATGATGTAAATTCTAGTGGGACAATAATCAAGAGTATTAATTTATTTTGACTACCCATAATATCAAAAGCACAGAACAATCTCTGAGGCCAGAGTAGTAATATTTTCTTTGAAACTCTGCCCAACACAAAGTACATGGAGGGTATTCAATAAAAACAAGTTGATTAGTTTTTCAGGCAGATAACAAATTTCACTATTCTATGTCACTTTAAGTTTTGTTGACACTGTGGTCATTGTGACCATAAATTTAATATTATACAGTTCTGTTAAAGTTATTTTCAAGTAAAATGTAACAACTTTATATATATTTAAATAAAACTTTATATTTCATATATTTTATAATTCATATATTATATATGAATTTTGTGAATTTTATGAATTTATATTTTATGAATTTTATGAATTTATATGAATTGTATTCATATATTTTATAATTAGTGAATTATATGCATAGTCACAGAAAATTTACAACATAGCAATAAATGACACAAACTGTAGTATTTACATAGAATACATTCTACAGAAGGTGTTTTACAGAAAAGTTAGCATGCATATGTGCTGAATGTAAAAAACAAATCCTCAAAAATATTTCACACTCTTGGGTGAGATCTGAAAATACTAGTCATTGTGTGATATGACTGGGTAGAATTTAAATAGCTTTAATTTTAATGAAAGATTTCCTATGCTATTTGAAGTTGAATTTTTCTATTAAGTAATAGTATTTTAAAGCTAAGGAAAGCTACATTGGCAAAGCAAACAAGATTTACTATGTTATCTTAAGTGTATCCTAAATCCTCTTTAATATTGTAGATAAGATATATAAGCCTTTAGTTTCCAACCAGTTCTATCTGTAATAATTTAAAACAAACTCTTAGCTGTATCTTACATGATGCCATGTGAACACACAATTTGTAGTACAGTGAAATAATTCCATTGAATTATTTTGGCTATTTGGTACCTGAGACCCATTTCTGAATCAGTTTTTTTCCTATTTATTTATGTTGTAGCGCTTCTATGATGTTACCTGTGGTTATGTTCAAAACAGCGAAAATGGTTTTTTTTACTCTGGTGTTTAGCATTCCAAAGGTAGTGTATTTTCAGCCATGCATAATACATAGATTTGATATATTTCATAGCTAAGTATTTGGAGGCCAAATTATTTCACAATTATATAGCTCAGCCTCTCCAGATTCAGGTAATTTCACTTGAGGCAGTTTTCTTACCCTCATCTTCAGTAAAGGAAACATACAACATTGAACTGATATAGAAAATTTATACCTACGTTTTCTATCTGATGTGTAAAGTAGTGATTGGACTTGGTAATTCTCTGATGAGAAAGCAAGATTTACCTGGAACAGTTGAGTCTGGATATTAATACTGGATTAATTTCATTTGAGATTGTGACTTCTGTGTGCCATTCTCTTCCTGGTTTATCATCTATAAGGCTGTGAATAACATTCTGTTCTTTCTATCTCCCTATGTGAGAGATCTTTTAGCTTTTTAAAGACTAGTATTCTCTGTGAAACCAAGGAATTAGTAGCACAATTTTCTGTAAATGAGCCAACAATTTTTTTTCCATTAAGTGCCAATTAATAAAAATTCAGGCTTTGTGGGTCATATAGTCTCAGTCATGGCTATTCACCTCTGCCTATTTTGTGCATAAACTACCATAGTCAATACATAAATGAATAAATGTGATTTTTTATAATAAAACTTTGTTTAAACAAACTGGCCCTGCATCTGAAATAATTAAACATAGAATTCACTTTGAACAAGTCATTTTACTTATGAGCATATTTATATACAAAATAACTGAAAGGAGGAACTCAAACAATTATTTGTACACCCATGTTCAGTACAGCATTATTTGCAATAGCCCAGAGCTGGAAACAATCTTAATGTCCATTGACAGCTGAATGCATAAACAAAGTATAATATATCCTTACAAAGGAAAATAATTCAACTTTAAAAATAAATTAGATTTTGACCACGCTATAACAGTGAATGGAACTTGAACACATTATGCTCAGTGAAAAAAACAAAAAAAAAAAAAAAGAAAAAAGAAAAAGTATTGTATGATTCCATTTATGTAAGGAATCTAGAGTAATCAAATTCATAAAGAAAGTAAAATGGTGTCTGCTAGGACCTGAGGGTAGGGAGAAATGGGAAGTTGTTTAATGCGAATGAAGTTTTAGTTTGAGAAGATGAAATAGTTCGGAAAATGAATAATGTAATAGTTACACATCATTATGAATGTACTTAGTGCCATTGAATTATATGGCTAAAATGGTAAATTCTTTGTTTTTTTGATGTTTTCCCACAATCGCAAAAAACCCCATGGGCCTAAATTGCCAACTACCATCTATAATCATATTAATGATCAATAAATGAAGTCACTCTTATTGTACTTGCTACAGTTAGGATGGTAGTATAATTCACTACAATGTAATGGTGAGTATCATTGGTGAGTATCCACCAATTTCCATTTCTATCTTGGGCATGTACAACCTCCATAATCTGAATCATGTTATTCTATACTTACCTATTTATGCAACTCCCTGTTCCTTCCCTCCCTTCTATCCCAGACTCTATACACACATATACATGTGTGTGTGTACACACACACACACACATATATATGTGTGTGTATGTATGTAGGTAGATAGATAAACACATTGTGAACCCCTCAAGAGTTATGACTGTATCTTTAATACTTGACTCATTGTTTGGCAAATAATAGATACTCAATACATGTAATTAGCGGGGAATGAACCTATATGTCCTCCTTTCCCTTTTCTACAAGTTTTTGTCTTTATCATACTACTACACAATCTGACATTCTACACATCTTAAACAAGGAAGAGTAAGTAAACTAAGAACATCCTTTGCAGAAAATTTTTCAGTTTTACATATAAACAGAAAGGAAATGAAGATGAATAATAATGACACAGAGGAGAGAAAACTATAAGATAAAATCAATTTTAGATTGGTATGAAAAAAGAATAATTCCCCAAGGTCAATTAAAAGAAGAGCAGAGGGGCACCTGGGTGGCTCAGTTGGCTAAGGAACTGCCTTTGGCTCAGGTCATGATCCTGGAGTCCCAGGACTGAGTCCCACATCAAGCTCCCTGCTTGGCAGGGAGTCTGCTTCTCCCTCTGCCCCTCTCCTCTCTCATGCTCTCTCTCTCTCTCACTCTCTCTCTCAAATAAATAAGTATAATATTAAAAAAGAAAAAGCAGAGGCAGACACAGATGAGTAAGGGTGATAAAACAAAGAGCTGAACATAGCAAGTGTGTGTGATTCTCATGAAGAATATCTTTCCTGAACGCTTCCAGGACTCTTAGGCTTAGCACATTCTGCTACCCAACCAAGTTCTGTCACTGACATTATATATTTTTGTATCCTCAATAAATTTGAATCGCTGAATGTTCTTTGGCCCTACACCTGTAGGGCTTGACTTACACTCCTTGCTGAGAGAGAAGCCCTCTCAGTCAGTTAAGTCACCATGTAGTAAACAACTTCTATTGTTTCTGGCTTGATGAAGTTCAGTCATAAGCTCCCCAAAACCTTAGCCTCTTCAATTTTCCATTTAACTGAAGGTCAGGGTTAGAGATTAATCATTTCTTTTCTTTATCTACCTTTTTTTTGGAGTCACATATAATCTCTTAAATTTGCCTGTAAACTCACTCTTAAAGACCTGGACAGTGTGTTTTAGCTCTGTAGCTTCAAAACCCACCATGGTGTCTGGAAGATGGTAGGTACAACTGTTTCCTTCACTTCCCTAACTCTTTATCAGTCATTAGTCCATCAAGAAATATATAAAAATCAAGTTTCAATTATTAGGCATATGCTAGGCACTATAATATTCATTAGTAACTAACAACACTATCCCCTTCTTACTTTTCATCTATCTTTTCATTTGTTTATTTAAAAAACTATAATTAACTTCTGATTTTTCCCAAGAACCCTATAGAAACTAACAGAGCAGACATTACTTTTGCCTTCTTACAGCTTATAGTTAATGAGGGAGACATTTTTAGGCAGGAGCCATACGTGTAAATGTATATTTGTAAGATTCAGTAATTGCTATTATTGGAAATTAGGAGCTATGAGATATTTTAACAAGAAAGCATGGTATAATCTAGAGGATAAGAATAGATCTCAATGAGCAAAGATATTTAAGCAGAGACCTGCAACTAAGAGGAGGATGTGAGGCTACCATATGAACAAAGTCTGGATATGTTGGGAAGAAGCTTGGAATGTTCAAAGATCTGAAAGAAAGCCAATGTGTGGCAAGGACTAGATTGCATAGGTCCTTGTAGCTACGAGGGGTTATAAATTGTATTCAAGCACAGTGGAAAGCCATTAAAGGTTTCATGCAGGGCAGTGATGTAATCATTGTTTTTGCTAAAGGTAGTATATTGGAGGGGAACTCCATGGAAACAGAGTAACTACATAGGGCACCATTCCATAGACCAGGTGATGCATGGCTTGTATGACAATGGAAATGGTAGTAAACACACATTTGGGGGATATGCATTTTAGTGGAAGAATTACCAGCAGGGTGTGATGAATTCAGTAGTAGACTTGAGGGAAAAAGTTGTGACAAGGATGACGCCTGATCATATTACATAATACAGAAATAGGCAACAGAAAAGGAGAAATAAACTTGGAGAGAGAGGTATTCCCAGATTTGTAAATGTTAAATTTAAAATACTGATGGGACATCCACACGGAACACGGAAGAAATATCTGTGATCAACATACAAATGTGAGAGTCATAGACATAAAAATGCTATTTGAAATTATATGAATTGGTACAATAAGGGGAGAGTGTAGACAGAAGAGAGGATGGATACAGACAAAACCTTCAAGAACTGCAACATGAAAACAGCCACTAAGGCAGAAAGAAAACCACATGGAATTTCATACAGAAGCTAGTGGACAATAATGGTCCACTATATAAGCTTGACAGCAATATTATTGCTCAATCGTGTTGAGAACCCATTGGAATGGGTGACCATATGTTGATTGTGAGTGCAATGCCATCTCATGTGCCCTAATTTGTTTAATGTTACAGTCATGCCCAAAGCTACAATCTAGGGGAGTTAACTAAGTTACTAAGAAAATGTTTTGTATCAGAGGAAACAGATGTTTAAGAAATTCCTTTTGACCCATGTAGATGGAATACAATAAGGGAAAGAAAAGTAAAAGCAACTAAACTAGGCAAGTAAAGTTTAATAAGAAAAAGAGAAAATATTGCTAAGGGAAGTAGGAAGAAATCTTCAGTAATATTAACTCAAAAGAGAGTGAAGAAAAGCCACAATTACCATTATTATTATGTGTTTATAGAGTAAACATAAAACAAATATCATCATTTTGAAAAGAGATAATGGATTGGAAGGAGAAGAGACAGTGGAATTCTAAAAATAACATATATTTAAATGTTAAAAACACCACACCACTTAAAATATTCCCACTTATAGTCAAGAAGAACACCTCCACTTATTATTGCTCTTACCAGAAAAATAATACATGTTTTCCAAGAACAAGGTCAGGATCCTACTTCTTCTTTCTAGGAAAATGAATGGCTCAACATATTTTTGATGCAAAGACTGAGACACTGTCTGCAAAAGAGTTTATGAAGGAACCAAAGAAGCATCATATTGTTCCAAGATTGCAATCTTTAAGAAGAGAGTACTCAAGGCCAGGTGACAGCAGCTACAGTAGCATTTCTGAATAGAAGCCCTATTATGATATCCTTACTCCCATTCTAAAATATTTAGGTCTCAGAGTCAACAGTCTCTCATGGTTCGTCTCCCTCTCTGACTTCTTCCCATTCAGTTTTCCCTCCCTTCCTTGTGCTATTCCTTATATTCCACATATGAGTGAAAGCATATGATAATTGACTTTCTCTGCTTCACTTATTTCACTTAGCATAATCCCTTTCAGTTCTATCCATGTCGACGTAAATGGTAGGTATTCATCCTTTCTGATGGCTGAGGAATATTCCCTTGTATATATGTACCACATCCATTCATCTGGTGAAGGGCATCTCGGCTCCTTCCATTTGGCTATTGTGGACATTGCTGCTATGAACATTGGGGGGCATGTCTCCCTTCTTTTTACCACATCTGTATCTTTGGGGTAAATACCCAGTAGTGCAATTGCTGGGCCGTAGGTAGCCCCATTTTTAACATCTTGAGGAACCTCCATGCTGTTTTCCAGAGTGGTTGGCTAACTGAATGTAAAAAAAAAAAAAATTTAGGTCTCTTTGAGTGTTTGATTTATGGACGAAAGGCATTACAGAAGGAAACAAGAGCATCTTATCTTAAAGCAGTCTTCAATTGGTGTTGAATTTTAAGAGACAAGGCAGATTTGTAGCTGTTCCGGAAATAAGTGAGTCTCAGACCCAGCTACAAGATTAGCTTTGGAATTACTTTGACCTGAGTTTGGATCTTAGCTCCACCAATCCCTGACTGTGAGAATTTTTGGCAAGTTTTGGCTGAGCTCCAGTTCTCTCATTAGTGAAATGGGGGTAAAGAAGGTATAAATCTGACCCTTGCCAGCAGCACTCTGAGATTTTTGTCAGTATATCCTGGTCTCTTAAGCATTTTTCCTCTCTGGTTAATTCAAAGTTCTTTGAAATTAGGAGCAGCAAGCTCATTTTCATCAAAACATATGGAGAACCATTGGGTCGAAGAAGGTTTTTAGTGGGATAGTTTGTAAGTTTGGTTACTATCCTTATACTTTAAAAATAGGAGTGGACTTAGATTAATGGCACTCTAAATCTATGTTACAAAGCTCTAGTCCACTGAATTGGACAATTCTGCCTTAGTAACTAAAATCAGATTGATGACAACAAAACGTATTTTCTATTGTTGTGTTCAGTTTTGAAGACTATTCAATATATGGTCAGAAACAGGATTTGTAATTTTTTTTACATGTATATGCACTTTAGTTGCAGCTAATCTTGTGGCATATGACCAAGAGAATGATTAGAAATTCTCCAGAGTTGGAATAAAAATAATTTCCAACTAAGAATTGGCCCTTTATTTTACAAATACATTTTGTAATGTACTACATGTAAGAAATATATCTTTTCTTAACTTACTTCTTTTTAAACTTAGTACTTTCTAAGTAATTTTTCTACTCTACTGCCTTGGTCCCTATTCATAAGAATTACATTGTTATGAAAATGAACATCTTCCCAAATTCATAGTGATTCATGCCAGCATATTTTAGAGCAGTGCTTGTATCTTTACCTTTGTTATTTTCATGTTTAAAATCTGGACTGACAACTCCAGAATAATAAAAGTCATGATAAAATGTTCTTGATAATTCATTTGACACAGTGGACTGTATTGAGAAGTTTAATAATTACGTGTTTAGTAACTCACATTTTATTGAGAAATGAAGAAATTGCAATTGTTAGTATTATATTTGTCACAAGTTCTTTACTTATTTTCTGCTCTTATATTTTTTGGAATAGTGCCACAATTAAGTAGTATCCTAATAGAAACAGACTATAAAGTGAGCATCTGTGTGCTTGTTTTGTCTAGATACGTAGCAAGTGATATTTTAATTATACTTTGAGTTGCTAATTGTTGTCAAATAAAATTTTAATTTCTCAGTCAAGAAATTAAAATAGGTAAAAAAATAAAATAGGTAAGTGGACAATTCAATAAAAAGATATAACATAGTTTCTAAGATTAAATAATTTAAATCACTGTATGATTTCAAAGGTTTTAGCTAACAAAAGGTATAAAAAGATTTTAACACATGTTAATATTGCATGAATCTGCTCTACCAAAAATTTGAGATAGATTTGAGAAAAGCATTGTCTCATTGAATATAAATTATTAAAAATAATATATAATTATTGCTTGTTTTTAAGCATTCATAGGGAATCCATAAAGGACCTGCAGGTTTTGGGTCCTTTTCTACTGTTAATATCCTTCTCTGCTATTCTTTAGAGTGTGATTGTTAACTTTTCTCTGCCAGTATCACTCCTATAATGAAACTGTTAAAATTATCCAAATGCCTTTTTTTTTCTTATCATACCACCCACCAGTCATGGAGTGAGGATTTATGGAAGCAGAAGATGATAAAATTTTTGCCCTTAATTGTACATCTTCCTATTTTCAGATTTTCAGACTTAGTTATTTTCTTGTTCTGTCTTTGATATCTACACTTAGAATCTGCCAGAACTGATAATTCATAGACTCATTATTCATTTAACAAATATTACTGTGACCCCACTATGATTGTGATACTGGGTTTAAGGGCTAGAAATGTAAAGCTGAAAAAAGTATGGACTGCAATAGTATAGATTTTAGGGAAGGAAGAATAATGATCACATCACAATTTGAATGCAGGTTGGTAAGTACTCGAGGTCCAGTGTGCATTAAGAACTGTGAGCCTGGAAAGGCTGGTCCCTTAACATAGGCTCAGGTCCCCCAGCAGGGAAGAACTGAATCAGGTGATCTTTGAACTGAGGTTCACAAAATGGAGAGGGATTCATCAGGTAATGGAGAGGTTAGGAAAGAAGCACAGTTTATATGTCAAGGATAAACCATGATCAGACCTACTCCATTATCTTCTTGGCTTCATGTTAAGACCAAGTCATAAAACCAACACTAAGATTTTTTATATCCCTGGCATCTGCCATCATATCCAGCCAGATAAATGAAGGATTTGATGAATAATTTTCTGCATTCTGCATTGTCACTACTTTAGATTGTATTTTCAAAGAGCCATTCCAGGCACATGGCTGAACTATTTTCATGTGAAATAATATGATGTGTGGATTTTGCTTTGGCAAACTTCCATATTTTTGTTTTTTAAAGTTGCAGCAGGAGAAGATAAAAAAAGATTAGGAAAATGTGGCTAATTATTAAAGTTGGACAGCAGTACATGTGGGTTCATCATTTTGTTTTTATCTCACAGAACTCTGAAAATTTTCATGATATATAAATTTGAAAATAGAACTGCAAGATACAACTTATTTTTCCCTTGTCTGTGATTTTTTTTTCTTTTTTTTTTTCCCAACTGAAATATAGTGGACATACACTCTTCCATTTGTTTCAGGATATTGCCAGTGGTTTTTAAACTTGGTTCAGTAAATGAATTTAAACTAGCTGAGAGGATCTTCAAAAAATATGTCAGATAGTCTGAGTTAGTTCTTCTGGAGTGGGGCCTGGACATGTCTGTAGTTAGTGTATGTAACTCCATAGAAAGAGGGCTTTGCATCTGTAATTCCAAAGCTTGCCATTAGGTGGTGTTGTGAGCCATGAGTTCAGGATTGATTTGTAGAGCATTAACAACTTGATCCCTCACGTTGTATGGTTTAATACAAACACAGGACTCTTTAATTTAAAAAAATTACATAAACTGGGGCACCTGGGTGGCTCAGTGGGTTAAGCCTCTGCCTTCGGCTCAGGTCTTGATCTCAGAGTTCTGGGTTCAAGCCCCGCATTGGGCTCTCTGCTCAGCAGGGAGCTTGCTTCCTCCTCTCTCTCTGCCTGCCTGTCTGCCTACTTGTGATCTCTATCTGTCAAATAAATAAATAAAATCTTTAAAAAAAAAGAAAAAGAAAAAAATTACATAAACTAATTCCTTCAAAGAATAAGAAAAAATAAGGAGTTAGAGTGTGAGCACTGGTAAGAACCTTCTCTCTCTTACACACTTGGGATACACTAATGTTTAAAATTTGACTCCGTGTTGCTTAGGGATGGCTCATACAGGTTTACAAAGGCTGTTAAATTTTCAGGAATTTTTAATTTAAAAATTAACTTATGCTAACAAACTATAATTATATTGCAAACAACGGTAATGGGTTATCTGATGTCATAATTGCCCAGTTATTTTACTAAATTTCACTATTATCTATGATGTTGATATTTTTTAACTCTATTGTATCTGAATGGTGGAATGACTATACCATGGTGCATTCTCAACTCCATATTTAATGATTCTCTGTTGATAGCTTGAAATTTAATATGATGTGTATATTCAAATAAGTCCCTCCTTCCCCAGGAGAGTTGGTCATTAGACATCTACTAACATACTGCTGACTTAATGTCAAAAGATTTTCCCTGATCTATAAGATCTTGCGTCAGTGAATGTATAACTTAGGTTTTAATACTTGCTCTATTTACCAGTTGGTAGTAGCAGTATGGGAAACTAGCTTCTGGACTAATTGTCTTTAACTAATGTTTAACCCAGCTATCTTTGCCAGGATATCATCTACTTAATCACTTTGAAGGTTATTTTCATATCTACACTATAAAATGAGAAATTTTGTGTATTTCTATTCTTTATTTTCTCCCTGGCCCAAAGATTTTATAATTTCATCTCATGTGTGTGTCCTTAGTTAACTAAGGTCTTACTTAGCTAGTTTTCATTATATACATATCCCTTTCTAACTAAATTAAATAACTTGATATCTCTGTTGTTGTCTAGCCATAGTTTTATGTTGCCAACTGGAAGAGAGTTTTAGAAATCAAATCGTTAGTTACATATTAACATAAATAAGTTTTGGGGGAAAATTATATAGTATAGTATCTTAGCACCTTAAAATTAGAACATTGATCTATATTCATTTTATGATTTCAAAAGCTAAAATAAGGGGACTTAAAGATGAAAGGTGAAAGTTTGTTCAAGTTCCCATTGTTAATTGGCAGCAAAGCCAAGATTATCACTCAAGCCTTGTGATCTCTATTTGAATGTCATTTCTACTACACCACTTTGTTTTCAGGAATATTTATGTTTTTGCATATTCAGTATCAAAAAGGAACCTTGCTACAAAAATTCTCTCACAACTCTGTCCTTGCTTCAGGAACACATCATAATGATCTTATATACATAAGTACCTATGCATTTTAGCTGAATAATATTGTTATTTATTGATAACCCAACCCCCAAGAAATAAAGTAAAACACAAGAATTTAGCATGCTGAGAAGCAGATTGAGCCAAGATGTTCAGTTTTACCTCTACTTATTTGGAAAAAAATAATAGCAAAAATGGTACCAAACAAAATAGGTGACATGCTCTTTGTATATCATTACTTATTAGAAAAATGATGTTGAGTTGCCTGGGTAGCTTGGTTTTTTAAGCAGCCAACTCTTGATTTTGGCTCAGGTCATGATCTCAGGGTGTGAGATCAAGCCCCATGACAAGCTCTGTGCTGCTCATAGAGCCGGCTTAATATTCAAGATTTTTTCTCCCTCTCCCTTTGCCCCTCCCTCATGCTGCCTCTCTAAAAAGGGAAAAAAAAATGTTATTTCCTTTCTAGAACTTCCATTTTGGGGGAAAAAATAAGACATGTGGCAATGTGCTGGACATTGAATTTAAAGGTTAAAAAGGTCACAAGAGGGGGCGCCTGGGTGGCTCAGTGGATTAAGCCGCTGCCTTCGGCTCAGGTCATGATCTCAGTGTCCTGGGATCGAGCCCCGCATCAGGCTCTCTGCTCAGTAGGGACCCTGCTTCTCTCTCTCTCTCTCTCTCTCTCTCTCTCTCTGCCTGACTTTCTGCCTACTTGTGATCTCTCTCTCTGTGTCAAATAAATAAATAAAATATTTAAAAAAAAAAAAAGGTCACAAGAGGATGGTGTTAAATGAAATATCCCAATAAAAGAGTATATGCAGAATGAGCATATTGGCCTTATTTCCAGCATGAATGTTATAAATAAAAAGGCCACGGAAGTTTAAGGGGCAGAGTAATGAGTCCAGTCCTCACCTTGTCTTCTGTAAAAGCACTTAAATGGCTTACACTACATCTTGTGAGTTGATTATGATAGACCTTCTACCTCTGTTATTAGGCCTGCAGAACTGTGAAATCCTGAGTGCTGTGGAAGGTCATGTAGGTCACATACATTAAATATAGAAAATAAAGAGATACATTTTTTTCACATACATCTGAAATACAAACTTCTACAGGTACATAAATGTCAGTCAAAGATGGGGCAGAAATCCCTGCCAGGCTAACCTTTGAACCACAAAGCAACAGTGGCAACCAGGAATTTGGATGCTTTGGGATAAATGGGACTAAACTTGCTTTAAGCATGATGTGGAGCTGGAGATACATTCAGAGTTCAAAACCAGAGTCTGAGTTGTGGCTCCTCCACTCATGAAAGGATCTTGGGGGGAAAAGTGCTGCTTCAGGCTACAGCCTCAGGCTATAGCTTACATAAAGCTATGGGTGGATGGAGGCCCAAGAATAATAGCATGGCCTTGTAACCAGGAACTGTGTCAAGGCTGTTCTCTTGCTTGGTGAATGGATTGGAATGATTCCCAATAACATTGCAGTGTAGGAATTTGAAACCTGAAATGTCTGGATGGAGCACAGAGGTCATGGTAGAGACCACTACAAAATCCTAGATGGGGTTACATGAAGGGAGAGAATAGGACACAAACTTCACCTTGGACCTTCAGGTAAAAGTGACCATTGAAAACATGGATTTATTTCCTCTCTATCCCACATTATTCTAAGATTACACTAAAGGAACAAAAATTATGTAGTTGGAAAATGGCAAAAAAAAAAAAAGGAAGGAGGAGATATTTGCAAAAGCATATCAAGTCTATAAATGAGGAAATTAAGACACAAATGTGAGTTTCTTCAGCAAGACCCCCAAAAAGACTCCTGAATTGAAGGCACTAAGTGTTTTAGAGTGTGGTAGTAGTGCTAAAAACAAGAGGTTTTGGAGCCCTTAAAAGGAGCAATTAGATGCCAATTCTCAGAGCAGTAAGACCCACTCGTGCCATCCCAGCATACATAGGTGAGTAGTTGGCTTTTTGGTGAGGCTTAAAAAGAAAAACTTTCAGTGTATAGATAGCAGCATCAGTTGATGGAAAGAGTGAACCATTACAGTCAAAATAAGGAATTAAGTTAAAGTGAGTCTATTTAATGCTAAAACCACCAGTCTCTCTTCCCCTCCTTGCTCTTAAATTTCTATACTCTGGTCAGGAGATTATAAATTTCTTCTAGAGAACTTAATTCTCATGAGAGAAAAGAGCTGCAATTAAAGATATGTTATGATTTTTTTTTAGAAAGGAAACATGAGCAGGAAGGAGGGACAGAGGGAATGAGAGAGGGAGAATCTTTTTTTAATATATTTTTTATTTTTATTAACATATAATGTTTTATTAGCCCCAGGGGGTCAGGTCTGTGAATCACCAGGTTTACACACTTCATAGCACTCACCATAGCACAGACCTTCCCCAACTACCCTCTCCCTACCCTACTCCCCCCGGCAACTGTCAGTTCATTTGAGATTGAGTTTCTTATGATTTGTCTTATGATTTGTCTCCCTCCCGATCCCATCTTGTTTCATTTATTCCTTTCCTATCCCCCAAACCTCGCATGTTGCCTCTCAACTTCCTCATATCAGGGACATCATATGATAATTGTCTTTCTCAGACTGACTTATTTCGCTCAGCATAATACCCTCTAGTTCCATCCACATTGTCGCAAATGGCAAAATTTAATTTCTTTTGATGGCTGCATAGTATTCCATTGTGTGTGTACGTAGGGGTGTGTGTGTGTGTGTGTGTGTGTGTATCACATCTTCTTTTTCCATTCATCTGTTGATGGACATCTAGGTTTTTTCCATAGTTTGGCTATTATAGACATTGCTGCTATAAACATTCAGGTGCACGTGCCCCTTCTGATCACTACATTTGTATCTTTAGGGTAAATACCCAGTAGTGCAATTGCTGGGTCATAGGGTAGCTCTATTTTCAACATTTTGAGGAACCTCCATGGTGTTTTCCAGAGTGGTTGCACCAGCTTGCGTTCCCACCAACAGTGTAGGAGGGTTCCCCTTTCTCTACATCCTCGCCAGGATCTGTTATTTCCTGACTTGTTAATTTTAGCCATTCTGACTGGTGTGAGGTGGTATCTCATAGTAGTTTTGATTTGTATTTCCCTGATGCTGAGTGATACGGAGCACTTTTTCATGTGTCTGTTGGCTATCTGAATGTCTTCTTTGCGGAAATGTCTGTTCCTGTCCTCTGCCCATTTCTTGATTGGATTATTTGTTCTTTGGGTGTTGAGTTTGCTAAGTTCTTTATAGATTTTGGATACAAGCCCTTTATCTGATATGTCATTTGCAAATATCTTCTCCCATTCTGTCAGTTGTCTTTTGGTTTTGTTAACTGTTTCCTTTTGCTGTGCAAAAGCTTTTGATCTTGATGAAATCCCAATATTTCATTTTTGCCCTTGCTTCTCTTGCCTTTGGTGATGTTTCTAGGAAGAAGTTGCTGTGACTGAGGTCGAAGAGGTTACTGCCTGTGTTCTCCTCAAGCATTATGATGGATTCCTTTCTCACATTGAGGTCCTTCATCCATTTTGAGTCTATTTTCATGTGTGGTTTAAGGAAATGGTCCAGTTTCATTTTTCTGCATGTGGCTGTCTGTTTTCCCAACACCATTTGTTGAAGAGACTCTTTTATCTGTTGTATATTCTTCTCTGCTTTGTCAGAGATTAAATGACCATAGAGTTGAGGGTCTATTTCTGGGCTCTCTCTTCTGTTCCATTGATCTATGTGTCTGTTTTTGTGCCAGTACCATACTGTCTTGATGATGACAGCTTTGTAATAGAGCTTGAAGTCTGGAATTGTGATGCCACCAACTTTGGTTTTCTTTTTCAACATTCCTCTGGCTATTTGGGGTCTTTTCTGGTTCCATATAAATTTTAGGATTATTTGTTCCATTTCTTTGAAAAAAAAAATGATGGTATTTTGATAGGGATTGCATTAAATGTGTAGATTGCTTTAAGTGGCATAGACATTTTCACAATATTTGTTCTTTCAATCCAAGAGCATGGAACATTTTTCCATCACTTTTTGTCTTCTTCAATTTCTTTCATGAGTACTTTATAGTGTTCTGAGTACAGATTCTTTACCTTTTTGGTTAGGTTTATTCCTAGGCATCTTATGGTTTTGGGTGCAATTATAAATGGGATTTATTCCTTAATTTCTCTTTCTTCTGTCTTGTTGTTGGTGTATAGAAATGCAACTGATTTCTGTGCATTGATTTTATATCCTGACACTTTACTGAATTCCTGTACGAGTTCTAGCAGATTTGGAGTGGAGTCTTTTGGGTTTTCCACATAAAATATATCATCTGCAAAGAGTGATAGTTTGACTTCTTTTTTGCTGATTTGGATGCTTTTAATTTCTTTTTGTTGTCTGATTGCTGAGGCTAGGACTTCTAGTACTATGTTGAATAGCAGTGATGATAATGGACATCCCTGCCGTATTCCTGATCTTAGGGGAAAATAGGAGAGGGAGAATCTTAAGAAAGGCCCACACCCAGCATGGAGCCTGATGTGGGCCTGGATGCAGGGCTCATTCTCACCACCCTGAGATCATGATGAGCCCACATCAAGAGTCCTATGCTTAACTGACTGAGTCGGCCAGGTGCCCCAAGAATATGTTACAGTTGAACAAATGAAATAGGCAAATCCTTGCCTGATGACCCTGTTCAAAAAGCTGTCAATTGATAAACCCCACGTGTGCATGGGAAGCTTTCAGGTAGCTTATTTAAGTATCTCAATTTGAAGAGATAGCCAAGGATTTCCAGATATTTGAAAAAAAAAATCCTTTAAAACAAAAGATAGAAACCAATGTAAAAACAAATATGCAGTCATATTAGAGAAAAACAATAACAACATAAACAAGATAGGAAACTCTTAAGAAAGAGAAATCAAGCAGAGATCTTAAGAAAAATTTTTTAAATTTTTTAATTTTTTTTTAATTTTTAGAGTGAGAATAGTGACCATATCTATAGGAAAAATATATATGAGCAACTTTAGAAAATATTTCAGAGAAAAAGAAGGGTTATTTAAAAATTGAATGGTAGTTTTAAAGCAATGAAGGTATTCTGTTCAATACTACCTTGGATGATAGATGTCATTATGTATTTGTCTAAAGCCATAGACATCAAGAGTGAATATAATGTAAGGTATGAACATTAGGTGAAAACAGTGTGTCAGTGTAGGTTCATCAGTTGTAACAAATGTATTACTCTGGGGTGTTTGATATGGGGGAGACTGTATTGGGAGTGTGGTGCAGGGCATATGGGAACTCACTGTAGCTTCTGCTCAATTTTGCCATAAACCTAGAACTGCCTTAAAAAATAATGCCTATTAAAAAATGGATAGCAGAAATAAAAGTTCAAAAGATGTAGATGATACATTTGAAAAACTCTTTTATAAAGTAATATAAATGCACAAAGAAATGGAAAATGAGGAAGAGAGTATAAAAATCCTAGCAAATCATCATATGTCAGCGGTTCTCAACTGAAGATGATTTTTGGTCTCAGAGGAAATCTGGCAGTGCCTGAAGATAATATTGGTGACTACAAATCAGGGAGGGTAGTGCTACTTGCATTTTGTAAATACTGGCCAGGAGGGATGCTGCTAGACCCCCTGTAATACACAGGATAGCCACCAACAGGAAATATCCAACCCCAAATAGCAATAGTGTTGATGTCGACAAACCTTGCTTTGGGTAGTCCAACATCCAAATAATAGTTATAGACCAAAGAAGAAAGTGTGGAGAGAAAACTGTCAAAGAAATGGCAAAATAGATTTCTTAGAACTGAAGAAAATGAATCTTCAGATTTAAAGGGTCCACTGAATGCCTTGCATAGTAAATTAAAAAATAAGTAAGTAAACTACACCAAGGTTCATCATAATGCAATTTCAAAACAAAGATCCTGGGAAGTTTGAAGATGAAAAATAAGAATGGCTTGGGAATTTCAACAACAGTGAAAGCTACAACAAAATAGAGTGTTGTGTTTAAACTTCTGGGAGAAAGTGATTTTAGACCTAGATTCCATACCCTATGTGGTGATCTTAAAGTGGTCCCTAAATTCTTTGATATTCCTATCTTTTAAGAGTTGGAGCTTAATTCCCCTCCCATAAGTATGGGCTATATTTAGCAACTTTCTTATAACACAAAAAATATAGCAGAAGTGATGGTATGTCACTTCCTAGTATAGAAAAACTATGGCTTATGTCTTGAGTTCTTACTCACTCACTCACTCACTCACTCACTCATCGGTTGCTCTGTAGGAAGTCGTATCATAGCTGCAAGGAACAGCTGGACTGCATCCTCATAAGATAAGCTCTGCCAATTCTACTATGCTGTTAAGCCACTCCTGGGTTCTTGACCCTTAGAAACTGTGTTAGATATTATCTGTTATCCCAACAGTCATTGTGTTAGGGTGGACTACTATAGCAGATTTTTATCTCTCTTGAGAATATTTTCCTCAATTTTTTAATGCAGTGACACTATTGTTACAAGGAAAATAGTGTTATTAAAAAAAAACACAAAAAAACAAAAGCCACTTAATGGCAAATTGAAGAAAGATATCATTAAACTAAAAGTCCATTTTTTAATTTTTTAAAAAAATTATTTATTTATTTGATAGACAGAGATCACAAGCAGGCAGAGAAGCAGGCAGAGAGGGAGGGGGAAGCAGGCTCCCTGCTGAGCAGAGAGCCCGATGTGAGGCCCGATCCCAGGACCCTGAGATCATGAACTGAGCCGAAGGCAGAGGCTTAACCCACTGAGCCACACAGATGCCCCCTAAAAATCCATTTTAAGGTATTTGAAGAAGAATGATTACTCAAAAACAAATTGAAGGTCACTTTTATTTGCCATGGTACAAAATAATCATTTTCAACCAGTTATTAGAAGAAGTTGGGATTATGGACATTGGGGAGGGTATGTGCTTTGGTGAGTGCTGTGAAGTGTGTAAACCTGGTGATTCACAGACCTGTACCCCTGGGGATAAAAATATATGTTTATAAAAAAAATTAAAAAATTAATTAAAAAAAAAAAAGAAGAAGAAGTTGGAAAATTATGTTACTCCTTTTTTTTTTTCCTTTTCCCTTCCAAAATTGTTACAGGCATCCTGAAAATTGAATATTTAATTAAACTACTCTTCCCCATTTACACCCCCATTGCCTTAGATGCATGTGGAAAAAATGATAAAATAAGGTATTCTATAAGATCAACCAAAACTGGATTTGAATAGTGACTCCATCTTGCCCTTGCCATGTGAACATGGGAAAACTATTTAATATCCCTCAATATTATTTCCTTCTCTGTAAATAATTACTCCTTTACATAGCTATTACTTGAATTAACCATAATGTAAAGAAAGTAAAAATACATTGAATACTAATAGCAAAAATAATAATTATTATGCTTCCTACTTTTTTTTTAAATCCTGTGATCTACATATATCTTTTGCTGAACATTAGAATAATCTGGGGGATTTGTATAAATCTCAGTGCTCACAAAGAAAAAAAATCTCTAAATACTGAACTCTCCTTGTTGATATGCACACTGATGCTTTTAGGCTGAATTATACTGATGTTTGTAATTCACATTGAAATGCATCCAAACATATGATCAGTTAATGGATGGGTAACGATATATATAGATGGGTAAATAAGTTAATTTAAAAAGTTCATGATAGATTCTATACAATGTGTATACAGGCATTATTTCTATATATTTTTTTGAATTTTGTTGTACATTTGAAAATTTTCACAGTAAAAATTTAGCAGAAAGTCCTGATGCCCCGAAAACATGCCAGATCAGTTAAATCAAACTCTTGCAAATTGTTTTAAACTTTTCTGATGACTCCAACATGCAACAAGGTTGAAAACCACTATTCTAACCTCTCATGAGTTAGTAATTCCTCTCCACAACTTACAAAATTATTTTTCTAGATTTCATTCCTATTTCATTCTCCTATCCAAGAAGTTTGATTAAGGTTTAGAGTTTTGCTACTACAGCAAAAAACTATAGTAGATACCTAAAAGATAAAGAGAAGAAACCAAAGCTTACCACCAGAGAAAACCATCAAATCACAAAGGAAGAGAGCAAGATAAAAAGAAATGAACAAAGGAATCACAAGAGCCAGAAAATAATTAATAAAATGGCATTAGTCCATCCCTATTAATAATTACTTTGAGTATAATTGGACTAAATTCTCAAATTGAAGGACATAGAGTGTCTGAATGGATTAACAACAAGAACAGCAGCAGCAGTAGAAACAACAACAACAAAAGCAAGACCAAACTATATGCTGTTTATAAGAAACTCACTTCAGCTTTAGGGACACACATATACTGAAAGTGAAGGAGTAGAAAAAGGACATTTCATGCAAACAGAAACAAACAAACAAACAAAAAAACATAGCTGTACTTCTATCAGACAAGGTAGATTTTTAGTCAAAGACTGTAATTAGAGACAAAGGAGGGCATTATATAATGATAAAAGGGTCAATTCAGTAAGAGGGTATGAATTTATATTTATACACCTAGCATGGAAGAACCTAAATATATAAAGTAAATATTAACAAACCTGAAGGGAGAAATAGCAATACAGTAATTGTAGGGGACTTCAATATCTCAACAAAGGATAGATCATTCAGACAGAAAATCAATTAAAAAAAAACACACATTAGACTTAAGCTGCATCTTAGATTAGAGGAACTTAGCAGACATTTATAGAACATTCCATCCTACAGCCGCAGAATACATTCTTCTCATGTATATGTGGAACATTCTCCAGGAACATTTAGGCGTCAAAAGAAGTCTCAATACATTTAAGAAGATTGAACTTCAAGCATCTTTTCTAACCACGATGTTATGAAACTAGAACTCAATTACAAGAAGAAACCTGGAAAAGTCACAAATATGTGCAGATTAATCATCATGCTACTGACCAGCTGATGGGTCAAAGAGAAAATTAAAAAATATCGTGATACAAATAAAAATGGAAATAAAACATACCAAAATTTATGAGATGCAACAAAAATCTGTTCTAAGGGAGAAGTCCAGAGTGATCAATTCCTATGCTAAGAAAAAAAAAGAAAGATCCCAAGTAAAGAATCTAACACAATGCCTTAAGGAACCAGAAAAAAAAAAAAAAAAAAAGAACAAAGAAGTCCAAAGTCTAGAGTTAGGAAAGAAAGGAGATAACAAAGATCAGGCAGCAATAAATGAAATACAGACTAAAAAGTCAACCAAGAGGATCAATGAAATTAAGATCTGCCTTTTTTTTTTTTTTGAAAAAATAAAATAGACATGACTTTAGCTAGACTTAACATGAAAAAGAGAGGAGTCAAATCAATAAAGTTAGAAATGAAAAGAGGTATTACAACTGATATTAGTGCAAAGGATCATAAGACACTTCTATAAACAGTTATATGCCAACAAATTGGACAATGTAGAAGAAATAAAAACTCCTAAAAATGTACAAACTACCAAGACTGAATCATAAAGAAAGAGAAAATCTGAACAGACTAATCACTAGTAAAAATTAAAAATGGAACCACTGTATGATCCAGAAAACTCACTTTGGGGTATATATCCAAAGGAAATGAAGTCAGGATTTTGAGGAGATATCTATACCCCCATCTTGATTGTAGCATTTTTCATAACAGCCAAGATATGGAAACAACTTAAATGTCTGTCAGTGGATTAATGGACAAAGAATATGTGATATATATATACACACATATATATATTCAAACATAATAGAATATTACCCATTTATACAAAAGAAGAAAATCATGTTGTTTGTGACTATGTGGATGGAGCTCAAGGGCATTATGCTAAGTGAAATAATCTAAACAGAGAGAGACAAATACTGCATGATATCACTAATATCTGGACTCTTAAAAAAAAAGCAAGCTCATAGAAACACAGTAGGGGTTGTTGTCAGTGGCTGGGGGTGGGTAGGGGAAATAGGGAGAGTAGTAAGAGGGTTTAAACTTTCAAGTATAACAATAGAATATTACTCAGCCACCTGAAAGGATGAATATAAACCATTTACATCAGCATGGGTGGAACTAGATGGTATTATACTGAAAAAAAATAAGTCAATCAGAAAAAGAAATTAGTCAGAGAAAGGCTTATGGTTTCATTCATAATGTGGAATATAAGAAACAGCACAGAGGATCATGGGAGAAGGGAGGGAAAACAAAATGGAAAGAAATCACAGAGGGAGACAAACCATGAGAAACCCTTAACTATAAGAAACTGAGGGTTGCTAGAGGGGAGACAGGGTGGGGGTGATGGGATAATTGGGTGATGGGCATTAAGGAGGACACATGATGTGATGAGCACTGGGTGTTATATGCGATTGATGAATTATTGAACTCTACATCAGAAACTAATGATGTACTATATATGTTGGCCAACTGAATTTAAATAAAAAAATAAACTTACCAGTGTAAGATGGATAAGGTCTCTAGATCTAATGTATAACATGGTAATTATCATTGTAATACCCTATTGTATACTTGAAGTTTGCTGAGAGTATAACTTAAGTGTTCTCACCATAAAACAAAATATGTATAAATATGCGAAGTGATGGATGTATTAATTAACTGGATGGGAGAAATTCTTTCCCAAAAAATGAAAAAGAGCTTTAATTAGACTTCCAGCTTCTGCTGTGGTTTCCTCTGGTATATGATAGATTTGCAACATGTATAGAACAGAAAAACAACCAGTAGTAATCCATCTCACTTTTCCTAACCCAACATAACTAAACCTGTCTTTCAAGGACAAAGTACAATATTCATTTATATTTGAAACCAGCTACAGACAACACTTGCCTTCTGGTTTCTTGTGGTCATGGGTGTTTCCAGCACTGCTGCCTGGCAGCACAACTTACCGGCCAGTTGTTGAACCAGGGAGTTATGCTGTGGCCCATGCCCGTAGCCTGAGAAGCATGTAAGTCCCAAAATGACAGTCATAGAGTTTGTGAGAAATAGGGATTATAGGTTACATATATGCAAAATTTAGGCAGAAAATAGAGCCTGAGAAATTGTGCCAGGAAGTGCATAAGAAATATTCTCCACATATGTTTTCCTTCCAAGGATTTTGTTACTTAATTTATTATGTAAATTTAAAAAATACCCAGCAATTTCATTTGTTACTCATTTTTGCACTAAACAGTTTTAGTAATAATGAACTAAAAAAGAGCAGGTTTATGTCACAGGATATTCTTGAGTCTTAATAATCTTCAACCCATTCCTCCTGCCCACCTACCATTCCCTCCATGCTAGTCATTCTCAAAGTATGATCCCCATACTGAGCAATATCACCATCACCAGGGAATTTGTTAGATATAAAAATTCTTCAGCTTATAGTATTAGGAATGCTGAAAGTAGGGCTCACAGGTCTGTTTAAACAAGGTTTCCAGGTTATTGATGTTAATTTTGGAACCACTCATCTAAGACTTCACACATGCTGGCTCTGCTTCATACAATGCCCTTCCTCCTTTATCTGCCTGAGATACCTCTGCTCTTCATTCTAGAGCCTAGTCTACTACAATGACTTTCCATAACACCTTCCTTTATCAACTCTCACATTCCTTTAGGACAGAATTAATCCATGCTCTTTTATATTAGCATTGTTTTTTATCTTCACTTGGATTCCCTCTATAGCAGACCTTGTGGAAAAAACTCTTGTCCACGTACGTTATGTGGGATGTTACAGGGGACATATTAGGGAAGTGACACAGGGAACAGTAGAGAGCCATTAAGAAGTGTGTTTTCGGGGCACCTGGGTAGCTCCATCATTAAGTACCTGCCTTCGCTGGGCTCAGGTCATGATCCCAGAGTCCTAGGATCGAGCTCTGTGTCAGGCTCCCTGCTCAGTGGGAAACCTGCTTCTCCAGAACTCTCCCACTACCCTTGCTTGTGTTCCCTTTTTTGCTCTTTCTCCCTCTGTCAAATAAATAAACAAAATCTTTAAAAAAAAAAAAAGAATTGTGTTTTCAACCCAGATAATTCTTGGGAATCTGGAGCTTAAGCACCCTGTGGAAACTGTGGACAACCTTGTAAAACACAGACCTCAGGATTCTACCACTTGAGGTTGCCGAATGAGCTGGGGTAATTATACATCAGCTCCCATCAGTCATTGATGGAAAGCTTGTCCCTGAGTGTTTATTTCTGAGCAGTTTTGACTTGCCACAGGTGAGCAAAACAGACCCCTCCAGCCAGAAGGAGTTTTCAGGCAAAGAAATCTAAGGGCTGGCATTTGGAAGTTGAACCAAAGTATCTTGAAATGGAAAGACACGAGGATGTGCACTGGGCAAGTACAGCATATGCTGCAATTTTGGTACATACCCTCATTACAGTATTTAATGTGCACAGTAAACTGTGAATTTCTCATTGGCAGGGATAGTATCTCTTTCATCTTTATACCCCCTGAATTTAACACACTGACAGGCCCAATACTAAGCACTCAATAAATGTATATTAAAGGAATGAATTAATGTTATTAAATAAAACGAGCAAATACTATATACTTCACACACATTTATGAATTATTTCTGGTTGGCTTTGAGCATTGATATTTTATTTTTTAAAGGGTCTATTTCTTTATACACTTTATTTTTTTCTGTATTTTAAAATCCTTTTTTTTTTTTTTTTACATTTTGCTCTGTTCATCCTTCTTTCTGCAGAAGCTGTATTTACTTGCCTGAGAACACAGCATATACTGATGTTAATCAAACTACAGATGAAACACCTAAAATGATAGAAAGGAATCTGCTCTAATTAAATAATAAAGTAACCCCTACAGGTTTAGACATGTGCCTTCCGGTGTAGGAAAGAAAAAAAAAATAATGAATATAGTAGTTTTATGCCAAGAATATTTCCCTCATGTATTTGTGTTTTAATAAGATGAAATGTAAAATAGCAAAAAAGGCCTTATTTTATGATGATATTTATTCATAAGGTGGTAAGTCAGCTATGATTAAAGTTTCCTTGACTAATACTTACCATGGTGGGGTCGGATTTTAGTTCAGTGAATTTGAAGTGAAGATGTCTTATACAAACATGGAGTCAGCCTGCAGTTGGCCTGCTCCTGCAGGTACATCCATGCTGGCGGGTGGGGGTGGGGAAATCCTCCCACAGCTCACTAAATACAGTGAAATGAGCATCACAGCTGTATTCCTGATAGGGGACCCCAGGCGTATTTGATTCATTTATTATTTATTTCTCAGAGAGAACCAGAAATTTGCCTTGAAATTAATTACTGCTTCTCTAATTTTATAAGAAACTCCTTTAGAAATGTCCTGACTTCTGGGTGCACCTCTCAGCAAAACAAGTAATGTCCACTGAAGATAGTTCTTTTTTCTTTATTACATACAACCTCTGATGACCCAGATATTTTCTCCTTCTATTTCTAATTGAAATGTTACTCTGATGTAATTTCAGCACTAATTCTCTGTTAAGCGTCCACTTGACGCTTCTGAGTTCATTATTTTTTTCTGTAATACTGTTTTTTCATGTTCCAAGACCAACTTAGAATAGTAAAACGGGAATATTATTTCTTTATTTGGAAAATTATTTTAGAATTAATTGACAATTATGAAAGTCACTGTTCTTTTTTTAAATTCTGCAACCTTTGAGATTGGTTCCAATAAAATAAAATGTAGTAAACACTGGGGAAAATAATAACATGTGTATGTTCATTAATATGGTAGATGATGACAGTTCTTTATGTGGGGCTCTTGTTAATTATAACTATCTTAATAGGAAAAGCAGTCTTGTGGAAGGTAATGGTCCCAGTGAAACTGTATAAGAGAGAAAATAGAATTGCCCATGTAGAATAAACCTAAGTAAAAAGTTAATTATTTCTTTTTTCTTTTTTTTTAAAGATTTTATTTATTTATTTGACAGACAGAGATCACAAGTAGGCAGAGAGACAGGCAGAGAGAGAGGAGGAAGCAGGCTCCCTGGGGAGCAGAGAGGCTGATGTGGGGCTCAATCCCAGAACCCTGGGATCATGACCTGGACCGAAGGCTGAGGCTTTAACCCACTGAGCCACCCAGATGCCCCAAAAGTTAATTGTTTCAATTTTATTTTTATATTTGTGTTACTGTGCTCTCATACCAAATATATTCTAAGATACATGATAATCTTAATCTTTACATTTCATCATGGTCAAAAGAGATAAGCCCCCAAGTTCAAGAGAGACTTTTATAAGCTGATCTCAAGTGGTATGTTTTGATTTGTTGCAATAGCCTATAAAGGAAATGAACATTTTGGCAGCCTAAGAAGCAAAATGTGATATTTTAAAAAATCTTACTCTGCATACTTGGAATTTATATTTCACTAATACTTTTGAGAAGAAAATGACACCTAAATGTCTTACTTGCCCTGAGGATCAAAATCTGTTCACCCTCCAGTTTGAAATAAATTTTTCCCTCTCATTCTGCTTTAGCAAAAAAATTGAAGTTAAATTTATTGTGACCAGATCAAATGTACTGTCCCTCCTTTATTCAGAAAGAAACAAGAAAAGATATATGGTTGCACATGCTATAGTAGTTTCAGTCTTCTCAATTACAAGAGTAGTAAAATCGGTTTACTCGTAGTACCTGTTTGACTCTTAAAAGACAAGAATGCTAGGTCTACTTGCAGACACCATTCTTGTGTTTGAGGTTGGGAAAATGCACGGAAGCAGTCATACAGATTTTCCTCGTTGATAGCTATATATTGAAAAGAAAATGTTCATGTATGTGTATGTATTTTACAATTAAATGGTTTTAGAAATATAGTACTTATATACATTTATATAGTATATCACATATAATTATATATGTCTATTAAGGATTACTGTTATTGCGAACATTGAGCACCACTATGTGATTCAGCTTCACAACTTTGAGTACTTTTTCCCCAATCCTTAGAACAACCCATTGTCATGCCTACTTATAAATGAAAATTCTGAAATCAGCAAATTTAAATCACTTGCTGAATTTTACAAAGCAATAAAGCAGAATTTCTAACTCATGCTTGCCTATCTTTGTATTTCATATGCTCTGCAACCTTTATGTTTTATGACTTGCTTCAAATTGAAAACTATGTCTTCATTTTTGCAAGATGATAGTGTGGGATTTCTAATCTACAGAACATTTTCCTATTAAAAGGTATAATGATACTTCAAAATGAACATCAATTGAATGCATTAAAATTAGTTAATTAATTTTGAATCTGAAAAAATTAAATCCAACAGTATTTATGAGTACTTGCTATATAGAAGGTAAAAGTGGTGATTCAACATACTTTCTATCCTTACAGAGCAATTGCTATAGTTTGGGGGTAATGATATGAATACAAATTAGAATGGAATAAATTCTTTAAAATGGGACAAAAGGAGTTTGGGAGAAGTACAGAGAGGATGGATTACTTCTAATTAAGACCATCAGAAAGCTTTTCATGGAGGAAGTTATATCTGGACCAAAAATCAGGAGAAATAACATTTTGGCAAAAGAAGTATTGTGAAGAAAACAAGTAAACAACAAACGTGAAGAACCGTCCAAGATGTTCATGGACTATTAAGTTAAATTCCTTTTGATTGGAGAATGTGGTGTGCAGAGTTATATATAATGAGAAGTGACTAGAAGGAAGAAATGTTAGATAGGGGAAAAGTTACTTAAACTGGAGGTCAGGTCATTTATGAATCCTTTACCTTTTTTTTTTTTTAAGATTTATTTATTTATTTGAGAGAGAGCGAGCACAAGTTGAGGGGAGCAACAGAGGGAATGGAAAGGGAGAAGCAGGCTCCCTGCTGAGCAGGAGCCCTGATGCAGGGCTGGATCCCAGGATGCTGAGGTCATGACCTGAGCCAAAGTCAGATACTTAACTGACTGAGGCACCCAGGTGTCCCTGAATCCTTTACCTTTTAAATATAAGACTTATGATCCTCAGATATATAGGTGTGTAAGTGAAGAGTAACAGTAAGATTTGTGCCCAAGGGGATAGCATGTTAGAGAGGTAGGATTTCTTGCCTTCTCTGAGATAATGTGGCATTTACTAATTCTAATGACAATTAAAAATACACTGTTAAGTAGTGTTATTCACCTCTAGTATTGCCTTGGATTCCTTCTTGGAAATATATAAGTTGCCTCACCTCCCAATGTCTGCTTTTGTTTTTGTTTTTTGGTAAAGCAAAATAGTAGTACCTACCCTAAGCTGTTGTGAAGATATTAAATACTGTATGGAACCTGAAGAACTTCATAGGGTGCTTAGCATGTATGTGTGGTTGTGGCTGCTTTTGCTGCTGTTTTTAGGTAAAAGTTCCTATGTCAGTTACATATGTTTGTGTCTGAATGAAGAGAAAAACATCCTTATTTTGAATATTATCTCTAGCCAGCAAATTAAAATAAGATTAAGAGCCATCATGTCAAAGATGGAACCATATTTATTTGGACTGTATACTAGGAGATATGTAAATTAAATGCTCACATTTTATAAAGGAGATCCCTGAATAAATCAAGTCCTCAGAAAGAATGTGATCTTAAACTTTTTAATAAATTTAAATTATTTAATTTAGACTGCTGAATCAATTTCTTTAGTTGATTTCTCCAAAAGATCCTAATATAAAAGTTAACATTACAAATCACTAATAGCAAACTATTTTTGCCACTTTGGGTATTTTTACAGGGTGATAATTGTGCCAAATCAAGACATTGAAATTGCATAATTTTTAGGTTAATATTAGCATCATCCTACATTGTGTGTGTTGGGGTTTTTTTCCCAGAAACAGTGCAGGAATATCATACCTTGAATGTTTTCCCACCATGACAGAACTGTCAAATATTGCACCCTTCACACTGTCACTGGCCTGCTGGGACTTGGTACTATGACAAAGATGTTTATAAAAGAGAAGGGCAAAGGAGATTTGTGGAATACCAGAGACATTAGTAATATCAGAGACACTTTTGCTTTTCTTTTTATAATTAGCTAATTAAAGAATCAGATGTCTGGGTAGGTGAAGATACGGATTCCTACGTATTTGAATACTTGTGAATATATCCCAGAGATGTTTATGGTGTCTGTTACTAAGCCAAAATAACATGCTTAATGAAGGTCTCTAAAACTCTTATATGTACTTAGGAGGTGCCTGGGTGGCTCGGTTGGTTTAGTGTCTGCCTTCAGCTCAGGTCATGACCCCAGGGTCCTGAGATGGAGCCCCTCATTGGGCTCCCTGCTCAGTGAGAAGTCTTCTTCTCCCTCTGCCTCTACCGCTCACCCTGCTTATACTCTCTCTCTCTCTCTGACAAATAAATACATAAAATCTTTTTTTGAAAAAACCCTCTTATATGTACTTAGGTCAAGTTCTGATTTATGTGTATACATACGCACATATTTGAATGTGTGAGTGTGTGTGCTGTATAATTACAATTTAAAAAGTCTTCACTTATTTAAAATGGCTTAAGCTTATTGACAAAGCTTTTCTGTTTACACCACCTCCTCCATAGATTTGCCTACTTATAGGAAGAAGAGATTAATACAGTGCATATTTTAGGTCCCATTCAGAGATGCATGCCCAATAAGAGTTCAATAAAGTTTATTTTCTTTAAGATTTTATGTATTTGTCAGAGAGTACATGTGCACAAGCAGAGGGAGAGGCAAGCAGATTTTATTTTTAACTAAGCTCTACACCCAACATGGGGCTCAAACTTAGAAGCCTGAGATCAAGAGTCACACACACTACCGACTGAACTGGCCAGGAGCCACTACAATTACACTATCCATAAATGAACTAGATTGATAACAAACAACAAACAAAGAATAAAGCGACACTATTGTATTCTTTGGTATAAAGTGACTTTTATCAATATCACTTTAGTCAGAAACATTCCCATTTAAAAGTCAGAGTTCTTAAAAAATTAAGCATCCTCATACTTAAATTAGTTTTTGGCAAGTTTTTGCAGTATATTAATTTTTTGTAGGATGGTATTGAGCTACCTAAACTATATTTACAAGTCATTTTATGTTTTCCATTAGAGAGAGTAGCAAATATCTGGAAATGTATTGACTTATATAAGGAACAACCTGAAAGATATTAGCAAAAGGAAAGGAAAAGTGAAGGGGGGATATTGGAGGGGGAGATGAACCATGAGAGTCCGTGGACTCTGAGAAACAAACTGAGGGCTTTAGAGGAGGAATGGGTGAGCCTAGACATGTATTGCATGGGGTACTGGGTATTATACATAAACAATAAATCTTGGAACACTACTTCAAAAACTAATGATGCATTGTATGGTGACTAACAACACAATAAAAGTTTTTTTTTAAGTACCAAAATTTTAAGAAAGATGCTTTCTGAGTCACCCAGGCACCCCTAAATTCTAAATTTTGTTTCAATGATATAAAATGTTAAATTACCATAGGTTGTTACAGTGAAATACTAAAATATTATTTTTATTTATAGCTTACAGTGTACTTTCATCCTCATCAAAATGCTATGTAATGTAGGCAGTATTATCCTTGCTTTATTTATGAAACAACTGGATTCAAGGACACAGAATGGATTACCCGAGACTCATGGTTCCTAAATGGAAGATATAAGGAACCCATGCAAATTACTCGTGAATGGGGCACTTGGGTGGCTCAGTGGATTAAGCCTCTGCCTTTGGCTCAGGTCATGGTCTCAGGGTCCTGGAATCGAGCCCCACATCAGGCTCTCTGCTCAGCGGGGAGCCTGCTTCCCTGTCTCTCTCTCTGTCTGCTTCTCTGCCTACTTGTGATTCTTTCTCTATCAAATCAATAAAAAGGAAAAAAATTAAAAAATTACTTGTGAATTATTTTATCCATTCATTCATTTAAAAAATATATTAAACACTTGTATTCCAGGAACATTGTTTGGTGCTAGAAATTCAAAGGTTAATAAGGTATATTTCTTTTTATAGGAGGCTCATAGTCTATTAGCAAAGACAGCTCTGTAAACACATAATTAGAACCTGAAGTAGAATGTTAATAGAGCTTTTTACAGAGTGGGGAAAACTTGTTTCATGGAGTAACTTATTTCAGGGGAGGTTGGCTCCACAGAATTAAGTGACATTTTAGAGGGGTGATAATCTAATATATAGCAAAAGGCCCAGATAAAAGCAGAATTGGATTGTTATGAAGTTTTGAGATAATTCAATATCTTGAAGTGGAAATGGAAAAAAGCAGTTTTTTAAAAATCAACATATAATGTATTATTTGTTTCAGGGGTACAGGTCTGTGATTCAGCAGTTTTACATAATTGACAGCACTCACCATAGCACATAGCCTCCCCAATGTCCATCACCCAGACACCCTAACTCTCCCACCTCCCTCCCCTCCAGCAATCCTCAGTTTGTTTCTTGAAATTTAGAGTCTCTTATGGTTTGTCTCCCTCTCTGGTTTCATCTTGTTTCACTTTCCCCTCCTTTCCCCTATGATGCTCTGTCTTATTTCTCAGATTCCTCATATCAGTGAGACCATATGATAATTGTCTTTCTCTGATTGGCTTATTTTGCTCAGCATAATACCCTCTAATCCATGTAATTGCAAGTGGCAAGATTTCGGGGGTTTTTTGATGGATGCCTAGTAATCCATTGTATATATTTTCTACATCTTCTTTATCTATTCAGTTGTTGATGGACATCTAGGCTCTTTCTATAGTTTGACAATTGTGGACATGGCTGCTGTAAACATTTGGGTCCACGTGCCCCTTCGGATCACTACATTTGTATCTTTAGGGTAAATAGCCAGTAGTACAATTGCTAGGTCGTAGGGTAGCTCCATTTTCAATTTTTTGAGAAACCTCCATACTGTTTTCCAGAGTGGCTACACGACCTTACATTCCAGTGTAGAAGGGTTCAACCGTGTAGGAGGGTTCTCCTTTCTCTGCATCCTCACCAACACTTCCTGACATGTTAATTTTAGCTGTCTGACTGGTGTGAGAAGGTATCTCACTGGTTTTGATTTGTATTTCCCTCATGCCAAGTGATGTGGAGCACTTTTTCATGTGTCTGTTGGCCATCTGGATGTCTTCTTTGCAGAAATGTCTGTTCATGTCTTCTGCCCATTTCTTGATTGGCTTATTTATTCTTTGGGTGTTGAGTTTAATAAGTTCTTTACAGATTTTGGATACTAGCCCTTTATCTGATATGTCATTTGCAAGTGTCTTTTCCCATTCTGCCGGTTGTCTTTTGGTTTCATTAACTAGTTCCCTTGCTGTGCAAAAGCTTTTGATCTTGATGAAGTCCCAGTAGTTCATTTTTGCCCTTGCTTCCCTTGCCTTTGGTGATGTTTGTAAGAAGAAGTTGCTGCGACTGAGGTCAAAGAGGTTGCTACATGTGTTCTCCTCAAGTATTTTGATAGATTCCTTTCTCACATTGAGGTCCTTCATCCATTTTGAGTCCATTTTTGTGTGTGGTATAAGGAAATGGGCCAGTTTCATTCTTCTGCATGTGACTCTCCGATTTTTCCAACACCATTTGTTGAACAGACTGTCTTTTGTCCATTGGACATTCTTCCCTGCTTTGTCAAAGATTAGGTGATCATAGAGTTCAGGGTCCATGTCTGTTCTGTCTGCTTAGTTCCATTGATCTATGTGTCTGTTTTTGTTTGGAAGTTTTGTTTGGAAGTTTTCCTTCCATTTCTATTTTCTGGAACAGTTTCAGAAAAATAGGTATTATTTCTTCTTTAAATGTTTGGTAAAAGTCCCCTGGGAAGCCATGTGGCCCTGCGCTCTTGTTTGTTGGGAGTTTTTTTTTTTTTTAAAGATTTTATTTATTTATTTGACAGAGATCACAAGTAGGCAGAGAGGCAGGCAGAGAGAGAGGAGGAAGCAGGCTCCCTACTGAGCAGAGAGCCCGATGCGGGACTCGATCCCAGGACCCTGAGATCATGACCTGAGCCTAAGGCAGCGGCTTAACCCACTGAGCCACCCAGGCGCCCTGTTGGGAGCTTTTTGATGACTGCTTCAGTTTCCTTACTGGTTATGGGTCTGTTCAGGTTTTCTGTTTCTTCCTGGTTCAGTTTTGGTAGTTTACACATCTCTAGCAATGCATCCATATCTTCCAGATTGTCCAATTTGCTGGCACATAGTTTATCATAATATGTTCTTATAATTGTATTTCTTTGGTATTGGTTGTGATTTTTCCTCTTTCCTTTATGATTTTATTAATTTGGGTCCTTTCTCTTTTCTTTTTGATAAGTCTGGCCAGGGCTTTATCAATCCTATTAATTCATTCCAAGAACCAGCTCCTAGTTTTGTGATTTGTTCTACTGTTCGTTTGGTTTCTATTTCATTGATTTCAGCTCTGATCTTTATTATTTCTCTTCTCCTGCTGAGTTTAGGCTTTTTTTTAAAAGATTTTATTTATTTATTTGACAGAAGTCACAGGCAGGCAGAGAGGCAGGCAGAGAGAGAGAGAGAGAGGGAGAAGCAGGCTCCCTGCTGACCAGAGAACCCAATGCAGGGCTCAATTCCAGGACCCCAAGATCATGACCTGAGCCGAAGACAGAGGCTTAACCCACTGAGCCACCCAGGAACCCCAGGTTTAGACTTTCTTTGCTGTTTTTTCTCTAGCTCCTTTAGGTATAGGTTTAGGTTGTGCACTTGAGACCTTTCTTGTTTCTTGGGAAAGGCTTATATTGCTATATACTTTTCTTTCAGGACTGCCTTTGCTGCATCCCAAATATTTTCAACAATTATGTTTTCATTTTCATTTGTATCCATGATTTTTTTAAATTCTTTAATTTCCTGATTGACCATTCATTCTTTAATAAGATGATATTTGAAAAACAATCTGAGGGTTTTGAAGGGACGGGGGATGGGAGGTTGGGGTACCAGGTGGTGGGTATTATAGAGTTCACGGATTGCATGGAGCACGGGGTGTCGTGCAAAAATAATGAATACTGTTATGCTGGAAATAAAAAAAAAAATTAAAAAAAATTAAAAAAAAAATAAGATGATATTTAGCCTCCATGTATTTGACTTCTTTCCAACTTTCCTCTTGTGATTGAGTTCTAGATTCAGAGCATTGTGGTCTGAAAATATGCAGGGAATGATCCCAGTCTTTTGGCACCAGCTAAGACTTGATTTATGAACCAGGATGTGATCTATTCTAAAGAATGTTTCATGTGCACTAGAGAAGAATGTGTATTCTCTTGCTTTGGAATGGAATGTTCTGAATATATCTGTAATGTCCATCTGATCCAGTGTGTCACTTAAAGCCCTTATTTCTTTGTTGATCTTTTGCTTAGATCTGTCCATTGTAGTGAGGGGGGTGTTAAAGTTCCCTACTGTTCTTGTATTATTGTTGATGTGTTTCTTTGATTTCATTAATTGGTTTACGTCATTGGCTGCTCCAATGTTAGGGGCATAGGTATTTAAAATTGGATCTGGGATGCCTGGGTGGTTCAGCGGGTTAAAGACTCTGCCTTCAGCTCAGGTCGTGATCCCAGGGTCCTGGGATAGAGCCCCACATTGGGGAGCCTGCTTCCTCCTCTCTCTCTGCCTGCCTCTCTGCCTACTTGTGATCTCTGTCTGTCAAATAAATAAATAAAATCTTTAAAAAAAAGAGAAATTAAAAAAAGAAAATAAAATTGTTAGATCTTCTTGTTGGACAGATACTTTAAGTATGATATACCATCCTTCCTCATTTCTTTTTATAGTCTTTGTTTAAAATCTACTTTGTCTGATATAAGGATTGCCACCCCAGCTTTCTTTTAGTGTTTAATGGCATGGTAAATTGTTTTCCACCCCCTCATTTTAAATATGGACATGTCTTTGGGTCTAAGATGAGTTTCTGCAGACAGCATATCAATATGTCCTTTTTTTTTTAATCCATTCTGATACCCTGTGTCTTTTCATTGGACCCTATAGCCAATTTAAATTTAGGATAACTGTTGAAAGATATTAATTTAGTGCCATAGTATTACTTGTCAGGTGACTGTTACTGTATATTGTCTCTATTCCTTTCTGGTCTGTTACTTTTATATTTTTAGGCTCTCAATTTAGGATAACTATTGAAAGATATTAATTTAGTGCCATAGTATTACTTGTCAGGTGACTGTTACTGTATATTGTCTCTGTTCCCTTCTGATCTGTTACTTTTATACTTTTAAGCTCGCTTTGCTTAGAAGACCCCTCTCAATATTTCCTTTAGGGTTGTTTGGTGTTTGCAAATTCTTTTAGTTTTTGTTTATCCTAGAAGCTTTTTATTTCTCTTTCTATTTTCAGTGACAGCCTAGATGGATATAGTATTCTTGGCTGCATATTTTTCTCCATTAGTGCTCTGAATATATCATACCAGCCCTTTCTGTTCTGCCAGATCCCTGTGGATAGGTCTGCTGCCAATCTAATCTTTCTACCATTGTATGTTACAGGCCTCTTGTCCAGAGCTGCTTTTAGGATTTTCTCTCTGTCACTGAGACTTGTAAGTTTAACTATTATATGACAGCATGTTGACCTATTTTTATTGATTTTTATTGGATTTTGATGGTTGTTCCCTTTGCCAAGTTATGGAAATTCTCTTCTATAATTTGCTCCAATATACCTTCGGCCCCCTCTCTCTTCTTCTTCTGGAATCCCAATTATTCTAATATTGTTTCATCTTATGGTATCACTTATCTCTTGAAATCTCTCCTTGTGGTCCAGTAGTTGTTTATTTCTCTTTTTCTCAGCTTCTTTATTCTCTGTAATTTGGTCTTCTATATCACTAATTCTCTCTTCTGCCTCATTTATCCCAGTAGTAAGAGCCTCAATTTTTATTGTACCTCATTAATAGATTTTTAAAATTTCAATTTGGTTAGATTTTAGTTCTTTTATTTCTCCAGAAAGGGATTTTATTTGTCCAGAAAGTGTCTCTCTAGTATCTTCTGTTTTTTTCAAGTTTAGTTAGTATCTTTATAATCATCATTCTGAACTCTAGTTCTGACATTTTACTAACGTCTGTATTGATTAGGTTCCCAGCTGTTGGTACTGCCTCTTATTCTTTTTAAGCGGGAGAGTTTCTCCACCTTCTCATTTTGTCCAAAGAAGAATAGATGAATGAGAGAACAAAATGGTAAAAGGGTAACAGTGACCCCAGAAAAATATACACTAATCAAATAAGAAGAAACCCAAATTGGAGGGAGAAGGGGTAGAAGAAAGGAAAAAAAAGTTATTTGGCTGGTGAATAGAAGAGAGCCACACACTTGATTTTGGGTGTATTTTGGTCTGTTAGAAGAAACTAGAAAAAAATGCCTCCCAAAATTTTAAAGAAAGAAAAAAAAATGTGTGTGTGTATATATATATATATATATATATATATATATATATATATATATGAACATGATGAAGGGATGTAAAGATGAAAATTTAAAAAGAAGATTTTTACAGCACTCACCAAAGCACATACCCTCCCAATGTCCATAAACCTGGTGATTCACAGACCTGTACCCCTGGGGATAAAAATATATGTTTATAAAAAATAAAAAATTAATTAAAAAAAGAAGATTTTTAAAAAAGGAATTGATAACATGAGATAAGTTGGTTGAAAAAAAAAAAGGAAAGAAGTTGATCAGGCTGGAGACTAGAACAAAGCCATATGCTAGATTTAGGGTATATTTTGGTCTATTAGAAGAAACTGTATCCCAGAATTTTAAAGAAAAAAATTTACATGCATATAAAAAAATAAGTTTAAATACAGTGAAGAGATAGAATCTGACTATAAAAATGAAGATTAAAAATGATTTTTGAAAGGTATTGATAAGATAATAGTTAAAATAGTTAAAATAGGAAAGAGAAAAATTCAGAAAAAAAGAAAAATAGAAAAAGAAAAAATAAAAATTTTAAAAAATTATCTTTGAAAGACTAAAGAGCCATGGGAAAAGAAACCATAAATTCTATGTGCACTGGTGTTTTCCAGTTCTCATTGATTAGTAAACTTGGTTTTGGCTGTATGTTCTTGGTGATTTCTGGGGGTGGGGTCTGTTGCCTGTGATTCTCAAAATGTCTTTGCCTTAGGTGGAATTGAACTGCCTTTGCCAGGGGCCAGGCTAAGCAATCTACTCCAGTTTGCTTTCAGTAGCTGTTGTTCCCAGAACACTTTCTGTACAGCTTTGGAGGAGGAGAGTGAAGATGGTAGCCTCCCAATCTCTGGTCCTGTAGGATCCAATAGTTTGGGGCCCCACTCCTCAGTGCACCCTCAGAGAAAAGCAGTCAGTCCCTCCTGTCTCCGTGGTCTCTGGCCACACTCTGAGCTCACCCAGCCTGTGACCAAGCATTTCTATCTCTGATGTGTGGCCCTGATTGGTGTCTCCAAACCCAGCATATTCTGCAGCACACTCCTGTGCCACTCCTCCTGGAGGAAGAAGGAGGGGGGTCTTCCCATATCTGCAGTTTGTGGGGTCCCTGCTTGAAGAGCAGTGGTCCAATTGTGCGTTGGATCATGGTTTAAGGTAATCGCAAGCTGAGAGCCCCCTCCTTGGCTCCCTCTCTGTAGCTGGCCTTCCCACTCTGATACCTGGAAGCTTTGCCACACTCAGACACCCCTGGTCTTTCTGTGACTCCATGCATCCTGAGACTACACTGACCCAGTGATGGCTCAACTCCCTGCTTAGCCTCTAGAGTAATGTCCCTCAGTGTAAAAGACTTCTAAAAGTTGCAATTTTGTGTTCTGCTGCTCTACCGCTTGTTGGGAGCTGGCCCTTCTCCCCATGGTCTATCTTCCCATATATTACCTTGGATTGACTTCTCCACATGTCCTACCTTCCAGAAAGCTGTCAATTTTCTGTTCCTATAATTGTAGCTCTTTTCTTCTATCTCTTGTTGAGTTTGTAGGTGTTCAGAATGATTTGATACCTATCTAGCTGAATTCCTGGCACCAGATGAAATTTAGGTTCCCTACTCCTCCACCATCTTGCTCCTCTGGAAAAAAGCAAATTATTAAGACCTTATAACAAAAGATAATATGTTAATGAATGTTGGAGGAATTATTTCTTAATTGTATGTATAAAGGACTAATCATAAGTAAAAATAATACAATCAACTATATTCTATATTAATAACTTCTGTGCACCAGAAGTCAACATTAAAAAGTAAAACTGAAAACCACAGAGTGGGAGGAGATAATTTGGAAGACACATATAACTGAAGAAGTGTATACATCCATAATTACAAAGATTTCCCCCAAGTGTTTAAGAAAGAACAATGATAGGAAACAGAGGAGTTCTTAAAAAGTGAGGAAGGGCACAAAGAAGGCTTGTGGACTGCTGACAATTGTTTTTTATCTTGGTCTGGTTGGTGTTTATGGGATTATCACTTTATAGTATATAACAAATATATTTAATGTTTCACATTATACTAAAACTTTTGCCATTTTCACAAACTGAGAACTCCAAATGGCCAATAAACATAGAAGGAATATGCCAGCCCCATTAGAAGCCAGGGACTTGCAAATTAAAATTAAAATATTGCTAGATGTGGCCTGAAATTTCAATAAATTGAAAATTAATTGAACTTGAATTAAAAATTAGTTGAAATTTAACAGTCTAACAGTACCTTGTGGTGGTGAGAATATGAGGCTGTTAGAATTCTAATACACTGCTACTTAGACTATCAATTATAAAGAGGCCTATACACTTTCATATGTTACTATGCTAGGAGTGAAAACCATACAATAGTATTTTGTCATATTAAAGATGTACATAACCTGTGTCTCATCAGTTTCATTCCTAGGTATATACTCCACAGAAATGCTTCTGCACATATCCCAGGAGATAGGTATAGGAATGTTCACAGCAGCAGTGTAATAGCTTCAAAATAGAAATAATCTAAATATTTATCAACAGTTTTTTTAAAGTATACCAAGGAATATTATACAATAATGAATAATAAACCACTTTTAAATTATTTATTTATTTATTTATTATAGAGAGAGGGGGAGAGAGAAATCCCCAAACAGACTCCCCATTAAGCCTGGAGCCTGAAGCCAGGCTCTATCCCAGGATGCTGAGATCATGACCTGACCTGAAATCAAGAGTTGGATGCTCAACCACCTGAACTAGCCAGGCGCCCTGAGAAACATTTTTAACTAATAAATTTAAACATTTTAATAAAAATCTTAAAAATATAACTTTAAGGGGTAAAAGGCAAAATAAAAGCATAATATTGAGCTAATCAAAACACACAAAATAATACATATTATATGTTTGCATTTGTAAAAATGTTCAAAAGAGTATATAAACCAAATTCCAGTGTTTTGGAGGTATAGTTCTATTACATAAATTACAAAGCTCTAAAGAAATGATTACTGTGGAAGTTGGGAGGGAGGTTATATTGTGGGGGCGGGAGACAAGAGTGATTGCGTGATCGAGAGGGAATTCAGGAGGTGTTCTAGCTACTGGAAATTTTTTTTTTAATTTCTTGGCTTGGGTGATGGTAACATGGGATTTTGTGTATCCTTCTCTGCATTGTTTCACAATAAAATTTGTTTAAAAAATACGTATAGTGTGGGTAGTGTCAGACATCGTCCCCCATTGATTCTATGCTAGAGTAATGATTCAACTTCCATAAACTTGCTAATGATTTATCCCTACTGAAGAGACACTGACATGTCGTAGATTCTATATTGGTGATTAGATTTGCATTTGAAAACCTAAACCAAATAGAGGTAGAACAATTGCACCAACAACTACTACCACTCTGTGTTGAACATTGCCAGATACTTTTCTTAGAAATTTAAATACTTTCTTTCATTTCACCCACAATTAACCTTTAGGAGGAGATAGGTACTTCTTTCATACTTACTTTTCAGAGAGGTCACTTACTGGTCCAAGGCCACCACAGTAAATGATGAATCTAGAATTCCAACCTGGACAGTATGACCAGTGTGTTCTCTCTGCTTGAAAAGATGAGGTCATGGGTTCAAGGAGAAACCTATATCCATTGAGTGTTTGGAGTGAGACAGTCAATCATACATGTGGATCTGAGTCTAGTATAAAAAAAAATAAACATAAGAAGACATGCTTTAGCCTAGAAATCTGGGGCAGTGCCTTAGGAGAGAAAAGTAAAAAGGGCATAAGAGAGGTAGGCAGAATTGGAGCCATGAGAGAACTCCTCAGAGTGGGTCAGGTTTTGTTAAAAAAAAAAAAAAAAAACAACCCTTCATAACTTATAGCATACTTAAGTCTTACTACAAAATTATATTATTGGGAAAGTGGGAAAGAAGGTGGGTAGGGAAGAATAAGGTACTATGATTTGGGACAAAGAACTAATTTGACTTTATTTATCAACACCTATAGTTTAGATCATGAAGCTTTAGCCAAGGTACCACCCACTCACCTCATCAAAGATGAAATATGTAGGAAGAAATAATCAACAACCTAATGCTGAGTTCGCAGACTTAAGTATAAAGCCACAATGGATGTGTCAGATGGCGACTAGGTTATTATTTATTTAAATCTATTTCACAGAATTGAGCACCATCTTAATGACCTGAAAGTGTTAAAGTATGTCCCAAAGTACCTAAATTACTCTGTAAATGTAATTTATGCTTGAGAATAATTTGACTAACTTGATTTAGAACAGCAGGAAGTAAGTTATTCCGCACATAAATGAAGCAGCAGTGTAATTTTAAATACTGCTTGCATAGTGAATGAGAATTCTAATATTTGCAAAATTTTAAAATCACTTGATTTATTATCCATATGTTTATACTGACATTTTTGTCCTTTATTTAGTTGGTTTTACATTTCCTCTTACTGCCAGGGAAAAAAAGCATTTTTCCCCTAGTAACACCATAGAAGGTAAAACTTATATTTATTTTCCTGAATGGTATTTTTAATATCTCTATGTATTTCTAGGTCTTGCTGCCTTTTTCTCAATCCTGGACAGTCCAGTTAATGGAGTGAGAGGAGTTTAAGGAGCTTAGTAACTGGTTAGAGATTAAACTTATAAATGTAACATTGTAAAACTAACAAAATTTATACCTATTCATTCAGAATTTTCTTTGCTGGGAAAGAGTCTAACTTTAAAAGCAGTCATGATAAAAAATGAAATTTTACATAGTAAGTTCAAGAGTAGATTTAGACTTTGCTGTTAACAACGCATATTAAAATTCTGAAAAGTATATTTTAAAATTTTATGTGATGCTTGAAATGGAGTTTAAAACATTATTACTCACATTAAACGCCATCACGTGTAAAGTACATACTTTTATACTTTAATATTTTGTTTGAATAGAATTACTCATTTTAACATTAATTTTAATAATGAAATTAAATCAACTTTATAGTGTTCAAACTTCTGGCAGTTGCAAGCTATAATGAATGCTTTCGACTTAGATATTTTACAAAGGCACAGTGTAAGTAGTTTGAACCAAAGCAAAAGTTTGCATTGCAGGAGTTGGGAAAAAGGAAGAAAGAGAGCAAGAAGGCATTTCAAGAATATGGAGTTAATGTGCCAAGACACACAGCCCTGAGGCAGTAGCAGGGCATGGGGAACCATAGATAGTCCTATGTGGCTGACAAATCCATCCTGTCTCACTTTTGTGGGCCTGGAACAAGGATGGAAAAAAGAGAGCCTAGGCCTATATTGTATTTCCCTTCTCATCCTACCTCTGGCTGTCTTGCAGAGCTAGGGATGCCATGATCAATTGTAGGGGCCCTTACGGTTTTCTTCTTTGGGGAAATTTAGAGGAAAGGTAATCGTGAAGAGGAGCAGGGATTGTTGGGGGAGGAGGCTTTGTGGAATCTAGTGGAAGGTGGTAATTGCCAGTGCTCTGAATGGTGGAGGGACACATCTGTGCAGCAGCCTGGAATGAAGAGTTGGCATTTACAGTACAAATGTTGGAAAAACAGCCACCTGCCAGTAGCTGAAAAGAATTGGCAAGAGGATAATTCTGGTGATTGGATCGGGAAAAGAAAAGCAAAGTAAGAAAGAGACCGATGACTGCTACAAAGGTGAAGGAATGGTAAATTGTGACCAAATGTCAGCTCCTCTGTGTTCTGGTTATCTTCTGCCTATTTCTCAAACTGTGGTAGCAGGAAGAGAGGTGGAGGTAGTAGTCATTAGCGTATGAAGCTGCCTTTTTTTTTTTAAGATTTTATTTATTTATTTGAGAGACAGATATCACAAGTAGGCAGAGAGGCAGGCAGAGAAAGAGGAAAGGAAGCAGGCTCCCTGCCGAGCAGAGAGCCTGACGCGGGGCTCGATCCCAGGACCCTGGGATCATGACCAGAGCTGAAGGCAGAGGCCCAACCCACTGAGCCACACAGGTGCCCCATGAAACTGCCTTTTAAAATTATTTTGAAGTTACTGTATTTTTTCTGAATATCAAAGTATGAAATGCACATTGTAGAAAAACTTAACAACATAGAAAAATATAAAGAAAATTGAAATCAAATCTAGTCTCACCAAGATGGAAAAATAACAACTATGCCTCATCATTTTTTAAGTTCTCATTTAACAAAAATTTTGGCTCCATTGATGTGAGTCACTATGAGACATGCAGTGTACAATTTTCTTTTAAAGGGAATAAATTATTGGGGCACCTGAGTGGCTTAGTTGGTTAAGCATCCAACTCTTGACTTTGGCTCAGGTCATGATCTCAGGGTCTAGTGATCAAGCCCCATGTTGGGCTCTGGACTCAGCAAGGAGTCTGCTTGTCCCTCTCCCTCTCCTCCTTTTCATCTCTCTCAAATAAATAAAATCTTAAAAATAATAGAGATTAAACTCTTAAGATGTATCTTAAGTCATTTATTGTGTATTATATAGTGCTGAAAATATATGGAAACAAAATTATCATTACACCACACAGAATACTTCCAAGATCATTTTGTAGCTGATGGTTATATCACATTTGATCAACCCAAGAATGTCCTTAAATATTAAAGGCTGAATTCTTACTTTTAAACTATCTCTAGTTAAAGTCTACCCCTTTTCGCTACCATTTGCTGCCTTTTTTAATACTACCAAAATACTGTTTTGGGTATTTTTGAAGTAAGAAATATAGTTCGAGTACCTGGGTAGCCCAGTTCGTTAGATGTCTGACTCTTAGTTTTGGCTCAGGTTGTGATCTTAGGGCCCTGATCTTAGGGTCGTGAGATTGAGCCCCATGTTGGGCTCCATGCTCAGTGCAGAGTCTGCTTAAGTTTCTCTCTCCTCCTCCTTCTGTCCCTCCTCCCTCAAATAAATAAGTAAACCTTTAAAAAAGAAAGAAATACAGTTAATAATCAAGTGTGATGTCTGATAAAATGCACTGTAGATGTAGATTCATTATTTGGGAGATAATAAATAAGATAAAATCCTGACAACTATTGCTTTGAATTATTTAGCTAGTAAGACTTCATCTTGAAGAAAAAGAAATCCTACCAAAGAGCATGGAATACTATGAAAGTCACCATTCAAGCCAGAGAGATCTGGGAATTCCCTTTCTGTCATTTTATTCCTCTTTACTTTTACCTAGACAGACTGCTCAGACTCTCACTTTTCTTCAGTGGAAAATGGGAATAATAATTGTTATGTTGAAGGAGGTGTTTTAAGAGTACATGATATAAGTAAAAACATGGAGCCCAGTGCCTGGCTCATAGTGACTATTAAAGAAACGTTAATTTCATTCTTTTCCTGTTGAAACAATAGGGAGTTGGAGCATTATTTAAGTTCCAAGATTATCTTAATTTCCTAAATGGAGGTAGATATCTGAAAAAAATGTTGAGATATTCAAAACTATAACCCACTACATCTTAAGAGTAGACCTCAGAGAACTCCTACAGGCTCCTTGACTCTGAGGCGGCCCCACAGCCAGGAATTCTCAGGATGGTTTTTGGTTTAATGCTAGAAAATACCTGTTTGGACAGGCCTCAGGAGACCTAGTAGTTCATAACCCCCTTAAGACTGTAAAACTTATGCTTGCGTTATAGACATTGGGGAAGGTATGTACTATGGTGAATGCTGTGAAGTGTAAACCTGGCGAGTCACATACACATTAGATGTTAATAATTTTTTTTAATTAAAAAACATGTAAAACTTACAGTGTTTTTCACCTTGAAAATATGTTAAAATCACGTGGGTGCTTTTAAAAATAGTAGTGTCAAGATCCCACCTGCAAAGATACTGATTTAATTGGTGATTCTTGGTGATTCTTAGTGCAACTGTCTTAAGGTCAACATACAACCCTGGCTCATTTCTGCCTCTGTCACTTCTGTGACCAGAGCATAATCAAGTACCTCCTTCTTAATATTCTTTCCATGTGTGATATTATCACAGTACCTTGCACTGAGTTCCTTCAGCATTCCAGTTAAAAATATCACCAGATACAGTAAACAAGAAGATTTAAGGAAGACAATAATCACCACCTAACTAGTATATCAGTTAGTTGGTTACATCTGTCATCCTGGATGCTTGAGAACTTTAATAAATAAACCCTTTGGATTAAAAGTAATAAAGAAATTGATAGGCTTCATGAAATAATTTGTTTTTATTTGCTTCAAGTTTTTATTTAAATTCTATTTAGCTAATATATAGGGTAATACTATTTTCAGAAGTAGAATTTAATGATTCACTGTTTATATTTAACATCCAGTGCATATAATTAGATTTTTATCCAAAAAATATGTTGTTATTGAATATCTAGCTTTGAAATGCTTAATTTCTTAGGTGCTAATATGTTTTTTAAATTCCTGGATTTTTAAAAAATTAAATATGCTCATAGGGAAGAAAATGTTAATACTCCACAATTGTTTTTATTTTTGTTTCAGTCAAGAAATATGAATGAAAATTATAGCCTTTAAAAAATTCATCCTTTTTATTCAATATCATTTATTTCTGTTAACTGAAATTGAAATCTACAAATGTGAGAAACTATCAAAATAATATCCTTACCCATATAATATATAACATATATGCTATGTCTATGTAATTTGTATAATCCATTTACTTTTTTCAATGCATGTTTTTCACCTCTAGGCGATTTGACAGATCTGTGGAAAAATGGCGGCGGTTTCATTATGATATGAAGATACTTAATCAATGGCTAACTGAAACTGAACAGTTTCTCAAAAAGACACAAATTCCTGAGAACTGGGAACATGCCAAATACAAATGGTATCTGAAGGTAAGATTTTACGATCTCTTTTTTCACACTGTCTTTCTTTATCTTCGCCACAGTATCACAGCTGTTTAACTTCTTTAAGTTCAAGTTGTAAAGGATGAAGGAAATTTACAATTCTCGACTTTTGTTGTCATCACTACATGTACTAGAACATCATCAGAATGACCATGTTGGGAGCCTGTGCTGTTGACTCTGTGTCAGGGTGAGAGTTAGTCTAGATCTAACTGGTTTCGCTGATGAACTGAGAAATATAGTTAAGTCTGTGATATAGGAAATAATCTTATAACATGATGTCCTGTGGCTTTGTAGCAGTGTGTGTTTTTGCTTTATGTTGAATCCTGTCCAGGAGAATTTGTGGTATACTTAGAAATAATGAAGTTGCTGGAAATATCCATCATGACAAAATTACAGTTTTGTTTCCCTAGAGACAATTGTGGTGATGTAGTGATATTTCTACATATTCTGTTGACATAATGCATTTTGAGATCATCCAGAGGCCAAAACAATGCAGAGTTAATTGGTGGTATTTACTGACTTTTTTATGGTTTATGTTAATGGAAATGCAACATGTGGATTATAAACAGCATACAGTTTAATTTCAACTTGTTGTGTCTTTTGAGTATACAGATAAAGATAAATTAGATTTTGGAAGCTATAACTTAGGTAATAAAATATATAGTTAAGGTACAAGAAATACTGAGTTTATTACACCAAGTATAAAATATTTTGGTGAATTCTTAGCTCAAATTGTCCATGTATTAATTTTAAATCAAGCAGATTTGTGTTGTAGCCAATTTTTAATGCCATAAAATACTGATTAAGACAGATGAAAACAAAGTAAAACATAATTTAATTTCAGACATTTTAAAATGCAGGATTCATAAAAGCAGCATCATATTCAACTTTACAGTTCTCTATTCTCATATAATTTCTTGCATAGCAAAAATATCTTATGAATTAAAAAAGTAAGCAAGTAAGCACATACATATAGGTAAGCTATATGAACATATAATATGAATAATCTTAAAATCTTATGTAATTATGTATATATCCATCAAACTTGTATATACATGAGCATTGGCATTGAAGATAGAGGAAATCCATGGCTTTTCGATCTGCCATCATATAGAAAATATATTTTGTAATAACACTAAAGTGAATTTGGGGCTAATATAGCATTATGAGATCTCGAAAATACATGTCATTAGGGTATACTTGAGATGTTAAACCTCTTACCTTTTCCAGAGACAACCTATACAAGGTACATTTTAACCTGTTTTTATTATTTAAAAATATATATATACTCACTATAAAAATAATAAAGCAATGCAGAAGTATATGTACCCTTCCATTCTCCTCCTCAGAGAGTAGCTGTTTTGATATGGATTTTGGTACATATTTCAAGTCAGCATCTTTGGGAGGCCCCCTTTGAGATGGAGATTAACATATAGAAGGCTTATTAGGGAGTGCTTTTGGAAATCCAGCAATTGGTTTATGATGTGCCTTGGTATAATTTTCTTCATGTTTCTTGTTCTTGAGATCTGTTAAGCTTCTTTGAATTATGGGTTTTTAGTTTTCTTCAAATTTAGAATTTTTAAGGCATTGTTTTTATGTTGTGTTCTTTTTATTTTCAGTCTTTTTTCCTGTGTAAATCATATTATATGATTTGTATTGTCAAATTGACCAATCTAATCTTTTGCATTACCTAATCTGTGGTTAATCCCATCTAGTGTATATTTTTAACCCCAGAAACTGTTGTTTTGTATGATTCAACACCTTGTTGAAGTGTGACTTGAGTCTTTTTAAATCTTTCATGTCTCTACTCAATTTGTGAATCTTTCCTCTACCTTTTGGAAAATATGGAATACAATTATAACATCCTTGTCTACCAATGCTACCATCTGTATCTGTTTTGGGTCATTTTCAATTAAGTTTTCTCTTCATTATGGGTCTTTTTTCCCGCTTCTTTGGACAAATGGACATTTTGACTGGATGCTGGATGTTGTGAATTTTAACTTGTTGAGTGCTTGGTGTTTTTGTGCCAATAAATATTCTTGACCTTTGTTCTGAGACACAGTTAATTTACTTAGAAGCAATTTGATCTTTTGAGCATCTCTCTTCTAGACTTTGTGAATTTTAAGGAGAACAACATAAGTCTAGGGCTAATTTTGCTCTGCTACTGAGGCAAAACCCTTCTGAGTATGCTCTCTGATACCCTGTGAATGATGAGATTTTCCACAGTGGCTGGCAGGAACAGGCACTATTCCCAGCTGTGCGTAAGCTTTGGTGGCTGTTACTTTTCATCTTTTTGCATAGTTTTCTCCCTTATTATGTGTAGTTTGCTCACATATAAAAGCTGATCAGGACCAGCTGAAGCCTGGAAAGGAGCTCTTTTGGGGTCTCCAGGGTTCTCTTTCTGTGTATCTTTCTCCTGTTTGATACTCTGCCCTGTAAACTCTAGCCATTTGGGCCTCCTGGAAGTTCCAGCTTCATCTCATGAACTTGAAGAGACCTCCTAGCTTTGTGAGGGTTTCTTTATCCTCTGTTGTAGCCTGGAACACTCTCTAGACAATAAGTGGCAGCAATTATGGGGTCACCTCATTTGTTGCTAATTTCTCAGAGATCAGTAGTTTTTATTACCAAGTATCTAATGTCTTCAAAACCATCATTTCATACATTTTGTCCATTTTTTTCAGTTTTTGACAAAGAGGTTAAATCCGGTCCCTGTTACTCCAACTTGACCAGAAGTGGATATCCATGCCAAAGGATTTTGATACCATTTGATCTTTTAGTACATTTACTTCTGCATACTCTTGCAACTGTATGACGCTTGTAAATGCCTTGAGAATGTCTAAAGATCCTCAGTTCTTGACAATGTGGTTTAGTTGTTGTTGCTAAACATCCTATCAAAACTTTTCCCCTTAGTTGAAGAATTTTTTAAAAGATATTTTATTTAGTCTGTTTTTTTACTCAACTTATACATGAAATAAGAAAAGGAATTCTGCATGTTCAGGGAAAAGTTCTTCTAGCTAAAGAACTGTGAATGATATTGCAAATCCTCTAAACAGTAAAGGTGTTTTCTTTTTCCCCTAGCTATTTAGAAGCTCCAAAGACATGTACATGCATATGTGCATGCATTCACACACACACACACACACACACACACACACACACACAAGATGCCCACAGTTATCTTCTATTCTTCTAAGTCTCAGAAAACAAGTCCAGAAGGACACTGTAAGGTACCACCATTAGTAAGACAAATAGAATTGCTGATAATTTCAGCTATCTTGGCCATAATCATTGTTGATTGAATAACAATAAATAAGAGAATGAGTTTAAAATTTTGCTAAGAAATTATTTAAGGAAACAGAATGTTGATGGTGCCTGTTAGTAGCAGACAGATTTGTTGGCATGAACTGGCAGTGGTTGCTTTGAGGGAAATAAACCAATCTGCCCATATACTAAACAGATACACACAGGGGTACACTGGAGTTTAAAGACTCATATGTATAATTTTTAGCAAAAATATCATGTCTGAATATGAAATAAAATAAAAAGTATATACATGTATGCTTTTCTATATATATTTCTCTCAAACTGCCTTTTCTTTAACTCATTAACTTGAGAAAAGATAAATCAGTGTCCTACTAACACTTGGTAGTGTCATTCAAAATAATGTGACTGCCAATAACAGATAGATGGTCTGGTTCCATGCAACCCAGTGTTTTTTTTCTCTGTCCCAAGTTAATGATAAAATTAAATATGTGAATTCACATGTTTCAAGATATTCTAAAAATGTGTCTTGCCACAATAGGAAATCTCTTTCCAAAAATTAATTTTTTGCATGAGAATATATCAGTTATGTTATATGCCACCAAAAATTCATTTGTTAATACTTCCATTTATTTATTTATGCAGCTTCTTTTTTTTTCAAGATTTTATTTATTCATTTGACAGCAAGTGACACAGCGAGAGAGGAAACACCAGTGGGAGTAGTTGGATAGCAGGCTTCTTGATCCCAGGATTCTGGGATCATGACCTGAGCCAAAGGCAGCCACTTAACTGACTGAGCCACCCAGGCATCCCTATTTATGCATCTTCTTGTATATTTATGCCACCAGCAGTAACTGAGTGCATATGCAAAGTTCTATCACCCATAAAAATATTGACTTGCTATATTAGGCTCTAATAGAAGTTCAGAAGTTTGGCTAAGAGGTTGGAAGCCACATTCAGAAAGTGTGGGTTCAAATCCTAGCTCTTTTAGCTTAAAAGTTGCAGAATCTTAGGAAAGTGTGTTATGTCTCTCCGTGCCTCTGCTATCTCTTCTCTTAAATAGGAATAAAAAATAGATGTGCAGATAGCACTTAGAGTTTCATTTTCCACAAAATAATTACTCATTAAATGAAAGACTTTATTGTAACTAATCACTCTTCATAAGTGATTAGCCTATATTTATAAGAACAAAAATTTATTTATTACTGAATTACTGTCCCAACCATCTGAAATACAGATTGGGCAACCTGATAATTTCATTAAACCTTATCTTTTTATGAATTATGACTGTTCTTTCAAAGTACATCTCTTGGATTAGGAATTGAGGAAAATTCTAGTTCAGCCAAACACATCCTCCTCAGATAGTTGACACTTCTGCCTACTCATTTGAGAACAAGAAGAAATGTTAATGGGAGTTTTCAAAGGGAAAGCTGAACACCATGAAAGAAAGTTATGAAAATAACATTAACTCATATAGTGACAGAGTGAATTGGTATGCCAACAAGTACCTTGAGTGAAAATGGGATTGTGGAAATCATAACATGTCCTAACATTTAGTTTTACACGTCCTTCTGGAGTAGAAAGCAGTAAGCTTTAAAACATGAACTGTTATTTAATGGGGTTGAAACTTCTTGAGATTGACAGAGGAAATTATAAAAATCACCATTAGATCGAATATTTAAAAGAGTGGAATATTCCTGCTATTCATAGAAACAGAAACTGTTTGTTTTATGGGGTAATGCTGCTTAGTGGACCATATTTCAACTCTGAAAAGCAGTTTGCAGTTATTCAATATATTAAACATAAAATGTGCATAGGACCCAGCAGTTTCACTCCTAGATTTGAAAACATGTGTTCAAACAAAAACTTGTAGATGAATGCTCATAGGAGCACTATTCGTAATAGACACAAGGTGGAAAAAACCCAAATTCCCATTAACAGATGACTAAATAAAAACATTCCTAAAGAATGTTGCCATGAATATAAGCATGACACCTTTAAATCTTAGGAAATTCCATTTAAAAGCTACTAAGAAGTAAACAGAGGAGGGATTTTTTTTTAGATGAAACTTTGTAGGCTTTAAATCAACAAATGTTAAGCCAACATAGGGAGTGAAGCAGCAGTGTGCTATTTTGACATGAGTTAACTGATGTTTTTAGGCAAAACATCATCTTTTTAATGTGAAGTTAACTAGTTTTCTGGTATATCTTTCAGTGCTACCATGTTTTACTCCTCCACAATATATATCATATTGTACATGTGCAATATATTTATATATATTGTTGTAAACAAATTCAATTAAAAGCTGTTTACTTTGTAACATAGTGATACATCTTAATTCACTGTAATTGAGGATAAAGTCAACATGGATTAAATATGTCATGTTGTAGTGTTCATGTTCACCATCAAATCTCAAAACCTTAGTTTAAATTTATGACCCAGTTAAGTAGAATATACTTTGCCTTTTCTCAAATTGGAAGCTTGCATGAAGAATGGAAAATTCCATAGAGACTGTGTAGTTATAGTATGAGAACATTACTGTGAACTCTCAGATGAAATGATAAATAGGAAAAAAAAGGCACTGGTATTTTGGAGTAGGGGAGGGAGGCAAAGAAAGAAGAATCTAAGAGTCTATGTTTGGCAGCTCTGCAGCTCTGCCTTACCTTGGCTATTCGTGATAGAGGAAAAAAAAATCCAAAGTATTTTTTAAAAGATCTAAGTCTCAGAAGTTTAGATTCACAGAGTACACTGGAGTTACGTAGGGCCTGCCCAAAAGTTGGAGACAGGCATGTCCGTGAAAAGTCTCTTTTTCTCATAAAGGAAGTCTCACCCAATTTGCAGTCCAGAAAGGCCTCAAGCAGCAGGTGTCATTGCCCAGAAATAAAAAGAACTAAATGGATGTGCGTAAGTCCCTGACACTATCTGTTACAGAGCAAATTTTGGTACTTTTCTTTGGAGGTACTCTAATACCTAATTGGTAATCTACTCCCTTCAAATTACTTTATAGGAGATGAACGATTTTGAGTGAATATGGATTAAATCAAAGGCTATCTAGAAAAAGACATATGGTGTAAAAGACCAAATTGAATACAAGTATGTTTTCTATACAGTCGGCTTTTACAGTGCTGATTTTCACCAGCTGGCTGGTGAGTTGGACGGCTTCTTAACAGCCTCACTGCTGGGACTCAAATGCTGATAGGAACTTCGATGGAAAAATTACTTGAGTAAAAATTTGTGCCATCTGTTGCCCTTCATTGGGACCCCGATGTTAAGAATAATTCATACTATCACCAGCCCTTTATATTTCCCCAGCAATAATGAAGATTTTTTGTAGTCCCAGTTTCTGTAACTAAAGGGCACAAACTAACATTAAGGGAATGAGCATGAAAATTGAGTGCAAAGAGAATTTGTCTCTCATCACTTGCTTTAGGGTTACAGCATTGTATAAACATGGGAATACATCTTGCAGTGAACTTTTCAATGTTATTTGCTGGTAGTGGCAGGAGAATTCAGTCTTAATACAGTTAAACAGTTGGGCACTTCATTCTTACGTAAATATGGTTAGCCTTTTATTGCTGCTTAGAAACTCCTCTACAACTTCTTGGCTCTTATGCATCTTTTCAGAAGTAGTAAATAACAGATTTATTGGGGGTTTGGCATAGTGCAGAAATTCATAGAGGGACTCTAAATTGTTGCCTATCAAATGTGTCTTTCATAAAATAAGTATATTAAAATAATTGGATATTTCCAATGACTTGTTCTTGTTGTCCAGCATGGCATGTTTAAGAAGATGACAGATTGCCACCCATTATTGGAAAGAAGCAAGAACCAAAACTATAACTTATTGTAATAACCATAGCAGTAAAGAACTTCTTAAAATGCATGAAAAACATGTCATCCCTAAGGGATCCGCATTCTCAGAGTAGAGTAAGAAATTATCAAGAGAGTAAGAATCCGTAAATAAAAGTGAAGCATGCTAATTGAAAATTGAAAAAAAAAAACACTGCTCACATCAACATAGAAGCAATATGAATCTAAAATTATTATTTGATGAAGCATAAGATTAATGCTAATATAAGTGATTTTCATGAAGTGCAATAGTTTGCAAAGAGGATGTTCTAGCCACACTGATCTTGCTGTTTCTTTTCTCAAAGTTTCTTACCCTTCCTTCTAATGCCTGTTCCTGTGATTAATTTTGCTTTTCTCTTTGCTTAAGGATTCCACTCTAGCTCCAGCTCTTATCTGCTATGTCCCAATCCCCTCCCTCTCAGGACTTTTTACACTTCTCTTTATTTATACACATTTGCGCTCTATTTTTTTTTTTCCTCAGACATGACCTTTTGTAACTTTTCTTACCTTAAGGATCTCTCTCTCTCTCTCTCTCTCTCTCTCACACACACACACACACACACACACACACACACACACACACTTTCTTTGTAACACTGTCATTTGCTAAAATTATAATATATGCTTGCATGTTTATTATCTGTATTTCCAACTAGAATGTAAACCTTGCAGGGACTTGGTCTTTCCTGGTCACAGATATCTACTCAGCACTTAGAACAGTCTCCTTGTGGGGTGCATGAGTGGATCAGTTTCTTATGCACCTGACTCTTGATTTTGGCTCAGGTCATGGTCTCAGGGTCGTGAGATCAAGCCCCACATTAGGGCCTGCTCTGTGTTCAGTGTAGAGTTTGCTTGAGATTCTCTCTCTCCCTCTCCTCCTGTCCTTCCCCCCGATCTGCCCTCTCTCTCTCTCTCTCTCTCTCTCTCAAAAAACCCTATCTCCTTGTATATGCTACATATAATACTCATTATAATGAATAAATAAATAAATGAAAGAATTATACATTCATCCCATTATTGCCTTAGATAGACAGACTATCCCCAAACTTGTTCTTCCTTTTACCCCATCTCATGTCCAAGAAATGCTCCCTTATATTGAGCTGTCCTATTCTCTTCTTCATACAAAGTATTTAAAATTTTCATATTTGCTGATGGTTTGACAATATGATGGCTTCATTTGCTTACTCCTTGAGCATATTATAAATACCTGAATCCATTCAACAAACATTTAGTGTGAGCCTACCTCATGCAAGGGTTTGTTGGCTGCTAGGGGTATGGAGTTGGCAAAAATGCCCATTTCCTTTAATAAACTAACAATTTCATGAGTTTAGCATATTAAGGTTAAGGTGGAAACACATGGCAGGAGTCATTATTCCAGAAAGCTCTGGAAGCAGCCTTAGGGAAACAGGAGTTTGTTTTCTACAGCACTTATTTGTGCTCCCTAGTCCTTTTTGATACCCCTTCATTATACCTCTTAGATTCCCAAGCTCAACTGAGAAAACATGACTTTGGGAGCCAGGAAAGAGCAATATTGTGAAAGGCAGCACAAGGAAAGAGCTATCTCTGAAGAAGTCACCCAGAGAGTGAGAAAATGTTCTGACATAAGTTGTAAATTTTGGAAAAATGATAAAATTGACAAATTATAGGATAAGAGGCCTGTTCACAGATGAGATGGTTCAGAATGAACTATTCATCAAGCTGAATAGCAAGTATCTAGTCATAAGAATGGTAAATCTTCCTACTCTATAACTAAATTATAGGTACAAGCCAGAGACCACAACTGTTTGCAAATATCATAATTCACAAATTTTAAAGTTCTTGCTCATTTATGAAGCTATAATTGGCAGAACTTTATGGCCAATTAATTTGTATTAAGTCATTCTGATAAAAACTAATAAAGAGGGATGATTCAGGTTTATGGAGAGAAGAAAAAATAGATATGTTGGAGATGAATGCATATTTATATAGTAGCATGTTCCCCCTTAAGGTTGTATTAGTTCACTATTACTTTTTGTCAGTAGATAATTTTAGTTTATAACTATGTAGTCCTGCACATTTTAATTCTTTCTTTGTCCAGGTTCGTGATTTCACTTTATTAAGACTCATTTTGAGGGATATGGCAGAGAAATTGAAATAATAGAGAAATGTGCTACCCCATAGATTCTAGCACTTCATGTAGAATATTGAACTGGTTATTATTATAAGTAAATATCTCACCTTCAATATCCCTCAGCATACTTGCAATGGAATGAATTTTAATACAATATATTACACTTAATATTGATCCTAAGAATATTAAATTCTTTAGAGGAGCAAACTTGTGGGACCAAATCCTGCTGGCTACCTGTTTTTGTAAATAAAGTTTTATTGGAACTCAGCCACACATATTTACAAACTGTCTATGGCTGCTTTTTTTGCTACAAAGGCAGAGTTAAGTAATTACAGAAACTGCCTTACCTGGCAAAGCTTAAAATGGGAACTGTATAGCCCTTAATAGAAAAAGTTTACTAACTCTTGCTTTAGAAGATAGAGTAATAAGTTGCAATAAAAATCCAAGTGTCCTTTTTACCTTCTGTTTAAGTGTTCTTTGTTACTTGATATAAGAGAGAAATGGACTTGGGCCATGTTGATAAAACAAATTGAAATTCATGGTAACATGGGACGCCTGGGTGGCTCAGTTGGTTAAGCAGCTGCCTTCGGCTCAGGTCATGATCCCAGGGTCCTGGGATCGAGTCCCACATCGGGCTCCTTGCTCGGCAGGGAGCCTGCTTCTCCCTCTGCCTCTGCCTGCCTCTCTGTCTGCCTGTGCTCGCTCGCGCTCTCTCCCTCTGTCTCTGAAAAATAAATAAAATCTTTAAAAAAAAAAAGAAAAAAAAAAGAAATTCATGGTAACAGAAAGAGGAAAACAAAAATAGACTCGCTATTTAAGTCAACTTTCTTTTTTAAAAGACTTTTAACCAGACTCCAAGATAATGCTGGTCCCCAGCATTAGAGGGAAAAGAAGTGGACTCTCTGCTGAGCAGAGAGCCTGATGAAGGGCTTGATCCCAAGACTGCAGGATCATGACTTGAGTCCAAGGCAGACGCTTAACCGACTGAGCCATCCAGGTGCTACAAGTCAACTTTCAACTCCATGAATTAAAAGAAGGGGTTTGATTAAAAACCAAAAGATGTTTTAAAGTTGCTTAACTAATGTGTGCTGGACTTAGTCATTTTGAAGAGTGTATAGCAACTGACTTACTGACAGTACCACCAGTTCCTCTTGGGTAACTGCACAGCTTTAGATGGACATTAAATCAAGTATTCTGTCCAAGAGAGTTCTAGAGGTTGTTCTGCTGGAGCTTTTCTCTCACCATATCAGTGATCCTAAGCATAGGTCCTAAGCTTGGCCAATCATATTTTTTTCTTGAGACCTTTAATCTTGTGTTAAGTGATGAGGTTGGAGTTTATTCATTCTAATGAAAATGACTGGTCATGAACAGCAAATGACTCCTACTATGGAGACTCTCTGGAATCCTGCCTGTTCCATGCTTGATTCTTCGATTTTGCCTTCAGTCCTATAAACACTTCTATTTCTTTACCATGAATCTTCTTATTGGCAGAGGCGATTTCCATTGCTTATCAATGAAGAACTGAAGGAAACTTAGTATGATTAGAGAAATTCTTTGTCTAGCCTGGCTCCTTTTATAAAGAACTTTGAGTCCCTTTGGAAAGCCTGAAAAACATAACCATTTGCATGTAACAAACAGTTTGCAATACTTTAAGATTGATGGGCAATTTCTATTTGACAGAGAAACAATTAGGATCAACTGTGGTCATATATTCCAGAATACCAGTGTTGTTTCCACGCTTTAAGTGTTGTTGGATCGTTATATGAGATTCATAATTTTGTCCTGTTGTACCCACTTTTGCATTACCATTCAGTCTTAATTTATTATACACTATTAAAAGTTTTTAGGTAATTTGTTCTTATTGCTACTCAGACATTAAAATGTCTACAGGCTGTGAAAAAGAATAAATTTGATGTGCCAGCCTCATTCTCCAAATCCTGGCATTACAACTAATAGTACAGGCTTATATTGTGTTGTAAATCCTAGTTAACATGGATTTATCTTGAAAATACCATTTTACTGCTATTTTCAAATAATAGTTTTTTCACACAGAGAAATACAATTTTTCACGCACAAGGATGAAATATCCTTGAATTTCTATTTGTTTTTAATAATATAGGGCTTTTGTATATGCTTACAAAAGGATACTGTATGTATTTTTAAATGCTAATAATGGATTGGTGAAATAACCTTAACTTTAAAACAACAAAGTTATTAAACTATGTTTTACTGCTTATTAATTTCTTTAAACAAGGCTTATGAACATTTGTTTAAGATCTATGTTATAAGGAGCAAACTCCACCAAGTTCTAGTTCATAGGAATTTGAAAATCTAATCTCATAACCAGGGCTATCCATAGAAGAATATTAAGGGCAATTCAACCAGTACCATAGCCACCCAAGATAATATCATTAAAAGGAGACTAAACTGTTAAAATATTTCATAGTCTCCTTGGGCTATCATTAAGAACAGAAAATTTTTTGTTGTCTTGTTTTTTGTTTGTTTTTAATTGTGTTATGTTAGTCAACATAAAGTACATCATTAGTTTTTGATGTGGTGTTCCATGATTCATTGTTCACGTGTAACACCTAGTGCTCCATGTAATACATGACTTCCTCAATACCCATCATCGGGCTAACACATCCTCCCACCCACCTCCACTCTAAAACCCTCAGTTTGTTTCTCAGAGCCCATAGTCTCTCATGGTTCATCTCCTCCTCCAATTTCTCCCCTTCATTTTCCCTTTCCTTCTCCTAATGTTCTCCATGCTATTGTTTATGTTCCACAAATAAGTGGAACCGTATGATAATTCACTTTCTTTGCTTGACTTATTTCACTTAGTATAATCTCCTCCAGTCCCATCTGTATTGATGCAAAAGCTGGGTATTTATCTTTTGTGATGGCTAAGTAATATTCCATTGTATATGTGGACCACACCTTCTTTACCCATTGGTCTATTGAAGGGCATCTCAGCTCCCTCTACAGTTTGGCTATTGTGGACATTGCTGCTATGAACATTGGGGTGAGTATGGCCCTTCTTTTCACTACATTTGTATCTTTGGGGTAAATACCCAGTAATGCAAATGCTAGGTCGTTGGGTAGCTCTATTTTTAATTTTTTTTTAAGATTTTATTTCTTTATTTGACAGAGAGAGAGAGAGAGAGAGAGAGATCACAAGTAAGCAGAGAGGCAAGCAGAGAGAGACAGAGAAGCAGGCTCCCTGCTGAGCAGAGAGCTTGATGCGGGGCTCAATCCCAGGACCCTGAAATCATGACCTGCGCTGAAGGCAGAGTCATAGCCCACTGAGCCACCCAGGCACCCCTATTTTTACATTTTTGAGGATCCTCCACACTATTTTCCAAAGTGGCTGTACCAACTTGCATTCCCACCAACAGTGTAAGAGGTTTTCACTTCCTCCACAGCCTCTCCAACATTTGTTTTTTCTTGCCTTGTCAATTTTTGCCTTTCTAACTGGTGTAAGGTGGTATCTCAATGTGGTTTTGATTTTAGTTTCCGTGGTGATGATGAACAATTTTTCATGTGTCTATTAGCCATTCGTATGTCTTCTCTGAAGAAGTGTCTGCTCATGTCTTCTGCCCATGTTTTGACTTACTTGTTTTTTGGGTGTTGAGTTTGAGAAGCTCTTTATAGATATTGGATATCAGCCCTTTGTCTATAGTGTCATTTGTGAATATCTTCTCCCATTCTGTGGGTTGCCTCTTTGTTTTGTTGACTGTTTCCATTGCTGTGCAGAAGCTTTTTATCTTGATGAAGTCCCAAAAGTTCATTTTTGCTTTTGTTTCCCTTGCCTATGGAGATGTGTCTTGAAAAAATTTGCTCTGGCCAATGTGGAAGAGGTTACTGCCTATGTTCTCCTCTAGGATATTGATGGATTCCTGTCTTACATTGTGGTCTTTCATTCATTTTGAGTTTATCTGTGTGTATGATGTAAGAGAATGGTTGAGTCTGATTTTTCTGTATATAGCTGTCCAATTTTCCCAGCACCATTTATTGAAGAGACTGTCTTTTTTTCCATTGGATTATTTTTTCCTGCTTTGTTGAAGATTATCTGACCGTAGAGTTGAGGGTCCGTATCTAGGCACTCTATTCTGTTTTATTTGCCTATGTACCTGATTTTGTGCCAATACCATACTGTCTTGGTAATCACAGCTTTATAATATAGCTTGAAATCAGGTAACATGAAGCTCCCAGCTTTCTTTCTGTTTTTCAACATTTCCTTGGTGAATCAGGGTCCCTTCCTGTTCCATACCTGGGATGCAAGGGCGGTTCAACATTTGCAAATCAACCAAAATGATAGAACACGTAGTAAAAGAAGAGACAAGAACCACATGGTCCTCTCAATTAATGCAGAAAAAACATTTTTCAAAATACAACATCCTTTCCTGACTAAAACTCTTCAGAGTATAGGGATACAGGGAACATTCATCAATTTCATAAAATCCATATATGAAAAACTTTCAGAGAATATCATTCTCAATAGGTAAAAGCTGAGAGCCTTTCCCTTAAGATCAAGAACATGACAAGGATGCCCACTCTAGCCACTATCGTTCAACATACTACTAGAAGTCCTAGCAACAGCAGTCAAACTACAAAAAGAAATTAAAAATATATATATATTCAAATTGGCAAAGATGTCAAACTCTCTCTCCTCACAGATGACATGATACTTTATGTGGAAAACCCAAAAGACTGCACCCTCAAATTACTAGAACTCATACAGCAATTCAGTGATGTACAGGATACAAAATCGATGTACAGAAACCAGTTGCTTTCTTATACACTAACAATGTAACTATAGAAAGGGAAATTAGAGAATTTTTAAAAAAATTATTTATTTTTTAAATTTATTTTAAGTGTTCCAGAATTCATTGTTTATGCACCACACTCAGTGCTCTATGCAATACGTGCCCTCCATAATACCCACCACCAGGCTCACCCAACCTTCCACCCCGCACCCCTCCAAAATCCTCAGATTGTTTTTAAGAGTCCAGTCTCTCATGGTTCATCTCCCCTCCAGTTTCCTCCAACTCCCTTCTCCTCTCCATCTCCTGATTCCATTTACAATGGCACCAAAATCCATAAGATACCTTGGAATAAACCTAGCCAAAGAGGTAAAAGATCTATACCTAAGAATGATAGAACACTCATGAAAGAAATGGAAGAAGACACAAAAAGATGGAAAAACTTTCCATGCTCATGGATCAGAAGAATAAACATTGTTAAAATGTCTATGCTACCCAGAGCAATTTATACTTTAAACGCCATCCTAATAAAAATACCAATGGCATTTTTCAATGTGCTGGAACAAACCATTCTAAAATTTGTAAACAAGAACAGAAATTTTTAAGTAGAATTATAATGATATTTAGATACCTGAAACACATGACACCAACCACTCCCCCATGCACGGAGATTTATGATTTAGTTGTCGCACCCAAGAGATGAATCTGCCCACAAGATTACATGTATTTTAGAGAACATGTGTGCCACCACTAAGTTCTAGTTTGAACATCTAGTCCTGACAATTCCTTGTATTTCAATTAAATTTCAAAATCAGTACGTTTATTCTGTAACCATTGAGAGGAGAGCTGCTATATGTCTGATGTACAGGGTTCTCAACACAATCCCAATCTATTGAGAGAATACAAGGTTTACCAAGTTGATGAACATTTAAATGGTTGTCACATAAATGGTATATTCAACAGATGGACATTTAAGCAGTTTAAAATAACAGCTAAGAAGTATAATAGAGGTTGATATAATATCAGAGGACTCAGAAAAGGGAGAACAGAAGTAAGTAACTAGCTAGAAGATTTGAAAGAACTTTGTAGAGGAAGTGATATGGGAAATAAGCAAGAGAAGGCTACAGTCAGTAAAAGGGGGGAATATTTGAAAAGTGATGGTGTTCTAAAAAATGGTGATACTAGTAGCACACAATGAAAAATACTCTTGTCAGATCACAGATACCTGGGAAGACATGGCCAGGAATGATGGTGAGGACATCATTTCCTTTTTTTACTGGTTAAATTTTTGGGTTTTTTTTCCTGTTTTTTAATGGACTAGTATTTTCCAAACTGTGAGTCCTGAATCAGTTTGCAGATCACTACCAGCATTTGTTTTGAAAGAAGCAAAATATAAAATATTGGGGTTCATTACACATATGGGAGAATTGTTTCATAGATTTTAATTGTTGCTGCTTCAATTGTGTGTGTGTGCTAGGTTCTTTCTGATTGAGCATCAGAAGGTAATAACGTGATGAGTATATGGGAAGCATTTTTAAAAAAATCAAGAAGCCAGTTTAAGAAATGGATAATTTGGGAAGATGGTATAAGATCAATTTTATAGAAAAACATATCCAGAAAGATGTAATACAAAATTTATTTAAGTGTAGTAGCATATGAAGTTTATTTAAGTGCCTTGCTATTGTAAAGGTGACAAGTGATATTACTTGATGTGATTCTAAAAAAATAATAATCTCAGCAAGATAAGTAGAAATAGTATTTTCTAAAATATTTTATTTATTTATTTGACTGAGAGAGAGAGATCACAAGTAGGCAGAGAGGCAGGCAGAGAGAGGGCAAGCAGGGTCCCTGCTGAGCAGGGACTCAATCCCTGCTGGGCTCAATCCCAGGACTCTGAGATCATGACCTGAACCGAAGGCAGAAGCTTAACCTACTGAGCCACCCAGGCACCACTAGAAATGGTATTTTTAAAACCTTTTTTACAAAGACTCAGGAAGGTTAAATATTTTACACAAATAATAAGGCTAATAAGTAAAGGCCTTGGGATATGAATATCAGCTAGAAGTTAGAGATATTCAGAAAAAAATTAAATTGCAGTTCTGCCTAATATAGTATTGAGGAATCTAATGAAGGGAATAATTCTTGTTAGTCACCACAGGACAAGGCCCTCTAAAAATGTGTTAAGGATGTTAAGTGATAAAGATGAAACTTCTTTCATAAAAGTTTTATTTTTATTTAGTGATGAGTACACCCCTATTTAACCCTCCTTACCATATTATTATCAGTAAGGCTGAAACATAACATCTTTATTAGTATGGGTTATAATTTGACTCATAGTATATCAAAATCAGAGTATTAGAAAGGACTATCTTTTTTTTATTAGAGATAATGTTAGAGTTGTTAATGATGACAATAACATTAGTCATAACATAACAAGGCACTTTATAATTTATGAAGCACTTTCAGTTACATTGTCATTCTCATATTAATCTCCTGTTGAGATACAGATTTGGGGAATCCTTTATTACTGTAAGATGCAGATAACTGATGGGAGAGAAGGGGAAAGGCCAATTTTTTATTTCTCCCTGATTCAGAATCAAAGTAGAGTCTTGGCAGGATAGCAGAATTTGGCAGGCAGCTTTTGTATATGGAAGATATGAGCATTGAACTGCGTGTAGTGAGAGCTTATGTTCTCTAAGAAAAGTTTGACAGTGAATGAAAGACTCATTGTTCCCACAGAGTAGCCACCCTTTGAAAATCATAGCCTAGGATTGAGTAGTGTCTCCCTTTCCAAATACCCTTTGGAGAAAACCTACCATGACGTATATGGTCCCTTCAGCGCAAAACTGTTTTCTCTTAACATTACACAGCTCATGATAACAGCATTCTTTTGTTCATTCAACATAGTTTTGTTGAGTGTCAGGACAGCGCTGAATACTAAAGTTTTGATTGAGCTGAACAAGGCTTCTTTTGCACAGTGAATTTATTGCAGTAGAGGAAACACACGTGTGCTTTCACGTGAAGGGATAAGGGAGCAATCACAGTTCCAACACTCCAGGGAGTTAGTCTAGTGCAGGGAGAGATAAACAGATAAACCTTAAAATTGGTATGACACAGTTCTTGAATTTTATACTCACTGCATTTACAAAGTCCTATGGGAACAAGGAAGAGAGGATGATGAGCTCTGTCTGTGAATAGGCAGATTGATCAAAGATCAAGAGGACAGAGCATCCCTGGCCATGGGAACACGTGTTCAAAGGCGGGCGACTTCACAAAAGGTAGGTTATTGGGAGAATGGTAGTAACTTAGGGAGCGCAGGCTCCCAGGGGAGGGTGATCACATAGGCTTGACAGCAGGTTAGAAACACTGTGAAGGACATGATATGGTACACAAATCTATCTATTATCTTATAAATAAAAGTTACTGAATATATTCAAACAGAGAAGTAGCTGGACAAGGTTTACAAGTTTGAAGGTAAGGTTGTTTAGGACATTTGTGGCTTCTTGTGTACTTGCTAGGCATTCACATTGTGATTTTGGTGAGAACTTTTAAAGGGAAACTGTAGCTTAGTGTACTTGAAAAATTACAGCTTCAAATCATTCCTAGAGGAACACATTTGACAGATTTTGTGATCCTGTTGTGCTTATTTTCTTCCCAGACATTCCATATATAAAAATTTTTTAATGACTTATTTCTATTTCCATATCCATCTGAAGGTGTTATGTATGTGTGTTTTCTGCTTGAAAATAAAGCAGCAAGGGGTGCCTGGATGGCTCAGTTGGTTGAGCATCTGACTGTTTGGTTTTTTTTTTTTTTTTTTTTATTTCCAGCATAACAGTATTCATTATTTTTGCACCACACCCCGTGCTCCATGCAATCCGTGCCCTCTATAATACCCACCACCTGGTACCCCAACCTCCCACCCCCCGTCCCTTCAAAACCCTCAGATTGTTTTTCAGAGTCCATAGTCTCTCATGGTTCACCTCCCCTTCCAATTTCCCCCAACTCCCTTCTCCACTCTAAGTCCCCATGTCCTCCATGCTATTTGTTATGCTCCACAAATAAGTGAAACCATATGATAATTGACTCTCTCTGCTTGACTTATTTCACTCAGCATAATCTCTTCCAGTCCCGTCCATGTTGCTACAAAAGTTGGGTATTCATCCTTTCTGATGGAGGCATAATACTCTATCCCCAGGGGTACAGGTCTGTGAATCACCAGGTTTACACACTTCACAGCACTCACCAAAGCACATACCCTCCCCAATGTCCATAATCCCACCCCCTTCTCCCAAACCCCCTCCCCCCAGCAACCCTCAGTTTGTTTTGTGAGATTAAAAGTCACTTATGGTTTGTCTCCCTCCCAATCCCATCTTGTTTCATTTATTCTTAAGACTTTATTTAACAGAGAGAGACACAGTGAGAAAGGGAACATAAGCAGGGGGAGTGGGAGAGGGAGAAACAGGCTTCCCACCAAGCAGGGAGCCCAATGTGGGGCTCAGTCCCAGGACCCTGGGATCATGGCCTGAGCTGAAGGTAGACATTAAGTGTTTACCTTCACTTAATGACTGAGCCACCCAGGTGTCCCAGAGCACCTGACTCTTGATTTTGACTCAGGTCATGATCTCAAGGTCATGGAATAGAGCCGCACAGGGCTCCATGCTGGATGGGAAGTCTGCATGTCCCTCTTCCTCTCCCCCTAGTGCTCTCTATCTCTCTAAAATAAATAAAATTTTAAAAACCTTAAAAAGAAGAAAGAAAAGAAAGCAGCTAATATGAGTAAGGTGGACTTCCTATGATCATCAAGTACTCAAGGATCTTACTATAAATGATGGAATTGCTCTAACTAAAAATATAGGGAAGAAACAAATGTTATTTTAGATATTATTCTCAGCTTTTCTCATATCAGGTGTTAAGCTCTCATTGCCAAAGAAGGCGGGACTGTAGAGGGCATGGGCTCTTAGCTAGTTGAATTTTGCCAGTCAGCTCTCCCAGTATAGAAATTGACCAAATACTTGTGGAGGATCTTCTGTGTGCTATGTATTATTTCAGGAAATACGGATCCAGCAGTAAAACAAAATAAGTGTGCATTCTCTAAAAAGAAGTAAAGGAATGTCTGTATAGTGATATTCTGTCCTTAATTTCCTCTTTAAAATAAATATTCCTTTTTGAGAAATACAGGACTTCAATGCCAGCACTTCAATATTTCACAGTTCTCAGGGATTTCTACCTTTTGGGTGCTGGTAACTTGGAAGTCAAAACATCTATTTGCACAGAAGTGTTAATGGAGGAAAGAAGTGGATGATTTTCCCTGCATCATTGTTGACTTTCAACTTACAACCAGAAAGGGACACAAGCAGGATGCCAGGGGTTAGGACGTAGGGCAGCATCCCAACAGGATGGAAGAACAGAAGAGAAGAGAGAAGAATGTGAGAGATGAGGTGTCACCCCTGAGGTCAGAGGTTAGGGCTGTAATGGAGGTCTGAATGAAATGAAAGTCACCTTCAGCATTTACCCCCATCTTCAGCTTTGTTTGCCTGAGCAGCATTTCACTCATTCTCTTATTTATTTCTCCAATAACCCAACAAAATAGGAAGTATTTCCTTTATTAAAATTCCAATTTCGGAAGGGCAGGGAGCTTTCCAGAGGTTATCCAACTATTACCTCCTGGGGAGGTGGTTTTAGGATTGGTATAGAAATAGTTCCTCCTTAAAAGAAAGCCCCACACTGAGGCAGTGACATACTCACTAATGGTACTTCTGTGCAGCAATGAAATAAAGTATTTTACCATGAGCAATATTATCAAAATGCCTATGCTCTGTTTCACTTAGCAGTGTCTCATTTGTGTTGATGCTACAGTTCTTGTGGATCTTCTGAGTTGTAGTGGCATCACATCAATGCTGAACTAATCCAACTTTTGTTAGTGAAAGAAGGATATTCTTGGGGTGAGTTCTGGAATCTCCTCTCAGCAAAGAAGCGTTTTCCAAAGTTGCCTGGTGTTAAGAATCACAACAGTAGATCTCCCTCTAGAGCTTCAATGTCCAGTTTACTAGTCACAAACTATAAGGAATAAAAAACTGCGTTTTTGAACCACAGCTCATCCAAATTGAGAAGGACAATGAGTGTAAAATACAAACTGGATTTTGAAGACTTTGTAAGAACATAAAAGTGAGTAAACTATCTCATTACATGGTAAAATGATAATATTTTGTCATATCGGATTAAGTAAAATACATCATTAAACATAAATTGACATTTATTTTTGCCTTTTGAATATGACTATTTGAATATTTGAATTTATAGGGGTGATTTACATTGTATTAATTTAGAATTAAGTCCTCTCTAATAAGGCCTCAAGTGTTAATCATCAGGAAAATTTGGGACATTCTATAGGGAAAAGAATAAATTATGCTCATTAAAAGACTGGTGGGAAAAGCTATCAGGACCTTCAGGGGAGGAGAAAGGATTAGGGATGCTCCTTCTTCCCGGTATCATTCCTTTCCCAGAATTATTCTTTCCCTTCTTTCATCCCAAGTCAAAACTGCAGAATTCATAGCTGGTATTCTGATTTAGAAAAAGACTTAGAAGTGCAAACAGTCTTAACTATCCTCCAAGTTTTTCTACTTAAAAAAGAAATTCACAATTGAGGGTAACTGCATGATTTTCAGTATTGGGGGGGGATGTCTTTGAGGTAGGAACTACAGATGCTTCTGATATCCAGCTGCTAGCACCCTTCTCTCTTCCCAAAAGTTCACAGATAAATAAAATGTATGCTGTCAGCATTATTTAGTAGCTAGCAACTGGGAGCCCTCTGCCTGTGCCCCACTTCTACTTGTGGCTCAGCACCCCAGAGGGTCTCAGACAACCAACTCATTCCAAAGGGGAAGACAAGTAGGGTGGCCACAGATAGTATTTGCAACTATCAAAGCTTAAGGGAGAGTAGAATGTCTTCTGTAGTTGGCTCAAGTAGAAATTTGTGGCCCAACTTTTAGCATAGCTAGTAATTATTGATATCTGTCTTGACAATGCCTGAGAAGAAAGCTTATCAAAGGGAATCAATATCCAAATTATAGTATGTATTTCAGTCATGGAAGTTATTGAATTCTAGCCAATATTTGCTATTCTTTCATTTATAGTATGAGAAAGCAGTATAATGAGCCCAGCTCTCATAGTCCCGACTTGCCTTTCTCATCACATTTACAATAAGTGCATGTCAATATGCATACGCATTTCATATTTCTAAAGTTTGCTTTATTTCCTAATTCACCATCACTTTGCTACTGATGGAAAAGAAAATGCTTTATCGATTGTAAAACTGCTTCATCTTTAGTCACTTACATTCCTTTGTAGAGTATTCAAGGCCTTGCAGGCATACAGCATCATAAAGTTAGATTTTATATACCATATATTTTTTCAAATGTTTATGTTTTCAGTTCAGAAATATATTATAGGTTAATCAGGGTATTTTGGATAATAAAGAAAAGTACAAAGGAAATCCATAATCTCACCCCCTCCTGTCAACATGAAACTTTTTAAGAAACATAAGAAACATAATTTTCATGTAAATCATGGTGAATACATTTGTGGGAACCAGTAATAAGACAAAATAGGCACAAAAGAGGATACAAGAAACAGATGCCTGTATAATTAGCAGTTTACAAAAGGAATTCTGGAATAAGATTGGTAAATTGGTTTCAGAACAGATTAATATCCTACAGTCTTTGGAGTTCTAGTCTCTACTGGGTAAAAAGTCATTTGCACCCTATCAATTTTCTACAAGTTAACATTTATCTTTACAAAGCTATAAAATATCTGGACCCAATTTAATTGTGATCCATAAGTCAAATAAATTTGTATTTTTCTGGAACTATAGAAGCCTTTTCAAGGGTATAAAGGGCGTGTTAGATGATATCCCATGGATATTTTAAAAAAATATAGTCATCTTTTGGCCTGACTTCTAAGTTTTGGATATTTTATTTTCTTAAAATAGCTACTCTTAATTTTAAATGTTTTTCCTTCTAGTATTTTTTAATGGATTTTTTTGGAATGTTGAAATATGTGTTATATTTTTATCATCAATTTTCAATTCAACTAGAAAACCTTGAAGATGTTTATCAATTAATAGATCTCAAATGTTCAAAACTCCTTAAGTGCTCAAGAAAATATATCAGTAATATAGTCTCACACGTTCAGGATATGGTATTAGTAATAGTCTTGACACTTAAAATTATAAAGTACCTTTTTTTAGTATAAAAATTGTGACAATTGGGTATTTCCAGTAACTACATGAAAAGACTTTAATGATTTCAGTACAGGGTTGTCAATAGGAACAGAGATGTCTACCACTCTAAAATGGAAGCCAAGTTGATTCTGTCATTTTTTATTGCTATGATGATAAAGGGAAAGCAGTTGACAAGGTGCCTCTGAAATTTAGCTCTCTCTAATTTTTTATCACTCCATATCATTATAAAACCCTTTTGGAAAGCTATCTTTTGATATAAGAAACAAATATTACAGGGTTCAGCTAAATAAATTGCAGTAATAAGGCTTAGGATTTCAACATACAAATTACACAGATGTCTAATCCAGGAAGCAATATGATAGCACACGTTTAAAGGTAATACTTATTACTCTAAAACAGTCCCTTGGCTTATTATAATCGACATGAAAAAAAATATAAAGCAAACTTATATAAGTAAATAAGATTTTAAGTATTTGTCAAGAGTATAGAGAATTAGAAACATCAATGCATATGTGTTCCATATATTTGGATTCAAAATTCAAGTTTTATAGATCTGTTGTATAAAATATGGGTTGCATTGTTAACCTATAAATGCCAGTAACTTACTTTAGCAGGAGTTTAAAATTGAATTTTTACTTAGGAAGAATATCTATAGGCTTATGGCATTTTGGAGCTGCAAGGAACCTGACTCATCTCACTATCAATTTCATTCATCAAAGATTTATGGAACCCCCATGATGTTCCAAGTCAGTCTCAGAGAATTAACAATAGATAAGGGAGGAGTTCAAGCATTCTTTACTGTTCATGCTATGTACTACTTTAGCAGTGTGATGAATCCTATGAACTCAGAATAATAGCTTTAAGTACAGAAGATACCAATTAAATACTGTGGTAAAAATAAATTTTACCATTATGATGTGGTCTGTAGGTCCTTCTTTATTCATACATTAAACAGATCTAGCAACAGGGTCTAATAAGTACTACAGTTTCTTTTTTGTTGTTGTTATAGTAAGAATGTAACAATAAGATCTACCCTCTTAATAAATTTTTAAATGTACAACATGGTATTGATAAATATAGGCACAATGTTATACAGCAAATCTCTGGAACTTATTCATCTTGTATAACTGAAACTTTGTATCCATTGAACAGCAGCTCCCCATTTCCCTCTCCCCAGGCCTCCAGCCCTTGGAAACTACCAATCTGCTTCCTGCTTCTATCGGTTTGACTGTTGTAGATGACTCATATAAATGGAATCCTGAAGATTTTGTCTTTCTTTGATAGGCTTATACAACACTTTCTATATCCATTGATCCATCAATGGACAGTTATATCATGTCCATGTCTTGACTATTGTGAATAATGTTGCAGTGAACATGGGAATGCAGATACCTCTTTGATAGCCTGTTTTCATTTCCTTTGGATATATCCAGAAGTGGGATTCTTGGATCATATGTTAGTTCTATTTTTTTTTTGAAACATCTATACTGCTTCCCAAAGTGGCTGTACCATTTTATAGTCCCATAAACAGTGTACAAAGGTTCTGATATTTCCACACCCTCACCACTACTTGTTATCTTCTTTCTTTTCTTTTCTTTCTCCACCCCCCCGCTTTTTTTTTTTTTTTTTTGATAATAGCCCTTCTAATAGGTGTAAGGTCATACCTCCTGTGGTTCTGAATTGCTTTTGCCTGATGATTAGCGATATTAGGCATCTTTTCACATATATGTTGTCCATTTGTAGGTCTTCTTTGGAAGAGTGTCCAAGTACTTTCTCCACTTTAAAACCAAGTCAGTCATCCATCCATCCATCCGTCATCTATCTATCTATCTATCATCTGTCCATCTGCCATTGAATTTTAATTCTTTGTGTATTTTGGATATTAACCCCTGATCAGATATACAGTTAGCAAATATTTTTTTCCCATTTTGTAGGTTGCCTTTTTAACTCTGTTGGCTGTTCTCTTTGATGTGCAGAAATTTTTCAGTTTGATGTAGTCCCATTTGTCTATTTTTGGTTTTGTTGCCTATGCTTTTGGTGTTCAATGAATCATTGTCATAACCTATGTCATGAAGATATCCTGTAGGTTTTCTTCTGGGGGTTTCACAGCTTCAGAGCTTATACCTAAACCTGAAATGTATTTTGAATTTATTCTTGTGTATGTTGAATAATAAATACTATTTCAAGTAATCTGTAGTAACTAGAATATGATATGAACACATCTACGGTTTCTGTCAGTAGAAGTCACAGCTATAGCCAATTCCGCTGTGAGTTTGTTGCCTATATTCAAAACAGAAAGAAATGCTTATTGTTCAGGTAAAGTTTGATGAAAATAAAGATAGACTATTTCTCTTCTCTAAGTTTACTCTCCAGTGGAAGTCCTTAAACCCCCAGAGTACCCACCTTTCTATAATGTTTCTAAAGCTGTTGTAGCAAAGTATCAGTAGGTGCCTTAAGACAACAGAAATGTGTTGTCTCACAATTCTGGAGGTAAAATGTCTGAAATGAAGGTGTCAGCAGAGACATGCTCTCTCTGAAGACTCTAGGGGAAGATGCTTTATTGTCTTTTCTGACCTTCTGGTGGTTGCCAGTAATCCTTGGAGTTTCTTGGCTTATTGACACATCATGTTGGTCTGCCTCCATCTTCACATGCTATGCTCTCCGTTTATGGATACCTGGGTCTGATTTCCTCTTCTTTTAAGAAATTTATGGAGCATAACACATAACATGGAGGACATGGGGAGATGGAGAGGAGAAGGGAGCTGAGGGAAATTAGAAGGGGAGGTGAACCGTGAGAGACTATGGACTCTGAAAAACAACCTGAGTGTTTTGAAGGGGGGTGGGAGGTTGGGGAACCAGGTGGTGGGTATTGGGGAGGGCAAGTATTGCACAGAGCACTGGGTGTGGTGCAAAAACAATGAATACTGTTACGCTGAAAATAAATAAATAAATAAATAAATTAGAAGAAATTAGGGCTCATCCTAATCAGTATGACTTCAACTAATTAAATCTGCAAGACCTTATTTCCAAATAAGATCTAATTCTGAATTTCTAGGTGGGCATGAATTGTAGGATGGGGATTGTTCAACCCAGTGTATCCCAGATCATCATAAACCGAGTTGAAAAATTTTAGTAGCTGTCCTTGGACTCCCATCCCTCTGGACCACACTAGATTCCTTCTGTTAATATACATAATCTGTGTGGGTTCCTATCAAGCAAGCTAGTGTTTTCTTGCATTTTAGTTGTATCGCTGTCAGTCCTTCTTGATTTCAGCCCACATCACTTTGATGGGAGCAAAATAGGTCATCAGTAGGGTGGGTTTCTTCTCCAGTAGTGATTCTCCTTAGTGATGTAGAGATCTGCTTTTTAATCTTCTCATCATGATTGTTGATTCTAGATTTTCTCATTCTTGTGCTAGAAATTTTCCCTAAACAGGTCTTCCAATTGAGAGAATATATAAATAAGCATTTACTTACATATAGATTAAAGATTATATAAAATAATGTTTTTGTTTTAAAGATTAAAGATTATATAAAGATTATATAAAATAATGTGGTTTTTAATTTAAAAAAAATGTTTCCACTGCCATTTTTTACTCCTTCAGTACTTAAATGTAATCAAACAAGCTCTATTTTCTGCTAAATCTAAAATGGCATGTATTTTAAAAATATTTAATTTAAAAATTATTTCTTTGGAACTCACATACTCTACCTTTTTCACTTGCCCTTACAAAAAATGAGTCAAGAAAGATATTCAGTAGTATTAGTGTAGTACTAATAGTGTACTAGTAGTATAGTGTAGTACTAGCTGCTTTTCTTTTTTTTTTTTCCTTTTTAAAAAATATTTCTAAAATCCCTGTATTTTAAAGGAAAAATAAAGTTTCTGCAGCAGGACAATGGTCTGAGAAAAGGGGTATGGATAACATGCCTTAAAATAATATAAATAATTTAACTTCAGGTTATATTTTAATGTTTATTTTGTATATGGGTAGACTAGCCAGTTTTTCATGGGAATCCATGAGGTGTTCTATCTTAAAGAAGTAAGCAGAAAATGAATTATTGATTTTACAGAGGGAAAGAAAAACTTGGTTAATATTTAAGTATAAATATGCAGTCTATACACCCCTGAATTTCACTGCTGATCTAAGAGAACCAACTAAAGTCAGAAATACCTATAATCACCCACAAACCCCTAAACTTAAGAAAACATAACCAGAAAAGTTCCAAATAGTTCTGTAGGGGAAACAGTTCTTTTTAAAGAAAGAAATGATGCCAGTATAAGCTAACACTATGGTATCAACTGAAAGTAGGCAGTACTTCAACCCAGGTGGGAGACACAGTGACAAAATGATTATGTGGGAAAGGGAGAGCTCCAGTGTATTCAATTAAAATTCAGAGTCCTCTGTTGAATTGTTTTCTTTTTAATCCCAGGATCTTAAGAGTACATAAATATGTGCATGGCTGATCTGAACTCTTCTCCTTTTAACATGATCAGTAGATTAAAGAGCAAATCTATTGAGTAAGAAATAATGAAGACAATTTAATCAGCATGTGCACATTATATGTGGAATCTATAATTATTGTGAAACCTGATGTGAACTAAATATTAAGTAATGGGTAATTTTTTTCTATTATAGCCATTTAGATATATAAAATAAATGCCTTAAATGTGTATATATCTTTACAGTTTTTATTTCACTGTAAATGGCTTATAAAAGTAAAAAATTCAGAAAGCTTTAGGGCTGACACCTGGATCCATGTTTTCTTTCTGAAAGGCCAAGACTGCTTTTGCATAGCTCACCATAAAGAGAAAACTACTGTGGAGTGAAATTTCTGTGATATTTGGAACAATAATGTAGAAGCTTAAAAGTATTATCCAGGTTGTCATAAGCCTGTTATTTCTTTACATTACAGAACTGAAAGGCAACATTAACAGCTAAATACCATACTTAGGAACACTTTATATTGTTTAGGACTGGAAATGTGCCTGAAATGTACATTGGTTTTTTTTTTTTTCCCAAAATAGCTTCTGTAATATTTGAAATCTGACAAGTTACCTAATGATTTCATGGCATACTTTCAAATGTAAATGTGAAGTTGTTAAAGGCACAGGCAAATATTCTGAATGAACACCTAACCCTAAGCTAGCAGAGGAACAAAACTTGAGTGGCTGAATGGGGAGGTAAAGTATAACAAATGACTCCTTTGGCAACCTTATAGATGTTCAGCCTTAAGAGCAGTCTTTTCTTTGTGATGCTCTACCATTCATTTGCAGCCAGTCTGGCATGTGGAACATGGCTTGTGGAAGACTGACTCTGGGTTATGTTTCAACTACCCAGATACAGAGGGCAGTGGACTGCCTCCTTTCTTATTAAAATATAGTCTCTCCTGGCTTCCATGATTTCTCCTAGTTTTTGTTCTCCATCACAGGCTGCTCCTCAGTTCTCCTGCTTCCTGCTATTCCTCCCTGGGATATTTAAGGAAGTGGTTTTCAAAATTTTGGCCATGCTCTCCTATCAGAACAAGAATGTGAGCAAAACTCTTCTCATAAATAAACATGTATTTATGCACTTTGTACAAATATGTTTTAAGTAAACATGTAAAATGTGCAGAGACATAAATCAATCAATATAAATACAAGTAAATAGAGGAGTGTTAAGTTTCTCCTGTCATACCCCAGTGAATTGTGCTGAACTTTCAGGGGTGTGAAAAACACAATTTGAGCCTACATCTTAATCCTTAGTCTTCCCAGGGCCATCCTCTCTCCTCCTAGGTGTTATCCTCAATATATATGGACTTAAATATTAAGTATGTTAATATTTAGTTAAGTATGATAACTCGTCAATTTATTTCCCCAACCCAGATTTCTCTGCACTCCAGACCTGCACATCCATCTAACCATATGAGGCCAAATCCTTGCTGTCCATATATGCAGCTTTAACATTGCCCTTGAAATTTCTCTTCTGCCCCTGCCCCCATCTTTTCTATAACAACAGCTTATTATTATTTACTAGGTTAGTAAAGAATTGGGGTCAACAAGATTCCTTTTCTATATATAATTCATAGATAATTAATATACTGTAACTTCTATTTCCAAAATTTATCTTGAGTTTTCCTTCTTTTCCTGTTTCCACCATCACTTTAAGCCAGGTCCCCTCTACCCTCTTTCCAGATTAGGTATCTTATTCTAACTGCTATTGGTCTTTTTCAACCCTACTCAGCAGCAAAGCCACTTTACTCAAAATCTCAGATAGAAAAGGACATTTCCATGCTGAAATCCCTTCATGAACTTTCCTTGAAGTTATAATGAACAGCAAACTCCTTACCATGGCTTAGACTATACTGAATTGCTCAGTGTACTGAATGTATTCTTGTCTTTCCCATGCTCCTCTTAGCTTACTTTTCTCCATTCATATATTCTAGTCATACTATTATTTCCTCACTTTCTAGGACACCTCAGGGCTTTTCTGTGTGTTTTTTTTTTCTTTCTTCCCAGAATACTATTCCCTTTTTCCTTATTTTGTGAGATGCTTCTTTCCATTTAGGTATCACATCAAATGCTACCACCTCCTGTTCATACTCTAATGCTGATGTCTTTGTTTAAGCATAAACAAAATTCTATTCAGCAGTACAAAAAATAAACTAACTATTGATACAAGCAACGATGCAATGAATCTCAAAAATATTATGCTGAGGGCACCTGGGTGGCTCAGTCGGTTGAGCTCAACTCTTAATTCCGGCTTAGGTCATGATATCAGGGTTGTGTGATGAAGCTCCATGTTGGAGGCTTCTTATACCTCTGTCCCTCACCCACCTCTCTATTTCTTTCTCTTTTCCCCCTAAAAAAAATTATGCTGGGCAAAAGGACATGGATACAATAAATATGAATATTTATGTGAAGTTAAAGAACAGCAAAACTAAAGTGTCATAATAGAAGTAAGAAAGTAGTTGCCTCTGAGACAGGGTTGGAATTGAATGGACAGAAACATAAGGAACTTTCCAGGGTGATATAAACATTGTATATATGTTTGATTTTCAATTACATGGATGTATTTAATTGTCAAAAATCATCAATCTTTACACTTAGATTTTTGCATTTTATGTATGTAAATTATGCCTCAGTTGAAAAAAAAAGCAATGTGTTTATTTCCAAAATTATGTCAGCAGTTGGAGTTCTTTTAAAGATTTTATTCAAATGAGATTAATTCTATAGCCATCATCAATGTGTGATGATTTTACATGTTGTTGAGTCCATTTTAGATCATTGAAATTTATACACATAATAAAAACTTAGTTACTTATGATGGTTACATAGTATAAAGTTTGTCTTCATTGCTCTTTAATAGCTTCTAAGATTTCAACTTCTTAACAGCTTTGGGAGGAGGTGGTAAGTCATGGCAGAGCAAGCTAGTGTTTTAGAGTAAGATAGGTCTGGTATAGAGGCTCAGATATGCCAGATATTTATGATGTGAATATCTTCAACTACAAAATGAGAATAAATCCTGGCTTATAAGTGAAGATTGTTGAATTATAAATGAGTATTCCTGAGATCCAGGGACCTCCTTAAACTCTATCCACAGATGCCAGGTTAAAGATTGTTATCACTGACTTAGAGTAAGTTGAGATGTCAAAATGAAAGCATATTTGTCAGAGGGCCTGTTGTGGTTGAGCATCATACAGTAGGTACTTTCTAAAAACTACTTTCTACCTTCCTTCTTTTCTTTATAATGTGTTTTATGTTTGAAAAAGAAACAATGTGGTTATTTGCTTTCTGGCAATTGGGATTGATTTATTGAAGAAATGTTAGTAGAACAGCAAAGGTGAGACATTAAAAGCACCATTACTACATATGCAGAGGTCAAGCCATACAGCATTTATTTTTAAAATAATGCACAAAATATAATGGATGTGTTAAGTAGAACTTGGATCTATGAAAGGATATGTGAGAGACATTCATCAATTATGTTGATAGGGTTTGGGGATGTTAAAAAGTATTATTTTAGCTTCTTGAATTAGGTACTTATTGTTTGAATGTGTATTGGGGGAGATGTGTGTTTAATCATGAAAAAGAACAAATAAAAATTAGCAGTAACCATTTTTATTTTGTGGTCTTATAGTAATGGCTCAAATCTAACTCCATTCCCAGGCAAACCTGGGATGTGCACTTTAGAAGACAGTTGATTGATAGAAAAGGGAGAATATGTATCTGTAATCATTCAAGTCATTATGGTCCCCATATACTAATAAAATTTTCCAAAGTAGCCATGCAAGTTAACACATTCTCAAAGTCTAAAGGCAACTAGACAATAAAAATTCAAGAAATTTAGAAATCCTGGCTTTATTTCACTATAATCCTTCTGTATGTTTAAATGAAGATTCAGACATGAGGGTATACTTTCTGTGTTTAGAGTTAGGTACATCTCTTAAATGTAATTAAAATTTATTCAGTATCTGGGATGTTGCCATTCGGCATGAAAATAAATGCAGTCCTTGTTACATTGGGAGTCTTTACATATTCTCTGTGGCTTACGGCTATTTTGACAATGCTGGAAGTTGTGTTTATCCTTACTCTTTCCTTTCATAGTGATGATTTGAAGAAAAACTTTTTCCATTGTTAGATATATGTTTCATTCATTTCTTTTTTTTTTTTTAATTTCCAGCATAACAGTATTCATTATTTTTGCACCACACCCCGTGCTCCATGCAATCCGTGCCCTCTATAATACCCACCACCTGGTACCCCAACCTCCCACCCCCCGTCCCTTCAAAACCCTCAGATTGTTTTTCAGAGTCCATAGTCTCTCATGGTTCACCTCCCCTTCCAATTTCCCCCAACTCCCTTCTCCACTCTAAGTCCCCATGTCCTCCATGCTATTTGTTATGCTCCACAAATAAGTGAAACCATATGATAATTGACTCTCTCTGCTTGACTTATTTCACTCAGCATAATCTCTTCCAGTCCCGTCCATGTTGCTACAAAAGTTGGGTATTCATCCTTTCTGATGTACCCTTGGGGATAGAGTATTATGTTTCATTCATTTCTTGATCTTACTGGCTGACTCATGCCTGGTCTGTAGTAGGAATCATGGTGTCAAAAGGCACCACAAGTTAGGACCATGCAGACTTTCATTTGAACCTTGGTGATAATATCTACCTCACAGGAAGAGCAATTCAGGGACTCTCCTTGAGGCCCAGATCCTGCATCCATATTAAATATACCTTTGTGGTTTTGCTTTCTAATCTGTAAAGTGAAAGTAATTTCTCAGGTCATCATGAGGATTATAGGAATAATACTAAAAAAGAAAAAGTCAGACCCCTTCTGATCTTATGGTTTCATAAAACATTTCCCACATTTATAATTTCACCTTTAACTCTATTTTTTTTTTGATAAATGCCTTCACTACCTAGGTTATTATGAGATCCAAAAGGGAAACAAATCTATTTTGTCTACAGTTGTCTTCCCAGGACTTAGCATGGTGACTGGCAGAGTATGACTGTTGAGTAAATATTTGTTGGAGGAAAACATGGATGGAACCATATTCACTTATTTCCACTCAGTTTTCCCTGTTTCTTTAACTGTATATTTGAATAGAATGAATAGTCCATTATCAGATGACATTTTAAACCAGAGAAAATATGGAAATTGTGCATAGACTGAGAGAGGCCTTGAAGTTGTGTCATTTAACAAATGAAGAATCAAGGAAGTTTAGCGTGGAGGAGAGGTGATAGCTGTATTCAGATATTTGAAGAATTATTATGAAGATAAGAATCAAATTATGTTCTGAATAGGCGTGAGAGGTACAAAGATCCAAAGATTTTGGATTGGGGATACAGGAAAGCAGGTTTTTGACTCAATAAAGAGACTTCTAATAGAATTTCCAAAAGAAGGAATTGAGTGCTTCAAGAAATGGTGTATTTTCCAACACTTATGGAAGCTGGACCCTAATAAACACACACCACTGTGAACATAGAAAATTATCAAACTTTTTCATTTTTCAGTTTTCAAATCTGCTTTGATGGCTCTAGCTTAGGAAATAAATGAAAACAAACACAAAAGAAACAAGTATTATACATGTTTTTGAAGAATAAAACATATTGTTAAGTAGGGTGATTATATGTTTACTGAGAAACAGTAGGAGACTGATTTTTAAATGTGAGAAGTAACTATAATATTTTTAAATGAATGAACATAATACAATAATATAATATATAATATATTAATTAATATATTACATTATATATTATATATTAATTAATATAATTTATATAATTATAATGAATATAATACAAATATATAAAACCCAATAGCTTTTAAAAATAATATCAAGTATGTATAAATGGCAAATTAAAATATATCCTGTTCACAGTATAAAGTATAAAAGGATAAAGTATACAAAATATAAAGTAAGAAGGAATAAAGCTAACAAGAAAGTTATCGATCCAAAAGGGGAAAAAAACTAAAACTATACATAAGCACATATAATAATCAAAAAATAAATGGAAAGAAACACTTTGGCCTGGGATTCAGGACTTACTGTCAAAAAGTTGTAATACTTGACAAATTAACATTTAAGTTTAGTGCAATTCTGACTAGAAAGCCTTTGGTGTGTTTGTGTGAACCCTGAACTCCAAATTCAGTAAGAATAATACAATTTAAGGTTTATATAGAAGGGGTGTGTGTGTGTGTGTGTGTGTGTGTGTGTGTGTGTGTAAATTGCTAAGAACTCTGTGAATAAGAAGTATATTATGGTTGTACTTAACTTTTTAAATTTTTGTCTATGAAGTGATTATAATCAAAACCATACTGTACTGGCACGAGGCTTTAAAAATGAGTCAGTGAACTAAAACTGAGAGTATAGAAACATACCCAAATAACATAAAGAAGCTATTTTAGTTCTGTGAGAGTAGCCTATTTTATTTAATATACGCTATAATGTAACTGGTTATTTATATGGGGGGGAATGCCCTATTGTTTTATTAGTATACAAAAATAAATACCAAGTACCTTAAGGAGATAACTAGAAATATAAATTCATGAAGATTATTAAAAAAAAGAAATGTAAGACACTTTTGATGAGAGGGGGATTTTAGTAAGACAAGAAACCTAAAAACATAAGTCATAAAATTGGCAGACTGAATTATCTGAAAGTTTGAACCTTCCATGTAACAAAAGAAACCATAAGCAAATTAAACTAACAGACAAGTAAGTAAGTTAAAAAAAAAAAAAAAAAAAGACTAGGAGAAAAGATTTACAGAATCTATGACCCCTGGGGGTTAGTAATACTAGGATGCAAAGGCTTTTCACTATAAAAGTGAAACACACAGCTTCTCAAGTATATGAAATAGAATTAATTCCCCTAGCAATAACTACATGTAACACCTAAGTAACACAAGCATTATGTCTCTGGTATACTTATTCTGTTTTTTGATGGAAGAATTTACCACCAACTAACAAATTCTAATTTAACAGTCCCGGAAATGCAGGTGATTTCAATAGGTGTCCATCATTATGTTGCACTTGTCGAAGAAATAACTTCTTTTTTTCAATTTTTTACAACTCTTGTAGAGCATTACTGAAAATTGTTTCCATTTGGTGGCAAATTTAGATTTAAATATTGTGTTTGTCCATCTAGTTTATGCCATTTACCCCTTCCACCCTGGAACTTGATTGTACTTAATTGAAAGTTTAGAAAAAAGAACACTTGTTTCTGAAATTTTTAAAATTTTACTTCAGAGGATAAGAAGTTGTAAATTGTTTCTTGTGAACAAGTAGATTTCCTCCATTTCTTAAAGGCTTTATAGTAAATGGATTTTTAATTCATTGATAGCATATTGTGATTAAGCTTTCCCATGATCTTCATATCCCTGTTTTCATAACAGAAACTCAAATGCATTTACTGTCTTTCAGAGAACAGTGCTCTGCAGTATTTTTTTTCCCACACAAATATATATCTCTATTTAAAATTTGTATAAATCCTTTCACAAAAAAAGTTTTCCCAGTTGGATCATCTCTGACTCAAACTTCCTGGGGACGTGCAGGGGTGAAGGGGAATGGCTTTAAGAAATGAAGTACAAAAATGTAACACTTTCCTGTAATACAAATGTATGAAATGACCCTGAATGACATCTTTACTCTTGTCTTTTCATTTTTCCCACAAGTATGGTTCTGGTCAATTATAAAAATTGACATTTGCAGTGGGCCTTTCTATAAAAGAGGTGGCAAATCGGAAGTGATTTATTTTAGAAACAGAGAACATAAACATATATATCCCCTGTATCCAAAGTGTGAAGGTTGAAAAGCAAAGGGGATGATCTTCAAAGTGTCTCAAATATTGATTTGTGGTGTAGTTTTATAAAAATGCTTCAGATTAGTTTTTCTTTCTCTTTTTTTCTGGATGGTTGCTTATGCTTTGGGTCAGTTGGTGCTAAGACTTGAACCTCTATTTTTGAATTTATTTTTTAGAAGATATTTCATAGTGGCATCTAACTCCCTTTAGATAGTCATTGCTGAAGACACAAGAATCATTCTACAAAACTAATTCAGATTCTTTCCCTACTATCACAAGTTTTGCTTTTGTTTGCTTTGTTTCTATACAGTAAACCTCTACCTCCCTCTCCTCCAGAAATAGCCCCAACTCCACTTATTTTTTTCCATTTTTCAATCATGTATTTACTTCAGGAGCAAAGATACTGGATATTCAAATTAGTTACTTTTCAATATCAAGCTTATACCTTGCATAAATAAATTTTAGCAAAACAATAGTCTAGCATTCAACAAAATTTCTCCAGTAGACATATCCCAATCAATATCTGTACATTCATCATCATCGATTCCAAGGAATTCACAACAAAATGATCAAATCAAGGGGGAAAAACTGGAAAACAAGCTCTTAAATTCAGAGAACAAACTGGCGGTTGCCAGAGGCTAGGAGAGTGGGGGCATTGATAAAAAAGATGAAGGGTAATAAAAAGTACAAGCTTATAGTTACAAAATAAGTCATGAGGTTAAAAAGTACAGCATAGGGAAAATAGTTAGAAATGTAATAATATTGTATGGAGACAGATAATTGTAGAGTGTATCATGGGGAGCATCAGATAATTTATAGAATTGTCCAATCACTATGTTGTACACCTGAAACTAATATAACTAATATAACATAGTATATAAACTATACATCAATAAAAATCTTTGATTATTCATTAGGGTATTTTATTATCTTTAAGAAAAGTTTAAAAAATAAATAATTTACTTAAAGCCAGCCCTTTTGGTTAAGATATATTTTAGCTTAATGTTTAATATTAATTATTGATCTTTACGTATAAATTGAAAGCTGAACTAAAAATGCAGAATCTATCAAGTCATCTATATTTCATAAGATGAAATATATAAAGTATAACAGTAAATTAAATCACTGACAAATTTGAGTTAAAGTTATTTAAGGTGCCAGGACAAATACATTAAGGAAAGATGGACTGAAAAGAATATATTAGAAAATACAGTCTTATGAAATATATCCATACTTTTTTCTAATAAGCACCAGGGCAATGCAAGAAAACGACAAGAACAAATACAGTGAGCTATGTCAGATTTCACCTTTTAATTTAAAAAGTTACTCACCTCAAGAGGGGATTTTTTCTTTTTCGGGTTAGCTCAATTTTTTCACATCTTGTTAATTTAAATGGTCAATTTGATTTCCTACTGAGATTTTTCTTGGGTAAGAGGAAATAAATAGATTTGGATATGTATCCTGCGTAGAACTAATTGTTTATTACTAAATCCTAATATTTCTAAGAGGCAGAAAAATGGAAACTATGGACCCCTACAGCACTTATAAATCTCTAAATGAAGGGATACATTTGGTTGTGTGAAATACTAAGTTAAAAGCAGGATGCGACCTTACCAACATTTTTGGACATCTCTGTACTATACATTCAGTTTTTAAAAGGCCATTATAGACTGAATGTCCTTCACTACTTTACATCATTTTTGTATCCAGAATTTTTAAGACTAAGCCCAAATATAACATTTATTTTTTCAAGTGACATTCCACTTTTTTTTTTTTGCTAATAACATGTAAATACATTAACATAGAAAGCTTGTGACATTGCTTATGGTAGGCATGTTTTGCATTTTTCCTGAAGGACCATATAGATGATGATTTTAACCTTGACTTTTTAAATCTTGCCTTCACGTTAGAATTAAGCAGAGAGCTCTTAAGAAAGACATGCCCAGGCCCCAGCACAGATGAATCAAATCTAAATTCCTGGGGGTGGGGCTTGGACATCTTTTTTTTTTTTTTTTTTTTTAAAGCTTTCTGGGTGAGTCAAAGTTGCAGCCCAGCTGAGCACGGGGTGTGGTGCAAAAATAATGAATACTGTTATGCTGGAAATAAAAAAAAAAATTAATTTAAAAAAAAAAAAAAAAAAAAAAAAAGAGACCCTTGGGAAGAAATCGAGACTCAGAAAGATTGAGAAACTTGCCGATGGCTGCATGGATAGTTATTAGCAATGCTGACTCTAAATCACCATTCTATACCCTTGTTTCACAGCCCTCCAATAGGTGAGATCTCTTAGCACTGCCTTCTTTTACTGCTAAACAGAACAAATCCAAAAACTAGAAGATAGGAGAGAGGGGGTTATGAATTATATTTAGGCACAAGTACTAATAAGACTATTTCTCCCAGAATTGCAGCTTTCCTTATTTTAACAGAGCTATTTAGTGGTGAGATACAACTGAAAAAGTGTGCGCACAAGTTATCAGGTGATTTTGATATGCCAATTTATATTCCTTGTCAAAGGCAGTGACTAAATTCCCAAGGAGTAGGCACAGATAGCTTTAAAGGAATTTTTAAAATTGAAGCATAATTAATATACACTGTGGTATTAGTTTGAGGGGTACAATAGTGATTTGACAATTCTATACATTACTCAGTGCTCACCACAATAACTATAGTCATCACTTATTTCAAGATTCTCAGCTTTCCTTTGTACTTTTCACTGAATAGGAACTGCCTGCTAAAAGATGCCCATGGTCTAGACCTCAGGTTGTTTCTTCCTTGCCACCTCCTCTTCCTAAACTACTTCTGCCACTTTAAGAAGGAAAGGCTTTTCTTTCACCCATCTGGGATCTTACTGGCCCTTCAAAGAAAGGATCATGAGAGACTTTAATGACTGTACAATACAACTTTTTGTAAGGAAGGTGGTTTGGTAACTCTGCTTTCAAGTAAACCTGAAGAGAAGACCTGATGAGTTATCAGCTGATCATTAAAAATAAGTTTTGATGATGGATCACCATGTTCTTTGAGCATTTGACACAAAAGGGGTTCAAAGAGTTGAATAAAATTATTGCAATAAAATGCATCCCATTCCCTTCTACTCAATTAGGATTTATTTGCACTTATATCTATGAAAGCTAAAAATAGAAATAGAATTGATGCTAAAACCTTTCCAATTCTAGAAATAATATATGTTCTACCTGTGTAGGTACACACATTAGTGTAAATCCCCATCTGTCTTATTAAGATAAATATTTCAGGAAAACTTATTTTCAAGTTTATTATTTATCAAGTTTTGTAATATATGTGTATTGCTTTGATGAATTATACACTATTAATGATTGTGATGGTAAATATTTAATGTAGATACATATTGTTATTTATGAAAATTATGATAGGTTATCAATACAATCTTTCAAGCATAAATATTTATATTTTATTTAAAATATATTTATAGTGATGTACTTCAAATTATAGCCTTTGCAATCATTGAAACTATGAATGAAAACTTCTATATCTGCAAGAGATAACAAATTTTTCAAAATTCTTTTTTAGAAGTTACATAAGCAAGAAAGTTTGGGGACTCCTGATCAGTATCTCTAAGGGGTGTTTGTAGCTCCTAGAAAATTTCATCAGTTCAGCCTGCTATTTAAAAGATAATAGTAACTATTTTTTAGAATATTTCAGATAAAAATCATTCATGCATACTCATTTTAACGAGATACTCAAATATTTGTGGTTGGGAACCTTACATCATTTATGGATATAAATAAGCTCTTAGTTTACAAACATCAGAGGTATGTTATTAAAATGCAATAATTTACATTTCCCTGATGTATGCATAAATTGTGTCACTTTTTTCTTGTCAATTAAGAGTATATTTTATACACAGTCTCTCTCTTTCTCTCTCTCTACATATATATATATATATGCATACACATATATACACATATATATGTATGTATAGGTATATCTGAACTAATAAGTCAGAGGACAGTACTAACCTAATATAATAATTAAAGGAAACATTAGTGAGTGCTGTGAAATGTGTAAACCTGGCAATTCACAGACCTGTACCCCTGGGGCTAATAATACATTATATGTTTATAAAAAAATAAAATTATTAAAAATTATTAAAGGAAACATAATTATAACTATGATAATGAGCTATGTGATAATTGTTTGACTGCAGCTGGTAGATCAAAAGAATAAGACCTTTCACCTATTCAAACAAGCTTTATCTTTTTTTTTAAGATTTTATTTATTTGACAAACAGAGATCACAAGTAGGCACAGAGGCAGGCAGAGAGAGAGGAGGAAGCAGACTCCCTGCTGAGCAGAGAGCCAGACGCGGGGCTCGATCCTAGGCCCCTGGGATCACGACCTGAGCCGAAGGCAGAGGCTTTAACCCACTGAGCCACCCAGGCACCCCCAAGCTTAATCTTTTATCCAAACATTTACTCAGCTGGTTAAAGCTCACCAGTTTATTCTTCTCAAAACATCTAATTCAGGTAGGTGCAGAATAAACTAAAATATCCCAGCAGAGAACTTTAATGCCACCCACATTCTAAATTCTTCACTAGTTCACTGTTGGCACTTATTCAATGTCCTGGCTACTGATAACAACTTGGGTAGATTGGCAAGGTTCATGAGAAATGAGACAATGCTGTTCTTCCAGATGGTGTGGTTTGAAGAAATGACCTATGTTTTAGAATTAGACTGACTTGTATCCAAACTCTGGTGTTCTCTTTTGGGCAAGTTGTGTAGGGAATGTACCCTCTGTTTGTTCGGCAAAAAGGGCCTATTTTCCTGGTCCTTGCAAAAATTCAAAGAGATATGAACGTTTAGGAAAAAAATAGGCCCTGGTAGTGTTAATTCCATTCTTTCCCAGTTAGACTTGTCAGGTGGGATGAAGCTATACAAAAGAATGAAGAAATTGTAGCTGACAAAGAATAGCAAAAGATAATTTATGGGACCAAACTGCCTATTAAATGATTTTAAAATATTAATAATGGCTAGCTTTTGTCAGATATTGTAATACCACTCTAAAGTAAAATAAGTGAAGTACTTGCTCTTTCCCCCATTTATTTAGTAGTTTTTGTCTCATTTACTCATAATAAGTACGTATCATATACCAGAAGCTATGTTAGGTGTTTGGTATACTAAAAACCTTATTAGTACAATTAAATATGTATATATTATATATACTTTTAGATATATGAAAATATATCATTTGATATATATATAATTGATCTATTTAATATACATAATTTTAAATTTTGTTATCAAAATTGATGCCATATATAAAATAATGAATACAGATAGATAGATACAGATAAAGATAGATAAAGTCTCACCAGGACCATCAGAATCTGCTCACATCCACCAATAAAGTTTTCCTTTTGAAGTTCATTAATGATACACCATCCAAATAACACTACCAACTACAATTTGGCTTAAGAATATATTACATTTCTATTGCATATACAGGGGTGTAAAATATTTCTAAAATAAGAAAAAATATATAATGCAATATCTATATAAAATTATATTTCATACAAAATCTTATATCAAATAAAAGGTAGCTTCTATGATACTTTGGTTTTATAGAAACAATGTGAAATATATTTCCTGAAGTAGAATTGTTAGCATTTTAGATTCTGACAGTGGCAGAAAGCTAGAGGGAAAGAAGAACAAGAGAAAGAGTGTAATGGACAAAGCTTTGCTGGAAGTCAAACCACCAGTTTATATTTCAAAGCTGACAGGTTTCCCTTTTTTGGTTTGCTGTCATTGAAGCTTTCAGATGCACCTTGCCCATGGCTAGGTTATTTTCAAAGATTAAAGTGCTAAACTGGAAATTAAATGCAACTTAATTCCCAATTTAAATTTCCATTATTTTTTGAAAAGCAAAAGATTAAAAGAATTGTATAATTGCAGTTCTGGTAGAAGAAGTAATTCTGGAAAAGGTAGAATATACAAGTCAGGAGGAAGATATTTCTTATTGGAGGAGAGAGGAACCTAAGCTATTATTATTTTGAAATTAGCCTGGAAATCTATTTTCAAATGGAAAATATACTGTATTTTTAGTAATTACCGTGTCATTTTACTGTCTCCTTTGCTGTTATAACATAAATTCTGAATTCTTTATTCCATTTGAGCTCTGCCTCCTATTGTATTAACTCTTCTTAAGTTATCAAGAAATAATAAGCTACCCAATATTCCAGATGTCAAAGCAATTATTTTTAGGTTTAAATATTAAACTATTGACCCTCAAAAGTCAGTAAGACTCCATGCTGTTAAAAAAAGAAAACTATATTCAAGTAATAATAAATCTGTTCACTTAAGCAACTCAACAAATACATTTGAAATTTAGTTTGTAAAATGGTAACTCCAGAAAGTAGGCTTTTCTCTTTTCCAGTTAATTATCTTAGCAGACTGAGCAACAGGTAAGGCTGCCTCCAATCAAAATGCTTATGGAAGCTCAGCTACAGTATTCATGTGGCCTCATTGGGAAATTTTCAATGCCTACCATAAAAATGGTCCAGATAAGGATGATATTTTTCTTGTTAGATAGCAGCATTACTTAACTATGTTTTCCTCCCCGCACATGAAGCATATGCCCTTAACATGTAAGATAAACTTCCCTAAGTTTACCTATGCACTGTAACTATGTACCGGACTATAGCTTACATGAAATGGTATGGGTTGGGGTGATTTCCAGCACACTGCTCACTCTCATAAAAGGATAATACAAATGAGACTGGTGTTATTTTTTTGAATCAATTTTTATTTATAGAAGAGACAACCACTTGCAAAGATATGTGCTTTAGCTACAATTAACAAAAGATTCATGACATAATGCACATGTTGTGATGATAGAGAACCATCATTCTGAGATTCAAACCTCAGAAATCTCAGTGATGCTTAAACAGATCCCAGACTGCTTCTTGAGAAAGGTTCCAGGTCAGTCTGAACGTAGTTTCACAGCCCATTTCTCTGTAAGACTGAGAAGATCTCAATCTGGGGACCATTATATATCACCTTTTCAATTTTCCTAGCATTATGTTAATAACCACCCACTCACCAGTATCCAAAGCTTGTCTGTTTTTCTTAGTTAGGGTTCACCCTGCATTCATCATAAATCAGAGCTTCAAATTGTCTGCCATCTTACTTCTGTCATAAACCTGGCTGGAGTGGTATTTAAGAGTGATACTGTAACCAAATGATCACTTTTAAGGAGCTGCTGATTCTACAGCTTTGTGATTGTGTAATTCCAAGGACCATTTTTACCTTTTGAAAGTCAAAGAACTTTTCTTATACCAGAAAGCTATATACTTGAGCCATATTACCTTGCCTTTCTCAAAATAAAATATTGGGAGTTTTATTTTAACATTAAGTATTCAGACTCCATCAGAGATCAATTAAGAAAATCATTAAAAATCACTTTTTATATTTGATGTATATTTCTCAATAATCCTATCACTTCAGATGGTCAGTATTATCAGGATATGCTCCCATGGGGCATATTCCTTATAGAATTTAACACCAAGACAAAAATTTGGGTCTTTTAAAGGGTGGGGTTTATTATTTCTTATAGGGTTATTTGCTTCTTAGACACTGAAGTGACCATATGTCATCAACTTAACTCCTGAATCTTGCTTAAGGTAATAGATTTAATAAATCTGAAAAATTGGGGCGCCTGGGTGGCTCAGTGGGTTAAGCTGCTGCCTTTGGCTCAGGTCATGATCTCAGGGTCCTGGGATCGAGTCCCACATCAGGCTCTCTGTTCAGCAGGGAGCCTGCTTCCCTCTCTCTCTCTCTTTGCCTGCCTCTCTGCCTACTTGTGATTTCTCTCTGTCAAATAAGTAAATAAAATCTTTTAAAAAAGTCTGAAAAATTTTCTGGCCAAGTGATGTTAATATGTGTTCAAGTTGCCTTTGATTCACAGGACATTTTATGTCAAAACAACCTCATCAGAACTCAGATCACTACTTTGCCCTTTGTTTCTACTACCAAAGGGATAAAAACAATTTCTCCCCCCAAATTTGATATCTGGGAGGACATTTCTGCTTTACTCTTTTTTTTTCTCTCATAACCATGTCCAAGACTATAAAAGAACTTTAAAAATAAAAAGCTCCTCTGCAGTTGTTCACGTCTGGCTTGTGTGGTGGTTCAAATGAATATAGTTAAAACCATTCTGTGGATGGTGCCCAACACATGCTGGCACCAGACAAAATGAGACTATTCCAAATTATATTTTAGAATTACTTTAAAAGAGAGAGAAAGAATTTGCATTGTATCAGGTTTTCATTGGCAGGGGATGGTGAAGATGTACGTAGTCATTAGATTACAAAGGAACACATATTATGATTTTTAACAATAGTTAACCTCATTAATATATTTCACAACACTATTTATAGTGCACATAAAAGTAATTTATTGACATTAATTGTAAAAACAGGTTTTGAGAGTTTTGGCTTGGAGATGGTTCTGCCCATAAGACAGATTTCCACATTCCTATTACATAGCTTGACTTGGATTTCCTGAATATCTCATTGATTTAAAATGTCTCATTCCTTTCCAACATCCACCAAACTTGTTCTTATTTCTGTATTTCTTGTATTAGTTAAAAGCGTAATCATTCTCCCAGTTACCCAAGCTGAAAAGAAGTGTAGTCATCATAAACTCCTATCCATTTTGCCTCTTTCTCAGACAGAACTGTACTCAGGTCCTGTCAGTTTGACCTCTGAAATGTTTATCAACACATTTATAATCTGGCCATCATCTGCACTTTCAGTACTCCCCTATATCATTCCACTATTTTATATTGTTTTATTTTCAGTCATACTACTACCATTTACCCAACAAATACATATATTTAGCTTCCTCAGTAATTACCATCATTATTATTATTAATCATAACTAGATGCTGAGGATATAAAAGTGAGTGTGACAGACATGATCCCAGCAGGGATGTCATATTTTACACAAGTGATCAACTGTGATGTGTCTCGTGAGGTGCAAAAGTAGAAGAGAGAAAGGGAGAGGGAGGGAGGGAGAGGGGAGAACATTTGGGTTAGAGTTAGAAATCTGAATTAGTATCTGTATCAGAGAAAGCATCTCTGAATTAGTGGTATTTAAAGAGAGAAATGAAGGATAGGTAAGAATTGGCCACATACACAACGAAAAAGTGGGAGTGGGGGAGAATTTTCTATGCAGAGTACCACACGGAAAGATCTTGGGTAGTGACATACAATAAAGAGACTGAAAGGATGTGACAAGAGTACGTTTGGAATGAAGAGGACCAAGAAACCAAGATCAAGGGCAGCTGGGACCAGAACCTGGAGTGCTTCTGGGTCCTGTTTGAGAGATTTTTCCTTGCCTTCTGGGCTTTGAGAAGTCATTAAGGGAGGATCAGCAGAATGCAGGGATGATAATTGTGATTCAGACTTCTTTTCTTGAGGAGTAGAAAATGGTTCAGAGAGAAGAAAATATGAAGGGGGAAAAAAAGAGGCTATTACTGTAATCTTTGCATGGCGTGGTGGTGATCTTGACTAAGATAGTACTAATGAGGGTGAGAGGAAGAAGACAAGTCTGAGAAAAATGCCAGCAGTAGAATTGACAGGCATTCCCGTTAGAGCGGAATGATTATAGGGTAGAATCTAAGGAAACAGTGAACCGTGATTCCCAGTTTCTGACTTGATTTCCTGGGGAGATGATATTACCATTTATGGAAATATTAAAATAAGTGCTATGTTGGATGAAATAAGAGATGAAATGCCTAACAAGGGGAAAGGTACAGATTTGGAGAGAAAGAGGGGGTGAGTATGTTTTGGATGTATTCATTTTGAGATACGTATGAAATTTCTAAGTGAAGGGTTGAGTAGGCACTAAGAACAGTGACTGTCCAGAATAATGTCTGGAAAAAAGGTGGCCACCATGAACTCTGTGCCTTCCCCTAAACATGTCACACAGCTTCACATCAGTGCACTTGTGACAAGCATTTGCCTGGAGCCTTCATTCATTACCTCCTTTTCTATACTTAGCTAAAATATCTCCTCCTGTAATTCTTCCCTGTCAACACCATATCCTAATTTGCTGGTATGATTAATTTCTTTCTACCTATGATCCAAAATACATGTTTTGTTAACCTATTGGATAAGTCCCCAAGTGGCACAATTGTGAGATTTGTATGTGATCATTTCTCCAACCAGGTTAGGAGCACATTTAGGGCAGAAAAAATGTTTTCATCTTTTATGTCCATGGTTAGTACCACATCTAGACCACTGTAGATCTAGCTTTCTAAAATGAATGTATTCGATAATGTATGACTGTCCACATTAGTCCAAACAGTATTCTGCACACTATATACATGCTTTCATAAGCTGAGATTCTAGTAAGCTCAGCTAGGAGAAAAAATGAAAGAGGAAAAAATGGCAAAGTGGGAAATGCTATTCAGAGTTAAGAGAGAGTTATAAAGGCTTGAAAATTGTTTTAAAACCTCACTGAAGATATGATTTCTAAGAAGATATGATTAACAATAAAGACTCAGCTGGTAGAATTCTAGGGCCAGCGCATTCCAGATGCAGGAGATAGCTGGTGCAAAGGCCCTAAAGATCAACAAGCTCTGTATGTTGAGTGAGGATCAAGAGAACCAGAATTCCTATCAAGTTGTTAGAGAGATGGTGGAGTTATATGTTCCCCTGTTTTTGAAGCACATCATCTCATATCTCAGTTGAGTTCATTCTTAGCCTCATCTTATGGGCACAATAGTTGAAGTAAACATCTTAATTAACAGAGGGTTCTCCATGTAGTAATGTCCAAGTGTCACAAAGACTTAACTACAGGAGACATTTGTTCACAGCACATAGCCATCCAGTGGAAACACACAAGAGGGATCAATAATTTTATTTGTGAAAGGCAAGAGCTATAGAAGTGGTCATAGCAACTTCAAATTCAAAAGCACATGAGAGTAAACTTTAAGGAAGATTTAACGGCCAGAAAATAACCTAGGATCCATGAAGACAGATTTGCTTGAGGTTATAGGCTTAAGCATATATCTTCTTGAATTTATATAAGTTTAGGTTTATATTGGCCAATTTTATTTGCTTGTTTATTTGTTTCCAGCATGTCTTGTCTTAGGGCCAAATGTTTCCCTAGAGAATAACCACTCCGACTATGCCAGTTGCTATATTTTTATGCAACCTTCAACTCCTCATACTAAAGTGCCTCCAGAAGAGAAAATAAATCTTTCCAAAATTTCAGAAGAGGCTCTCCACGTATTCCCCTTAAAAGTACCAGGCAGACGTATTTCTAGGTTCCTAACATATTGGATGTTGCCAGGAAGTATATTCCAACCTTCACAAGTTATTCCTGTCACCATGCACACTTATTGGTATGCTTCTGCTTTCGCTGTTCCTTGGAAGCTAAGCACTTTCTGGGAAGAAAAAAAAAATCTATGGAAGAAGAAAAGTAGTTTTACTTTCAAAATAAGATATATGTGAGCCATGGCTTTGTTTTGTTTTTAATTTCCCGTAGCTTAAAAAGGTACCATTGCGGGGGGTGGGAGGTTGGGGGAACCATGTGGTGTGTATTAGGGAGGGCATGGATTGCATGGAGCACTGGGTGTGGTGCAAAAACAATGAATACTGTTACACTGAAAAGAAATTTAAAAATTTAAAAAAAGAAAAGGTACCATTGCTTTAGAGCAGGGGTCAAGAAATTTTTCTGTAGTCAGGTAGTAAATATTTTGGGATTTGTAGGCTATAAGGTCTCTGTTGCAGCTCCTCAGCTCTGCCTTTGTAATATGAAAGCAATCATAGACAATGCATAAAGGAAAGTGCATAGCTGTGTTCTAATAAAAATGTATTTATGGAAAGAGGCAGGGGGCCATATTTGGCTTGAGGGCTGTAGTTTGCAGACTCAGGCTTTAGAGCTAACAATATGTCAACAGACATCAACTGCTTGGGGAAGCCTTCAATTAGGGACTATAATACTTAAAAGATTCATCTCTTCCTTTTTCTCTCTCCTTTTCTGGTTATGAGAGATAACGGCTAGAAATGTAGTTAATGATATGGTCCAATCAGTACAATTACAGTGGTTAGTAACACAGTTGGCAGCCTGTTGGCCAGTCTTATTTAATCTTTGGCAACTTCATTTTCACATAATATATTCATATGTTTGCAATGTATTTTTTTCTGGCAAGAGAATTACAAATTATAGTGATGTGGGGTCAGGTTTCATTTATAAACTTGACAGTGTTCAATCAACACAGTCACCAATTTTCTAATTTGTATAAAGTAAGATCTTTTATCTGAATGTATACTCTTGCAGCCTTTTCTCTGGCCCGCTTTTTCCATAACAATTAACAGTGAATTTACTTCACTTTGCATCATCTGTATTTATTTCTGTGCACCTTGAAAACACGAATACAAAGCAGCAGTGTGACATGTATTTTGACTCACTCACACTTGTTTTTTTTTCCCCATACTTCATAAAAAGTAGAAAAAGTAGTTTAGTAACATGTTGAATACACAATAATCAAATAGCAGAAGAAGCTAAGTCTTCAATTTTTCTTTTAAAAACTCACTTTCCTAAAGCATGTACAAAAACATTCAGAATTGTTAGAAGAAAAAGTGTCCTTAGTATTAAAATATTTTAATTGATTAGTGTATGAAGTGATTTGACAAGAAACATCAGACGTATGCAGGCAGACCATTATTTGCTTAGTAACTGTAGCTTCACTAAAAACACCTCTATGATTTTTCAGGAATACTTGATCATTATTTCATGTATGAATGGGACCTATCTCTTCTGGGATACTCCTATGCTGATAAAGTGTCTTTTTTTCCCAGTGATCCCCCTCCTTTTTGTCAGTAAGTCACAAGAATAGTGTACCCTAACCACATATTGCTGAAAATGTGAATGTACCTGAGATATATAGATGATATAGTTATAGATATAGATAGATACAGATATAGATCAATAACCCATAGTGTGGATTCACACATGTATATATATATACGGCTTCAATTGTCAGGTATCTCATGTTCCAGAGTATAATGCTTATTATATTTTGCTACTTACATTTCTATATAGTATGAATAATATAAATGTTTAAAACCAAATGCCTTATAAACTTTAAAGAAATCCATCATATGACCTGTGATATTTTCCCATTTATTTTTCTCTCATATCATTTTGAACAGTGATCTGAAAAAAAAAAAAAAAAGGAAAAAAAAACCTCCAGATTAGTAAAGGAATATTTAGTTTAGAAGGAACAAAGTCTACAAATCATTCAGGGAAATTCTGCTGTTTTGTTTTTTCTTGTCTTATTTCTGAAACCATACAATTTCATGAGATGAATAATCAACCATATATTTGATAAGCTTTTAAATTTGGCTCAAACACTAGTAATCTATTAGGCTTTCATTTCCTTTTTCTGTTTTACTAATCCCATCTGCATTTCTTTATATGAGTTATGGGCATGTTGGGTTAATTATGGTGTCTTCTTTTTTGAAGGAAAGAATGCTTTTTATGACATCAAGAAGGATTTGATTTTCCCCTTTAATTAGCCACTTTTAATTTTGATGGAGTAATATTGATAAGGTGAATATTACACTTTGATAAGTGAACATTAGACATTGATAAGATGAATATTATACTGAAAGCATTACATTTGGTCATATTAAATATACACTTAAATATAAGTGTATGTAAATGTATTTCAAGAAAAAAATGTATGTACTTATTTGTCAATTTATGTGAATTATATAGTAACTTTGAATATGAGTATCCTCACGTATTTTCTTTCTCTTTCTTCTCTTAGATTAAATTGGTATTTGTTTTTCTGAAGCTTCAACAAAGCACACAAAGATAATTCTTAGTGCAGTTTCACTGAAACTCACTATTATCCTGGTTAAATAAAGTGTGAATAAGTGTGTGACTTAATGATCCTTTTAAATCCTGACACTGGCATTAAGCAAGGACAAAGGCAATAAAAATAAAATTAGGAACAGAAGCATTGAAAGAGAAAGGATTAAGAGATATGATATCTGTCCATTGTTGAGAAGATGTTAGTGCTTAGGAAAAAAAAAATTGTTGATCATGGTGTGTGTTAGGAGTAAAGAACTATTATTATGTATTTATTCTCCTTAAAAGTTTACTTCTCTGATTATTTTTTCTGTATCAGTTAAATTAACAGATTTTTTGAAATATTTTATTTATTCATTTGACAGAGATCACAAGTAGGCAGAGAGGCAGGCAGAGAGAGTGAGGGAGAAGCAGGCTCCCCGCTGAGCAGAGAGCCCAATGCTGGCCTCAATCCCAGGACCCTGAGATCATGACCTGAGCCAAAGGCAGAGGCTTAACCCACTGAGCCACCCAGGCACCCCGCAGATGTTTGATTTTACTTACTTTAATATATATGACATCACAATATAAGAAGTATTTTGAAGCCCGTATGATAATCAAATGAAAACATATTGCAGATTATCTGAGAAATATTAAATATTTATTGATTTTAGGAAAAATAGGTCAAGATTCTCCAGTTATTGCATATTAATGTATTTTTCATTCATTTTTTGAATAAGCTTTGACTACCAGTATGACTAGTTTTTCTGTAGATAGATATATAGCACCATTTGATCATATTCCATTTTTTAATTAATTTTTTATTGTGTCATGTTAAACATCATAAAATACAGCATTAGTTTTTGATGTAGTGTTCCAAGATTCATTGTTTATGTATAACACCCAATGTTCCATGCAATCCGTGCCCTCCTTAATACCCACCACCAGGCTCACCCATCCCCCCACCCCCTCTCTTCTAAAACCCTCAGTTTGTTTCTCAGTCCGCAGCCTTTCATTGTTCCTCTCACCCTCCAGTTTCCCCCAATTAAGTTTTCCTTTCTTTCTCCTAATGTCCTCCATGTTATTCCTTATGTTCCACAAATAAGTGAAATCATATGATGATTGATTTTCTCTGCTTTATTTATTTCACTCAGCATAATCTCCTCCAGTCCCATCCATGTTGATGCAAAAGTTGGGTATACATCTTTACAATGGGATATTAGTCAGCCACCAGAAAAGATAAATATCCAATTTTTTTGAAGGATAAGATGTATAATTACAGTTTGAGGGAGTCTATCAGTTAGAGTCCAGTCAGGAAAACAGCTGCTCTAATCTAATATAGCAGTTCCCAAACAAAGGTAATTTTGCTATCCAAGGAACAGTTGACAATGTCTGCAGACATTTTTATCTATCACCATAGTAGAGGTGTTACTAAACACCATACATGACACCAAACAGCCTCCCAAAGCAAATAATTATCTGTGTCAACATACCAATAATGATGAGGTTGAAAAATCCTGGTCTCATACAAGAAATTTAATATGAGGAACTATTACAAAAGTGTTCACACAGTTAAAAAGCCCAACAAGAGATGCAGCCCAGAGATTAGCATGTGTGGGAAGCAACAATCACCTCTAGGATTTTAGAAATGAGAATAGGAACTATTACCAAGGTCCAAGAACCAGACCAACTTAGTAACAGGTGAACTGAGAATGGATGTTGCTGTTTGAAAGCTGGAACCAAAGAAGGAGAGTCTTTCCTGTGTACACTGAAATCACAGGAAATATGCAACCCATGCTGGAGTCGCCACCAGAAGTAAAGAGAAATGGAAAGTAATACCCTTGTTTCTCTCTTCTTCCTAATTGCCATTCTTTCATCAGGGCTTCCCATTGGCCAAAACCAGTAGGAAACCAATTGACAAAGGATTTGGGAAAATGTAGGTTGCAAAGGACCTGGGAGGAATGAATCTGAGAGCAAATAAGAAAATTCTCAGCACAAAGAATAAGAGATGTAAAACTTTCTGATTTTATTATTCTAGTGCCCATGGTATTCTTACACTCTCATTTTTCCTTGTTGGAAAATATGAAACTATATCAAAAGTAACAGGTGTAGTAGAATTACAGTATGCATACAAATGGATATTAACTCTCAGAAACTAGGAAAAAGAGAAAGAAATTTGCTAAAAGAGAGACTGTGGGGAAATTGTTGAAAACAAAAATAACAACTATCTGCCGTCTGGGTGGCTCATTCAATTATCTGCCTTCAGCTCCAGTTGAGATCTTGGGGTTCTGGGATCAAGTCCCCCACTGGGCTCCCTGCTCTGTCGGGAGCCTACTTCTCCTTCTTCCTCTCTCTCTCTCTCATGAATAAATACATAAAATCTTTTAAAAGACTGTATCATACCTCTTGAAATTAAGCCCTAAAAAAAAGAAAGTAAATCCTTTGGTTGATGATTTTTTCTTCCTATTTTTATTTCAAAATTGTAAAGATAATATGTGCATTTTTTCTTTGTTGCCATTATGTTGGCATCAAAAATAAAGAATGTGTACATTCTAAGTGGGAAAAAAAGGTGAGTGGAAATAAAAATAAAACACAATGGAATGAACAAATATTACTACAGTCTTATCTCAATTAAAATTGAAAATGACACCCATCTTTTCTCCAAGTAGAAATTAAGTAACTGAAGTAGTGCAACTTTCTCTTCCACGGCAACTCTAGAGAAGGGGCAGATGGCATGGGATTGTGGACAGATGGACCTATGGAGAGGCCACATTTATAATTATTGTTAAAAATTTTACTTCCAGAATCACCCAAACCTTCTACAACATTTTGTTTACAGATTGTGAGTATTTTCTTGACTCACCAGCATCACCTTATATATGGATACATAGAAATTTCCTCTTATATTTGACTTAACTAAGGTGATGGAAGCCAGATTGACTAAAGCAACATACTTCTATATAAACCAAGATTAAAATTTTAACTCTGTATATGAATCACCAGATGAGAACAGAGGACATGTCCTCATTCCCAGTTTCCATGTCTTACTGAAAGCAAAGCTGAGAGTGAGAATTGTTCAGAGGAAATAATTACAGCTAGTGGTTAAACAGTGCAGTGTGCTTATTCTGGTACTAACAGGCTAGTGTTTTGTTTTGTTTTGTTTTAATAATAGTTGTTACTTAAGCAAAGTTATCTGGGGAATCCTTGAGTTTCGTTAATATACACCCCATAGTTATTAACAAATGGAAGACATTGCAGGATAAACAAGAAATGCTTACCGAAGAAACCAATTGACCTCGTGAAGCTATGACACCCCTGTGCTTAGGAGGTTAATAAGTCAAGATAGAAATAATGTGAATAGGTCATGAATTAAAAAAAAAATCCTTTTATTGCCTTCCTTGGGTTCTCACAGTAAGCTGCTTGTGGGGAGACTATAAGAATTCTTTGTTCTTTAGGAACTCAAGGGCTATATCCATAGTACAAAGTATGTGTGGTGATGAACAATCTGTATAATGCCAGATTATGTAACTGCCCTTACCTAGGCAGTAATTTCTAAACAAGACCCTATAATCATTAACTATAATGAAGCCCATTCATATGCTCTGCTTTTGATAAGTCTATATTACCTTCAGGGGCTTGGCCATCTCAGACACTACTCTGCCTCAATAGAGAAAGATTGTGTAATTCTTGGTACTATGTCCAGTTATGAATTTATCCATTAGCTTAATATAGTTTAGGGCAGAGGAATACTTTTTTCTACATACCTGAACCTGAAAAATTCATATCTAGGAACTCTTAAAATAGCTTTTTTAAAATTCAGTCAGCATAACAAAGGACAGATCAACCAATCCATTCAAAGCAGGTGCAGATTACATAAGGAGTCTATTGGGGTCGCCAACTGAAGCAGAGAGAGAGAGAGAGAGAGAGAGAGAAGCAATGGGGTCATATGGACGGAAGAACTATGGCTTGGAAAAATTTGCAAAGACTGAGTATGTTTTGTGTAGTTTATGTGGGCTTAGTCATTTTTGAAAGTTATTTACAAGACTGGCATGTACATGCATGAGAAAACATCAAGGGAAGATTTAATAGTTCAAAGAGGTGATAAAGAGGAGAGAGACCAATTATTTGCACTAGCCATTAAAATTGCATCAGTTTGAGCTCAGCAGGGAAAATTTAGGTTAACTATTAAGCAACAGTTTGTTATATATCCCAACAGTTTTCTTAAAATCACTTCCATAATTTCCCACTTTCCCTCAGGGGATTTAGTTTTTTTTTTTTTAACTGTAATTTGTCAAGTCTTGATCTTATGTCAGTCTTTTAAAGTTATTTTAGAGATGATTAGAGCTGCTTAAAATCTCTTAAATAGAAGATTGGTAATTCTTAGTATTCATTACTAGAAAAGGGGGATAAGAGTCCAATGGTAAGTCTGTGTATGGTTCCATGAGGAAATAGAATCATTGTTCAGAATTCCAGAGATCAAAATAGTATGTGCTAATCTAGGATTGGGAAGGATTTATTGCAGGTGTCTGCAATCTGACTTGGGAGCCTGCAAATCAAATAAGGCATCTTCCTCAGCAAGTAGCCATGCACTAGTAGCTCCTTGAGAAAGATGGTTCATCAGGGCCAACCAAGTGATCATGCCAATGAACAATTTTGTAGAGCTCCTTATATACTCTTATTGGGCTGATAGACTCTTCAGAGATGGGGTGGGTCCCGGCCTTCAGGTAGGGCTCACATCCTAAAATCAAAAACAGCTTTATCTCCTTTAATCCTCAAAACAATCCTGAAAGGTAGTCTTAATCATTATTATTATTTCCAAGTTATACTAGAGGAAACTAAGGCTTAAAGAGGCTAAGAAACTGGACTAAGATTGCAAAGGTAGTAAGTATCCAAGTGAGAGTTTGATTCAATGGTGTCCCAGATTTTAAAGCCCCCATTAATATCCACACAGCATTGAATTTCTCTTGTAAATACACCATTAAACCCCCTTCAAGTTGAAGCACTTGAACTTTTTCCCAGCATGCGAAATCAGACCAGCATTATTTGTGCAATATTTTAGCTCATTTATAAATGAAATATTATTTTGTGGACTAACTTATGAAATCTAACCATGTTAGATTCCTTTGGTAAGGGATAGGCTTGATTCCAGTGGACAGGAATGCATAGGTAGGGGTGAGGTGAACCCAACAAAAAGGTTAGAGAGCATCTAGCAGATAATTAAACAGCTGCCTTTCAGATGTGCAGAACACAACCCATTTGTTAGCTGGGAACTGCTTGAATTGATTCTTCCCAGGGAAAGTACTTACTTTTATACATGTGTGCTGTGTTCTGTCCATAATACAGTTCGACATGGTAAAACTCAGGTGCATTATAAAAAGAAAAACAGCTGCTACTAATAATGCTGTTTGTTTTTCTTTGTATCATGGAAGCAGTAAGAACAAGTTTTCTTTCTTTTTCCCAGGAATTTTTAAAATAATGACAGGAATATGAATTATACTATCACAGTGAAACGTGAAGAACAAGACTTTCTGTTAAGTAATTCTGTGTGACCCTTCTTCTGGTGGCTTTACGCATTTACTCATTTATTCATTTATCAAATATTTATTTAGTGTCTACTATGTGCCAAGTATTGCTTTAGGTTCAGAGATAACATTAAAAAAAAAAAACTTCCCAATTTAAGGAGCTTATATACTAGTGCGGAAGTTAGAAAAGTGTGAAATAAACAAATACCATGCCAAATGAAAGTGTTAAGAAGAAAAGTCAAGTCAGGTAACGGGGATATAGAAAAAATAGCAGGGAACTGCTGCTTTAAAGTTAATAGTCTGGGAAGACCACTGTGAGTTGATATTTGAACAGAAATTTCAAGGAAGTGAGGAAAATTAGCCATCCATATATATGAAGAACAATTCAAGTAGAGGAAACGGTAAATGTAAAGTTTTGAGGAATGGCATGTGTGTAGTATTTTTAAAAGTTTTTATTTTGAGGGGTACCCGGGTGGCTCAGTTGGTCAAGCATCTGACTTGATTTTGGCTCAGGTCACGATCTTGGGGTCGTGGGTGGGATCAAGCCCCGCATTAGGCTCTGTGCTTGTCCCTTTCTTTATGGCCCTCCTCCTGCTCACATTCTCTCTCTCTCCTCTCATATATAAATAAATAAAACCTTTAAACTTTTTATTTTTAAATAAATAACCATAGAAGTTGTAAAAATAGTTCAGAGGAGTTCAGAATACCCTTCACCCATGCTTCCCATAATGGTTACATCCTACATAACTAAATACAACATAAAAACCAGGAAATTGACATTGGTACAATCTCTGGGCCTTATTCTGCTCTCCCTTGTTTTTACATGCACTTATTTGTGTGTATTTTATATTAGTTTATACCATTTATGGAGTCATATAACCACCACCACTATCAAGATACAGAATCATTCCACTGTCACAAGAAATATCTTGAATATATATATATATATATAAATAATCTTGAGCTACTCCTTTATGGTCACACCCCTCCAGACTTCTAATCCCCACTTCTCATCCCTGGCAACTACTAATCTGTTCTCTTTCTCTATAATTTTACCTTTTCAATAAATTTATATAAATGGAATCATCATGATCATTTAGGGAAAGAAGTAAGGTGGATTGACTCAGGCGTTGATAGATCACTTTAGCTGCTGGTGGAAAACAGGCAATAGAGTAACTAATGAGGAATCAAGGGGTCATTGCAATACTTCAAGTGAGAAATAATGGTGGTTCTAAACCAGGATATTTCCAGTGTAGATAATGAGAAGTAAATGAATTCTGGATATCTTTGAAAGGTAGCACTGCCAGGACTTTCTGATCAGTGGGATGTGGGCATAGAAAAGAGAGGAGTCCAGGATGATCCTGGTTGGATAGGGTGGATAGAATGGAGAAAGTGAGGGAAGGATTGGGTTAGACGGTAGACAGGTGGAAGTAGAAGAAAGAGTTTGTTTTTGAATTTGTTTGAAAGTTTGTTAGATGTTGCAGTAAAGTTTAAAAAAAAAGAAGAAAAATAAATAAACAAACAAATATATAAATAATTTTTTAAAAAGTGTAGCTGCTTATGAGTCAGGGATTTAGGGAAGTAGTATGGGCTAGAGATATATGTTTAAGAATCATCTGTATGGAGAGACTGTCAGCAGACATCCCCCTTGGATTACCTAGCTGTTTAGGCTGTGTCTTCATGACAGTACCTGTAGCTTCATATGCATATGTATTTAAATTGATTTGTCACAGCAATTTAAAAGCCATTACTTGATTCTGTTGTTTCTAGAGACTTATCTTTTTATTGGTCTTTGTGGAAAGGCACTTTTCTGGGAGTCCTTAGTACATCAAGAGTATTAGGATATACATTCTTCCTCGATGTTCATGGCTATAGGGGACCATGAGTGTTTAGTGGACAAAGTACCCTGGTCACACTCAAGTGTTTAATGGCAGAGAACCCTGATCACACCTTAGCACTTCTATATAGGAGGCTGAAGAAAGTTACGTATTGGGAGGACAGTGCCAATGGGAATACAACCCATACCCTGGGCTAAGTTTCACCTCCATTCCCCTTGCTGCTATTTCTTTTCACATTTTTCTTCCTTTTTCAAGATCCTCATTCAACTGGGTTTTCAATTTTCACTTGGTAGTGTTCTAACTCTAGGCTCTAGTCAAGTTATTTTACTTCACTTGGAATCAGTGTCCTCATCTGTAAAATGGGTGGTTTGATATCTTTACTTCTAACATTCTGTGGGTCTAAGAACTAGAACTAGTCTCTCCACTTTTTTAAAGATTTTGTTTATTTATTTGACACAGAGAGAGAGATCACAAGCAGGCAGAGAGTCAAGCAGAGAGAGAGGGGGAAGCAGGCTCCCCGCTGAGCAGAGAGCCCGATGCGGGGCTCAATCCCAGGACCCCAGGATCAAGACCTGAGCCGAAGTCAGAGGCTTCAACCCACTGAGCCACCCAGGCACCCCTAGAGCCCATTCTCTTTCTGGATATTAGTCTTCAGCCAACCCTTCCTTGGTTTTCTCTGCCTCTTACATACTACAGAGAATATGATGCTCATCCTCTTCATTCATAGTTTATTCTAACTGGCTCCCCAATTCAATTAGCTTATCTGGTCAAAAATATCAGCAGCTCTTGTGACTTAGGCAAATTCACATTTTATAGAGTCTTTAATAATGCAGAAGGTAGCGGTAAAAGAAACTAATATTTATTGAGAATCCCTGAACTGCCAGGTACTGTAAACATTTCTATGTATTTAATCTTCTGGTCAACTCTGCAAGGCAGGTAGTATTAGCATTGCTGTTACATAAATGAAAGAATCTAACCTAGTGGAAAAAAAAAAGTTACATAGCTGATGCATGTTGAAGGTGGGATTTGAAGCCTAATCTGCTGGCTTCAAGAGCCACATTTTTTTTCATTAGTACATCCTGTCACCCAAAATGAATAACGTGGGAATCCTAAACACAGTGACCTGTGGTAGAAGGAATCATATGTCAGCAAGAAGGCTGGAACTTGCAGCCTCGTTTCACTCCAGTGCAAGGCTAGCTTCTTCTGGGAAAGTCTTTATGAAGCTTTGTTCTCTCAGGGAACCTTCCAGAGTCCAAGGTATAGGGTCTACCACAAACTATACGAGGTTATGAGAATACCATTAATGGATCTTAGAGTAACACCTAGTATTGCAATTCAGACTCCTTCTGAACTAAATTCAGCATTCCAACAGCTACAGAACTGAGTCAGGGACATGATGGCTTTATATTTAATTACAGTGGTCACTTCTCCCTAAAATGATTCCAGCCTAGTAGATCATGGGCACTCACAGCTACCCAGAATAGCTAAATTAAAACTGAAAACTCATTGCCCATTGACATTCACTATGTTTACACATAGGAAGTAACAATAAAACATGCATGAAACAGGCTGGCTAGCTTTCTAGAGCCCCTAAAACCAAGTCTACATGAGTTCTGATAAGGCATTCACTATTATTAAAAAGACAGAGACTCCACATTGTTAGAATTTATTGTTTTCCTTTTCAGTCACCAAAGGACAATCCTCTGCGTATTTTAAGCAAAAAGAAAAAAAAATGGTACTGATTTTATCATCTCTAATATTAAAGTTTAAATTTGCAAGCTGTACATCTCATATTGTTCATTTTAAAAACCAATATTGATTGTTATCTTGTACTACAACTTGTACTGTGGGTCAAGTTCCAATACAGCAAATATCATTGCAATAAAAATTCTATAAAACTGCATCAACAAAACCTTTGATGTTTAAGTAACCAGCCTGATAGTGTGAAGCAATTCTGAGTAAAGCACACTAGGAGACAAAATTATTTGTCATGGTCATAGAAACTTTGCTGTATTAAAAACACAGCCATATGTGTAGGATTGTTTCCAACACAAGTTTGAAAAGTCAAATCAACATTGACCTATAATGAATGTTTGTTGAATGAATATTGAATGGAGAGATTCATCTACCCTAGATTATGTTGAATTCCCAGCTCTTAGGTCAACGTCTGGCATATAGATTTGGAAAGAATGAGTGGGCACAGAGTAATATTTTTTTTTTTTCTGGAATGCAGAGTCAATCATATCACCTCATTGCTTAAAATCATTTGAGACTTTTCCATAGCCGCCAGAATATTATTTAGGACAGTGCTTTCCAAACTTTGCTGTATATAAAAATCACCTGGTATCCTTTAAAAAAGCAGTCTGATTCAGCTGGTCTGTGGTAGGGTCTGAGAGTCTGCATTTCTAAGAAGTGCCCAGGTTATAGAATGATACTGTCTGCAGACCACACGTAATGTAGCCATGGTATAAGCTATGGCTTGAAGGACTGTTCTTTGATGATTGGACCCTAAGTGTCACTTTTGGCTTTTGCTTCTTTGCTTCGATGGTGCATTTCCCTGAAAATGCCACAACCTATTTGGATGCAGGGTTCCCCCAATTCTAAGCTTGGGCAACCCCTACCTCCTTCAAGTCATAGCTCAGACATCATATCCACAAAAAGATTTTCCCTGGATTAATGCCACTCTCATATGTTTCTAGTGCAGTATTGGAACATAAATCTATCACATACCTTATCACAAGCAATGGTGGTACCAGTAATGTCATCAAAATGCCTGGGTGAGGAGACGAATGGGGGCTAAGGGACTCATGAAAGTATGTTTGAAGAGAAAAACACACTCTTTGTACTTAAATTGTATATTAGGATGGTCAATAAAGGGGCTAAAGTCTCTAAATCTGTTCCTTGGTACCACTACTTATCTCCCTTTGATTCACATGTCTATTTCTTCCATATGTGGAATGCTAGCTCCCCAGATATCACCAATACAATCTATTCCTCAGACAGCGCTGAGTATATTGCTTATCATGGTAAAGGAAGACCACCACTTTGACAGAGTTTGGTAGTGATTCATAGGAGGAAGGTTGGATTTTGTTGAGAATTTGCAGTTTACTTCAAGGTGGATCTTTCAGTGTGGGGGGACAAGTAGGATCATGATATTAGAACTTAAATTTAAGTGGAAACAACATAATAAGGACTTTGAGGCAAGAGGCCTAGAGAATATTATGGTGTGAACTCTCTACTGAGGCTCTCTGTTAAAGAGTTGATGGGACTTTAGGCAAGTTAAAATAATGATGGACATGGGGACTTAGAGTGGAGAAGGGAGTTGGGGGAAATTGGAAGGGGAGGTGAACCATGAGAGACTATGGACTCTGAAAAACAATCTGAGGGTTTTGAAGGGACGGGGGGTGGGAGGTTGGGGTACCAGGTGGTGGGTATTATAGAGGGCACGGATTGCATGGAGCACGGGGTGTGGTGCAAAAATAATGAATACTGTTATGCTGGAAATAAAAATAAAAAAAAAATGAACAGTCAAGTGATTTGCCTGGGCAAGAGTCTTCTGGAATAAGAGAGTTATGTTAATGAAGACAATGAAGTGGTAAGTCATGTGAATGTTGATGGTAAACTGCATGAGTCTAAAAGGGAAGCAGCTTTGGTTCTTCAGTGCCCAAGTTTAATGAGATGATAGATGATTTTGACTCTGAAATAAATTGAGAGCTTCCTGGAGCTGGGACAGTGTCTTTATAATTTCTGAAATCTCTATGTACTGCAAAGCACTTGCCATAATATAAGCATCCAGTAATTGTTGGTTGAGCAGATGCTAATAAAAAGTATGCAGTAAATAAAAATGGCAAGATGGCACAAGTTCACTCTCACGTGGAAGAATAACACTGTGTTTCACTGATAGTTGCCACTCAGTATGGGGTCCACAGACCAGCAGTGTAAGTACTACTTTGGTATTTATTAGAAATGCAGAATCTCAAGAGCCATCCCAGACTCAGTGACTAATTGTGCAGATTCTAGATGATTTGTATAATATTAAATATGAGGAATATAGCTTTAATATCTATCTAATTAAATAAATCTATTCACTTTAGAAAGAGAGTGGGGAAGGCAGAGAGGGTCTTAAGAAGACTCTGTGCTGAGCATGAAGCCCAACATGGGGCTCGATCTCAGGACCTGAGATCAGGACCTGAGCCGAAACCAAGAGTGAGATGCTTAACTGACTGTGCCACCCAGGTGCAACTAATACCTATTTACTCTTCTCCTTCTGATGAGGTATTATTAGTCTCATTCATAGATGTGGAAGTTGAAGCCAGAAAGTTAAGTAACTTGCACAAGGTCAAACAGCTTATGGGTAGATAAGCCAGGATTCTCCTAAGTCTTTTCCCTCCACTATATGTATCTCGACTACTGCCCTAGAATGGGATACACTATCATAACCCAAGAAGAATAAATTCACTAACAATCTAAATAATGATAAATACTTTGGAAAGTGAATTTCTTTTCCATTCTAATTTCTCTTTCCTTTCAAGATTTCTGATTCATAAAAATATGAACAGCAGGTTTGAACAATTTGTAGGTGCTGCGCTTTGATCCTTTTGCCATTTAAGATGTTTGATTTGCCTTCTGCAAAGGACTCTGTGATAACCTCTCTTATGTAGACCACACCATTAACAAAGGAAGGGCTGATCCACTTTCATTTGAGAGCTGGCTGGCTGTGAGTAGCTCAAAGGGAAAGGATGTCTATTTACATATTGTATTGATTATTTATAAATAAAAGTCCCCCATTCTTTCTTCTACTGTGAAATCTATAGCTAGCAAGTTAGGAGGAGGATCAAAACTGCATACATTTTCATCTGCCAAGCTGGATAACTAGTTTCAGCATGATATAGATGGCACTTAAATAACACCTCAAGTATCAGGCTCTATCAAATTTAATCTATCCATAAGGCAACTGCCAATGATATTTTGGAGAAGAAAAGTAGATTGAAACGATAGACAACCCAAGTAGCAACTTCTATAAAACTGTATGCCTGTAATAGGTATCTCAAGGATATAAACATCAGTGTATTTCTCCTTCATTTATCATTTATCTGGTCATTTGAAAAGTATTTATTGAACAATTGTTATGGGTGTAGAGCTATGCAGTGATGCTGCAGGTGTAGGTAGGTCTTCCTGATAATATACATAACATCAGAACTGGGGGATGTGTGTCTGTAAGCTGACAGTTTCTTCAGAGGCTATTTAAAGGTGGAGTAACAGGCAGTAAAGAATACACTAGGCACTTGTGACACATAAACACTTGAGTAGCACTTAGGTTATTAACTTCTTGTTTTGTTTTGAGTACACTTAATTACTCTGTTTATTAAACAAGTACATCATAATCTGTAAATATTGTCATAAAGAGCACAATAAAGCCCATCACATCAGGGATGTCATCTACCAAATTAGGTGTGTTTCTTGTTTGTCCCAACATGCATACACCTGCACCTGTAGACAGGTGCTTGCCAGAGATTGCTTCCAGGTGTGTGTCTGTGGGAAGACCCTGTGAGGCAGGGCACCATGAAACCTTTCTTTCTGGCTTCAGGTATTAGCCTGAGAGCTCCTTGCCAGCCCAGGTTTTGTTAGAGAAGAGTAACATGATAAAGAAGGTGTGTCTGAATTTAGGGTTATTGAGCGGATGTTGTAGAGGTAGAAAAACTACCTTGAAGAATGGTATTCTTTTATTCAGTCTGTTGTGTAAGCTTAATTTAAGTTTGATGAACAGCTCCAGAGGGTTAGTAAATATATGTCCGTACATGTAGAACTGATTACAAATATATATCAATGAATTAAAATAAAGCCTACTATTCATTAATTGATGAATGGACCATGATAATGAACTATTTTTAGACAGGTTTTCCCCACTAATTCAAAAGTAGAGCGTTCATGAGCTTAAATGGTGTGGAGCAGAGAAGCAATTATCATTTTGCAAAAGCAAAAATCCTCTTCAGATTTCTTTCAGTCAGTAGAAACAGGTACGAATGTAGTTCTTTTGTAAAAGTGAAGTGACACTTCACTTCGTAAAGTGCACTGACATAAAGCAAACTTTTGGCTAGGGAAGGAAGAGTACTGTAAGTAGCTGGGCAATAAGCATATAATACATATGGGTTTCAACAAACTTTTTTAATGTTGTATCATTGGATTCACTTAAATCATTTTTACATTCTTTATGGTATGTAAATAATTCAGCAACTTCATATTTGACTCCATTATCAATTCAACATTTAGTATTTAGCGCAGTATTTATCACATACTATCTCTGTTCTATACGCTGGGGCTATAGTTTCAAACAAGACCATTGACGACTTTCATATTGCTTGCAATGAATGATCTACCTCAAGGTATCAGGTCTGTAGTTTAACATAGTGATTTAAGAGTTGTTAGGGGTAAAAAGGTGGGGGCTGTCTTATTCTAGGCAAATATGCTCTGAGTGCTTCCAGAAACAATCTCTATTGGGTAACGCAGGCTGTGCGAGGAGTGGAATTGAGTTCAATCCATGATCCAGCAGAGCCTCAGCCCAGGTTTTCTTTAGAGCCTTTGCTACACACAAAGTTGGCTGATGTGCCATTCAGCATCCCAGCAGCTCTTTCTCTTCACACTAGCAATGGCAAAGCTTTGTGCGGAGGCATTGCTGGTTGTTTTGAACTAAAACCATCCGTGGAGACAGTAAAAGCTTTTCTGCACACCTTATTAAGGTAGGCAGTAGTGTGTGTTTGTGTGTGTGTGTGTACCTAAAAGCCTGAAGACATCTGTTGAGAGGAAAGTGCTCTTCTGTGGGTCTGGCTGCCTCTATGTAAGTCTTCTATTCTGATGCAGGAGCGTGTGAGCAGTAGGTGGGAGGAGATGCTTTTGTACTTGGAATGCCGAGGTCCGGATTAAGTGATATTGCAATAGCTAGTTAGAGGCGGAATAAAGGGCTGGGGATCAAAGCATTAAAAAATATATCCTCCCATTAGTTCTCTGTTCTAAAGCCACATCATTGTAGGAAATTAAACGCGCACGCACACACACACACACACACACATAGATACACACACACACACGCACACACAAACACACAAACACAAAAACCAGCAGTTAAGGGCAAATAGCCCAAATGTAAGTCTCTTTGAGCAGCTCTGGTGGTCGAGCTTTTGAAGTCTCCTTCTTAGACCCAATTTGTTTGGCTCCTCTGCAGGGGGCAATTCATATCCACTTCCCTCTCCTAGAACATCTTCTTCTCTATTCCAATAGGGAACAATAGAGTTTAACAATAACAGGAGATTTTTCTCCCCCCAATGATTGTGCCCTCTTCTGCTTTTAAAGGTGTTTTTAAGCGAATCCTGTGTAAGGGAGGCTGGGTGCTTGTGCAGTAAGGCAGCAGTTAACTTTTAGTATCATGCTTACATTAAATTTTCTCTTTCTCCTTTACTAAAGCAGTCATTAAAATTCAGTTTGAGTAGCATCAAACTTTATCATAAAAATCTGCTTTGTTTAGAGCACCTTGATTTTTTTTTTGAAAACTGCATTCTCAGTTTAAATATACACGTTTGCCTTTTTTAGAATGTCAAAAGTCTTTGCACCACAACATTAAGAAACCCTAGGTTGTACCTCTATGTTTTGTTTTATTTGAGGAAAAATACTGTTTTCAAAAGTTTGATTTGTTCAAGTTTTAAGATGCGCTTCTCATTGTAACAAATTATTTGAGTTGGACACTATGACATTACCTCTTTATTGCAAGTACTTTTGCAATTAACATGTGGTTAGATGATAAAATAGAATGAATTATCTTTTATTTATAGTTGAAAAAGTTATTAAGTGAGGTTTTACTTCCAGCAAGAGTTTAGGAAAGAGAGCCAAAACAGGTAACTGGAGTTGGAAGATATCTTTACACTTCTCAATTTTACCTTTATTCACTTGGGTTCTGAATTAATCCTTGCAAATGCCTCTGCCTTGAAGTAAATGCATTATTTATAATGTATGCTGTGTTTTAATAAAAAGGAAGCAGTTATGGACTGTCTGTTGTACATCTGAATGTTGTCATTTGGGGGGGCTATATTTATAACCTCCTTTCTCCCTCTCAGGAGATTTACTTTGGAAATGAGGCATGCTCAATAATGGGCTGACATTCAGATTCTGTGTTTTAAATTCAAATACTGTCAATGTTGTTATCACATCTGGAATGTGTGGGGAGAAAAGATACCAAGTTTTATTATTTAGATTAAATTATGGAATTGCAGATTGATATTTTTCAATGCATTTTCATTATAGTTTCTGCCATGGAGGCAGCATGAGGGCTTTCAGGAAGATGGAGTGGTGTAATTACCAGGTGCACACGTTCATTAATCCTTCCTGGCTAGAGAAAGCTTCAAGTTCTTCTCCAGTGGCCCATTCGTAAAGCTATAAATATCTAAATTGTGTCAGCCAAGAAGTCACACAGAATGGTGGCTCTTTTTGAGTTCAATTTCATGCACTGTTGCTTTGGTCTTGTGAGGAAAGCTCTGAATTCCTTAGGATAGTCTTACTTGTGAAGTTCCAAAAACAAAATACCGAAATCATTGAGGATTGGCTATAAAATACACACTCTTCTTTTGCATGCAAGTGACTGTAGTAATGTGGATTATAAAATATTTTAATGTTTAATAAAATGTTTCTGTCCTTTTCTTTAGACATCTTTTTAAATTTTGTATAATGAAGATTATAGCTAACATTTTGGTGCTTTTTGGAAAAGGATTTATGGCTTCCGGTCCAATAATCTCCATACTACTTCAAACCTAACTATCCTTCTGTACTGTCTTCCAGAGTGACATGTTTGCATTGCATCAGGAAGCTATATAAGATTTGCTCTAAAATAATATTTTAAAGTATTCCTTTAGAGTGCTTACTTAATTATTAAATATTCCCTAATAAAAGTAATTTAAAAAGAGATTTTCTATGCACAGACAACAAAAAAGAGAAATCTAAATTAATGTAAATAAAGTATAACAATACACCCCAATAATACCTTTCTTCTTATATATTTTCTGCTCTCAGTTGAAATACCTAAATAGAGATATCATCAGGAAAGCTGTTATTCCTCCAAAATGCATGTAGGAACTCATCTGATAAGAACAACCTGAGAAAGAATGTGACTGTGTTCATTGGAAGGGTGCCATTTAACACACATATGCACTTGCGCACACATCCATACACATGCACAAATATATTTTTAAACCCACATTGTTTCCCTTTCTATGCTCTAGAATAAAGGAGAACCAGCACATATTCAAAATGAGTTTATAAAATACATTTACAGTAAATGATTTACTTAAACTTTAAAGGGCCAAAAATGTTATTAAAGTTATTTTCTTGTTCTTTCCTATGTATGAATGTGTCAGAGTCACTGGAAATTCTTGACACATTATTTGTTGAAGATTTTTTTCAGATTGTTTCAGTATATATTCTTTTCCCTTTCCCCTCTGATTTTTCAATTTAAAAACTTGTGTTGTTGTGTGTTTTTTTACCTTTAAAATGATAGTAATTAATATGATATTTAAATGAATGTCCAAGAGCACTTTTATTCTCTGGAGAATATAATAACCAGAAATGTATAGGCAGTGAAAGAAAGGGCAGAGCATACCTATATTTGAATTTGAGTACAAAAATGTGTATATGTGTGGGTGTGCATATTGTGGGTGTGTTATTTAAAAAAAAAAATAAGTGGAGAGGCAAATACAGGATTCAGGAACTTTTGCTGTGGCTTTTGCTCCCTGAAAACCCTGTGAGACCCCTGAGCATTTCCTTTCTCAAGGCATTTTAGGAACTGTCCAGCATTGTGATCAGACTGAAAATCATTAGATTCATAAGAAGAAGAAAACTTGTTAATGAAATCCAAGTCTTTTTTTTTTAAATAATGGTTATAGCTTTTGAAAAATGTGAATATTATACATTTATACAACCTCTCTGTCTTTAGAAAATCAGTTTCTAATAGTTACCTACTTCCAAACTGAACATATTCACCACCTTGCAGCGCGTTCCAGTGTGGCCTATATGTGGTATGCATTAAAGAAACTTTAGGGGCACCTGGGTGGCTCAGTCGTTAAGTGTCTGCCTTTGGCTCAGGTCATGATCCCAGAGTCCTGGGATTGAGCCCTGCATGGGGCTCCCTGCTCGGTGGCGAGCCTGCTTCTCCCTCTCCCACTGCTGCTCCGCCTGCTTGTGCTCTCTCGCTTTCTCTGTCAAATAAATAAATAAAATCTTTTTTAAAAAAAAAAAGAAACTTTAATGAAATCTTGGAGAAAACCTTTCTTTCTTTTTTCTGTTTTATAAGTTAAAGTATCTTAAAAATTTGAATTTAACATTGTATTTACTGTTTTGTGTGTTTACACATGCACGCATGCCTTCCTGTTCACAAGAGCTTCTATTCTCATGGGCCAGGGCTGTTTAAACAACTGATTGTTCAGACTTAGGAAAATCTTCTTCAAGATATGAAGAAAAGCAGTCATTACATACTCTGTCAGTGCAGAATTAACAGCCACCTTTTTAAGATGGTGGAGAAAATTAATTAATTACACATAATTTCTAATTTCTGAAGACTAGAAATATTGGTGTGCACATAGTGATAAAGACTCAATAGGTCCCTAAATAAATAGAGGAGGAAAAGTGAGACCATTATAGCCAAGGAACAACAAAAAAGTAAACCTTGGCTCACTGTTACGTTGGTGAGTATCTCTGTATTATCTATCAATAAAGGTCTCCACACATTTAGAATGATGTTCAGGAACTGTCTCCACTAGAGGTGACAGTGAGGTAAGGACTCCCCTTGCTAACTCCTGCTGCTGTGCTCATGGACATTTAAATAATAGAGAGGAATCATGGTGTTTCCTCAAAGGAGCAGTCTGGTTTCATGGCCTGACTATATAATAATGCTTATAGAAGACTCGACCTACAAAAGGGCCAGCTGAGGGAACTCCCCTGATGATTCTCATTTTGTCACTGAACTCTGACCATGCCCCTCACCCTGAAGAGACAACAGAAGGAAGACAAGTTGAAGAGGAGGTGGTGTCATAATCTGGTCCATAAACAAGTGAATCACTAGAGAACTCCTAACCCCACTCTTATTCCTGAGGAAAGGAGCATCATCGTATCACTTTCTTAGCCATTTTATGGATACCTCTGATTTGGTACAACGGAGAGGGGAAACTATTTTCTTTTCTTATAATTACTGAGATTTTTTTGGTTTCTGGTTTAATCAAAATATTATTTTAAGATGTGTAACCTCTCTTCAGCTGTTTTATCTGTTCTAAATTAACCTCAATTTTTTCTTTTATACTTTTTTCTATCTTAAAAGAAGTAGTAAAACATACTCATTAGAACAAGTCAAACAAGGGAAAATTACATAGGGAAAGGTTTCATATTCTCTGTATCCCCGTCCCCTAAGGCTAGCATTTAGGTAGTATGTGCTTCTCCATCCATTTTCATTCAAGCCTAAATTTCCATCCAGAGATGAGGGAATGAAGCAAATTTGTTTGGATCTGATATAGTTCACTTTACTTATCCTTCTAAGGCAGTTTTCCTGGGGATTGACTTTACTCATCTAAAGATGTTTAGAACAAGAGCGCATAGGGGTGCCTGGGTATCTCAGTCAATTAAGCACTGACTTGATTTTAGCTCAGGTCATGATATCAGGGTCATGATCTCAGGGTTGTGAAACTGAGCCTTGCATTGGGCTCCATGTGCAGCAGAGTGTCTTTCCCTCTCCTTCTGCCCTTCCCCTCTTCAATCAATCAATCAATCAATCATTCTTTTGTTTTGTTCTGTTTTAAAGAACTAGTGCTTGTATTCATGGTACCATAAGACACTGATTGATTGCCCTCATCACTGACTTTGAAAGGAATATCAGTAAAAAGGGGGATCAAGAAGGAAGTCAGAAACTTCCTTTCTGCTTCCATTATTCTTGTCATTGTTATCAGTACTGTAACATCTTACATTTAATACCTAAAATGTGCTGCCCTTCGTTCTTTGAAATTCTCACCTAATACCATTGTAGCTGTAAAGCTGGTGAGGAATGTTGCTGCTTCTATAGTGCTCAGATCCTGAGATGACACCCTTAAAAACAGTGCTAGGTGTCTAAGCATTTCCTAGGCTTTGGAGTTAAATACAGCAGTAGTATCCTTAGTTAGGTATTACACCACCAGCAGCACTAGTGACAACAGGAAAAATAATCGGTAATGGTTGCTTTTAGTTTTCATGTACTGGGAACTGCATTGGTCTGCCACAGTGTTACTTCCCATCCTCACAACAGAGCACTGCAGGTAACTGCCATCACCAATTGATTGTTGCTGCATGTCCATGCCCAGGCTAAGTGCTATGCACATATCACTGTGTTTTATCCTCACGACAACTCTCAGTATTATTTTTATTTTCAAATGAATAAATAAATTCTCTGTAGATGATGCTGTTGGCACTCCAGTTATATCCCTTCACACCCATTTAATATTTTCCTGGTGTGATTTCACTTCCAGCATCCAGCACCTGTTTCTCTTTGTTGGAGGGCTGTCCTCAGATTGCCAGAGCCCTCTTGGTCTGAGCAAAGGGAGAGTCCAGTGTGTCTTGGAATTTACATCTCTATGTGCAGGAAGCCCTTAATCAATGACCCCTGGTTGCAGAGGCATAAATACTCGAGATTTTGTGAATTTCTCCAACTGGGAAGTTCCAAAGTGTGACCTACACTGTCACCCTGAGTGTTTATGCTACACACATGGTTGGCCTCTTTCCATTCCCAATTCCACTTTTCTATTCTCTTACCATTGTTTCTTGGAAACATGTCCTAGTATATCACTTTTACATGAAATCTGATCTCAGAATCTCCCTTTAGGAAACATAAACTAGTATATCCTCTGAATGTGAAATTTATAGGTAAAAATGTCCAAACTCTCTCAATAAATGGGCAAGATGAGACCAAGCCTACTCTTTTGGGGTCCATATTCCTTGTCTTTCAGTATTAGAGTCTATCACAATTCATTATTCAAACTTTAGCCAAAAAGTACCTATTGCATGCTTGTTTTATGGCATATTATATTTATAGGAGAATCAGAATATTGTAGTTAGTGGATACTTAATGTCTGTACACTCGAAATGCTGTTGACTTCACTGGGCCACAGTTTCTTCATCTGTTAAATCAGAGCATCAATGCTGCCTACCTCAAGGTAGATATAAGAACTAATAAAATGATACTTCCAAACTGTTGGGAATAACATTTGGCAATTTCTCATGCTCATCAAATATTACATTTTGTGATTATTGATACTTTGGGGGGTGTCTAAGATAAACTACATAGTTTTATTGATATTAGTTAAATGGTAAAATCCCTGTGCAAAATCCAAGATGGACTGATATAGGCACTCAAGCTTGACCCATAGAAGAAAAAGCAACTGACTAGAGCCTCACTAGAAGCCTGAGTGTTGGCTCTGTGCATCCCTTTTAGCTTTGGCTCATCAAGAGAAGATGGAGACATTTCTGCTAGACTCAGCAGATCACTTTAACAGAGATGAATGGCATTTTGCTTGAGATGTAATTAGCCTTAGTTGTTTTTTGCTAATTTCATAATCTGTTGTTTTTAATAAGAATTAAGACCTATTTTTTTATTTTTATTATTTTTATTAACATATAATGTAAGACATCTTTTTTAAAAGCTCTGTAAAATAAAATGAATATCATTTTGTCACTTTATTATTTTAACCACATCAGATAAAGTATTCAGTGTGAAGAGTAGCCAAGTGAACTCTTCTTCTTCCTATAATGCTCAGAAACTCTTTTAGCAGTGGTAAAATTGCTGCAATTTATATTCATCAAATTGCATGATTTGACTTATTTTAGAAAAGTTATTAACTTCTGAAGAGAAGTCTTCACAAGCATTCAAATGAGTACAAGATAGCACTATTAGTATATATGAAGTTTATTTAAAAATATACTGCTAGAAAATATATTTAGCAATAGTATTTCTAAAAAGATTAATTCCTACTTCATTTTGTAGGGATTTATTTTCTATTTATGAAACTTCTATTGCCTGCCAGTGTAAGGAAGAATTATCCCATCATCTTTTAAAATAATATTTTTCATCAAAAGAAGGATATTCTGGAAAAATAAAACAAAACACATCACTCTGCACTGTTGGTATGTTTCTTCACAAGTCAGCCCTGAGTTGAGTTAGGTAGGATCTTACATTTATTTATATATCTCAAACTTAATGGAAGTGATATGAACAATTTCAAGAAGCTACAATTAACAAAGTAATAATTAACCTAAAATTAATTTTCAAAATATTTTAGCAAGCTTTAATCCTCACTTTCTCTTGTTAAAATTGAGGCAAAGTTAGCATATAACATTATATTAGTTTCAGGTATATATCACAGTAATTCAATATTTGCTTATACTACAAAGTGACCATGACAATAAATCTAGTTACCCTCTGTCACCATACAATTGACCCTCTTCACCCCTTTTGCCACCCTCCAAACCCCTTCCCCTCTGATAACACCAACCTGTTCTCTACATCTGAATTTTGTGGAGGTTTTTTGTTTATTTTGTTTTTTAGATTCCACATACAAGTGACATCATAAGGCATTTCTCTTTCTCTGTTTGACTTATTTCACTTAGTATAATTCCCTCACAGTCTATTCATGTTGTTGCAAATGGCAGGACTTCATTCTTTTTTATGGCAGAGTCATATTCTGTTACATACACACACACAAACACACACATACAAACACACGAACACATCTTCTTTATCCATGCATCCATCAGTGGATACTTACGTTGTTTCTGTAACTTAGCTGTTATAAATAATGCCACAATGAACATAGAAGCGCATACATCTTTTCACATTTGGATAGATATCCAAAAGTGGAAATGCTGAATCATATGGTAATTCCAATTTAAATTTTTTGAGGAATTTCCATATTGTTTTCCACAGTGGCTGCACCAATTTACATTACCACCAAGAGTGCACCAGGGTTCCCTTTTCTCCACATTCTCTCCAACACTTGTTATTTCTTGTTATTTTAATAATCTTCTCATGTGCCTGTTGACCATTAACATATCTATGTACCTTTCTTTCTTTCTTTCTTTCTTTCTTTCTTTCTTTCTTTCTCTCTTTCTTTCACAGAGAGAGAGCGATCACAAGTAGGCAGAGAGGGAGGGGGAAGCAGGCTCTCCACTGAGCAGAGGCCCGATGCGGGGCTCGATCCCAGGACCCTGAGACCATGACCTGAGCCAAAGGCAAAGGCTTAACCCACTGAGCCACCAGGCACCCCCATCAGCATATCTTCTTTGGAAAAATGTCTGTTTAGATCTTCTGCCCATTTTAAAAATTCTTATCTGTTTGTGTTTTATTTGCTACTGAGTTGAGTTCTTTATATTTTTTTTAACATTATCTCTTCATCAGATACATGATTTGCAATTTTTTTCCCACTCAGTAGGTTGCCTTTTTGTTTTATTGATGGTTTCATATGCTTTGCAGAAGCTTCTTAGTTTGATGTAGTCACACTTGTCATTTTAGCTTTTATCACCTTTACTTTTGTAGTCAGATCCAAAATTTCAATGCTAAGACCAATTTCAAGTATCTTACCACCTGTATTTTCTTGGAGCTTTATGGTTGCAGGTCTTACATTTAAGTCTAATCCATTTTGAGTTTAATTTTTGTGTTGGTATAAGATAGTAGTTCAATTTCATTATTTTGCCTGTGTCTATTTATCCCAGCACAATTTATTGAAAAGACTGTCCTTTCTTCGATGTTTATTCTTGCCTCCTTTGTCATAAAGTAATTGATCATATTTGCATGGGTCTATTTCTTGGCTCTCTATCCGTTCCATTGACATATATATAGAGAGAGAGATATAGATATATCTATATCTATATCTATATCTCTCTATATATTCCATTGCATTTACTATGTACATTTACACTTACTCTTACATTCACATACACATATGTGTGTTTTTTATATATATATATGCTTTTATGTTAATATGTATGTGTGTGTGTGTGTGTGTGTGTGTGTGTGTGTGTTTATGCCAATATCATACTTTTCTTTCTTACTACAGCTTTGTAGTATAGTTTGAAAGCAGGGACTGTGATACCTCCTACTTTGTTCTTCTTTTTTGAGATTGTTTGATTATTCAGGCTCTTTTGGTGCTCCATACAAATTTCAGATTTATTTGTTTAAGTTCTGTAAAAAATATCATTGGAATTATGATATGGATTGCATTGAACCTGTAGGTTGCTTTGGGTGGTGTGGACACTTTAACAATACTTATTCTTCCAGTCTATGAGCATGGAATACCTTTCCATTTGTTTGTGCTCAGTTTCCTTCATCAATGTCTTAATGGCTTTTGTGTACAAGTCTTTCCCCTCCTTGTTTAAATTTATTCATAGGTATTTTTTTTAGATGCACTGTAAATGGAATTGTTTTCTTTGTCTCTCTTTCTCATAGTTTGTTATTAGTGTGTAAAAACACAACAGAATTTTATGTATTGATTTTGTATCCTGTAACTTCAATGAATGTATTCTAACAGTTTTTTGGTGGAGTCTTCAGGATTTTCTGTATGTAGTATCGTGTCACCTGCAAATACTACAGTTTTACTTCTTCTTTTAAAACATGTATGCTTTTTTATTTATTTATTTTTTATTTTTTGCCAAATTGCCATAGCAATGATGTCTGATATTATGTTGGAAAAAATGGTGAGAGTGGACATCGTTGTCTTGTTACTGATCTTATAGGAAAAGCTTTTCACCATTGAATATGATGTTGGCTGAGGGTTGACATATATGACCTTTGTTTTGTTGATGTATATCCTCTATATACTTACTTTGTAAAGTATTTTTATCATAAATTTATGCTGAATTTTGTCAATTTTTTCTGCATCCATTGAGATGCTCATATGATTTATATTTTTAAATTTCTTTTCAGTGTACCAGAATTCATTGTTTATGTACCACACCCAGTGCTCCATGCAATACGTGCCCTCCATAATACCCACCACCAGGTTCCCTGAACCTCCCACCCCCTGCCCCTTCAAAACCCTCAGATTGTTTTTCAGAATCCATAGTCTCTCATGGTTCATCTCCCCCTCCAATTTCCCCCAACTCCCTTCTCTTCTCCATCTCCCCATGTCCTCCGTGTTGTTTCTTACGCTCCACAAATAAGTGAAACCATCTGATAATTGACTCTGCTTGACTTGTGTCACTCAGCATAATCTCTTCCAGTCCCATATCATATGATTTTTATCTTAAATCTTGTTAATGTGGTATATAATGTTGATTGATTTGTGAATGTTGAAATATCAGTGCATATCTGGAATAATCTCATTTTATCAAAATGTATTATATTTATAATATATTGTTAAACTCACTTAGTATTAGCTGAGGGTTTTGTTTCCATGCTCATCATGGGGCCTGTAAGTTTCTTTTTTTGTGGTGTCCCTGTCTGTTTGAATAAAAAATATGAGTTTGGAAATGTTCTTTCCTCTTCAATTTTTTTTTTTTTTAAGGAGCTTGAGAAGGATAGGTTTCTTAAATTTTCTTTGAATGTTTGGTAGACTTCATCAGTGAAACCATTTGGTCCTGCCCTTTCTTTGTTGGGAGATTTTTGAATACTGCTTTAATCTACTAATAATTGGTCTATTCAGTTTTTCTGATTTAATTTTGAGCAGATTGTATGCTTCTAGGAATTTACCTATTTCTTCAATGTTGTCAAATTTATTGGCTTATAGTTGTTTATAGTAGTCTCTTATGATTCTTTGTATTCCTGTGGTATTGGTTATAACTTCTACTTTGTATTTATGTTTATTTATTGAGTCTTTTCTTTTTTTTCCCCCTTTTTTAAAAGATTTTATTTATTTATTTGACAGAGAGGGAGAGATCCCAAGTAGGCAGAGAGGCAGGCAGAGAGAGAGAGAGAGAGAAGCAGGCTCTCTGCCAAGCAGAGAGCCCAATGTGGGGCTCCATCCCAGGACCCTGAGATCATGTCCTGAGCTGAAGATAGAGGCTTAACATACTAGCCATCCATGTGGCCCTTTTTTCTCTTTTTTTCTTGGTGAATCTGGCTAAAGATTTGTTGATTTTGTTTGTCCTTTCAAAGGAACAGCTCTTCGTTTCATTGATATTTTCTATTTCATTTTAGTCTCTGTGTCACTTATTTCCATTCTGATTTTTATTATTTCTTTCCTTCTACCAACTTTGGCTTTGTTCTTTTTCTTTTGTGTATCCCTTAATTAATTACTATGGTTATAGTTTATTTTACTACTTTTATTTTTTAACTTCCATACTAGCTTTTTACATGACTAATCCATTACATTTACTATATATTCACCTCTACCACTGAGATTTTTACTTTGGTATGTTTTCTTGTTAATGAGTGTTTTTTTTTTTCCTTTTCTGTTTAAAGAAGTTAACATTTCTTCTTTAAGAGGTGGTTTAACGGTGATGAACTCCTTTAGCTTTTGCTTGTGTGGAAAATTCTCTCTCTCCTTCAATTCTAAATGATACCCTTGCTGGGAGAAGTTTCTTGGTTGGAAGTTTTTTTTTTTTCCTTTTATCACTGACAATATATCATGACACTCACTTCTGGCTTGCAGTTTCTGCTAAAAAATTCAGCTAATCTTAATGGGTTCTCTCGCACATAACACATTTTTTTTTTCTTGCTGTTTTTTTATTCTTTGTTAAAGTTGTGATATTTTAGTTTTAATGTGTTTCATTGTGGATCTCTTTGAGTTCATGTGATGTGTAATGCTCTGGTTTTCCTAGATCTAGATATTTCTTTCATTTCCTAGTTAGGGAAATTTCAGCAGTTATTTCTTCAAGTAAGTTTTCTGCCCCATTCCTTCCCCTCCTGGGACCCCTATAATGCAAATGTTATCCTGCTTAATGTTGTCTTAGGAGTCTTTTTAACCTATGTATCTTTACTTTTTAAATTCTTTTTATTTTCTTTTTGCTGTTCCTGTTTGGGTGCATGTCACTGCCCTGTCTTCCAGGTTGCTGATCCCTTCTTCTACTTCATCTAGTCTGGTGTTGAACCACTATAGTATTTTTTTTCTTTAATTCAGTTATTGTTTTCTTCAGCTCTGTGACTTTTATTTGTTTTCTTATATTTTCTATCTGTTGAAGTTCTCACTATATTCATCCATTATACTTCAGAATTTGGTGAGCTTTATGACCTTTATTTTGAACTCTTTATCAGACAGATTACTTATCTCTATTTCATAAAAGTCTTTTTCTGAGGCTTTCTCTTGGTCTTTTATTTGGAACACATTCCTTTGTTTTCCCCATTTTACTTGAGTCCCTGTGTTTCTTTCTGTGTATTAAGTAAAATAACTATCTCTCCTAGTCATGAAATACTGGCCTTGTGTAGGAGATGAACCTTATCATTCAACCTTGCCCTACCTCTTGGTTGTCTCTTGATCCTTTGTGATTTTCTAAGTAGCCTAAAATGTTCTTGATACATCCCAGTTGTTGAGGGTATGCCAAGACCTGTCAGTGTTCCAAAGGAAATCATCTCAGTTAGCTCTTATTTACAGGCTTATTAGAAGCCAAATATTCAGGCAACAGCTTTTAATGTATGGAAATATACACAGATCTGCGGGACCACAGTTGTAAGCCCTGATGACATTTAGGCAGGAGGATCTGGTGACGGTTGAATCATGTCTTCAGACTAGTGTATATGCTTCTTCTATGGAGGTAACAGTGAGCTGCGTCAAAAACAAGGGAGATCTCAAAGGTGGTGTTTCCCACCCTACATTTTCTGAGGCACATATATAGACTCTAGATGTATGATAATCCTGAAGCCTCTCCCTCAGATTGAAGCTCCAGGACAAGAAATTTGACCTTCATCTTGGGCAGACTGAGTACATGTTTTAGTCTGTTGTCTGAGTGGAGATGTGGGGGTAGTAGCCTGCCCTATAATGCCTTTCTGATTATTATAATACTGTGAGTCCTAGGAATGCAAGTCCCTTTGGTCACCAGAAGCAGGTAGTTTCAGCAAGTCCTTCCTGAGGGTTGTGCTCACCTGCCAGCTTTAGCAAAGTTATGGGAGAGTGTTTAGGGCAGGGCAGGTCTGCAGCTTTAAAGCTGCAGAGGAAGAGCACTAGGGATGAGGCACACCTATGGCTATAGGAAGATCTGGCATGAATGCTGGGGGACAGGGCACACTCATAGCTTTAAGGAGACCAGAAATGAGCATGGTAGGCAGGGCTCACCATCAGCTTTAGTGAGGCTATGTCCATTTAGACATCCTCATCCTAACAAGTTGGAGGGTGCAAAAATGGTACTCACTGGTGTCTCCATTTCTGAAAAATGTCCAAATTGGTTCCTGTTCTTCTGGCAGATGCATTAGGATTAGCAAATGAATTTCCTTCCATATAATCCAGTCACCTCTCAAACTTCTGCCTTTGCACTGGATCTGTGGATGAATGAATTCAGTCTCAAACCCCTCAAAAGGAGTATCTGAGATCCACAGAACCTCCCAGGTCCTCTTGACATAAGCCCTGTTGGTTTCCAAACCTAGACATTTTGAGAAACTTGTGTCTCTGGGTGCATATCCCAAGGGTAAGGGTGCCCAATGTGTGGCACAAAATCCTCACTCCTTAGGGAAAAACTCTGGATCCATGAGATCCTTCACCGTTTTGTGTCACTATAAGAAGGTGGGGTTTTTGGTGAAACCATATGTGCCTCCTATCCACTTGATGTGATTTCTTTTTTCAAGATTTTATTTTATTTATTTATTTGAGATAGAGCAAGAGAAAGAGAGAAAACACAAGTGGCCGGGGGTGGTGGGGGAGATAGAGAGAGAAAGAGAAGCAGGCTCTTCACTGAGCAGGGAGACCAACATGGGGGTTGATCCCAGGACCCTGAGATCATGACGTGAGCTGAAGGCAGATGCTTAACCAACTGAGCCACCGAGGCACCCCACTGAGATTATTTTATCCATTGTTGTGGAGTGAGATGTTCAGCTAGTTTTTAGTTATTTTTCAGTGGGAATTATTCCATATATAGCCATATATTTGGTGTGTCTGTGAGAGGTGAGCTCAGAGTCTTCCTGTCCCACCATCTTGAACCTTCCCTATCCTCTTCATTTTCAACTTTTTAAAAATTATTGTTTTCTTATTAGTAAAGTAATACAGTCCAGTCTAGTAGTGGTACTAGTAGAAGTAGTGGTATTATCATCTAACCTTCACAGATCTAGATAGTTTACATGGATTTATTTATTTATTTTTCAAAAAAAACCTGTTAAGTAGCTACTACTATTACTCTTGTATTTTAAAAAAACTAAAAACAATTAAATTAAAAACAAGGAAGTAGAAATGCAGGCATGTTAAGTAATTTATTTGAGTCTATACAATTAGCAAATGGAAGGTGAAAATTCAAACCCAGACAGTAAGAGTACAGGGCTAGCTTTCTTATCAGTATAATACTATGAAAATCTAAGCATGCAATGAACATCTCAATACCAGTTGAAAACCATAATTAGTATTTTGATGTATCTTTCTGGCCTTTTCCCTGTAGGGATAGAAGTATTACATATACACACTTACTCAAAAAATCCTTATTTACTGCTTATTTTTCCTATTCACTTTAAAATGTAGCTTATAAAGCTATATTATTTTGTATTACATATTTCTAAAAATCTGTCAATTTTCAGTTTATCTAGTTAAGTAAGAGCATGAGGTGATTCTTATTTATAATGGCATAACTCAAAGATATTGTATGTCCAGTTCCAGGTCACTGTAATAAAGCAGATATTGCAGTGAAACAAGTCAAATTAATTTTTTTGGTTTCTCAATCCAAATAAAAGTTGTTTGCATTGGGGCGCCTGGGTGGCTCAGTGGTTTCAGCCGCTGCCTTCGGCTCAGGTCATGATCTCAGGGTCCTGGGATCGGGTCCCACATCGGGCTCTCTGCTCGGCGGGGAGCCTGCTTCCCTCTCTCTCTCTCTGCCTGCCTCTCCATCTACTTGTGATCGCTCTCTGTCAAATAAATAAATAAAATATTTAAAAAAAAAAGATGTTTGCATTGTACTGTAGTCTATTTTTTTTTAAGATTTCATTTATTTATTTGAGAGAGAGAGCATGAGAAGGAAGAAGGTCAGAGGGAGAAGCAGACTCCCCATGAAGCTAGAAGCCTGATCCAAGGACTCCGGGATCACAGCCTGAGCCGAAGGCAGTTGCCCAACCAACTGAGCCACCCAGGCACCCTCTATCGTAGTCTTATTTTTTTAAGATTTTATTTATTTATTTGACAGACAGAAATCACAAGTAGGCAGAGAGGCAGGCAGAGAGAGAGGGGGAAATAGGGTCCCCACTGAGGAGAGAGCCTGATGCGGGGCTCAATCCTAGGACCCCGAGATCATGACCTGAGCAGAAGGCAGAGGCTTAATCCACTGAGCCACCCAGGCACCCCTACTATAGTCTTTTAAGTGCAAAAAAGCATTGTGTATTTTTAAAATGCACATATCTTAATTTTAAAAAAACACTGTATTGATAATTAACCATCATCTGAGCTTTCAGTGAGTCATAATCACTAATCATAGATCACCTTAACAAATATAATACTCATGAAAAAGTTTGTGATGTGAGAATTACCAAAATGTGACACAGAGACACAAAGTGAACAAATGCTGTTGGAAAAATGGTGCCAATAGACTTGTTCAATGCAGTGTTGCCACAAACCATCTATTTGTTAAAAAAAAAAAAAATGCAAATCTTCAAAGTGCAGTAAAGTGAAACACAATAAAAAAAATAGCATAAAGATGGCACCACTAATAGAATGAGAATGAAGCACAGAACTATTTAGAGATCTATTTTTGAGCAACTTTGTCTTTTATTAGCTGTATCATCTGAGAACAGTCATTAACTCAGTAGCCCAAATATAAAAAGAAGGATTACCTAGGACCTACTGCAAATAATACAGAGCACGCTGTGGGGGTGGATGCAGCTTGGTGGGTTATAGATTAAACAAAATTGGTCCTGAGATGATCATTGCTGGAGCTGGGTAGTGAGTATGTGGAGGTTTTTTGTTCTATGCTCTCTACTTTTGTATGTCTACAAATTCACATAAGAAAGAAGTGTGATAATTCTTGACTTCACAGAGTTAATGCAAAAAAATGAATGATAATTTATTTTTAAACTCTGAGCACCTTACCAGGATGGATGAGGTATTATTTGAAAGTAACATTTTTTTATTTTTATACTCAAAGTAAGATGACTATAATGAGCTGTGTTATACAGAGAAGTAAGTTGTGCATATTAAGAGAAGGAAGGTAAACATTACTTTTTGGTCTGGTGACCATTACTATGACTTTACCACCAAATATTCCAGGTATATTTTGTCATTCCTGCTACATAAAAATGAAGTAGATTTGTGTGCTTAATTGAGATAATATAGTACCACGGAAAGATCTTGTTACCGAGCTAGAGACATGAAAATGATGATCATATTGATGATAAAAAGAACATAATAATAGTAGTCATAATAATACTAACAATGATGACAGTTACTTTATATTGAGTTATTTTGTGCCAGTCTGCTCAGCACTTTCATGCATTGTATCATTTAATCTTCACAACAACAGTATGGAAACTGTGGCCCACAGAGACTGTGTGAGTAAATGTCTGAGCTAGAGCAGACGTCCTGCTGTCATCCCTTCTGGTATCTATTCTTGCCTTTATAATTTACCAGCTCTAAGGCCTTGGCAGTTTAAACACATGCTTTAAGTCTTGATCTTCTCATATGAGGAATGCTACCTAAAATGAGTACTTTAAAGGATGTTTTTCATGATTATATGTCTTTCAGTATCTAAAATATCTATGCTTAAACTCATATAGAGGGTGATTAATACTGATAGCTCTCATTTTAGCTATATTTAGTCGATGCATAAAAAAGCACATGTAAATATGTGACAGACTGTTAGAGAACCAAATAACTACTATGACAAATAATTAACACTTACTGAATTCTTACTGTGTGCCAGAATTAACTAAGTTAATGCTCATAACAGTGCCACAAGCTAGGTACTATTATTGTCCCACTTTATGTATGACAAAAATGAAGAAGAGGAGTTAACTAATTTCACAAATACCATATATGCTATCTATCCATCCATCCTTTTTTTTAAGATTTTATTTATTTGACAGAGATCACAAGTAGATGGAGAGGCAGGCAGAGAGAGAGAGAGGGGGAAGCATGTTCCCTGCTGAGCAGAGAGCCGGATTCGGGACCTGATCCCAGGACCCTGAGATCATGACCTGAGCCAAAGGCAGTGGCTTAACCCACTGAGCCACCCAGGCACCCCTCCATCCATCCTTCTGGATACCTGTCTTTATCTCTCCATCCATCCATCCATCCACCCAGTTACTCTCTTTCTCTCTGTCTATTTTATCTATCTATAATTTTTAATTACATGAGCATGTTTTACAGAATTCTGGAACTGAAAATCTTTAACTTTTCCTTGACAAAAGACCACACTGAGAATAAAAATGCAATACCCACTTTTTTTATGCACATATGGAAAGAATGTCCTAAACAGTAGAGATACACGGTATAAGATAACAGCCATCTTAAAATTTATAGAGCCATTTCATGTACATTTTCTCATTTGACTCTTACCACAATCTTTGAGGTTGCCGTTATTATTTTTCCTTATTTCACAGATTAGATTTCATGTGACTTCAATTTAAAAATATACCAACTATAGTATCATTGATAAATAATCTAGAGCCTGTTTCTTATCAATGTTAGCAATAAATCACCATTGGTGAAAGAAAATAATAATAAAATAATATCTTTTATACTAGTATTAAATTATTATTATATCATTAGAACATTTCAAACCATGATTTTCAAGAGGCCATAATATGGTGGCTTCTCTGATGTGTTTTTGAATTTATTTTCAGCATTATAATTCGGCCTTTTGGCTAAGATCAAGTATAATTTGAAAGTAATCTATACATTATCTAAGATGCAAATGCATGTTCACATAGGGATAATAAATTATAACTGTGAGAAATGGCAGTACTTTGCTCATTGTGATTTTTAACTTACAGGAAATCACTGTTGTCTTGGGAATCAAGGAAATAAAATGTTTGGGGTGAACTATTCTTTCTAGAATACCAATACATTTTAACATATTTCTCTCAGAGGGCAACTGAGCAGGAGGCCCACAGAGCCATTCACTATTGTAAGGCACATGCTGCGCTGAACCAAAATTCATTCCCTTTTGAACTCTTTGGAACTGTTTTTTTTTTTTTCCCAAGGGACCTCAAATGCCAATAACTTAGCAACAGTTGGCAGCGCACCTAGGCATATTACAATGAAAGCGCCAGTGACTAATTATATTACCACTATTTACATTATTTTTGTGTGTGTGTGACTTATCTATCATGCCTTGCAACTTATGGAAATGGTGTTATTGTTCACAGTAACAAGCTCACTTACAGCAAAATCCTACCAATGACCAATTTTTAAGTAGTTTACATACATGTAGCATGGGTTTGAATATATATCTAGTCATAAACCTTTGTTATTTTTATATCTATATCATGCTGTTTGGACCAGTGAGGGTTTTGCTTGGGTTTTTTTTTTTTTCACTTGTGATTTTAAATTTTTAAAAGAAGATAAATTTTAAAATGTAGATTTTAGTTTTGAAAGGCCAATACCCTTGACTAATCACATATATAACCTTACATAATGAAGATTAAATATGCTCTTTTGCTGTCATGATTTTATTTATTATTCCTGTTTCCATTTTTTTCTTTTGGCAAAGATCTTTGTCAGTGTACTCTTTTAGTCTTGCCTATAACTTTATTATATGTGAAGTCAAAATAAGATGAACTTTGACTTGAAAATAGCAACCACAAATATTATTTCTAAGTGCTAGTAATATAAATGAATTAGAAGCAACTTTTATTTCGATTAGCTTTTAAATTGTTTTACCAGAAATATTATTTTGGGAATGTTTCTGTAATGGTTTTTATATGCTAAGTATGTGGTAAGTTTTGGTCTGGCTTTGCTTTTGATACAATTTTAATAGGAAAAGTAATGGTAAATCCAGACCATTCTCGTGGCAGCATCCAGTGAGAATCAGCTTATGCTCTACTAATTTACATTTTCTATTAAAACCTGAGTGAGAATCCATACCAGTGAAATGGAGAGGAGTTTGGCTTTAAACGTGGCAGACTTGGGATGACTCTCGAGCAACAGAACTGTGCTTGAGGGGAATCAGTTGCAGCATCTTCTGTAATTGTGTCACCTAGATTTGTCTCAAGAATTACTGGATTTCCAGAGAACATCATGACCTCAAATGCTCTATCTCACTAGAGAATAGCAGTATAGTAAGAAAATTATTTATCTATAATTTATGAGAGACAGGCAGGTCTTATTTATTAAGTACCCAGTACCAAGATATCTTCCTGTGTCACACAGCCACGTTGGACATACAAGGTTTGAGTTACACATAGTAACCCATTAGTGAACACTGATCTTCACTATCTAGTGCACACGTAAAGTATAAGCATTTATTCATACTGTTAATCACTGTGAGATAAATCATCAGGCTACAACGTACAATTAGTTCTCATTATTTCAATTGCTTGGGTTCAATGTGAAAGATCAATTCCTTGACTAATGAATGAGCCTAGCCTGTTGTCCAATATTCCCTGCTCTGTGAGAGTGAATTGTGCTGGAGAACTGTGTGATAGTATTATATACAGATTTTCCAAAATGAGTGGTTCAGTCAAAGATTCTTATTGGAAGCCAGGGTAATTAATTCCAAGCAGTTGTGTACATTTAGGAAAAGATTCATTTGGGGAGGGGAAACTTCAGCTATGGCATTTAATCATATCCAAAATATTTGTATTAAGCTCTTAATACAGGACTCCATTAGGTTTTAAGTATTCAATGAGAAACAAATAAGACATGATCACAGCCTCTGATTTCATGGTCTGGTTAAACTCCACAAGTTGTCTAACTGTAGTGAAGAGAGAATAAAAAAGGTTGTTCAAGTGGTGTGGACAAATCCAGAGTCAAGATTGAGGGTGTTGTACCGGGAAAACAATGAGAAGAAACCCATACTGAGCAGAAAGTTATTTGGGGAATGCCAGATAAAATGTTAGGTTTGGATGCTGAGCTAAGATTCATTGATAGAATTGATCACATCAACAATAGTTTCTTAAATGATAACGTGGTAATGGTGGTGGTGATGATGATTATAAGTATTTTTCTTTCCACCAGGTGGTAAATATGCACAATGTTATTCCAATAATAATGCACAGAGCTTTAGCTTTAGTGTATCTATGAGTAGACTGAGGCTCAGAAATTAAGTAATTTTACCAAGGAACACAGCAAGAAGAGATCTAAAATTTAGCACCATATCTGTCTCATTTCAAAGTGTATTCGACTATTTCTCTTCCCTTTTGTGGAGAAGCATAGGGATGGTTTAACATCACCATGGCGTGAGTCACATTTTCTTTTAATTATAATGCCTGCATTAATGAAGGAAGTGTGATATTCAGTGCATATTCATAACCATGGTTTTGCTTAATCTGCCCAACATTTTGTGATGTGGGTAGTATAAATAAGGTCCAAGGAAATACAGGGGAACTCAGCAAGTTCAAGGAAAAGAACAAAATTTTAAAGTCTTTTGTTGAAACTTCTCTTTTTCTCAGAAAATGGAAGGGCAGTGAAGGTAGATGAAGTAGGATGGACTATTCCCCCATGTAATCTGAGAATATTCAAACAAAAGGAAAGTCAGCAAATTCCCCTTGATGTAGGGAGCTTTAACACTGTGTAGTGCCCCTCTGAAGTAGACATTTTCCTCTGCAGTTGTCTGTCTTCTATACAGCCTCAAGTCTCCAAGGAGAGACCTGCCCACGTGGCCTGGGGCTGCCTGCTCCAGCTGCACACTCTTCTATCATTATACTCTAACTCAGCTCTTTGTCTCTGTGCTCCATCGTACTTACCTTCTGTGTCCTTGTTTTGTTTGTCTCCAATGATGAAAGCACCATGAAGAAAGGTTCCTTCTTACTTTTTATCATCTATGTATCCCTGTGTCTAACAACACTAGAGATATTTGGATTTTACCATTGGGACTTAGAATCTATTATGGTGTTGAGTATTTTTTTACACTGCTTTTAAAAATCTTTTTGTTAGTAATTTGTTCCTGTGGTTCAGTCTTGTAAAAAAAAATAATAATGCAAATGTGGCTAGACAATTTAAAAATACAAACAACAACAACAAAGAAACAAACTGGTCATTGCCAAAGGGGAAGGAGCTTTGGGGAGGATGAAATGGGTGAAGGAGATTAAGAGGTACTACGTTCCAGTTATAAAATAAGTAAGCCATGGGAATGGAAGTACAGCATAGAGAATGTGGTCAATAATATTGTAATACACTAATCATGGTTACCAAATCTTAATGTGTGTAATTGTTGAATTATTATATAGTATATGTGAAAGGTGTTTAATATTATTTGTCAACTGTACTTAATTTAAAAATAAGAATATAAAAAAATAAACCAATATAATTCAGCCTATGTAATCACTTCAGTTAAACATCTAAAGAATGCCTCAGTTCCATTTTAAGAGGATACAGTTTTCTGGTGTTATGTGTCATAACACTAGATTACTTGCAACATCTTGTGATCAAATCACTTGTTTAAAGATATTGCAAACTCGGTCTTAACTTAAGATTAGTAACTAAATATTGGCAGGTTCATAGAATTTGCATGTAAACAGAAGACTAAAAGAAGGGTAGAAGGATGGGCGCCTGGGTGGCTCAGTGGGTTAAGCCGCTGCCTTTGGCTCAGGTCATGATCTCAGGGTCCTGGGATCGAGTCCCGCATCGGGCCCTCTGCTCAGCAGGGAGCCTGCTTCCCTCTCTCTCTCTCTGCCTGCCTCTCCATCTACTTGTGATTTCTCTCTGTCAAATAAATAAATAAAATCTTTAAAAAAATGTTTAAAAAAAAAAAAAAGAAGGGTAGAAGGAGTAATTTTAGTGTGTCATTCACTTGTACAAAAGATTTCACATCTTATTAAGCCTTTTGAAGAAGACAGACTTCTCAAAACTTGTTAATAGAGCAAGATATGCTTTTTTTTTCTCGTATAATAGAAATGAAAATTTCCTGTTAGGAATTAGCCAGTTTCTTTCTTTTTCCCATTTCTTTCTCTAATTATTTTTTTCTGCTTTTTCTTAAAAGGTACAACAATTTTCTACTGGATTTAAAATGTTTTTAAAGTTTTTATTGTGAAATAATCATAGACTCACAAAGTAGTACAGAGTTCCTGTGTACACATTATCCAGCATTCCCTAGTGGTAACATCTTAAATAAATATACACATTATTAAACCTAGAAAATTGGCATTGACACAGTGCAATTAACTATGTTGAAGACTTTACTTTTATTTGACCATTTTATTCATACACTTTTTTATTGTAGATCCTTATGTTCCATGACACTTAACCATATGTATAGATTAATTTAATCATCACTGCAATTAAGGCGCAGAACTCTCTTCACCACAAAGGAATTTACAGGATGATTGTTCTAAAGTAAACACAAAGGTGTCAAAGTCATTACTGTATTATGTAGCAAGTGTGTTTTAATTTATTGAAACTTACTGATAATGTCTTTTAGCATCCTAACACTGGGTTTCCCTCCCTAACCATGGTAACCCTGATGAATTTCAGTTGAATGTGAGAGCATTTAACACTTTCTGGCCCTATACATAGATTAACTGAGACTGTAATATTTTGATGTCTTCTTATGGGGCACTTGTATTGTTACAATGATTTAAATATGGTGAAAATAGTAGGAGCAGCTTAAGTTGGCAAAGAGGATGTGAGTCTTCTATATCCAGCTCAGTCATTGGCCCAGAAGGGGACATCTACTTAAATATCCTTCTGGAGAATGTAAAAAGTATGAAAATGGATGATATTCTCAGGTTTTCTAGTACATCCACTCTGAGGACAGTAGGGATAGCAATTCAGGAGCTGTGTTAACTCTTTCGGTTTCCAAAAACAGTTTTATTGTCCTAAGTCAGTCATTTACTAAATGATAGGGCAACTGGCTGTCCTTTTTTAATGGGCTGATGATGATGCTGATTCAGCAGAATAAGATATAGACAATACATTTTCTCTCTAATAGTGAAAAAGGCTCTGATAGCAATTAATCCATATGCCAGACACTTGGCATAGGCATGGTAAGGGGAAAACCAAATGGCCATTGACCTTAGTAACACATAGTAGTTAGGAGTTTGGCCTTAAGATTCAGAATTCTAGCTCCTCCACTCAGCTAAGCCCTTTTGGCCAAGATATGTAAAAGGCACTGCAATATCTGGCATCTACCCATTACATGCTAAGTATGCAATGGCTATTATTAGTCAAGGATCTTAAAGTCTTTTGATGAGATAAATGATAGAAATAAGAGTCAATTAGATGAAATACAGTAATAAAGTATTTATATATTCAAAGAGAATTTAGAGGAGGAAGGGGAAGAGAACTAACATGCTGTGAACCCACTATGTATCAGATACTGTGCCATGTGTCTGGAAAATCTTATCTCATGTTACCTTCACAAGAAATCTGTAATGTGGTAGATGTTATTTACATTTTACAATTAAGTAAACAAATATTTGGTTATAAAGTTAAATGAGTTATTTCAACACAGTTATTGATTTGAATCAAAGTCTGTATGACTCCAAATGTGGTGCCAGTGATGTTTGGAGAAGTGAAGGATGAACTCACAAAGAAGATGACTAGAAAAATAGAGAAAATTTGAAAAGGGAAGAAGGGGAGGTAATTACAAGCTGGAACGATGTCACAAGTGAAGCTTCAGTGGTATGAGTCCAAGTGACATATGAGGTCTAATCAAACAGCTAGTGGGATCAGAATCAGTGCACTGTTAGAAAACAGTCGGGACAGGGTGGCTTGGGATTAAGATGGGAAGCCTCGAGGAGAGTAAAGTCTAAGGAGGACTTTAGGCCCTTCTCAGAACCACATGATGCCTGGGCCCCATCCAGATCTACCAGATAAGAATACATAATGATATCACCCAGGGAATCATTGATAACAGTTATAACTGGTTTTGAGATAGGCAAGACTGAGATTACGAATTATATTAAACAATTATGTACAGGAGTCACAACAGGGTTGACAGGTCTGCCATACAGCAAACCAGGTAAGCCAGTGCCTAGAGAATTTTCAAGAATCCCATCTTCCACAGACTAAAGACCTGGTCTAATGCAGCACCACGGACAGCTCAGAGGTAGTCTTCCTACTGTAAAAATCTGAAATCGAAAACTGTTTTCATCCGCAGACAATTTTATCTTTGGTCTCATGAACTTCACCCTAGAAGGGATATCTTCTAAATTTTACAAGACCGTCCCCTATTAATACTTGCCAAACTTGTCCTTATTGATCTCTCAGCATCCGTGTATAATGACATGTGAGGTGGCTGGGTTAGTATCACCTTTGGAGAGTTTACATTGGCTCAGCCCATTTGTTCATGAAGTTTTCCTTCATTAGAATATTTTCCATACTTAGGTTTCTGTATTTCAAAGGTGTTTATGTGTTTTAGGAGTTTCTCTGACCTTTCAACTGATACTTTTCCCCTAGCATATTACTTTTGTCTATGAAGTATCAGAAACTTGGTGTGATTACAATGAAATATACAAATCGGGTGGGAGGAATTAATGTGGGCAGTACATAGAAGATTTGAATCTCTAAGATTAATTTCCTATAGCTTAATTCAACATTGTAAATAAGTTTAACACATCTGAGGCCAGAATAACCCATGTTTAAAAATTCTTTATGTTGGGGCACCTGGGTAGCTCAGTGGGTTAAAGCTTCTCCCTTTGGCTCAGGTCATGATCCCAGGGTCCTGGGATCAAGCCCTGCATCAGGCTCTCTGCTCAGCAGGGAGCCTGCTTCCTCCTCTCTTTCTGCCTGCCTCTCTGCTTACTTGTGATCTCTGTCTGTCAAATAAATAAATAAATAAAATCTTTTAAAAATATTCTTTATGTTATCCGTGCTAATGATGCATGTTATAGATATTCGAGTGTTCTTTTCTAAAGATTTTATTTATTTTTATTTGACAGACAGATCACAAGTAGGCAGAGAGAGAGAGAGAGGAGGAGGAGGAAGCAGGCTTCCCACTAAGCAGAAAGCCAGGTGCAGGACTCAATCCCAGGACCCCAAGATCATGACCTGACCAGAGGCAGAGGCTTAACCCACTGAGCCACCCAGGCACCCCAAGTGTTCTTTTCTAGATGGCAGTATAAGGATCATGGAAAGTTCTACTTTGTCCATCAGAGAATTAGAATATGTGTATCATGGGATGGTCAGTTTTCAAAATCAGTTTAAATCTCACAAAATTTTGATCCTGTTTTGGGAAGAGTAAGTCAGAACCAGGTGTCAGACTGTACCATGTTCAAGTCATGATTCAACTTTAACGTCTGGGGGTTTCTCAAACACTGCTGCTTGTTTGTTTTTCCTTGTGATCAGGATCAATATGCTATGTGGCTTTTTTTTAAATAAATAAACGAATGAACAGCACAGAGGTTAGGGGCACCAACCCCTTACACAGTTGAAAATTTGTGTGTAACTTGTGACTTCCCTAAATTTTTAAAAATATTTTATTTATTTATTTGACAGAGAGAGAGAGAGAGATCACAGGTAGACAGAGAAAGAGAGGGAAACATGCTCCCTGCTGAGCAGATTCTGGATCCCAGAACCCTGAGATCATGACCTGAGCCAAAGGCAGAGGCTTAACCCACTGAGCCACCCAGCTACCTGGCTTTTTGTAGTTTGATCTCAACTGCCAAAAATGGAATGGTCTGTGTAAAGGAACCTATTCTTTATTGAAAGTAACCTAAGCAGGGAAAAAAGTGTAAACAGTTGCCTAGGTAATAGGTAGTGACAACAGAGATATTACTCTAGTAAAATTGCTTTCAGTTTTTCATTGCTGAGTAGGTATATTATGGGAAGGCCTGGCTTGGATAAACCGGACAAGATAGACGGAGAGATTCTAGAATGCCAATGTCCTTCCAACTAGAGAGAGCCAAATGTTGAAGGGACATACCCAAAATATAGCCATTTGAACTTTAAGAGTTATTTTAAATTGAACACTGTGACAAATGTTGCTAAAATGAAAAATAGGACTTCTATCTGTTAATAACTATGAAAATTTAAATATCAGAAAACTCCAATAAAACATTATAAAGTCCATCATTTCCTGTAGATTTAATATTTGGTTCATGAAAATAGAGTATTCTTAATGATTATGTAATCAGCTATTTCTAATATCGTGAATTCTAAACAGTTTTATTATGCCAGTTTCACTTAATGTCCAAATTATAATGTGTTGTCCATGAAGTTTACAACCAAATTTTAGTAATAGTATTTGATTCCTTTGTATCTTGATTTGTACGTTTATGTGTATAGTAATAATAACAGCAAGTTAGGAATCCATTAATATTAAATAAGGAGTATATTTTAGTAGAAAATTGAAGTTAGACATTTGAGATAACCTGAAATATTTAATAACTTTAAATTTGTATTTTGTGAATCACCTTTAAGTAGCTAATAAAACATGCATGTAAATAAAAATAAGCAACTTACTAGAATGATTATGAGAACATCATTTATTCTTCTAAAGCATAAATTTTTCAAACACACCTTTTATTACTGTTTTAAAAAAGAAATCATTTCCATATATTTGCATGTAGATTACTTTGATTGTCGGAGAATTTTCCATCATTATTTTAATGCTATAACTGACAGAGCTGATGGACTATTAATTTGAAAGTTACACATAACAACACAACTGTAGCTTAAATGACCAAGGATACCACTTTTGTTTTGGAACTTTAGATGCAAATTAAGTGATTTTAGAATCCTTGTTAACTTTTGATCTAGACAATCTTGGCAATATCTTCCAGAAATGAAAAAAAAAATGTGTATTGGTATTTTTGGTAGAGTATCTTTCCTTTGTAACTCTTTTATACATAAGGTCTAGACCAGAAATGTTCATAAAAATACTCTCACCTCAATAATATATTAAACCCAATAAGATTATTTCTTATCTTGTTGCAATCAGCTAATAACTTACTGCTTGTATCCAGAAAGCTTGTTAATGATGGAAAAATTTTTTTACCTCTGAGGCTCCTTTAGCTTCTCATTCTCAACTGGACACTTTCCTAAATATTTTTCCCACAAAGAAAATTGCATTTATCAAGTACTTTTTTGTCTTTTTTATTAATTAGACTTCTCTAAGTAAGAAGCAATAACCAATCCTAATTCCCATGAAATAACCAATGACTTTTTGAAATAATGTAATCCTGGGAAAAAATAAAAAGAAAATGAGAATGATAATTCAATAAGCATTTAAAACCTTATCACAATTACATATAGTTTATTTTAGCCTTTTTGAAATGGCACAGATCTCTATTACTATTTTCATGGATGTCCCCTTTGTCTACACCCCAGATTCAGTGCCCTACCCCTATTAGAAAAAACAACAACAATAACACCAATTGGTGTTTTATGTATGTTTTCCTCTGTCATCTCATATCTTCCTCTCCCTTCCCTTACTTTCTACTCAGTTTATATTTGCCCACTTTCATCATTTGTTTGCTTATTTATTTTAATACTTTAGGGACACCTGAGTGGTTCAGTTAGTTAAGCATCTTCCTTCAGCTCTGGTCATGATTCCAGGGTCCTGGAATTGAGCCCCAGATTGAGCCCCACATCGAGCCCCACATCAGGCTCCCTGCTTAGCAGAGGTTCTGCTTCTTTTCTCTCTGCTGCTCCCCCTACTTATGCACGTTCTCTCTCTTTCTCTTTCTGTTAAATAAATAAATAAAATATTTTGTTTAAAAAAATAACACTCTAAAACTAGTTCCACCACTAGGTAACTAAAAGTCCTTGATTTAGCATCAGGTTAATTCAATGAACATTTACTGAGTATCTCTGTGTCAGGCACAACCCTGAATGTTTGGTATACATCAGTGAGTAAAACAGAAAATATGTAGGCCTCTGGATTCTCAAAGGGTGTAGACAGTAAACAAAAAGACATAATAAATAAGTAAATTTTATAGTTTGTTAAAAGACCATGCTATGGAAAAGAAGAGCTACAATAAAATAAAAGATGACTTATGCTGGGGTGCATTCTAATTTTAAATAGTGCGTCAAGGTAGATCTCACAGAGAAGGTAATATTTGAGCAAATACCAGAATGAGGCAAGGGAATAAGTAATGTTAGATATTAGAGGAAGAATCATTTTAGCCTGAGGAACAGTCAGTGCAGAATTCCTAATTCATCAGTTTATCTGCTATTCTTGGTACTGTATCTGCATGTGACTAGAATGAATTAAGTGAAAGAGATATAAGATAAGATATTTGCAAGGTGATGGTGGATGTTGAAGGCCAATGTAAGGTTGTTTTCTTTCACTTTGCATGAGACAGGAGCCAATGGAGGAGTTTATGGAGAAGATCTGACATATATTATAAAAGGATTATTGTGGAAGCTGGGAGTGGAGGCTCAAATCAAGGGGAAATGTTAGAAGGATATTATGGTAATTTGTGCAAAGGTGATGTTGGCTCAGACTAAGGAGGTAAGGACTCATATTCTGAATATATTTGAAGATAGAGCCATCAAGGATTTCCTAATGAATTGGAAAAGAGCTGTAGGAGAAAAACAGTCACAAATGACTCCAGGGTTTTTGTTCTTATCAACTGAAGGAGTGTATTTGCCCTCAACTGGGTTAGTAGACTCCAGGTGAAGTGGGGTGAATTTTTGGAGGGAGGCAAATTAAGTTTGAGAAATCTATTAACATCATAGTGGAGATATAAGTAGGCAACCAAATGTATGCATTTAGAATTCAAGAAATTATTGGCATAAGATAATATTTAAAGCCATGATATTGTATGATCTCACCAAGGAAAAGTATGGATAGGAAAAAAAAGAAGAGGACTAAGGACTCCAACATTAATTTGTAGGCCAAAAGAGGAGAAACATCAAAGGAGAATGACAAGGAGAAAATAGTGAGGTGGGAGGATAAACAAGAGAATGTGATATCCTGAAAACTTGACCTTTTACCTACAAAATGTACATTCTGGTGGCTCATTTGACCTTTTCCTGCTCTTCTAATTCCTATCTCCTGACTTTCTACCTATAAAACCAAAAAGAGAAATCAGTATTTTTGAGATATAGCATGTTAATAATTTCAAAGGGTATTCAGTGAGTCTGAATAATTCAGTGGGGGTAATGTGGAAAAAATATAGAATTCATAGGAAAAGGAATAGAAGTTAGCTCAGGAAATGACTTGAATTAACATTGATGCTATATCTCTAGTGTAGGTCTGCCGGTTCTACCTCTCAGTAGTTGAATTAACAGCAAGATTCCTTAGTAGGAAAAGAAATGTTGTAAGCATTTGTCTCTACATGCCTGAATTAAAACCTGCCAACAATGAAATCTAGGTAACACAGTATCTTGAAAAGGATCTAAGTGAGATTCAGGGAACCTGAATTCCAACTATGGTTCTGCTACTGACTGATTGCATTAACTTCAAATCTATCATTAACCTCCTTGTGCCTCATTATCTTCATTTCACCAAATAAGAAAAATGAAATATTCCTCCTTTCCTACCTCACTTGTATGTTGTGAATTTAAATGTGTAAGAAGTGCTTGAGATGCATAAAATTTGATGGAGTGTTTTATTCATGAATTCAAGGCATCTGAAGTAATTTGACCATGATGGAAAGTTGCTTTCTTGCACATTTTTTTTAGAATGACATTTCTGTTACTGACCCACCCATTTATGCAGCATGTTACCTACTCCAAACTATGAAGCAAACACAATTCAACCTTATGGATAAGTATTGCATCTATTTATTTAATATTATTTCATAATATTCATCATTCACTTTTTTACTTATTCATTGTATGTTTGCTGAACAGATATACATAAGGGCTCAATTCCTGAGTAACAATGATGGAGCCTTCCATTTTTATATCCCTCTGGTATTTACAAGGTGCTTTAATAACCATGATCTCTCTGTTCACCTCTCAGTTCCATGAAGCTGATATGACAGATAGTCTTTCTCCTTTTTTAACATCTATTTATTTACTTTTCTCCCCAGGTTTACTGAGATATAATTGACATATAACATTGTGTAATTTTAAAGTGTACAGTGTAATGATTTGATACATGTATATATTGTGAAATCTTTACCACACTAACATTAGTTAATAGTCATTCACCTTGCATAAATTACCATTTTGTCGTTGTTAGAGTTAGAACATTAAAGCTCTACTCTCATAATAACTTTCAAGTATGTAATATAGTATTGTTAACCATAGTCACTGGTTATAACTTAGATCCACAGAACTTATTCATCTTATAACTGAAAGTATGTACCCTTTGATAAAGATCTCTTGCATTTTCCCCACCCTTCAGCCAGTGGTAATCACAGTTCTACTCTCTAATCTTAACATTTTTAGATTCTATATATAAGTGAGATCATATTCTCTAACTTAGTTCACTTAGCATAATGCTTTCAGGATCCATGCATACTGTCATGCAGTCATGACATGTCAGCATTTCCTTCTTTTTATGGCTGAATATTATTCCACTGTTTGTGTGTATGTACAGTGTGTTTCTTTTTCTTTATCTATTTTCTTTATCCATTCATCTGTCAATGGACACTTAGTTTGTATCCATGTCTTGTGTGTTGTGAATAATGCTGTGATCATGGCAGTACAGATATCACTTCCATGTACTGTTTTCATTTCCTTAGACATGTACCAAGGAGTGGAATTGTTGGATCATGTGATTGTTCTATTTGTAATTTTTTGAGATACGAAAGAGAGCTTTTCAAATTACCAAATGCCCATTATCCACTACTATAGAGCCTGTTTTAATTAGCTTGAGTGAGATTGCCAGATTATATGGTAGTTATGTTTTTAATTTTTTGAGGAACTTCCATACTGTATTCCATAGTGAGTGTACCAACTTACCTTCTCACCAGCAGTACACAAGAGTTCCCTTTTCTCCACATTCTTACCAGTATTTATTATCTCACCTTTTCTTTTTGACAATAGTCATCCTAAGAGGTGTGAGGTAATATCTCATTGTGGTTTAGATTTTCAGTTCCCTGATGATTAAAGATATGGAACATCTTTTCATTTATTTGGCCGTTTGTATGACTTCTTTGGAGAAATGTCTGTTCAAGTTCTTTGCCCTTTTTTAATGGAATTGTTTGTTGTTTTGTTACAAAGTTGTATAAATTCCTTATATATATTCTATGTTAACCCCTTATCATGTATATAACTTATAAATATTTTCTCTGATTCCATTAGTTACCTTTTCATTTTGTTGAATATTATTTATTACTTTCAGTGGTAGAATTTAGTTGCATGTAACACCCAGTGCTCATTACATCAAAGCCCTATTTAATGGCCATCACCCAATTACCCCTTTGCCTCACCCATTTACCCTCCAGCAAACCTCTGTTTCCTAGAGTTCGCAACTTTTATTGATATATTGATTATTTCTTTTGTTCTGCAGAAGCTTTTCAGTTTGATGTAGTTCTACTTGTCAATTTTTGCTTTTATCGCTTTTGTATTTAGTATCACATCCAAAAAATTTGTTACCAAGTCTGTTGTAAAGGAGCATTTTCATTTTGTTCTCTTCTCGAAGTCTTATGTTTCAGGTCTTATGTTTAAGTCTTTAATCCACTTTGAGTTAATTTTTGTGAGCGGTATAAGATAGGGGTCCATTTTTATTCATTTGCATGTGAATATACAATTTTTCAAACACCATTTATTGAAAATACTATCCATTCCCCACTGAGTATTCTTGGCTCCCTTGGAAAATTTTAGCAGGCCGTATATTTGTGACTTTATTTCTTGGCTCTCTATTTGGTTCAGTTGGTCTCTATGTCTGTTTTTATTTCCCCATAATAACATACTGTTTTGATTAGTTTTATAACATAGTTTGAATTAGGAAGTGTGATACCTTTGTCTTTCTTCTTTCTCAAGGTTGCTTTGAATATGCAGGGTCTCTCAAGGTTCCATACAAATTTTAGAATTGTTTTTTCTATTCTTTTGAAAAATACCATTGGGATTTTGATAGGGATTACATTAAATCTATAGATGGCCTTGAGTAGTATGAAAAATTAAAAATATTAATAGTTTTATACAAGAACTTGGGATATCTTTCTATTGTATGTTCAATTTCTTTCATCAATGCCATATAGTTTTCAATGTATAGATCTTTCATTTTCTTGGTTTAATGTGTTCCAACCATTTTGTTGTTTTTTATGCTATTGTCAATGGTATTGTTTTCCTTATTTCTTTTTTCATATAGTTCATCATTAGTATATAGATATACAAAGATTTTTCATGTTGATTTGTGTTCTGGAACTTAACTGAATTCCAGTTTGGATGCCTATTGCTTCTTCTTGCCTAATTTCTCTGTCTAGGACTTCCGGTGCTCTATCAAACGGTAGTGGTTAGAGTAGGTATCCCTATCTTATTAAAGACCTTAGAGGGAAAGCTTTCAACTTATCACCCTTGAGTATATTAGCTGTGGGTTTGTCATATATGGTTTTTATGTTGATGTATATTCTTTCTATCTCCAGTTCGTTGACAATTTTTAACATAAATGGAAGTTGAATTTTTTGAAAATGCTTCTTCTCCATCTATTTAAATAATTTTTTTGTCTTTTCTTCTACTAGTGTGGTATATCGTATTTATTGATTTGCAATGTTGAGCTATTCTTGCCTCCCAGGGATAAATCCCACTTGGTCTTGGTGAATGATCCTTATAAATTACTGTTGAATCCACTTTGTTAATATTTTGTTATATTCATCCAGGAGTATTGGTCTGTAGTTTTCTTCTGTAATAGTGTCCTTATCTGGCTTTGATATCAAGGTAATACTGGATTCCTAAGTAGCTTTTGAGAGTGTTCCTGCCTCTTCAATTTTTAGAAAAATTTTAAAAGACTGGCATTTTAAGTGTTTGGTAGAATTCACCAGGGAAACGATTTGGCCTTGGGCTTTTCTTTTTTAGGAGATTTTTGATTACTGGTTCAGTTACCTCACTCAACATTAATCTTTCCAGATTTCCTGTTTCTTTATGATTTGGTCTTGGGTAGGTTATACATTGCTAAGAATATATTCATTTTTTTTCTAAGCTATTCAATTTTTTGATGTTAATGTTCATTGTAGTCTTGTGATCCTTTGTATTTGTGTAGTTTTAGTTGTAATGTATTTTCTTTAACTTCTGATTTTATTCGAGTCTTCTCTATCTTTTTATTAGACTAGCTAAAGATTTGTCAATTTTTTTTATCTTCTTAAAAAATCAGCTCTTAGTTTTGTTGATCTTTCCTATTGTTTTTCTTGTTTCTATTTTTTAAATTTCTGCCCTGATTTTTGTTAACTTTTTTTGTTCCCCTGCTACCTTTGTTCTTAGCTTATTCTTGTTTTTCTAGTTCCTTAAGCAGTAAATCAGACTTTTTATTTGATATATTTCTTTCTTTTAAAGTAGGTATTTGTTGCTATAAAAGTTTCTCTTAGTACTACTTTTGCTGTACCCCATAAATTTGTGTATGTTGTGGTTTTTTTTCAAGATATATATGTAGATAGATGGATAGATAGAGAGATAGATTTAAATTTCCCTTTTGATTTCTTTTTTAGCTTACTGGTTGTTCAGGAATGAGTACTTTAATTTCCACATATTTCTGAATTTTCCAGTTTTTCTCATGCTATTGACTACTAGTTTCATGGCATTAGGTTGGAAAAAAGAAACACTTCATGTCATTTTGGTCTTTGAAAAGTTGTTAATATTTATTCATGACCTAAGATAAGATCTACTCTAGAGAATGCTCCATGCTTAAGCAGAATATATATTCTATTTCTGTTGGATGGAATGTTTTGTCTATGTCTATTAGTTACCTTTTGTCTAAATTATAGTTCAGCTCCAAAGTTTCCTTATTGATTTTCTGTCTGTATAATCTACCCCATGTTGAAAATGGAGCATTGAAATGCCCTACAATTATTACATTGCTATCTGTCTCCTCCTTGAGATCTCTTAGTATTTGCTTATCGGATTTAGGTACTCCAATGTTGGGTGAATACATATTTACAATTGCTATATTTTGTTGATTAACTGACTTGTTTATCATTATGTAATGACCTTTGCTTTGTCTCTTGTCATAATTTTTGACTTAAAGTGTATTTTGTGTCATGTAAGTATAGCTACCTGTTTTTGTTTTTGTTTTTGTTTCTCCTACATGTAATACCTTTATTTTTTTCTTTCATTTAGAACATATGTGTGTCTTCAAAGTTCAAGTCAGTCTTTTGTTAGCAGTATATAGTTGGGTCTTTTTTTTTTTTTTAAATCCATCCAGCCACTGTGAGCCTTTTGATAATAGAATTTATCCATTTACATCTAGAGTAATTACTGACAGATAAAGACACTATTTCCATTTTGTTACTTGCTTTTTCGCTGGTTTATATTTCTCTTTTTTCTCTCTTGCTGTCTTCCTTTATGAATTGATGATTTTTCATAATAATATAGTTTGATTCTTTCTCATTATCTTCTCTGTGTTTACTACAGGTTTTTGTTTTTTGTTGTTGTTGTTGTTTTGTTTTTTTAATTTATTTATTTGACAGCTAGAGATCACAAGTAGGCAGAGAGGCAGGCAGGGGTGGGGGGGAAGCAGGCTCTCCACTGAGCAGAGAGCCCAACTTGGGGCTTGATCAGGCAGGGGTGGGGGGAAGCAGGCTCTCCACTGAGCAGAGAGAGCCTGCCTTGGGGCTCGATCCCAAGACCCTGGGATCATGACCTGAGCCAAAGGCAGAGGCTTTAACCCACTGAGCCACCCAGGTGCCCCTAGGTTTTTGTTTTATAGTTACCTGATGCTTACTTGAAACATCTTATTTGTATAACCACCTATTTCAAGCTAACATTTTAACTCTGATCACACATAAAACTCTACTCTACTCTGTTCCCCCATTTTATATTTTTGGTGTCACAATTTACATATTTTATGTTATTTATCCATTAGTAATAACTATTTTTAAGATTTTTGTCTCCTGTAACTATATACTAGAGTGAAGTATTTGACACACCATTGTATTACGGTGTTAAAGGATTCTACATCAGACTATCTACCTATTTTTACCTACTACATACATACAATGTATGCTATATTTTCATATGCTTTCTTGAAAAATTCTTTATCTCACCTTTATTTCTGAAAGCCAGTTTTGTCGGGTATAGTATTCCTGGTTGGCAGGTTTTTTTTTTTTTCTTTCAAAACTTTGAATATATAATCTCATCCCCTCCTAGACTGCATGATTTGTACTGAGAAATCCACTTGTAGCCTTATGGGGGTTCCCATGTATTAAAGATTTTTTTTCTCCTGTTACTTGTAAATTTATCACTTTGCCTTTGAGTTTAGAGGGTTATTATAATGTGTCTTGGAGATTACTTTGGATTGAAATTATGCAGTGACATATTAGCTAGTAGCTTTATGAACTTGGATGTCCAAATCTCTTCCAGGTTTAGGAAGATATAAGCCATTATTTCTTTAAATATGCTTTTTACCCCTTTCTCTTCTCTTGTCCTTCTGGGACTCCAGTGGTGCATGTATTGTTTATCTTAGAGGTATTCTATAAGTCTTGTTGGCCTTCTCAATTCTGTTTTATCCTTTTTTTTAATTTTTGTTCTTCTGACTGGATAATTTCAAGTGAACTCTCCCCAAGCTCTTTTTCTACTTGGCCCAGTCTGCTGGTTAAGCTTTCTTGAAGTATTCAGTTTAGTAATTGTACCCTTCAACTCCAAAATTAATGTTTGACTCTGTACTATTTTTTTTCCATTGCTGAACACATTTTCTTCTTGTATTGTTTTCCTGAATTTGTTAAATTGTTGAACTGTGTTCTGTTGTAGCTCCCTGAGCATCTTTAAAACAATTATTTTTGATTTACTGTATATCCATTTCTTTGGGGTCAGTTACTGAAAGTTTGCCATGTTTCTTTGTGGTGTTATGTTCTCTCCGATTCTCGGTTTCCTGTTGCCTTGCATAGGTGTCTGCATATTTGAAGAAGCAGTCACATCTTCTAGACTGTATAGACTGTCTTCATGAGTAAAGACCTTCACAGGTGGAGGTGAGGTGAGGTGGAGGTGGAGGCTCACTAGATCAGACTGTGACCATGGGTTTAGTGGTACAGAGCACCATGTGCAGGGACATGTAGTAGCTCTGAATCCAAAAAAGCATGTCTTGTCAGCTTGAGCCACTGGGGTCCACAGTAATTTTATGAGCTGTGTGGTCTGTGGCAAGTACTGCAGTAAGTCTGCAGTGGTGTCAAGGACTGTTGGGGTCCTCAGCAGAACTTCCAGGTTCAGCAGCTAGCAGTCAGGACAGTCTGTGTCTTAGCTGAGGCTCATGGTATGTACATACATGGTTATGGGGTCCAGCTACAGATTACCATTCAATGGCAAGGGCCATTTGCAGATGCAAACAGAGTGGTAGGGGCCATGGCCAGCAGTAAAGGCCTGGGCCACTTGAAGGTCTGCTAGCAGGTGTGGGTGCCCTGGCATTCAGAATGCATGCCTATGGTAGCAGGATCTTCCCACAGGTATATGCAGTGAGGATTGATTGATGAGGGTTGGTCTGGGGGTATGCAAGGGCACAACTAAGGGGATAGCTGCAGGTGAGCATAGTGGTGCAGTCCAGTCACAAGAGAAAGGGCCAAATCCAGGTCCATAATCACGTGTGTGGTCTTTGGCCATCAGTGTGCTCTTCTGTAGCATTAGGTTCTTGACACAGCTGTGCACACAGCAATGGAGTCCCATGGTGGGTGTCAGCCTGTGGTGTGCAAGTACACAGCTAGAGGGGTTAGCCCCAGGTTTATACATGGCAGTAGAAGTCAGATGTAGGCATCTTGGACACACTCAGCTGCAAAGGCCTGGGCTGGCTGCAGGTGTGGATCCCAGATTCTGGTTGGGGCAGAGGAGGAGTGGGCAAGGATGGACTCAGCTGCCATAAGTAAACATGAATATCTGTGGCACAAAACCAGAGAAATCTCAAGGGCATCCATGGTAGTTGTACTGGCTACTGGTTTCTTCTGTGAAAAATGCTGGGGTCATTTGCAGGGTAGATCACTGGGTGTTGTGGTCACTCCTACTGTGTGGCTGATATTGGCATCTCTGCTCATTGTTTCTAACTGTCTCTCTATATAAATTTGCCAAAGTCCTGGTGGGGTGAAACTGCAGTAGGTCCTTAGCACAGTGCCCAAGATGCTGAGGATACTGGTTGCTCACTATTTTCTCCTTTTCTTGTTGAGAAAAATTCTTCCTAGCAGGGGAGTTCCTTCTTGATTGAGCATCTCTGCTTGGGGATAATGCAGACAAAATGGAGTGGTTCTTCAAATTTTGTGTGGTTATTTTTAGGGGTTTTTCTTGTTTTTTTTTGTTTGTTTGTTTGTTTGTTTTTGTTTTGTTTTGTTTTGTTTTACTGTGTTGCTGAAGTGTCTTAGGTGAAGTCCTGAGCTCTCCTGGAGCTCTTTTTATCTATGGATAGCTGTCTACTTGTTGGTCTTTATGGGAGCATGGAGGCTGAGGGCTCTCCTACTTCATCATTTTGGTGACATCACCTCAGGAAAGAGTTCTCCTATTTCAAAATTAAAGGAATTGTGACTCTCAGATTCCTGTAACCACCAGCCAATCTGTGAAAAATCGGGGTCTGGTGCTGAGGTCTTCTGACACTCGGTGTAGGGTATTATACTGTGTAACATGGCCTTCAGCTGACTTTATTATGAGCAATAGTTAGTTTCCCTAACATGTGTAAAACCTAGAGAAGAATGTAGTCTAAAATTGGAATAGTAGAACAGAATGATCAATTTTTGTGAAATTATCGTATTTTATTTTATTTTTTTAAGATTTTTTTATTTATTTATTTGACAGACAGAGATCACAAGTAGTCAGAGAGGCAGGCAGGGAGAGAGGAGGAAGCAGGCTCCCCGCTGAGCAGAAAGCCCTGTGCGGGGCTCGATCCCAGGACCCTGAGACCATGACCTGAGCCGAAGGCAGAGCCTTTAACCTACTGAGCCACCCAGGTGCCCCGAAATTATCATATATTAAAGGGCTTTCTTTTTATTGGTATAGATTTCTTCTGATTAAGAAATCATTCTAGCAATACTTGGTGACATCTGTGTTTCCTAATGTGACATTCTGGCTAAGATATCCTGTATATGATTTTGAAAACTCCTATGTCCGTCTTGGTATGGACAAATTCATTTTTATTTGGTTAGGTAGGTATATAGTCTTGACTTCAAAATCTGGTTCTGTTGGTGGCTTTATGAACTTGAACCTCTCACTTTTCTAAATCTCAGTTTCCTTATCCTTCAAATAAAGATAACAAGAAAACCAGTACCCATTTCGAAGTGCTATTTGTTCAATTACCCATCACATATTGATTGAGTACTTCCTATAGACCAGATACAGTTCTAGGTGATTGATTACAGTAGCGAATCTTAAAGAAAAGATCCTTGCTCTCAAGAATATTACATTCTAATGAAGGATATGTAAAAAAATAATATTATACTCAGATACTGATAAGTTCTATTCAGAAAATAAAAGTCAGCAATATAGTAGAATATGCCTGGAATGTGAGGTGGGAGCTAACACCAGACAGAGAAGCGGAAAACAATATTTGAATAATATTTGGGAAGGTATCTGAACACTGAAAAGGAGGAAGACATTCAAATAATATCCAGACAAAGGGAACAAAAACTGTGGAGCTCCCTAGCAGGAATCATCATGGCCTATTTAAGGAATAACATGACTGGTGTATGGTGATAGAGGTGAGTGTCAGGAAATGAGGAGAAGGATCTGCCGGGGTGGATGATGCTCAGTCTTCTGGGACATAGCAAGTAGTTAGGCTTTTTTTCATGAATTAAATTGCAAGCCATTGGGGGTTTTAATAAGGGCTGTGATGTGATATGATTTAATGTTTAAACATATTTCTTCTGGGATGGAGCCTGCATTATAGGAAGTTTTGTAAATATAAAAGAGATTATAAATATAAAATGCTTAGCATGGTTCCTGGTACATAGAAAATGTAAAAAAAAAAAAGCCAAAATGTAATTATTAATGATAATTACAACATTGGTGATGATGGTAACAATGTTGGTAAGGGTGCTGGTATAGGTGATGGAGAACATATTTAATTCCTTAACCTCCTGAAAATCTACATTTGACCTGTAATCTGAAAGTAATTGTAGTAAACCACAACACCTGTTCTTTTCTGCACAACTTGGTCCAGTTTTGAGTGGTAAGGCAAATTGCTCAGGCGTCTGGGTAAGCCTTCAGTGTCCCCACTCCCTTGTCAGAACTCCCCATTGAGACTACATTGGTAAAGAACTCCCTGACCTAAATGTCACTACAGCCTCAAAGGGAAGAGCAAAGCTCTTCTTACAAGGGGGTGCAAAAGCCAGCTTAAAAAGACTAAAAGAGTTCTGAAACCAATAATAATAATAATAAAAGAGTTCTGAAACCAATAATAATAATAATAATAATAAAGTCTCTTTAAAAAATGAGGAAGAGAGGATAGAAAAAAAGATGCCTCTTTTCCCATTGTAGCCAACCTTTGAAAATAAAAGTATTGTGTTATAGTTGAATAACTCTTTGTTGTTACAGCCATGTGCTGATGTCTGACCTTTTAAAATGGCCCAAACCCATTGGCCTCAAAATCAGAAGCCAAGAAAATAAACTTGGACATCACACTTCCTGTAGGATCTATCAATTTTTTACTCGTTTAAAAAAGAAAGAAAGAAAGAAAGAAAGAAAGAAAGCTAGATTCAGCAAAAAGTCTTGATGCAGAAGTTCCTTACTGGCAAATTTCCATTTGCTCTCAATATATAATTATTATTTGTAATCATAATCCTTAAATTTCTCTCTTGTTTCATTGGTGCATTTGCATTTAATCCTGAATCAATGGTTATTCCTTTAAAGTGGGGAGGGTGCTGGTATTAGGTGGTATAATTGTAATGTTAGACTAATAAAATGTTCAGGAAATATCCCTCATATTTGCCCGACCATCAAATTGGCCACTCATATTTTCACATTTTAAGAGGTATCAAATATTGGCATCTACTTTTTTGTATTATGATTTTATCACAAAATATACCTTATTTTTAATTTGGGAACTCTATAAATTTTTATTGAATGAATGTATAATACTTTGCCTCTCTCTAGTAACCTGGTCAAGCAGTGTTACAAAATATAACTTGAGACTTGAGAAAGTGTTTCACTGCAAAAAGAGATTGTAACTTAACTAGATTCATTGCTGATGCATGTATTTGAAAGAGAAAATATCAATTTTTGGTTTAGGAAAGGTAAGAAAGAGGAGACTTCCCTTCTAGATATCCACAGCAAAATATAACTCTTTTGTATTTATTTTTTTACTAAGTTGCTGAAGTTGGGGACCTTAGGTGTGTTAACTGTCAAAGTGATTAAATATTTCATTGAGTTTCTGTTTTGCTGTTTCCTTCAAAACCCCGTGTTCAATAATTTTTCATAAATATTTGGGCATTTAAAAATCTTTCTATCTAGTATTTTCCCAATTGGCCAGTCACAGGGCTTTACATAAAGAGAACTATGTAGGTTGTAGGAGGAATATTTTCAACCCTGAGTTCTTATTTCATTTTTTTCTTTCTTAAACATATTTTCCCTAAATGATGAATGTGAGTGTTGAAAGGTGATAAATACCATTCATAGGCTTTAAAGCCTAAATGTTGAGTTTGACACTCAGAGTTTAAAGGCATCGTGAAAATTTCTCCAGAACTAATGTTCAAGCAATTTGGCTTTTACAGGCAACTCAGTAGTTTGAATGATGTAGTTATTTTGAAAAAGTAACCATAAAAAGCTATGTTCAGAGAATTGGTATTCTGCATTTATCAGAAGAACATAAAAGTCAATTGATTGGCTTGCTATTTTGAATATACTTTAATTTTTAAAATTATATTTCAACTCATTAGTATTTAATTCATGATTTTGTGCAGCAAACAGAATCTATTAAAAGATTTTACATTTATTTTAGATTAGAGATGTATAAAGGAAAATATAAAACATTTAAATATTCTTTTACTATATTTTTCTATTCAGTCCATCTCTAGGCATTTATAAGATACATTTCTAAGAAGCACTTCTACAAATTTTATAAACAAACATTTTATTAGTAAACATTTCTTTGTTGCCTAGAATACCATTGACCATTATATGCAAAATATCTTCACAATTTTAGCAGCTAGTTTCCTTTTTTAAAAAAGATTGTATTTATTTGACAGTGAGTAAGAGAGAGAGAACAAGAGCGGAAGCTGGGAGTGGCAGGCAGAGGGAGAGGGAGAGGTAGGCTCCCTGCTGAGCAGAGAACCCAATGTGGGACTCGATCCCAGGGCCCTGGAATCATAGCCTGAGCCAAAGGCAGACACTAACAGACTGAGCCACCCAGGCACCCAGTGGCTAGTTTCCTTTTTAAACATACAATGTTCTTTGGTTACAGTGAAATTAATGCATATTGAAAAGGATATCCATGTAGAAGTTTGAAAGCAAATTGCCATGTAGTTACTATGCTTGTGAATTGCCCATTTGCTGTGTATATTTTGCATTGGATAGTAGTGATTGCATCTAAAAGAAATGGATTATCTTTATTTTCACTGAAGGGATAGGTAATGTACATAACTACATACTACCCTCATGAGTCATATGATTGTGAATGCATGCCTTATCATGTATGATCCAGTCATCTTCTTACTATGAAAACATGTAATTAATGATTCATATAAATGCCTGTCCCTTTGAGTAGCATGTTAGAAAAGGAAGAGAAATCACAAAAACTTTCAAAGATTCTTCAAATACTAATAGTACAGTTGTTTCAGTAGTTAAGTGATTTAACAAACCTGATCTACTTTATGTTTGATTATTAAAGAAAATATATTTATCTGAATGTTGTTGAGAGCATATATGCCATAAAGCATAATTTCTTAAATTATTAGATAGAGGCTGCTGATACCATTTCATTTCATGCTGTATATTAGAATATGTGAATCATAGCCATAAAAATAAGTTAAGGTTATACATGTAGATGTATGTATACTTGTCAGGAAATGGGTGTGCCCTTATTGATTAGACATTACAGTAAAAGGGGTTATCATTAAATATAATTATTTTATTAAGTAATATGATAGTATACAAAACTTAAACTGTCCTGAATATAATACATTAAGCTCCTTGGTTCAGCATCTACCTTAATATCCCAGAATGTTCCAAAATGATCATTAAAACCCCAACTTATCCTTGTACTCATGAAGTAGAGAAGAGACAGTTACTAGAAATTTCTAGCTGATAGAGAACTATCTGTGTTTCTGAAAATTAAACATATGAATTTGCCCCCCTTTCCCTATTAAGAAAGAGCTTTTTAATTGTGCTAAAACATCAAGTGAACTATTCAATTAGATTTTTAAGACCCAGGTATAAACAGCTGGTTAAGGTTACATATTTCATAGCAACAAAACACCAGAAACCATTGGTTTTAAATATCACGGCTAGAGGATAATTTGCAGCAGAGGTTTATCTGTCAAACATACAAAATTGCTAATATTGTTCTAAAGATGGGAGTGTGGGCGTTTGAGTCTTGAAAATAGCTGTTTATATCTGTCAAGCTGAGACTAATAGTTAAAAGTGCCTTCTCTGTCAAGTCCTACCAAATCAACTTTTGCCTCCTTGTGTCTCGGATCACTTTACCTATTCAACTTGGTTTGCTAATGTCATTTTCCCTGGCACAAGTCTATCCCTTTTGCAAAGCACAGAAATGGCATGCATAATTGTTAGGTTATAAAACGCATGTAGCAATGCTTTCTACAGCTTCTGTTGAGTTCAAGAGGGTCTAGCTTATATAATCTCTTCTGGCACAAAACCAAGAACAGCTTCTCTTTGCCCCTGCTCCCTCTCTATACATGAGTGTGAATATGCCGCTTGGCTGATTGCTTTTCTGACAAGAAATTGAACAAAATAAAGCAGGAGTTCTCAGAATTGAGAATGTATCCATTTGCCAGGAAGGCTAAGCCCCAACCCAGAACTTCTGATTCAGTAGATCTAGGATGGAGCCTGAGTATTTGCATCTTTCACAAGTTTATAGGTGATGCCAATGCTGTTAGTCACCCCAGGATGACTTTTGGAGAAACACTGCTATAGAATCCAGAAAATTAGCTATTCTTGAGATCTAGTAAGTGGACCAAACTTACAGTTTTTGTTCTCTTCCTTTCTACAATGGCAGGCTAGAATGGTTTTCTAAGATAAAATTAAATTGGATATGGTTCTGTTTTACTACACAATGTACCAAAAAAAGGATGAATATTTTCTTTCATTTTTGACTCTGTCCCCTGTTCCTAGGTGATCCCATCCATGCTTTTCTTTTAAGTTAATAACTTACTTGCAAAGGCTCTAAAATTTACATCCCCAGTCCTGAACTCACTCCTGAATATTAGTTTTAGATACCCATCTGCCTAATTAACATCTCCACTGTCAAAAACAGGTCAAGTTCTACAGACACCACCAAACTGAACTTATGATATTGTCCTTCAAATCCGATGCACGTCTGCTTTGCTCCATTTTAGGGAATGATGTCCCTGGGTTGAGCAGGTTGAAAGTCTTGGATTTGTATCTGATCCCTCCTCACTGTCCTTCAACTGCCGTATCAAATCTGTCACCCAGTCTTTCTGATTTAACCTTCTCAATATCTCTGCAATTTTTCTCTATGTCCACCAATATCCTAAAACAAGCTGCCATCCTCTCTTACTGGGATGACCATAATAACCTCTTAATTAGTTGAGTTAAAATGAATATACCCCTCCCCACCAAACTGTTCTCCCTACAGCGAGAGCAGTGTTCTACAAATATAAACCTAGCCTTGTCTCTTCTCTACTTCAAAGGTTTTTTCTCACTCTTGGCCTTAATGTGGCCTTCAAAGCCCAACGTAGTCTGTCCTTGGCTATGTTTGCAATAGTATTTTTCATTACATCTTTCTTCTCCTTGTTTGTATTCCAACCACACTAGCTTTTTTTAGATCCTTCTAGATACTGTTATGTGATCTCTTCTGACTTTTTATTTATTAATCCCTCCGTCAGGAACTCTGCTCACCCTCTCTTCCACTAACCCCAATCTCATACACTCACTAAACTCTTCCTGATCATCTTGCAGAACTCTGTTGGTCATTACCATCTCAGGAAGATTTCTCTGATTCTCCCCACTCCCAAATTAGAGTAGTAGGTCCTCTTGCTACATGCTTCTTTGTTGCCCTTTATTTTCCTCCCATAGTCTTTTTCCAGTGTGTAATTACATGCTATTTGTGTGAGCATTTGATTATTATCTGTTTCACCCACCACACAGTGGGCATGCTTTGTGGTGAACAATTTACTTTGAATCCATCAAACCACAGTGTTTGCAAACAACAGATGGTCAAGAGAAATTTGTCACAGTGATGAATGAAAAGTTGTACCTTAAAATTTTTCTAATATGGATCCCACACCCTTTTGGGATCTATCTTTTAGAACTTTGGATGCAAGTAAGCTGAACCTATAGCTTTATTCAGGTTTAAATTTTAGGAAATAATTTGGTTTCTTTTGCATGTGGCTCTCCTGAGGGCTAAGCCCATCTTCAGATTGATTCAGTAGAGCGGAACCACTGAGAGCAACCCTACCTTAAGATAACTGTAGTTCAAGTCATGCTCCACCTTTTTTATCTGTGTGGCTTTGGATAAGTTAATATTTTTAAAAAGATTTTATTTATTTACTTGACAGACAGACATCACAAGTAGGCATAGAGGCAGGCAGAGAGAGAGGAAGGGAAGCGGGCACCCTGCCAAGGAGAGAGCCCGATGCGGGGTTCAACCCCAGGACCCCAAGATCATGACCCGAGCCAAAGGCAGAGGCTTAACCTACTGAGCCACCCAGGCACCCCAAGTTAATATTTTTAAGCTTTGATTTTCTCTTCCTTTGTTTGGAGATGCTGATGATGCCAACTTCTGAGAAGTGCTGTGGTGAATAAATAACCATAGTTCACAGTAAGCACTTTATGTAGTGTCTGTTGCATTCTAACTACTAAATAAATTGAAGCTATTAGCATTATTCTGTTAGGTATTTCCAGCACACAGTACACTTTCAGGGATGTATTAATAGCACAAGAAAAAAGTATATATTGAATTGTATACATTCCATATATGGTATCCAGATAGCATTTTAATTCTTAAGGTATCTCTAAGTTTTCTTTTCATATCACCTAACAGAAGTTAGATGTCCTGTTCACCTATGTGAATAATTTCAGATGAAAAAGAAAACTGAGAATCCACACAGTGAAATCAGTAGTGTACTCTAAGTTACAGATTACTTCATAAAATTTCTACCATTCTAGAGAGTAAGGTAAAAAAAAAAATTCTTTTAGAATTCTTTTAATCCAGCAAATGTTTATTGAACATTTACTGAGTAAAGGTCATGATAGACACAGAGATGAATAAACCTTGCCACCATTTTTCAAGAAGTTTATTATCTCATAAGAAAGGGGTTCACACAAATAAGAATATAAGAAAGTGGTCAATTTAAGCTGGTTCGTGAAAACAAAGGGTTTTTGATATATATGAGAGATGCAATTAGTTTTGCTTGGAGAACTTCAGTTGCCTGAGATTTTTGTCTTTCTTCCCTTTAACCTTTCATGCTTTTCTTTCTTTCTTCAGAGGTAGAGCGCTCTTTGCAGCATATTCAGACCTTTTCCATCACAGAGTACACCACTGGTTTTCAAAGTATGGTCTCCCGCGTCACCTGGGAATGGTTAGAAATGGAAATTCTTGGGCCCTACCCAAGACACACTGAATCAAAAACTGACAGTGGAGCCCATCAATCTGTGAGCAAGCTCTTTAGGTGATTTTGATATACATTTGATTTAAAGAATCATTGAAGTAAAGGATCATTTGGTAATAGATTTGTCTCATTATATCAGTTCTGATCTTAAATATACAGATGCTCACAAACAAAACTCACCAAACCAGCTTTAAATGTTCCCCTTTCTGTTACACAAAACAAATATGTGTTTTATCTGAGACAATGTAGTAAAACTAGATCTGTCCTCTTTTTTTTTCAATTTATTTATTTTCAGAAAAACAGTATTCATTATTTTTTCACCACACCCAGTGCTCCATGCAATCCGTGCCCTCTATAATATCCACCACCTGGTACCCCAACCTCCCACCCCCCCCACCACTTCAAACCCCTCAGATTGTTTTTCAGAGTCCATAGTCTCTCGTGATTCACCTCCCCTTCCAATTTACCCCAACTCCCTTCTCTCTAACACTCCTTGTCTTCCATGCTATTTGTTATGCTCCACAAATAAGTGAAACCATATGATAATTGAGTCTCTCTGCTTGACTTATTTCACTCAGCATAATCTCTTCCAGTCCCATCCATGTTGCTACAAAAGTTGGGTATTCATCCTTTCTGATGGAGGCATAATACTCCATAGTGTATATAGATGTGTCCTCTTTGAGGGCCAGTAGCTGTCAAGGTTAGTGCATCTTCACTGCTTTCCTTTGGTGCATTCAAAAAGTAGATTTTAATGTGCATGTCTGATTTTCTTTTTGTGTTTTGAAGAGCACTTGAAGGGGCAAAATATGGTTAAATCTAGTGACAGGACATTGACTTAGATAGAATTATTTTGATTTACCTTGTAATGTTCAGTGTGAGGAAAAAAATGTTCTTAATAGTAGTACTTTCCTTAAATAGCAAAAATACAAAAATCACCATTGAAGTCCCTGGGTTTAGTTTTGCCTTATTTTTCAAGGGAGGAGCAAAATGGTTCATATCAGGCAAGCATGACTTGCCTGACAAATTTATTTATTCAGAAATACTTACAGAGGAATTATGTCAGTGATGTTGCAAGGCACTGCGATAAGGACAGGGAATTCAAAGACGAGAAGGATAGACCTCAAGAAACTTCATAGACCAGGGGAGGACGGATACAGAAAACTGTTACAGTGGAGTAAGATAAATAATCTAATAAGAGCTACTATTTGTAGAGGGTAACTATGTAATAGGCACTCTGTCATATGCTTCTTTCGCTTGGTACTTAATCTTTGCAACAGTTCTGTTAAGTTGGTATTATCATCCATTTATAGCCAATAACACTGAGACTCAGAGAGGTTAAGTGACTTGCTCAAAGTCATGCAGCTAATAAGTGGTGAAGTTATGATTTGCAGGAAGACTGATAGCTTCATTAGGGTGGGAACTGTGCCCCTTTTGTTTACCATTATTTCCAGACCATAACAAAAATCCCTTGAGCAAAGGAGGTATTTATCTGCCAAGATTAATGTTGAAGGAGTACATGACAAAGCCCAGGTCTTTCCAAAGGCCTTACTTCTTCAGATAGACTTCTATGAACTATTGAACAATGTGTTTGAGGAGTAACAACTGGGAGAGTACAGTTTGCCTAAGGAAGCTGAAGAAAGCATTTCATAAGATGAGAAGAGGTGTACAAGTTGAATAGGCCAAGGAGAAGTTTGGTGGCAAGTGAGGTAGAGGAGAGTCCCTGCATGAGAGTGAGAGCACATGGCACTGGCATGAGGTGGACAGAGGATTAAAGGGAGAGGGGTTGGGAAGGAGGCAATGGGGGAGAAGGTACTCTGTTGCATGTGACAGCAGTTTAGATACTGTCTGTCCAAGTGCAATCCATATTCCCCTTTTCAGAATTATCTCAGTGTCTGGATAGAAGCTGTAGACTCCTTACCTTGATTCCAAACCTCATGAATTAGTGTCAATGGGTGAAATCCTGGATTCTCTGGCATTCTTTTTTTTTTTTTTAAACCACAGTCCCCAGCTGACAGATACCCAAGTTTAGAACCACCTCTGGGCCAGTGGTTCTCATACTTCAGCAACATCTGAATGACCTGGGTTGTAACACAGATGGTTGAGCTGCACCTTGGGAGTTGCTAGTCCACTAGGCCTGGGATGGGGCTAGAATCTGTATTTCTAACATGTTCCTCTGTGATGCTCCTGTTGGCCTTCATCTCCTCTTGCTTTGAGAAGCAGTGTTTTAGGCTGGGCTACACTTCTAAAAGTACATAAGCAAATAGACAAATGGGGGACTCGAATAGGTTGAATGTTCAAAATACCTTTTCTCTTCCAGTTTGGCCCATAGATTGGGGGAAAATAGAACAGAGACAAGAAAGGCCATGAGGACGGAGTTAAAGCCATCCTTACCTGACACGGAAGGAGACTCAAGATCTGAGTCACAGAGAAAATGCAATAACCCTGGGCCTTTGGCCTCCAGTCTGCCATGAAATCAGCTTCTTTTTTCTTCCACCCTGTAAACACATCTATCCCTTGCTTTGGAGTAGTTAGACCCAAATGTTTGAGAAATTCTAAAATCCAACCCCTCACTGTTTCTCCCCCTCAAATGTTTCGTTGCTGCCTGGCACTTTCAAGGTTTCAGTGCATTCTTGCCTGGCAATTTTGCCTTTTCTCTTTGGTGTATATCGATTAGAGGTTTCCTTTTAGACTCTATCCACTGTTCTCCTTCTCCTTAAATTACACTCCTATTGCCTTTTGACTAAAACTGGAGAGATATATTAGCGCACATTTTTTTTTTTTTTTGAAAACCTGATTTGGAAAAGAAGACTCGTGGAGCAAACATATTTAGCTGATTAATCAAACCTTTTAGTGAGAGACCTTTTGTCATCCCCTGACTTCCTCTTTGCAGTCTACAGGCAGCAGGGGTAATTCAGAAGAGCGAGAGGCTTATTTCCTGGGGTCACGGGCCAGCGCCACCACCTGCAGGTGGAGACATCAGAAACAGGAAGGGGCCCACCAGCTGTGGGGAGAACACCCCACAGAGCCTGACCAAGATGAAGGGCCTTTTAAATTCCAGCCCTCTCTTTCACTTTTTGTGCTATAAATGTGAATATTCAGGTCTGCCCTGATTAAGAACCAGCAGACAAAATGCCTCTTTGTGAATGCCACACTTCCTTGGCTTATTCATTCTTTGTCTCCCCATGTCAAATTATTATTTTCAAATGCATTGCACATAACTACCATGGATACGTATCACAGTCAACATGGAGCAATCGTTTTGTAACCACACTTGACAAAGGGAACAGACTGCCCAAGCCACACATCATTCCATACAAATCATTAACTTCTAACTAACATTTGTATTTCCAGGCTTGTTCACTACCCAATTTGCTAGATGTAATTGTGATATTGACCTTAAACTCCAATTTTAATAATGCCACAGTCAGACTGCAGTTTGGATCTGAGCAGTCAGAATTTCAGAAATTCGGTTTGGTCCGTAACAGTGATAGGTCTATAAATCAGGGAAGCAAGGGTTTGGTTGCTATTAAAATGCATTTCATGCCCATCAATCTTGTAGGTGGTTGTTAATCAGCCAGGGTGGCTCATTAAGCACCTTGGAGGATCAGTATACGATTCCAAGTAACTCTGGCAATTGTAGACATTGCCAACTGAATTTGTATGAGTTTGGTAAGGTTAAGTGGAAACAAGCAGCTTAGGGCCCTGATTACAAAGTGAAATCAAGAGTGGAGGAAGAGGGACCCCTGGGTGGCTCAGTTGGTTAAGCAGCTGCCTTCGGCTCAGGTCATGATCCCAGCGTCCTGGGATCGAGTCCCACACCGGGCTTGTTGCTCGTCAGGGAGCCTACTTCTCCTTCTGCCTCTGCCTGCCATTCTGTCTGCCTGTGCTCGCTCTCTCTCTCTCTCTCTCTGATAAATAAATAAAATCTTTAAAAAAAAAAAAAAAAAAGAGTGGAGGAAGACATGAAACCCCAGGTAAATTCTTTTAAAATTCTTTTTCTTCGCTGATATGCTCACAAATGTGCTGAGATTCAGAACACACATTTATTATAAGATTCTTTTTGCCTTAAAAAATCATTTCATTCATTCATTAATTGAAATGTTATCAAGTATCTACTCTAGGTAGGAATGGTGCAAAATGCTGGTGACAGAAAGATTAAAGACACAGCCTTCCAGGAGCTGCAAGTCAAGGGTGACAGTTGGGTGAGTCAAGTTAGCTTTGCAGTACTGTACTCTGAAAGGGGTTAGCACAGAATGTGATGGCTGCCCTGGGCTTCAATATTGGCCCCAAAGCGACAAATCCAGGAAGGGAAGGGTAACTCAAGAAGAGAGGGACAGTTTTCATAAAGGCCTCTAGGTAACAGTGAGTCAGGCACGGTTAAGGCAAGACTAAGCTTCAGAGTGCTAAGGCCTCCTCAGCTGTGGCGTGTCAGATGCCTGTTTGGTACAGGGCTTTGTAAACATTGGGTGGAAATGAGACAGTTCTGCCTTACTATGGACAAGGCCAATGAAGACGAGGCAGAGGGGGTGACACAGACGCTGATGTTTGTAGGCACAGTGTTCACTGTTCTTTGGTGTTTGTAATGTAGGGAGTACTGAGTCATAGGAACTTCACTCCGGGAATCCAGTCTGTTTTTCTCCAGTTTGGGTTTTAGTTCAAGACAGCACTAGAGACTTTAGCTGTAGGAGAGGCAGCACTGTGGACATGATCTGCACATGGTTGCTATGCAAATGGCATGGCTTTAGCCCCAAGGACCACTTGGCAGTCCTTAATGCTACACATCACGAAACTTGTCACTACCTGCTCAAATCCCTTCTGCTTTTAACACTATAGGGGAATGGTTTTCACACACTAACATGCTTCAGAATTGCTGGGCCCCACCCCTAGAGTTTTTGAGTAGGTAACTGTGGGGTGCCACCTGACAGTTTGCTTTCCTAACAGGTTTCCACATGGTGCAGCTGTTGCTAGTCAGTAAACTACTATTTGAGAACCACTGCTCTAGGAGCACAGAGCTGGAAAGAAGTTCCTTGGGCCTAGTCCAGTACGTACCGGGCCTAGCCCAGCATGTACCAGGACCACCAGAGTTCCTGGATGTTTACTCAGATTCAGAAAGTTGTGTCTTCTTCACCCTGTAGCTTGGAACTCCCTGTCATCTTTAGAACTGTGGTTGAGGGACAGGCCAGGAGCTTTGGTGTTTTGGCTGTACTCTGCATAAGTGAAAAAAAAAAAAAAAACAAACAGTAATGTAAGTTTGGGGGGAAGCTATAGAATAGATCATTGATCTCAATTATCAGTGTTTAATAAAATAAAAGAGTAAGTTTTACTGTCTAAATCTTCTCCCATACCTATCGGGCTAATGAAATAATGTGTTTGTGGGCACCTGGGTGGCTCAGTGGGTTAAAGCCTCTGCCTTCAGCTCAGCTTATGATCCCAGGAGCCTGGGATCGAGTCCCGCATCAGGCTCTCTGATCAGCAGGGAGCCTGCTTCTCCTCATCTCTCTCTGCCTCCCTGCCTACTTGCGATCTCTCTCTCTGTCAAATAAATAAATAAAATCTTTTAAAAAAAAGAAATAATGTGTTTGTTGCTGGTGTTTTTTCTTGGTATAATGTTGGTGAAAGCCTCTGAAAGTAGGAGAGTTGCAGACTTAGAAATAGCAGAAAACTATTAGCCTAGAATTAAAAGGAACATGGATAAGCCCCAAACAGACTATTTTACAGTTAAAAACTCTGAAGTGAGTTTGGGTTAGAAAACACAATGCCCTCTTAGTCTCTTTTTCCACATCTCAGGTTTCAGGGGCATATGCCAAAGGGAAGCCTCTGAGGTGACTTTAAGTGCTACCTACCCAGGGCTCCCAGGATAAATATGGGCATTGATGGCTGCATTTGGCTCAGACTTCCCACACTTGAGATTCTGTGTCCCACCAGCATCTCTGGTTGTCTGCCAGTAAGCCAGTAACATGAAGTTCATTCCCTCTTTTTTTTTTTTTTTACTGGTGGATAATCCTTTCAGATCCATATGGAGGACTCCTATCCAAATCATTCCCCAAACAAACTTTTTGGTTAAGTGCCTTCTCAACCTGCGGCATCTTCTTGGGTTTGAATGAAATGGCCTACGGGCAGCCTTTTACTCTAATTTTAAAAAGTAAGAATGTAGATGTAAGTAGATCATAGTCTGGTGGATCTGGGAAATTGATCTAAGATTCATACCTCTCTTGGTGTGCATTCAGGAACTTCTTCCTGGATTTGTATATAAGCTCCTTACTATCAGTTTGAGGGTATGAAAAACATGAGAATGACAATAGAGAAATGTGTGAAGGATCTGAGAATATCTTCAGATGGTATTTTGGCAGCTGTCCACATTTGTAGCATTCTGAAGTTCAGGGAGTCTTGTCCTTCTGTGAAGGAGTGCAGCTGGGTTCTGGACTCTATGGAGCCATGACTGGAGTAAGCAATATCCTTGACCTGTATCAGAGAAACTTCTACATTTATCATGTGTCTTTAGGCATCATTTTATTAATCACATCTCTGGGCGCTCCATGCAGAGAAGTATCTCCACTCTCCATCTTGATCCTCCAAAATATAGAGCTTAGGAATGTGATCACGTGCAGCGCCTGGGTGGCTCAGTCATTAAACCTCTGCCTTCGGCTTAGGTCATGATTCCAGGGTCCTGGGATGGAGTCCCGCATCGGGCTCCCTGTTCAGTATGGAGCCTGCTTCTCTCTCTCACTCTGCTGCTCTGCTTACTTGTTCTCTCTCTCGCTCTCTTTGTCAAATAAATAAATAAAATCTTACTTAAAAAAAGAATGAGATCACATGAGGACTATGTAGACCATTTCTCAACATGGCAACTCTTTATGGTAACCTTTTAACATTTTAAATGTCTTCACTTTTAAGAAATTCCATTTCTTGCCTGGCACTGATGATGTGATTAAAAAAAATAATAATGGAGCAAGGCTTAGAAGGATGAGGGGAGTTACTCAAGTTATCCATTTACTGATGTGTTCGTTTATGTTGTCAACGAGGAAAGCCGTTTCTTTTACCCTCTTAAATTCCGCATTTAGGAGCCTGTGAATTAAACTGACAAAAGGCAGATTAGCAAAAGAGAAGGTAAAATTTATTCATGTATGTACATGGAAGGATGTACACAGAAAATGTAGCTCAAAGAAGGTGTTAAAATTTAGAACTCATATACCATCTTAATGGAGAGAGGGAGTTAGGAATTAAGAGACAACAAATGATGGAATGTGCCTGAGAAATATATGGGGGAAATTAATGGAAGGTAAGGTTTGTTTTTGAAAGGTCTGTTTATATCATTTCTCATTCTGGTGCTAGCTTCCCATTTCTGGTAATAGGTAGGAGTCATTCTTTCTCTCTGCTTTGGGAAGCCTTCCTTAAAGGGGGATTTATAATAAGGTGAATTCTTTTTGAAGGGTCTGCTTTTAAGCAGAAAGTAGAATGTAGAGAAAGTGTCTTCTTGCATCTGTTGATTCTCATAATGCCTTCAAATTACCCATATGCCACAATGGTATAATTTGGATCCCTTTAATGTGTGTTCTTTTTTTTCATTCAATATATATTTACCAAGCACATGTTTATATGCCAGGAACTGGGAATGCAAGAGTGAACAAAGTTAGCTTCCTACCCTCATTGAACTTACATTCTAAGAGAGAACCAGACAAATTTATTACATATATATACATGTGATTTCAGATAGTGTTATGGTCTGCAGTCAAAACTGGTTAAGTGGACAGAAAATGATTTTGAAGGTAGACTTTATAGACTAACAGAAACAGCGTCTCTAGAAGGCAATATTTGAGAAAAGGTGAGAATTACTTAACGCAGCAAGCCTGGTGAATATATGGGGAAAAATACTTCAGGCAGAGGAAACAGCAAGGACAAGGACCCTGAGATCAGAAGAGACTTGACTTGTACAAGAAATATGAATCACAGTGTATGGGGAGGATGGAGAGGGAATGAAGTGGAAGGCTGGGTAAGGCCCAAATTATTCAAGAGTTTATATTTCAGGATAAGGAATTTAATTCTTTCTGTAAGTTTCATGGGACATCATCAGAGAATTCAGAACGGGAGAATGAGATGATCTGATCTGTTTTCTTTGAAGAGCTTTCTTATAGCTGAGTAGAGCTTAGACTGGAATGGGGTAATAGTGATACAGAGGGATGACATTGAAAACTACCTTAATAGTCCATGTGAGAAGTGATGCTGGTTCAGGCAAGGATGGCATGATGGGATCAGTGAGAGACCTTGGACTGAGGGTACATTTCACAGACAAAGATGATAGGATTTGCTGTGATGGGTTACCTATGCAGTATGAGAAGAATTAAGAATGGTTTCTGAGTTCTTGGTGAGGGGAAATGGAGAGAAGTACAGGAAGAATGGTAAGTCCAAGGAGAGACGAAATCAAGAGATTTAACTATGTTCACACCAGAGACTCATCAGACATCCAAGTGGAGATGTTGGGAAGGAAATTGGATAAACAGATGAGTCTGAAACTGCAGAGCATATTTGGGACTGGAGATATTTTTAAAAGACTCATAGGCTTATAGATGGTTTTTAAAGACATAGGACTTATTGAGGTCTCCTAGGAAGACTGGGAACTGACAACACATATCAAAGACAAGAAGGAGAAAAGAAAACATTTAAAGGAGACTAAGAAGCAGTAGCTATTATGTAAAAGAAAAATCAGGTAAGTGTGATATTCCTGAAACCAAATGAAGAAATTACTTCAAGATAGAGAGAATGACAGTGTCAGATGCTGCTAAAAAATTCAGTTACCCAAACACAAAAGAACTGCACTGGGTTTAGTAATTTGGAAATCATAGTTGACTTTGACAGAAGACATTTTATTGGAAGCATACATCAAAACCTCTTTGTAGGGTGTCAGAAAGATAATAAGAGGTGAGAATGTAAGGACAGTGGCTGTCACTGTGCAGATATTACTGTCAGTCATGCACTAATTAAACAATATTTGTTGAGTATATACTATGTTTCACATGTTGCATATGGCACACGCTCACTCTGTTGTGAGAGAACAACATCAAAATCATTATAGTACTCCAAAATAGTTACAGCAAAATCTGTGAAAGAATCAGAGAAGTCTGAGACCCAGATTTACAGAGAAGGTGGCAGATGAGCTCATCTGGGAGTTGGGGTAGAAGTATGCTAATATAGAGGAAGAAGACCAGAAGTGAGGGCAACAGTTTGAGTAACCATGAAAGCATAAAATAGCATGGCCTGTTCTGGAAATGCCAAGAAATTCCACACGAGTGGACACAGAATAGGAGGTACAAGGTGGATGCAGTGATGAGGTCAAAGAAAAGCAATTTGGAGAAGCTAGTAGATTAGAGTGAGTAAAGATCATACTCAAATATCCATTTCAGAGAGGTTGTGTAGGATGGTAAGAGGAAAGGAACACTACTAGTAGCACAGAGTCCAGTTAGGAAGTTCTAGTAATAATTCAGAGATATGAAAAAATCCATAGAAATGTGTTGTGGATTATCCAGTCCCCAAGGTTGAAAAATTAAGCATATTTTCAATTGTTATGGCTGTGGTATTAATATATTTAATAACTGCAGTGCCTGTTAAGGTTAAAACAACTAAAAACCTTTTTACTCATTCCATGTCAAAATGTGGCTCAAAGTTAAAACTGTTTCCTAACTAAATAAAAATATGTGATCTGCATTAATTTCTGTTATAATTTAACAATACAGTGTTGACACACTTGCACCATCAAAAAAAGGAGGTTGTCTCTGTTGAATATCCACATTTTTACCACAAGTCAGGTGAGACAGTTAATTCCTAGAAACAATAATGTTATTAATAACAATGTAACAAAGTGTAATAATTTTATTTAGATTTAGTAAAGGAAATGCATTAAAACACAGGTGCATTGATAAAATGATTTGTTTTTGAGAGGGGAGAATGAGGGCATGAGGTCAAAGTTTGATAACAAGCCTCAAAGCTCTATGTGTGGTCAGGGAATTAAAATTGGATTGAAGAAATTTCTCAGGATTTCTAGGAGTTGCCTGTGAAATTGAGAAAGGTAAGGAAATATAGAGAAATAAGCAACAGCCAATACTCTCACAGGAGTATGGCTGTTCTAGAAGTTACCTGTGTTGTGGCTGAGTTCCTCTGGTTGAGAAGATACTAAGCTGGTTTCTTCTTTTTTTTTTTTACTAAGATGGTTTCTTAAACCATACTTAAACCATCTTGTTGCCTGGATAAAGGACATAGGAAAAAGTGATCCATCAAGGTCATGTTTTTTTCCGTCCTTCCCATGAGCAAGCTAGAGGTCCTGGAAAGCCATCTGGTATTTACTCTATTTCAGTGCTTCTAAGATGCATGCTGCTTTTAACAGCTCTGAAAACAGACCCATCTCATCATTAATGTTGTTGCAGTTATGAATTAGTTATTATGCCTGCTCAGGTGCAAACCTGATCATAAGTACCCATGTGGTAATCAATTAAATAGCTAAATTGATTTCTGTGTGTTGTTATGTTAATAAACAAATCTGGATAGTTGTGTCCTAGTCTTGACTCTGTTATTTGCTAGCTAGGTTACTTTGATTTTCTTAACTAATCTGGCCTTCAACTTCCTGATCAGTAAAATTACAGCATGGGTTCCTCCTGCTCTAGTGGTCTAAGCGTTCTATGAAACACGTGGAAACAAATGTTGACATTATTTGAGGTGGAATACCAGGTGCCCACTTGGCACTAGGGGAGAGAGAAGAGAACTTGACTGGAGGCTGTGGTTTCCCAAGGAGATTGTTAAAAATGTCCAGGCTGAGAAAAACTACATACTAAAAGCATGGCAGCTAACCCTCAAAGTTGAAATAACAAAATAGTTTTTCATCACTGAAGTCTAAATATCAGCATGATGCAGACCTCTGTGTATCCTTCTGCCTAAGTGTTTTCTTTCTGAAAACTGAAGCTCAGGCTTGATCATATCCCTCCCTTATTTACACATTTCTGATTGTGCTTCATGCTTCTAAAATCTGGATTCCTTTACATGGTGTCCACAATCTATTAAAATTTCTCTGTCCCAAACTACTGTGTCACATTTACCCCCCACATAGCCTGTAAGCCCACAGTACAGCCTTCCTGCTGCTCCCCAAGTACAGCAGGCACTCGACTCTGTTGTGTCTTTGCACATTGTATCTCCTGTGGGATTGCCATTGTCTTCTCTAAATCACTCTCCCCAGGCCAACTGCATCAGCATTATCTGGGAATGTGTTAGAAATACAGATCCTCAGGCCCCATCCCAGATCTGCTGGATCAGAAACACCAGGAGTGGAGCCCAGAAGTCTGTATTTTAACAGGCCCTCTAGGTGATTCAGTATACACTCAAGTTTGAGAACTACTGGTCTAGAGCATTCTTTTATAACTCTCTTCTAGCAATTATTGGATTGAATTACAGGGACAGAATCTCCTTGAAAGCCAAGGACATTTCTTTGCCATCCCTCTGTCTTCAGGGCATAGTATACTATTTGGCCCATAATTAAAGCTCAATAAATGGTTTCTGTGCCAACAAATCAGTTAATCAAATATATTGTTCTTGCCCTTGAGGTTTTGGAAATTTGTTTGTAGAAGAAAAAATATAACAATATAGATTAATGAGAGAATAATTTATTGCTATCTATAATAAAATGATAGATTCTGTAATAAATGCTAGACACTGTCAATGGGTAAAAACTGGATTGGGATTTCAGATAAAAGGAAGGTTATTGGTGATTAGGTCACCTGGAGAAAGCTTTTCCACAGAGATGGAGAGTTGACAGCAGAGTAAAACTTTCGCAAAGATCTCCAAGGTGATGGGAAGACAGGTTTGTGTTCCAGCTGGTTTGTGAGCAGTGGTTTACACTGGATCCAGACTATATAGATGGGACTCTATATGATAACAACAACAACGACAACAAAGATAACAGGATGTCTGGGGTGGTAGCAAGTTCTGCATTAAAACAATATACTAGGATTACCCCAAGAAGAGTATCGAACCATATAACTAAAGGTTGACTGAACAGGAACTTGGCATAACAGATAGGAAAGCCATAGATAATCTATGCAACTTTCAGTTTACAAGCAAAATAATTTTTGTTTACAAGCATTAGTTTCTGTATAAACCCAAAGAAAGACGTAGCTTATCTTTTTAACAGAGTGGCTCATTGTTCATTATTCTACAGTTGCATTTACTAAAAATATTTTAGAAATATTAGTTAATATGCTTTACTCAACTCTAAGAAGTGATAGCCCTCATAAACAGATTATTTAAAGGAACAGGCCCATTTGTCTTTGGAAAAAGGCAGGGAGAAAAGAAAAGATTGGAACATGTGTTTCTGCCCAGATAAGAGTAAAATATGGGGGGATTTCCTGTCTTTAAAAATGTATTTTCTCTATCTCTCTACATATGTACATGTCCCAGGACTGTTATAAAATGGTGCATTGTGTGTGTGTGTGCAAGTGATACCTTATTGGGCTGTTTGGCGGTTCATTAAAATATAATTTTGGTTTGGTGACTACACTAGCTATGCACTATAAGTAAAATTATTTCTCATATAAACATATAAAAATGGTTGCACAGTCATTTATTTGGCCATTATGTAGAGAATGTCCACTTTGTTTATCCTGAAGTTGACCTTGAAAGATCTGCCCTCAATTTTGGATACTTCCATTAGAATACCAAAGAAATGTTCGTTTTCCTTCATCAGCACCTGACATGGTAGCATTTGCATCCTCTTTTCTGCACAAGTAATAGGAATTTTATAAACTAGGATTACTTTACAGAATTACAGGTAGTAAACATTTTGCCATCAGATTTACCCAAGAACAAGAAACAAAGTTTTGTTTTTTGTTCTTTTTTTTTTTTTTTAAAGAAATAGAATGTCCTTTTGTGACTACGCTGGAATATTGCATGCAGGATTATGCTTTTTCTGCTAGGGGAGTTAGCCATGTGGAACTGAAACCATTAGCCAGTTCTTCAGTGGATAAATACTATTGTCTGGGAAACAAATCAAAAAATGTACTCACTCTAGTTAGAGATTAAAGGAAGAGGAACAACATGGGTAGTTATATTCATCAAAAATTGGTAGGACTATTTTATTTATTGATTGATTGATTTGACAGACAGAGATCACAAGTAGGCAGAGAGGCAGGCAGAGAGAGAGGAGGAAGCAGACTCCCTGCTGAGCAGAGAGCCCCATGCATGACTCGATTCCAGGACCCTGAGATCATGACCTGAGCCAAAGGCAGAGGCTTAACCCACTGAGCCACCCAGGCACCTTGGACTATTTTATTTTAAAATTTAAACCCAAATATCCAGCTTTTGTGACTTCAACCATCATATACTGTTTGTATGATGACAGAAGGAAAACTACAGTTGGACTTAAACATCTCTCTCATTCTTTTGTAAAGTGGAAATTAGAGGATTCCAGAATCAGCTTTAGCCCCAGTTTTCTGCACCTTGAGTGTTGGATTTTCATTTCCATTGTCATGGGACCGTGTATAAATCAATGAAGATATTTTATAGTATAAATCCATGAAGTGTAAATCTATGAAGATATTATTCTGTAATATGTTGCAAAATTCTGCCTGTTATTATGGCTGAGTTGAGGGTGGCACTAAAGAGGTAAGATTCAGTCAATTAAGGAAGAGCAAATAAAATTTGGACTAGCAAAGCAATTTTTGAAATTGTATGGGGCTTGATCTCAGAATAAATAAAACTGGTTAAGACCCAAGTTTAACTAAGTTCTAATACAGGAAAAGTAGTAGCCATTGAAAAATAATTACTTTAAAGCATGTTTTTTTTTTTTATCTGATGAATATGACTGGTTAAATTTTTGGTGTTATCAGTGTAATTTGGGTGTCTTTTTAAAGAATTCACCTTAGTTCTCACTTAAACCAAAAATATTTTAAGCAATGAGTAAAATTTTGTATTGGAAAAATTAAAAACAAAGTAATTAGGCAGAGAGACAGAAGTATCAAAAAGTAATAAGAAAATAACACTCTCCTACCTATTGGGTTAGGTGTCCCGTGTATTCTGTAATTTCCCCTTCTTTTGGCCCTTAACTCAAAATTGTATAATTGCTTCTGATTTGTCGAGATCACCCACTAGACTACAAAGACTAGTATTGCATGAGGTCAAGATTATTGTCCATTTTATTCACCTCTCTATCCCTAGCATATTCACAATGCCTGGCACAAACTAAGCACTCCAAAAATGCCTAAAAGAATATAAAAAGAACAGAATAAAGAAGCTGAGCAAAAGAGGGACAAACAGCTACTGGACCATCAAAAAGAACAGACATTTTTGTGAAGACTGCTTATTCATGTGACAGCAGACAAATCAATTTTTCTATTTTTTTTTAATTTTTGAATCATAAAATGACTCTCTCCAGCCTTAATATTCTGTGATTTGATAATTTCCGCAATCACATTTTCTTTAATAAATTTTACATGACATTAGCTATTTTTATACCAGATATTACCTTGCTCTAATTTCTTTTTCACCCTAGGAAGTAAAAGTATCAAGTGAATTTCCCATTTTCGTAAGTTATTGATACACATCACTGTAGGGTATCTCCATGATTAACTTTCACACCATGTATTCAACAAGAGTTCAGTGAAGGGATCATGTATCACACTCTCCTGTCTATATAGATGTTTGGATAAAGAAGAGATACATACCACAGGATGATAGTGGGTGCATAAAGTCTCTAAATGCAAAAATTTATAGCTGCCAATTTTCCTGAAGCAAACTAAGTTTAGAGAGAGGGGAGCCCACAAGCCAAGCAGAAGAGACGTGGACTGAATCAAATAACATGAAACTTTAGCTGACAAGTAACCACCACTTTTTTAGAATATGAAAATGATATTGGTTCATTTTGAAAATTTTTTGAGGAATATAGAAGAGTATATAAAAGAAATGAATCTCTCCTTTAATGTTACTTTCCAGGGAAAATCACTTTTAACATTCTTTTTTTTTTTTTTATTTCCAGCATAACAGTATTCATTATTTTTGCACCACACCCCGTGCTCCATGCAATCCGTGCCCTCTATTATACCCACCACCTGGTACCCCAACCTCCCACCCCCCGTCCCTTCCACTTCCATGTTAAAACCTTTTATAATAGTCTTTCTTCTGTTATATGCATATGGATTTAAAACCTCCATTTTTTATGAAAATGAAATGATACATGCTGTTTAATGACGTGCTTAATTTACAACATGCAGTCTAGTCTAACATACTCCTTGTGTTCTAAAAAAAAACAAAACCTCATGTTATCAAAAACTGTCATAAAATAGCTATCAATGGAGGAAAGAGTTTCAGACTATCAATATAAAGATATATTTCCTCTAAGTGTTTCCATTAAAAAAAAAAATAACTATGAGTATAGGATTGTAAAACCTACAACAGAGATAAAAATCTGACCTTTCAATGTATCTTGGTTTGGCTTCATGGCAATAGCCTTCCTTCCTCTCCCTGTTATTCCATGTCTCATTAAACCTATTTTCCTGTGAAAGCCATAATTTTATTACATTTATCCACTATCTTGAGGACAAGACACTCTCATTTTTGCCTTTTTAGTGTTTGCTCTTGTGTTGCTTCTATCCTGGTATTTGTTCTTGCTCTGATTTCTGTAGGATTGTAAACTGTGGCAATCCAAGTTTTATAAATCTTTTTTTCCTAAATAATTTGCTGTATTCTAGCCATGAGAATTTAGAACATTTTCATTGTAAGAGAAATTCCTGCAGCACAAATATCCTTCTTTACTTGTAAATTTCTTTGTTTTAAATGGTTAAATAGCATTTTATTGTATTTGTGCCAATAATTATTGAAACAGTCCTACTTTGTTGGACATAAAAGTTGTTTCCAACTTTTTGCAATTTGGAAAATACAGAGCCAGGATCACTGAAGGGTTAAGAATCAAAAAAAAATTATAAAACATTGGTTATCATCTTGTTGGCTCCTGGTGAGTTACTATTTCCTTGTTTCTGATCACAGTTCATCCCTCATGGTTTTAGTACATGAACTATTTTTTTTTAAGTTGGGGATGAGGGAAGAGTGTCTGTTTTTCCTCCAAGGCAAATCATATGAACATTGAGTGTCATCTGGATTAGGTATTATTTATGGTGTTATGGGGCATCAAACTTGGTCAGTATTATTTCTGGAATTCAAAGGAGCTTTGGACATCCTCCCTTCTCAGGATGCTATTGCTCAGTTTGTACCTACTATTACTGCTTTTGCGGATTTGTCATCACCTCCTATGATGGTTCACTTTATCTGTCAATTTGACTGGACCAGGGAATATCCAGATATTTGGTAAAGTCTTTTTCTGGGTATGTCTGTGTGGGTGTTTCTGGATGAGATTAACACTTAAATAGGAAGACCTGCTAAAGCCGATTATGCTCCCTAATATGGGTGGGCCTCATCCCACAATTTGAAGATCCCAGTAGAATAAAAAGACTAACCCTCTGCAGAGCATGGGAGAACTAGTTGTACGTGAGTGCAGTCACACTGGGACATTGAACTGGGGCATTGACTTTTTCTTGCCTTTGAACTTGAGTTGACACATCAGCTCTTACTGAATCTTGAGCCTGCCAGCCTTCTTTCTGACTGGAACTACACCATTGGCCCTCCTGGGTCTCTAGCTTGCTGACTCACCCTGCAGATCTTGGGACTTGTCAGACTCTTTGATCGCATGAACCAATTCCATATAGTAAATCTCTTTTTATCCTATTGGTTATGTTTCTCAGAAGAGCCCTGACTAGTAAACTCTCTATTGCCTTGGAGACCTCTGAAGCCACGGGCATAAGCTCCACTCCTGGTGATACTATCTCTTCTGCTAATCTTTAATGATCATGTTAATAGTTATTTAGGTCACTTATAAATTACTTTGTTCATAAAACTTTCTAGTCACTCCAAAAAGGAACATAGTATCAAAGTGGAAGGTATTTAAATCAAGCAATACCTCAACAAAAACATTCCTCTTAAACCCATCATCAGTGTCCCCAAATGGGACATGTACCATTATAGTATTAGTTCCAGTTTATTTTCCTGCCTTCTCAAGGGTCCCTGCAGAACTGGGGAAAGATGCCTTCTCTCTTGCCTAAACAGCTCCATTGTGGTGTAAAGCTAGATTCACGATTTGGCTTAAAAGGAAAGGACTCAGCTTTGCCTAGGTCCCAAAGAAAGAGTTTCCTCTCTTCCGTGACGTTTTTACTTGCCTTTTGATGGCATTGCTCAAGCAGAAGCTGTGGAGTGAAGAGTTGGAAGAGGAAATGCCCCAAATATAAGAAGCTATGGTAAACAGTACAGATCTGCAGAGAAATTGCTGAGGTTCAATGCAGCAAAATCTAACTATAGAGACCCTAATACAATTTGGAGTCTCTGGCTCGCTCAGACAGGGGGTGGAAACAGTCCTGCTAGACAGGAAGAAGGATAACTCATTGGATGGAAATGCAGATATAAACACCGTAGACTCCAAAGCTGAAAAAGATCCTCAATGATTCTCTATGTAAACACCTTCACCTGTGGGTAAGGAAACCAAAGCACAGAGAGGTCAAGAGACACCCCTAACCCCTAGTGTTGCATCTTAAAAATCCCATTCAAGTCTGTTTTAATGACCTGCTGCTAAAAATAAGGGAATTCATTCATTTAAACTTCTACCTTAAAAATAAGCATTTACCCTTGTCCTGATTATACTCATATCTTTTTCTGGAGTTGAGTTCATTAAAGACTATGGAACTATGGTTATAGATAAAGGTTAATTTTCTCTCTGTCCATCTTGTAACATCTTTTTAACTCTAAGACAAGAATTTTCAAATTATTTAGAAAATTGACATGTTATAGAAAATGTCACTTAAGAATTACAAAATATATTTTTTTTTACACTCTCCTTTATTGATTATAGTGTTTTTCAGGTAGGAAATTCTTGGTTAGATCTATTAGACAGCATTAAGTATGTATTCATCATTAAATTAAGATTTTACTATAGGGTATTTGGTGTTTCCAGCCTTTGAAAAGTGAGCATTTAATCACATCTGAAATTTGCAACATAAAATTTTGAAAGCCTTCAATTATTAACATTATTTAAAAGGAAAAAAAGCCACTTTGCCACAGAACTTATATTTTTCTCTCATGGATTGAGTCGGGTACAGAGTATTCATTGTGGTGAAACTTAAACAGAGTCTACCTACTTCCATGAAAATACTATTTAGTGAGTTTCTGCTTTGACACTGAACTGACCTTGTAACTAATGTTGTTCACTATCCTTTCATTATATGCTGGATTATAAAATATAACTTATTGGCAGCATAAAGGTACAAAGTCCTGAAATGCAATTTATAACCATGAAAAAGGACTGAGCTTTGAGTGACAGTTAAATTTGAATAGATGGGTCAGTATTATGAAACATGAATAATGAAGCATTTTAAATCAAGTTGCTGGTTAAATCATTAATTATGATTGTTTTTAGAAGAAAGTTTGCATCTATCATGTAGCCAATAAGATGTGTATAAATGCAAATGTTTGTATTGTATGAAATAATTAAAATGAAAACCAGTTTTCCACATTCATTCTTACATTTTTTTTTAATTTAAATCCCTTGAAGTGTCACAAATAGGCTTATTAATTCGGAGCGATGCATGTTACAATTGTGTTTAAGCTATTAATATAACTTCTTTGAGAGTGATTCTGTTTAAATGTTGGATTTTCATTATCTAATAATAGTTACCATTTATTCAGTGCTTATTGTGTGCAAATTCACTGCACTGAGACCTTGCATATATTTTCTCATTTAATCTTAAAAGTCTCACCTCAGATCGTCCTGGTTACAGTTTGAATGGAATCCCTCTAAATTGAACCAGGTAGACATTTTTGGTTGTTATGATCAGAGGTGAACACTACCAGCCTGCATGGATGAGTGGATAAGGACTGGACTCCTTGAGATGCAGGAACAGTCTGTTCCTCTCAGCAGCCGTGGATATATAATGGGTGAAAACCCAATTTGTAGTTAAATGCACCCAGAACCTCAATCCATTTTGCAGATAAACACAAAGTGGGTTTTGTATGTGCATGTATGCCTTTTTTCTTTCTTTCTTTCTTTTTTTTTGTGGAGGGAGAAGAAACACAGCTTTAATAGTTGCTGATTTTTTCAGGAATGAAGTAACAATGTTCAGAAGTTTACTTAGAGCTGTTTCCTATGTCAGAAGACTTGTAGAGTGGTGCCCCTTTTGGTACTTGAGTTTCCCATACAAGTCATCAGTTGTGTGTTCAGTTGGCAGTGAAAATGTACACATGAAGGGGGACTCTACCCCTAGGTACAAGTGTCTAAGCTCTTTAATAAAGTCTTCTAGTGTGGCTATGCAAACACTTACACATACAAAAGCATTCAAAAATTAAATAAGTATTGTATTTTGTCATTAAGTGAAATGGTATTATCATTATTAAGTAAAATTATTTCATTCCTCCCTTACATGATAGTTAGAGCACTCTACAAGGTTATGTGATTGATTCATTCCATTTCAGAACAGTAAATGTGGTGTTACGAAATATTTGTCCTTAAAAGGAGGATATTTGGTCTTATACAGCTTGGAGCAATAGATCTGACCCCTATGTGCTTTTAGTATTAGAGAACACGGCTATGTGTCTCTGGCTTCCAGTCCAGGCTGTTACTTAACTGGGTATTTGGTGATGAGCAAGTTGCATTACCTCTGGGTTTTAGTTTTCTTCCTTTATAAGAGGAGGCTATGAATAGTATATCACAAGGCTACTGTGGATGTAATAAAGCACCAAAGACAATCACAGCAAATAAAGTAATCAACAAATATTACTTGTCAGTAGTATATTGTATTACCTCCAGAACAATCAAAAGGGTATTTTTCACATCAAAGAGTATATAGTATAAAAATCATGCCTAAATTAATAGGCATGCAGTAGGCCAATGAGAGGATAAACATTGTGAATTTCTCCTCCCTTTTTGCTAAACAGGTTTCTGGTTTTGCCTCCTCAGTTGCATACCCTAACCCACACCTGAGTTCTGAGGAGGCTCCTGCCATGGCCAGTTCTGTTATAATTGCCCTGCAATGATGAAACTCCCAAATAATAGAAGGCTATGGCTGTCAGCTTACTCCCTTCTTTGTGCCAGTAATGTAAGTGACACTCAAACCTGTGGTTTTGTCATAAAGTTTAATGTAGATGAGCAGGCACCAGGACAAAAAAGTAATGGTTTTACAAGATTGAGCACTGTGAGAAAATGATTCAGGCAGGTCAACTAGCTGAGTTTCTCTTAACCATTTACTGGGATCTAGAAACAAGTTTTTCCACTTTGCCGTGTTGAGATATATATCTATATAGATATATATAATATATATCTAAGGCCTTTTATAATATATATCTAAGCCTATCTAAGTCAGGAACAGTAGTTGCTTGAGAAATATTTTGGAAAATTATGTTTATTCTGTTAAAGCACAACTACTCATTAGCAGTGTGTTTTATTTTTTAAGCAAACTATAAACATTAGTCATGAGAGTCACTTCAGAGTGTAGAGTGTAGTGATTAATCATTAGAACTTCAGAAATATTGTTGTTTTATAGAGCTTCAGAATATAATTGAAATGTCATCAGAAGGAATGACAGACATATTGGCAAGAGAGGCCACTCATGTGCTTTGGTTTTCAGCTAGTATATAGAATCATCATGAGAAGGAAGACTCCTTTCTTAGTAAAAATCACATAATGGTAGATTAACTCCTTATATTTAATCTCTTCCTTCATTCCACTTTATACCCACATTTATTCAAGTGCTAATGAGTGTAGGGCAACTACAAAGCACTTCATTTCTGCATTATAGTTATACTATCTGCCACTGATCATTTCTCATTTGTTATTAACATAAATACACACATATCAAATAATGGTTTTCAAAGTGTACTGTACATTGGCAGAATAGCGATTGTTAATCATTTGAATACTGTCAAGGAAATTATAGGACATATCCAGTAAGATGAGTCTTATGCAATATTGTCTCAAAACAACAGTGCTACCATGGAGTTGTGGTACCAAGTTCAAAAGTAATCACAAAAATTAACATAAATGAAGTTTAGTTGGGCTAAAGATAGTTTCTCTAATTTATATGTTCCATGAGTTTGATATCAATTTGTACTGGGTGATAAAGCACTTTGTAAGTTATCAGTTATAAGTTATATGCTTAAAAAAACAATTTTCCCTAAGATATTGTAAGACATTTACATTTCTTTTTTTTTCATTTATTTATTTTCAGCATAACAGTATCATTATTTTTTCACCACACCCAGTGCTCCATGCAATCCATGCCCTCTATAATACCCACCACCTGGTACCCCGACCTCCCACACCCCCGCCACTTCAAACCCCTCAGATTGTTTTTCAGAGTCCATAGTCTCTCATGATTTACATTTCTGATCAAAATTGAAGATTCAGCCTTATAAATCTGATAATAACTAGCTTCTCATTAAAAAATAAGCAGTTGCTTAATGCAGAGGGAGATTTATGTAAGTCAAAACCAATTTTTATTTCAGTGAATGCTCTTCCACTCCATTTGAATTTTTTTTTTTTCTTTCTTAAGAGAGGTGAATTGGGACACCTGGGTGGCTCAGTCAGTTAAGCATCTGACTCTTGATTTTGCTTGGGTCATAATCTCCGGGTCTTGAGATCAAGCCCTGCATCAGGCCCCACACTCAGTGCAAAGTCTGCTTGGGATTCTCTCTCTCCCTCCCTCTGCCTCTCCTCCCACTCACATGCTTGAGCTCTCTGTCTAAAATAATAATTTAAAAAACACGTAAAATATTTTAAAAAAAGGAAAACAAGAGAAAGGTGAGTCATGTATGAAGCACTGGGTGTGGTGCAAAAATAATGAATACTGTTATACTGAAAATAAATAAAAAATAAATTAAAAAAAAGATGAGTCATGTTTCATATCAATTTTTCTTTTTTTGAGATTTTACTTATTTATTTGACACACCGAGAGAAAGAATGCAAGCAAGGGAAGCAGCAGTCAGAGGGAAAAAAAGAAGCAGGCTCCCTGCTTGAGCCTGATGTGGGACTCGATCCCAGGACCCTAAAATCATGACCTGAGCTAAAGGTAGACATGTAACTGACTGAGCCACCCAGGCACCCCCATATCAATTTTTCTTGAACCAGACTGCTTATTTAAGTAAATATGGGGGAAGAATGTATATAAATTCTAACTTTTTGATGTGTTACATTTCATAGGTAACCTATTTATTACTTAAAAATACTGGGGCCTGGGTGGCTTAGTTAGTTAAGTGGCTGCCTTTAGTTCAGGTCATGATCCCAGGGTCCTGGGATTGAGCCCAACATCAGGCTCATTGTTTGGTGGGGAACCTGCTTCTCCCTCTCTCTCTGCCTCCCTACCTGCTGCTCCCCCTGCTTCTGCTCTCTCTTTCACTATCACTCTGTGTCAAATAAATAAATAAAGTCTTTAATTTTTTTTAAAAAAAGGAAAGAAACTTTGATTTAAAAAAATATTAAAGATATAATATTTATTTATTCTAACATAAACTAAACCATGTTATACAATAGAATTTAAATATACAAATCATGGAAAAAGACCAAGTGTCCGTTGACTAATGAGTGGATAAAAAGGATATGGTATGTGTGTGTATATATACAAATGGAATAAAATAGAATATTACTCAGCCATAAAATAAATGAAATCTTGCCATTTGCAAGAACATGCATAGAGCTAGAGAGTATTATGTTAAGTGAAATAAGGCAGTCAGAGAAAGATAAATACCTTTTGATTTCACTCATATGTGAAATTTAAGAAACAAATAAACAAAAGCAAAGGGGGAAAAAAGAAAGAGAGAGAGAAGAATAAACCAAGAAACAGACCCTTAAGTATAGAGAACAAACTGATGGTTGTCAGAGGGGAGGTGGGTGGGAGGATGTGAAACAGGTGATGGGGATCACTTGTGATGACCACAGGGTGTAGCAGGGAAGTATTGAATCACTATATTCTACACCTGAAACTAATATTACACTGTATGTTAGTCAACTGGAGTGTAAATAAAAATTAAAAAAAATAAATAAATACAAGTTTTTTTAAATAATCCTTTTTATTTTTTATTAACATATAATGTATTATCGGCCCCAGGGGTACAGGACTGTGAATCTTCACGTTTACACACTTCACAGCACTCACCATAGCACACACCCTCCCCAATGTCTATAACCCCACCACCCTCTCCCTACCTCCCTCCCCCCAGCAACCCTCAGTTTGTTTTGTGACATTAAGAGTCTCTTATGGTTTGTCTCCCTCCCGATCCCATCTTGTTTCATTTATTCTTCTCCTACCCACCAACCCCCCCACGTTGCCTCTCAACTTCCTCATATCAGGGATATGATAGTTGTCTTTCTCTGATTGACTTATTTCACTAAGCATAATACCCTCTAGTTCCAGCCACATTGTTGCAAATGGCAGGATCTCATTTCTTTTGATGGCTGCATAGTATTCCATTGTATATATATACACCACTTCTTCGTTATCCATTCATCTGTTGATGGACATCCACTTTCTTTCCATAGTTTGGCTATTGTGAACATTGTTGTTATAAACATTTGGGTGCACGTGCCCCTTCAGATCACTACATTTCTATCTTTAGGGTAAATAGCCAGGAGTGCAATTACTGGGTTATAGGGTAGCTCTATTTTCAATGTTTTGAGGAACCTCCATGCTGTTTTCCAGAGTGGCTGCACCAGCTTGCATTCCCACCAACAGTGTAGGAGGGTTCCCCTTTCTCTGCATCCTCGCCAGCATCTGTCATTTCCTGACTAGTTACTTTTAGCCATTCTGACTGGTGTGAGGTGGTATTTCATTGTGGTTTTGATTTGTATTTCCCTGATGCCAAGTGATGTGGAACACTTTTTCATGTGTCTGTTGGCCATCTGGATGTCTTCTTTACAGAAATGTCTGTTCCTGTCCTCTGCCCATTTCTTGATTGGATTATTTGTTCTTTGGGTGTTGAGTTTGCTAAGTTCTTTGTAGATTTTGGATACTAGCCCTTTATCTGATATGTAATTTGCAAATATCTTCTCCCATTCTGTCAGCTGTCTTTTGGTTTTGTTTACTGTTTCCTTTTGCTGTGCAAAAGCTTTTGATCTTGATGAAGTCCCAATAGTTCATTTTTGCCCTTGCTTCCCTTGCCTTTGGTGATGTGTCGAAGAAAAAGTTGCTGTGACTGAGGTCTTAAGAGGTTGCTGCCTGTGTTCTCCTCAAGATTTAGATGGATTCCTTTCTCACATTGAGGTCTATCATCCATTTTGAATCTATCTTTGTGTGTGGTGTAAAGAAATGATCCAAATTCATTTTTCTGCATGTGGCTGTCTGATTTTCCCAGCACCATTTGTTGAAGAGACCATTTTTTTTCCATTGGACATTCTTTCCTGCTTTGTCAAAGATTAGTTGACCTTGGAGTTGAGGGTCTATTTCTGGGCTCTCTATTCTGTTCCATTAATCTATGTGTCTGTTTTTGTGCCAGTTCCATACTGTCTTGATGATGACAGCTTTGTAATAGAGCTTGAAGTCTGGAATTGTGATTCCACCAACTTTGGCCTTCTTTTTCAATATTCCTCTGGCTTTTTGAGATCTTTTCTGGTTCCATATAAATTTTAGGATTATTTGTTCCATTTCTTTGAAAAAAATGACAGTATTTTGATAGGGATTGCATCAAATGTGTAGATTGCTTCAAGTAGCATAGATATTTTCACAATATTTGTTCTTCCAGTCCATGAGCATGGAACATTTTTCCATCACTTTATGTCTTCCTCAATTTCTTTCATGAGTACTTTATAGTTTTCTGAGTATAGATTCCTTGCCTCTTTGGTTAGGTTTATTCCTAGATATATTATGGTTTTGGGTGTAATTGTAAATTGGATTAACTCCTTAATTTCTCTTTCTTCTATCTTCTTGTTGGTGTAGAGAAATGCAACTGATTTCTGTGCATTGATTTTATATCCTGACACTTTACTGAATTCCTGTACAAGTTCTAGCAGATTAGCAGATTTGGAGTGGAGTCTTTTGTATTTTCCACATATAGTACCATATCATCTGCAAAGAGTGATAGTTTGACTTCTTCTTTGCTAATTCAGATGTCTTTAATTTCTTTTTGTTGTCTGATCACTGAGGTTAGGACTTCTATTACTATGTTGAATAGCAGTGGCGATAATGGACATCCCTGCCATGTTCCTGACCTTAGTGGAAAAGCTCTCAGTTTTTCTCCATTGAGGATGATATTTGTGGTGGGTTTTTCATAGATGGCTTTGATGATATTGAGGTATGTGCCCTCTATCCCTACACTTTGAAGAGTTTTGATAAGGAAAGTATGCTGTACTTTGTCAAATGCTTTTCCAGTGTCTCTTGAGAGTATCATATGGTTCCTGTTCTTTCTTTCATTAATGTATTATATCACATTTATTGTTTTGCAGATGTTGAACCAACCTTGCAGTCCTGGAATAAATCCCACTTGGTTGTGGTGATTAATTCTTTTAATGTTCTGTTGGAACATATTGGCTAGTATTTTGGTGAGAATTTTCACATCTATGTTCATTAAGGATATTGGTCTGTAATTCTCTTTTTTGATGGAATCCTTGTCTGGTTTTGGAATCAACGTAATGCTGGCCTCATAAAATGAGTTTGGAAGTTTTTCTTCCATTTCTTTTTTTTTTTTTTGGAACAGTTTCAGAAGAATAGGAATTAATTCTTTAAATGTTTGGTGGAATTCCCCTGGGAATCTGGCCCTGGGCTCTTGTCTGTTGAGATTTTTGATGACTGCTTCAATCCCCTTACTGGTTGTGGGTCTGTTCAGGTTTTCTATTTCTTCCTGGTTCAGTTGTGGTAGTTTATATTTCTCTAGGAATGCATCCATTTCTCCCAGATTGTCAAATTTGCTGGTGTAGTGTTGCTCATAGTATGTTCTGATAATTGTTTGTATTTCTTTGGTGTTGATTGTGATCTCTCCTCTTTCATTCGTGATTTTCTTAATTTGGGTCCTTTCTCTTTTCTTTTTAATAAGTCTGGCCAGGAGTTTATCAATCTTATTAATTCTTTCAGAGAACCAACTCCTAGTTTTTCTGATTTGTTCTATTGTGGGGTTTTTTTGTTTGTTTGTTTGTTTGTTTCTATTTCATCGATTTCTTCTCTGATCTTTACTATTTCTCTTCTCCTGCTGGGTTTAGGTTTTCTTTGTTGTTCTTTCTCCAGCTCCTTTAGGTGTAGGGTTAGGTTGTGTATTTGAGACCTTTCTTGTTTCTTGAGAAAGGCTTGTATCGCTATGTATTTTCCTCTCAAGACTGCCTTTGCTGTGTCCCACAGGTTTTTAACCATTGTGTTTTCATTATCATTTGTTTCCATGAATTTTTTTCAATTCATCTTTAATTTCCTGGTTGACTCATTCATTCTTTAGAATGATGCTGTTTAGTCTCCACACATTTGGGTTCTCTCCAAATTTCCTCTTGTGACTGAGTTCTAGCTTCAGAGCACTGTGGTCTGAAAATATGCAGGGAATGATCCCAATCTTTTGATACCAGTTGAGACCTGATTTAGGACCCAGGATGTGATCTATTCTGGAGAATGTTCCATGTGCACTAGAGAAGAATGTGTATTCTGTTGCTTTGGGATGGAATGTTCTGAATATATCTGTGATGTCCATCTGGTCCAGTATGTCATTTAAGGCCTTTATTTCCTTGTTGATCTTTTGCTTGGATGATCTCTCCATTTCAGTGAGGGGAGTATTAATGTCCCCTACTATTATTGTATTATTGTCGATGTGTTTCTTTGATTTTGTTGTCAATTAGTTTATATAGTTGACTGCTCCCATGTTAGGGGCATAGATATTTAAAATTGTTAGATCTTCTTGTTGGACAGAACTTTTGAGTATAATATAGTATCCTTCCTCATCTCTTATTATAGTCTGTGGCTTAAAATCTAATTGATCTGATATAAGAATTGCCACCCCAGGTTTCTTCTGAAGTCCATTAGCATGGTAAATTGTTTTCCACCCCCTCACTTTAAATATGGAGTTGTCTTTGGGTCTAAAATGAGTTTCTTGTAGACAGCATATTGATGGGTTTTGTTTTTTTTTATCCATTCTGATACCTGTGTCTTTTGATTGGGGCATTTAGCCCATTTAAATTCAAGGTAACTATTGAGAGATATGAATTTAGTGCTATTTTATTGCCTGTAAGGTGACTATTACTGTATATTGTCTCTGTTCATTTCTGACCTACTACTTTTAGGCTCTTTCTTTGCTTAGAGGACCCCTTTCAGTATTTCCTGTAGAGATGGTTTGGTGTTTACAAATTCTTACAGTTTTTGTTTGTCCTGGAAGCTTTTTGTCTCTCCTTCTATTTTCAGTGATGGCCTAGCTGGGTATAGTATTGGCTGCATAGTTTTCTTGTTTAGTGCTCTAAATATATTGTGCCAGTTCTTTCTGTCCTGCCAGGTCTCTGTGGATAAGTCTGCTGTCAATCTAATATGTTTACCATTGTATGTTACAAACTTCTTGTCCCAGGCTGCTTTTAGGATTTACCTTTGTCACTAAGACTTGAAAATTTTACTATTGGATGATGGGGTGTGGACCTATTCTTATTGATTTTGAGGGGGATTCTTTGTACCTCCTGGATTCTGATGCTTATTCCCTTTGCCATATTAGGGAAATTCTCTACAATAATTCTCTCCAGTATACCTTCTGCTCCCCTCTCTCTTTCTTCTTCTTCTGGAATCCCAATTATTCTAATGTTGTTTTGTCTTAATGGTATCACTTATCTTGAATTCTCCCCTCATTGTCCAGTTGTTGTTTGTCTCTTCTTTGCTCAGCTTCTTTATTCTCTGTCATTTGGTCTTCTATATCACTAATTCTCTCTTCTGCCTCATTTATCCTAGCAGTAAGAGCCTCCAATTTGGTTGTACCTCATTAATAGCTTTTTAAAATTTCAACTTGGTTAGATTTTAGTTCTTTTATTTCTCCAGAAAGGGCTTGTGTTTCTCCAGACAAGTTTTCTCTAATATCTTCCATGACTTTTTTGAGCCTGGCTAGCACCTTGAGAATCATCATTCTGAACTCTAGGTCTGACATATTACCAATGTCCATATTGATTAGATCCCTAGCCTTTGGTACTGCTTCTTGTTCTTTTTTTTTTAATAGAGTGAGTTTTTCTGCCTTGTCGTTTTATCCAGATAAGAATATATGAAGGAGGAAATAAAATATGAAAAGGGTGGCAAAGACTCCAGGAAAATGTGCTTTAACCAAATCATAAGAGACCCCAAATTGTGGGGGGAAGGAAAGAGGTAAAAAGAAGTTCAGAAAAAAAAATTAAAAAAAGAAAAAAATATAAAAAATATATACATATATTAACATACATATACATACATACAAATATACATATACATATACATATACATATAGACTGGTGAATAGAACAGGGTCAGCCACTTAGTTTTGGGAGTATTTTGATCTCTTAGAACAAACTACCTCCCAAAATTTTAAAGAATGAAAAACATGTAAACACAATGAGGGTATGGAATATGACTATAAAAATGAAAAAAAATTTTAATTTCTAAAAAAGGAGTTGATAAGATAAGTTGGTTGGGAGAATAAAGAAAAAGACAGTGGAGAGAACTTGCTCAGGCTGGAGACTAGAATAAAGCCCTTTGCTATATTTAGGGAGTATTTTGATCTATTAGAGGTTTTATCCCAAAATATTTTTTTTTTTAAAGATTTTATTTATTTATTTGACAGACAGAGATCACAAGTAGGCAGAGAGGCAGGTAGAAAGAGAGAGAGGAGGAAGCAGGCTATCCGCGGAGCGGACAGCCCGATGCGGGGCTCGATCCCGGGACCCTGGGATCATGACCTGAGCCGAAGGCAGAGGCTTTAACCCACTGAGCCACCCAGGCGCCCCAATCCCAAAATATTTTAGAAGAAAAAACCCTATGTGTATACAAAAAATGAAGTTAGATACAATGAAGGAATAAATATGACTATAATAATGAAGGTTCAAAAAAGATTTTTTAATGAAAATTATTGTTAAAATAAAAGTTTAAAAAACATTAAAAGAGGAAAGGGTAAAAGTTAAAAAAAATAGCAGAAGAAAAAATAAAATTAAAAAAAATAATTAACTTTGCAAGACTAAAGAATCATGGGGAGAAAGCCATGAATTCCATGCTTTGCTTTCTCCTTCTCTGGAATTGCCCTGTTCTCCTTGGTAATGAACTTGGTCTTGGCTGGATTTCTTGTTGATCTTCTGGTAGAGGGGCCTGTTGTAGTGATTCTCAGGTGTCTTTGCCTGAGGTGGAATTGCACCGCCCTTACCAGGGGCCAGGCTAAGAATCCTCTCGGGTTCACTTTCCATAGCTTTTGTTCACTGAACGCTTTCCATAGAGTTCTGAAGGACAGGAATGAAAATGGCGGCCTCCCAATCTCCATCCTGGAGGAGCTGAGAGCTCGGGGCCCTACTTCTCAGTGCTCCTTCAGAGAGAAGCACTCAATCACTCCTGTCTCCCTGGCCTCTGGCTGCACTCCGAGTTCACCCAGCCTGTGACCAAGTGTCTCTGTTTCTGGCACATAGCCCCACCTGAAGTCTCCAAACCCCGCAGGTCCCTGTGCTCTTCCAGGGGTGCCTCACTGGATCTTGTAGAGTCCCTGATCACAGAGCAGTGGCCTGTGCCATGGATCACAATTTAAGGTAACCCCAATCTGAGAGCTCACTCCACAGCTCCGTCTCTGTAGCCAGCTTCTCCAGTCTAGTACCTGTGATCTCTGCAACACTCAGACACCCCCAATCCTTCTGTGAATCCACGGGACCCGAGGCCACACTGTCCCCATGTGGGCTTCACCCTGGCTTAGCCTCTGAAGTGATGACTCTTAGTGGAGCAGACTTTTCAAAGTTCTGATTTTATGCTCTGTTGGCTGCTTGCCAGGAGCTGGCCCCTCCCCCCCTTTCCTGTGGTCTATCTTCCCGTGGCTTTGGATTCACTTCTCTGCTGGTCCTACCTTTCAGAAAGTGGCCGATTTTGTTTCTAAAATTGCTGCTCTTCTTCTCTTTGACCTCCTGTTGGATTTGTAGGTGTTCACAATGGTTTGATAAGCTATCGAGCTGATCTCCTGCTACCTGATGTCGTCTCAGCCTGCTACTTCTCCACCATCTTGACTCCTCCCCCAAGTTGTTTTTTTTTTTTTTTTTAACATTCATGTACATTTCAAGGCACTGGGATGACTCAGTCAGTTGAGCATCCAACTCTTGGTTTCAGCTGGGGTTATGATCTCATAGGTTATGGGATAGAGCCCCAAGTCAGGCTTTGCACTCAGTGTTTGCTTGAAGATTCTCTCCTTTTCCCTCTGCCCTCCCCCCACAACCACTCGCATATGCTCTCTCTCTAAAATAAATAAATAAATATTTGCTTAAAAAGTATGTGTACATTTACATGTATGGTTTTTAACAGTGAGTACATTTAAATTTTTCTTGTATACCCTCCATCCATCTGGTTTTTGAATGCAGTAGAAAGAGTATATGAAATTAGTATAAATTTAACTTTGATAAAGAGAAACAAAATCATCCCATTATTCTACTCACTATGTGCCAATAACATGTTATCATTTGAAATATTACACTAAATATATCAATATTGTATGAAAGCAATATAATCAATGATTATTATATCTGGAAAAGCATTAATTCCTGTAAAACTAGGGATGAAAGTTCAGCTTATTAAAAAGAACTTTAAATTTATAATTCAGTATGGATATAATCTTGTAATAAATATTTTTAACAAGAGGAAAATTGGAAATGTGCAGAAAAAAGTAATTCAATAAATATTAAGTTTCACAGTTCATGAAAATTTCTGGGAACCAATTGCAAGAAGAGAAAGCTGTAACAATAGCAATGATGAAGAGGAGAACAAGAATAACGGGGATCGGGGATTTAGGGTGCATTTTGGTCCTTCCCTGTGCTAAGCTTGTTGCGTGCCTTTCCCATTTCGGAGGTTTGCAAGAATCCTCAGACAAATCTTTTCAACCTAAAATTTAGAAAGTTTAAGTCATTTTCCCAGTGTCACATAGCCACTGAGTATTTAAACTTAAATTTGCATGGCAGCTGGCCTAACATCAATCTGGTCTGTTAGTCAGTACTTCCTCTGCAATATAAAATTCAAAATCTAGGTGAAAAGAAGGAGGAAAAAACCAAAGACAATGTTATATAACAGAATATGACAAAATATTAAAGTATATAAATTCATAGATATTCTATCTCTATATCTTTGCTACAGAAAAGAGTCTGATACAAGCATTTTACAGGGTACCTGGAGAAAATGTGTTCTTTACATTATCTCTAGTCATGTATCTTGTGTGGGTGTTTGATAACTCTGGCAACCAAGCATCGACTGACAGGAGAGTTAGAGTTACAGAAAACTTAATCTTTACCTCAAGAAACTTCAAAAATAAAGGTGAATAGATGCATCGGAACATGGAATTTTTTCCATGTCAAGTCCTGCTAAAGCAATTGATGCCATGGCTGATGGGTTATATTGTTCTAGGCAAAAGGAGCACAGTGAAGGGAGACATAAACTGAAAAACAGAGCTCTTAGGAACAGATAATAGCAGGAGGGAAGCAAAGACCAGTCCAAGCTCCCAATAGGTGGGAGATAAACAATACAGAAGGGCCAAAGCCTTTGAAGGATGCAAAAGAGACAAAGAAACAAACAACAACAATAACAGCAAACTTTAGTCAGGAAAGAAGAGGCCAAGAAAAACCCTCCAAAGAAAATATGAAAAACACTTTAATAAGTGAATTGACAGATATCGAAATATATATATACCATGATGTTTCCTCATTGCAGCAAAAGAAACTGGGGTGATTTATGCTTTAAAAAAGCATAATTCTAAAAAGCAATTATAGAGGAAGTAGTGATGGCAATGTGTTAATACCAGAAGAAAGATGTTCCCAAGGTTTCAAGACTTCTTGTGAGATAAATTCATATACATTTTCTTTAGTAGTCAAGGAAGGATTTCTGGGAAAATAATAGACAATGGTTTTCTGTTTTTCATAGACTTGGTTAAAAAAAAAAGGTAGGCTATCTATCTGATGAAAGCTTTTAAATGAAATGAGAAATAAAGGTAATCTTATAAGCAACTGTGTGTCCCAGGTAGTGTATTTCCCTTGTATAGTTTTCCATGCTGGGCTTTAATAGCAATTTCTCCTAGGGGGAGTGTTTTAAAGAGGTTATGTTTTGTTCCTTTCTTACTTCTCATTTTTGGTATAGAATTAATTCACAAATTTGATTAGGAATAGATAGATCCTAGAGAGAAGTATGTACATGCATGGAATTCAGAAGTAACATAAAATTAGATCATATTTAGTTATGCATGAGGTCAGAGGATAAAATGAGGATAAACTGAAATCATTTATTAGCCAGCTAGGCTTCTTTTATGCAAATCCTAGGAAAAAGGCACATCACTGTAGGATGCATTCTTAACATAAATTTATTCCTAAAAGCCATTTTCATAGGGCACACTGCAGGCCATAGACATGCCTCACAAATTCAAAGGCCTAAACCTTCTACATGCACAGCAATAAACTCAGAGAATAATTGTAAAGATGATGATTCTGGAACTTTTTAATGGCCTCAATCATTAGCAAAGATTAAAATTATATTCAACATTCTATATTTACCAAGGCAATAAAGTGGACTAATCTATTTTAAAGGGGTTTTAAAATGCAGAGTTGAAACAAAAATAATTTTGATTTAAACTTCATAAAAAACATAAGTTAAATTAATCAGATGATTCTGTTTTATGACTCTTCTGATTGAAGTGATTATATTTATCCCATGGAGAACAGAAGGGCGAGTATGGGTATGGCATTGAATTTACTAAGAGGATTATATTGTTTGGTGTGTGTGTGCCAAACATTGTGCCAGGGGCCAAGGATGCTAACATTATGTGGTGAATACTTCCTGTGTGTTGAAAAATAACATGAGTAGATGTAGAATGAATTGGAAAACTGCATGTTTTCAATGTAGAGTCCTGATTTCACATGAAAATAGTGATTCAAACAAGGACGTTCATAAAGACTGGATAATTAGTGAAGTAGAATGACCATGCCATCAACTTGGTCCCTGACAGGAAACTGACAATTTTGATCATTTGTATGTTCTTTGTGAAATTAGTAAAAATATAAGGAGAACAAATGAATAATTTTTCTGTGTAATTTGAAGTATAGCTCACTGGGATTTTTCTTTAGCAGTTAAGCTTTATTGTTTCGCTAGGACACACACACACACACACACACACACACACACCACTCAAGACTCCTTGTAGACTCTTCTTTTTTTTTTTTTCTTAAAGAGTATATGATTTCATTGTGTATATTTTTTATTTATAATGTTCTTTGAGTAGTTTTGATGTTTCTGCTCTGGTTGCCATGAAACCAGTTGTCAGCAGTGTAAGTAAGAAGTAGAAAGCCTTAATACAGGGTAACTTTTATATATCATTGGTTAATGATATGAGAGTGGAAATATGACATGGTCCATGTTGAATATGGGTATGAGATCAATGTTCAAACCCCAGCTGCAGTACTTCCTAGTTGAGATGTATTTGGAAAAAATGTATTTCTGAACTGAGAAATCCATGAAATGCTTACCTCCCAGGCTTTGATAACACGATTAAGTGATGTGATATAGAGAAAAATTCATATACTGTCAAGTGCTAGGTCAACCTTGGGTGTTTGGTTGTTACAATATTTCCATATAAATTATATGTAAGACCCTCTTTAATTTTAAAGTTTAGAGTTCGTTCTTGGTTTAAATAAGTCATTTTATATTTCTGGCCCCATTATAAAGGTTTCTAGTTGTCCTTAAGTTATGAACATTTTATTTTTATAAATACTCATTAATATAGGTTAAATTATTATTTCTAAATAGACTACACTTGAATACTTTTGTGTGTTTTTGAGAATTTTGTTTTGCTCTCAAAGCCATCCAAACTCTATTCCATTAAGTATTCTAACAGATTTTAAACAGTAATACTTGAATGTCTCAGAAATACGCAAATATATATCTTATGCGGTATCTGTAGACCAGGGGAGGGTGAGTTATCTGATCACACTGAAAGTCTTGGAAAAGTCTGATTATCTTAACAGCAGTTGACTGGCTCATTATATGGATATTCAGTGTTGCTTGAAATGATTGAATGAAGTTACTCATGACCATCCTGGTAAATGTAACTGGGATTTACACTAACTTGAACTTCACCTCCCCGAGGAAACATGTAACTTTCTTTTCTAACATAGTAACAGTCTTTAGTCTGTATTATGTTCAGGCCATTCCCTATTAATAAAATATTTGCCTTGGATGATTCAGTATATACTTTGAATAGAGTTCTTGGAATTTCCTTTATTATTTATGAGGGCTTTCTACTGTTATCACTGTTTCCTAACCATGGCCTCCTTTATTTATTTATTTATTTATTTATTTATTTATTTGGTAGTAATAATCCTTGGATTATCCAAATTAATAACAAATATTTTTCTTGTGATTATAATCTTGGAAACTGTTGTGGAAACCATTAAGCATAATTAAGTGGTGTTTCAATTTAAAAGCTCTGCCAAAGCAGCGCAGACTCATATTTTATTGTAGGAGCTCTGAAGTCAGAGACCTGAGTTTGAATCCTGAATCCACCAACTTCTAATTGCATGCTATTGGGAATGTTTTATTTTTGAGGCTTTGGATTTTCCATCTGTAAAATGAGGTTGTTGGAGTGATTATATCAGATACTGCACATGAAACATTATGTAAAGTTAGAGGGTTTATTTTTAAATTTTAAATACACATGATACATGTCAGGGATTATACACTTGGGAGACAAAGATAGATAATATATGACCTCTGACCTTAAGAAAGTTACACTCTAGTGTAACATACAGGCATATAAACTGCATGTCATTTTGCCAGGGTGTGTGTGCATATGTGCATGTGTGCATGTGTGTGTGTGTATTATGTTTATGGACTTAGTAAGTACTTAATGCATATGAGAAGCTACTACCATATATATTTTATTGTTATTATTATCGTGAGCTTAAAACTGCATAAAAGTTTTGATCCATAGAAAATCAATTCAGAGACAAGTTTTTATAAAAATAATGTGAAAGAAGTGAGAATTAAAGTGAAAGATTGACTCTTATTGTCTAAATTAGTTGTCTTTTCTTGTATGTTTATGACGTTCATAGGAAAATGCTTTGTATTTCATATGGTGTAGAGAAATAATATACACTGTGATGTAAATAATCACTTTATTGCTGTTCAACTTTTATTCATAATTTACTAAACACTTATATTTTGCTAAAGCCTCTAGCCAGCCGGGAGGATGTCAGATGATTCATGATTCTTATATAGACCTGCTTTCAAGGAATATAGGATTTTCTTGAGGAGGGAAAATAAAATGCTTTCAACAGCTAAGGAATAAGTAATTTCCTCAAATAATTTTATTGATGAAGACTTGTTTTATTAAGTGAAGCAGCCATTCTGACTTCCATAATTCTGCTTGTCTGTTAAATATAGTTTTGAAATCTGGGCTTGAAAACACACAGCCAATCTTAAACTCCCTTTTGCTTTCTCCCCACATGTAACCACTTACCAGATCTTTGATCATGTCTGTCATTACCATCTTTAGTTCATCGGCGCATCACACTACCACTACATTTTACATTACACTCACTAACATTATTATTTTCACAAAATGAAATAATTGTTTTTCACCAAACAAAAGAATAGAGGGAAGTGGAAGTAGTTTAAGGCAATGGACCGTGATCAGAAGGCCAGGGCTCTGCTCTTTGCTGAAGTCATGAACTTTGTCTGAGCCTGTTTGTTTACCTCTGAAAGGAGGGATGATCTTCAAGTCCTTTTGAACTCCTTTGATTATACATCTCTGGCCACATCATCCAAAACTTGCAGTTAACTCTTTCCAAATTTTTCTCATGCTTTTCTACCCATCCCTGGTCCTCTTGCTTGCTGTTTAGCCCCATGCAGTGTGCAAATCGGCAAGACCTCTCTGCTCACAACCACTGTCTCTGTAAAGACTTGCTTTACCTACTCCCAAAACCACCTCTTTCTCCAAATCCTGTGAACCTCATCTGGTATTTATTATGTACTACTACAATAAGCCACTAAACATCCTTTTATGAATGTATGACTGAGAGCCTTAGCTTGAGAAAAGATCTTTGAAAATGAAACCTTTAAAAATAAGCCTTTTTTATGGTTGTTTTCTGTAAGCTCTAGGACTGAACTTTCCAGTATAATAGGAAACCAGTAACTACTTCTTTTTGTTTTATTTCTTCATTCTTCCCTGCATTTCAGGATAACACTCTACATAGTGATAGTGTTTTTCTGTAAGGAGGCCTCACATTAAAGAATATTGTGTATTTCTTAATGCTGTTGAAAGAAGATCCATGTATTTAAAACAAACTGCCCTTAATAAATACTTCTCCCTATTTATCTTATCTTTTATTTGTATATTGGGGTATCTAACCAAAAATAATTAAACATTTTTGTGGTTAAGAATATTATATATTCAGTATGAATACTATAAATAAGGAAATATATATATACACCAGTTATTATCTTGGCACATTCTTCAATTATGTAATATTGATGAAACTGTCTTATATATACAGCTCAGACATAGTGTATTCACAAGTATTTTATTTAATCTTGCCAGTAATTCGTGTGCTATTTCAAAAACTATTTATAAGTTGTTCTGAAAATTATTGAAAGTATGGCTGACTATAGTCACTGCTAACCACTTCAGTAAAGGCAAAGTGTATGAAGACTCTTTAATCTGTTAACAAACATTGAGTTTTTTCACCTGCTAACGATCAGTGGGACTCTTGAGTTATTTTCTAAGAAAGTAAATATTACAACTTGTAAGGCATGATTATGCTCATCAGTTGAAATTATGCACCATTATGTTAATGAGGACAAAACCATTGTGGTTCTTTTTCACATTTCTTAAAATAAGCTGTTCATCACCTCGGTAATATCTGCAATACATTTAGATAAATTTTGTTTTTAAAATGAGGATTAAAAATGACATTTCAAACCAGCTATTGTTTTGCAAATTATCTGTAAAAGTTTCATGTGTTATTTTCTGTGAACTATAGAGATAATTTATTTCAATATACTCCTAATACTGTTGGCCATTGTCTTAATTTTGATTCTAATGGCAAAACTGTTTTAATACTACTTAAAAAGAGGAAGAAAACTATGTACCTTGCTCAAAATACAAAAGTGATATACTTTATATGTCTGTTGATAAGTAATAAATCCCATGTATTAAATTACATCCCAAAGATTTCAGAGTGTTTTACAACTTTAATATTTATTAGTTTTAAAAAGATTTTATTTATTTATTCATGACAGACAGAGGGAGAGACAGAGGGAGAAACAGGGAGCCCAATGCAGGACTCCAGCCCAGGACCCTAGGATCACGACTTGAGCTAAGGCAGATGCTTAATCAGCTAAGCCACCCATATGCCCTGCAACTTAAATTTTTAATAGTAACTGATTGTTTGGTATTTTTAAGACTGTTTTGCTTTTTTAATTTTTGATAAAATAATTTACACATTGCTTATAACCCTCTGATAGACTTTTAATGGCATTGTATAGAGCTAGTTTGATGTTCCTGCATGTAAATCCTTTCTTAATAAAAGGAAATTGGTATTTTAATTTATAGTAAATGCATATAGTAGCTGTTAACTATTGAGTCATAGAATTAAATAATTCTGTTGTGAAGGCTAAAGCAACAATGAGTAAGTCTACTGAATGCAAAAGCTAAAACATTAGTGGTCATGGCATAACATATAAAGAGAAAGGTCTCTCTAGGGGCACCTGGGTGGCTCAGTTGGTTGAGAGCCTGACTCTTGGTTTCTGCTCAGGTCATGATCTCAGGATCATGGGATCGAGCCCCGCATCAGGCTCCACACTCAGCGGGGAGTCTGCTCGGGATTCTTTCTCTCCTACTCTCTCTGTCCCTCCCCTGGCTTGCACACATGAGCGCTCTCTCTCTACCTCACTCTCTCAAATAAATAAATAAATATTTGAAAGAAAAGAAAAAGATCTCTTTAAAAAGGAACAAAAACTGTGAGCAGTCAAAACACAGTGAATGAGCGCAAGGTGGCTTAGTAAAGAAAAACCAAAATATAGTAAAACTAGTGGTTTTGTTGTTGTCATTGTTACTTAGTTATCCTATATAATTAGGCCTTGATTTTTCATTTGCAAAGAGAATTAGCCAGGAAGGCTTCTCTAAAGATCAAAGGAGCTCTATCCCTGAATAATTTATAAAGTCAGTTTCATCCTCCTTGAAAGAAGGAAAGAAAGAAAGAAAAGTAAATGATGAACATTTTGAGAAAATCTAAGAGCCAAAATACTACATTGGGGAAAAAAAATCACACAGATGGTTTTGCAAAAATTTTGCTGATAAAACTTAGCAAAATAATATATTTATGGGCTTTGGAATCTCTACAAGTATCTAATGTTACATCATTACTCTACATTAAACATAAATAAATGATTAATTAAATAAATGTGGTAATATATGCAAAGCTCACAGCCCAGCCCTTACAACTGTTTAAAACAGAAATACCAAAGGAAGCTTAATTTCTATCAGAAAGTGATTTAGTAGTGGTCCAAACATAAATGCCATCTATTGCTTTTGCTGCTATTGTATCTTTTTTTTTTTTTTTAATGTGGGACTGAAAGGAAAAGAGACCTAGAAGAGACTTTATACTAATTTTCCCTCATTCATGCTGTTGCTGCTTGGGTAAAAGGTAGGAGGATGCAGTAGGAGTTTCAAAATGGCAGAAAAAAACAATGGATTGAGAAGCCTTGCTTGCTGGGAGTTTTCCATGTCTCATCTAGATTGAAGAACATTATCATGCATAATCAAATCCTAAGAAATCTTTTAAACCACTGGAAAGCCAGGCTTTTCATCCTGACACCAAATCATAGCATGAGCCAGTCTTTCAAGGATACTGCTACTCCCTGCGCTGACCCTGCATGTTGAAAGAATGAATAATATTTTTATGAAAGTTCAGCGCATCACAGGAAAACTAGCCATTTTATATATGATGATATTAGTATTTTCTCAGATAATCTGATGAAGTTATATTATTATATATAATTATATATTACTATATATAATTTTATCATTATAAAATTAAAAATTTTAAGACCATTACTATTCAGAAGTATTATTAAACTTAAGCCGTTGTACTCATCAATACATTCACTACTAGCTATGAGAAATTCTTGACCAATTCTTACAGTCATTTTATTTCCTTTTGTTTTTTCAGTCAATATTGTAAATACTTGGATAACATTTTTTATGTCATTTTTAATCACACTATTAACTGTCACTTTAAAAACCTGTGAATAGGACCATTTTGAAATGTTTTGAACTCAGGAAATCTGATGGGTTTAGGTTTAACTCAGTCTGTAGATCACCTGTGGAGATTAGAACTGCCAAAAAATTGCTTAAGCAGCCCTTTGAGTATTCTAAAATAGGGACATTTTCCAGAGCATTGGTTTCTAAAGCTTCCATTATTTCTTGATGTTGAGCTTTCAGGATTTAGGTACAATATTTATTCAACGTTTAAGCTGAGTTTTTTATCAGTCATATTTTTATACCTTTCATAATGAAATTGCTTATCATTGAAAAATATGTTTCCATGACCCTGAAAGAATTCTTGGTGTTTCTTTGATGCATTTTTTTGATGTGTGGAATATGAATTTAATTCAAGAATAACAGAGATGTTGCAAAGAAAAACTAAGAAAATCAGCTTTTCTTAATAGTCTGTCAAAACCATCAGTTAACAGGTAGTCAGCACTGTTTTTCCAAAGATGCCTTCTCTTCTTTCTCTGAAAAATCATCTTCCAGTGTTAGGCCACTGGTGTGTTCCCAGTGCCTGTAAAGATACATGGCCTCAGGAATTGGCATGGGCTCTGGTTAGAAGACCTACATTTAAGCCAAAATTAGGCTACTTATTGCTTGCCTCATCATGGGCAAATGACAGAGAATGATTCCTTCCTCTAATGTCTTCTGGTAGATATTAAACACATGAGAGAACTATCACAGAGGGCAACTGACTGGCCTCTCGGGCAGTACCTCATGGGATGGGCTGCATCAAAGCATCTCCATTTCACCAGTGTCTGTCCTCAGCTTTGGCTCAGCTCACATAGATTGGATTATCCTATCAGAGAAAAGTTGAAAATAAAAGTTATACCCAGACAACAGTACCCTTTCATTAATACTATTTTTCTACCTTTTCAAAGACTGCATACTTGAGTCTTCCAGAGTAACTGAGGAACTGATTTCGTGATCAGAAGTTAAAGCATTAGAACAGTGGTATGGGATGGTTTTGAGGAGCATTTCCCTGGGGTTGTTGAAAAGCCGGAAAAATTATCACCACCTGAGAAGTGAGCTTACCACTCTAGTCGTTGTAAGGTAGAAGGTTTCCTTCTTAAAAGAGATAAACTTGTGCTTATTACTTGCTCATTTCCCAGGCTTTCATGTTGACAGAAACCCTCTCTAATCTGAAGACACTCTTCCTTCAATTTTATTATTGTCAGAGCATTGAGTGTACTTTTCATACTTTTCCCCTGAATATCTACATGCTCTTCCTGTTTTGTCTCTGAAAGTAATCTGATCCCCCTCCAAAAGAACTTCTTGAACTTTCTAAATCTATGGAGTTGCTGTTAACTTTTCCAGGTACACTATGAGAGTAATCCTTGATTCAAATTCTTAAAGGTGTTACTGTCATTTTTTTGTATTTTGTATTTTGACTTTATTTAACTCATGATTTCTTGGCATGGATTCATTAAACACAATAGTGTAGATAAAAAATCTTTATTAACTCTATAGCACCAAATATTGTTATTTCTAGTAGTAGCTATAAAATGCCAATTGTTTTTTAAATCTTTCATTTAGTGTTCTGTGTGCAGTTCTTTTCTGTTTAAATGATAACTTCTTTGAAGGGTAGGGATTTAATATCTCTTTCTTATAACACAATGAACAGTAGAGTATAAAGATTAAAATAGATAGGCTGTGATCATTTGGGATTGGGGGAGTGGTTGACAAGAGAATTTTAGGTGACAAAACTGTTCTATATCTTGGTTGTGGTGATGGTTACATGACTGTGCACTTGTCAAAACTTAGAACTTTATACCAAAAGAAGTGGATTTTACTATCCATAAATTTATTTATTTTTTAAAAAGGTAATAATTACAGTTCTATTTGACAATGAGATAGAATGAATGGATTGTAAGAGAGAAAGCTTGCTTTTGTCCTATACTCAGTCTCCTTTCTAAATAAAAATGTCATTGTTTCAAACAAAAGAAAGTTTTTTAATTTTTTTTAAATCACAAAGATTGAGCTAAGTAAAGGCCTTAAAAATTTCATAGGAGATAAACTAAAGCTTTAGATGGAAAGCCAAATGGAACAAAACCACACATCATTATCCTTGGCAATACTAAGAAAAAGTTATATTAACATCCATGCAACAAAATACAGACAATACTACATCCAACAGAGATAGACACTTTCTTAGTAATTAAAAAGTTGGCAAAGGATAGAAGTAGAATTAAAAGAAAAAAAAAAGCAACCAGACTCCATGTTTGTGGAAAATAGGTGGGTGCCTCAATAGGAGCCTGATACAGGCAGAACCACTGAACAATTATTTTAATTTTAAAATCCTGAAATAAGTAGAAACTTGAGGAAAAGTCAGTGTGAGAGAAGAATCTGTGCTCAAAGCTAAAGAAAAAGTGAGAGAATTTTAGCTAAATAAGATTAAAGAAAAATCACTCTCAAACTTAAATGTTTTTGTAATGTGAGGAATATATTAAAAATAAATATTCTTTAAAAGTCCATTTTTTGGTTTTTCTTTGTAATTCCAGCATATGTTGATGGTTGATGACTTTAGCAACCATTGACTAATTTATAGTTTTAGTGTGATTTTTGTAGTTTCAAGTTTTTATTTAAATTCCAGTTAGTTAACATACAGTTTAATATTAAACTACCTGTAAATTTAAAGCACATATTCATTTTTTAAGAAAAGACACCCAAGTATTGCTTATTGAATGGGTTTCTAAAAGAAAAAAAAAAAACAAAAACACTTTTCACTTTATGTTTCAGCCTAGGCTTCATGTCATCCAGAAAACCTTTTATTGCTTGCCTTCACATGTAGGTGGCACTCAGCGATTTCCCTTTGGACTTCTGGTTGCACATTAGACAAACCTCAATCTTAGGGCTTGCCATAGCAGACTAGAATTCTTTATTTCTACGTATTAAAAAAAAGGGGTGGGGACCATTCACTTCTGTACTGCTAGTGCCTAGAAGTATTTAACACATAGAGAATGCTTAACTATGGAAAGTCTGTTTCTTACCAAGATTGATCAATTTGTTGATTGGTTGATTGATTTCACAGGCCTTTTCATATTATGACCTACTGTAGTCTCGTAAGGCTCTCTGCCTCAAAACCAATTCTTTCCCATTGTTCATCAGCTCTTTTCTCTTACTCTACCTAGGGTAGCCTTCTTCTTTTTTGTTTATGTCTTTGAGAGTTAATACAAGTAATTTCTATCTTTCTTTAGTCATTGCTTCATTAAACAGCCTTTCCCTCTGTTTATAACACGTATTGATATATTTTGGAGATATTAAGAGCTTCTGAATGAGAGATTGAATTTGAGCAACTATCTGAGATTGCTTTTTAGACTTTACCACCTTGTACCTGTCTGACCTTGAACCAGGAGCTAAAATATCTAAGTCTATTCCCTCAGTTGTAAGATAAGGGAATAACTTTATCTAGCCCATAGGGGCTACATGAAGATTAAATGATAAATTCCTTCTTCAGTGCTTAGCACAATGTGTGGCACACAGGAAGCCCCCTAGGAATATCAACTAGTATTGCATTTTTTCAAGAAATCCATATGTTTATATGTCCTTACATTATATATCTTAGTAGCTTAATATAACACTTAAAGAAAAGACTTTAATGCTAAATGATTTGCCATAAGACTGTAGAACTAGTATTGGCCAGTCATATCCTAGAGGTTTTATCCAAAAAAAATATAGTGTGTTCCCCCACTCTCATTACCTCTTACCAAACTTAACCATTCTCCAGAGAGGCTCACCACAGAATTCTATCTATCTGATTCACCTATGTATTCCTGATCATGCCTAACATATCCAAAAATACCCCTAAGCCGTTGTCTAGATATAGAAGAATCCTCAAAAGACAAGGATCAGAGTGGCCAGTTTTCCAGTGCCTTAGTCTTTATTTTCATGAACTCCTAATGTCTATTTCCCTGATGGTCACACACTGACTTTCAATTAATTAGTTAATTAATTAATTAAGTCACACATTGTCTTTCAGACTACAAGCTGAAAAGAGAGAGAAAACCTATCCCCTCATTTTTAGGATATTAAGTCTCTTCAATCCATGTGAACAAGTTTAGGACATGATACCCATCTTATTCTAGAACCAATTACCAGGAGAGTTCCAGTTCTGATTGACTTAGACTATGGTAGGTGAATGTTGGGGTAAAAACTGCAACACACAGCACAGTATATTAGTGAGGAGAACCTCCGCTTTATTTTTCTAAAGAAATTATTAGAACAGTTCTATGCTCACAGAAAAATTGAGGGAAGGTTGAGAAGTATTCCATTGTATATATAAATACTACATCTTCTTTATATTTTCATCTGTGGATGGACATTTGGGTTGCTTCCATATCTTGGCTATTGTAAATAATACTGCAGTAAACATAGGGGTGCATATATGTTTTTTTTTTTTTTCCCATTTTATTTTCAGTGTTTTTAAAATAGTGTTTTCATTTTCTTTAGGTAAATACCCAGTAATGAAATTACTGGATCATATGATAATTCTATTTTTGATTTTTTGAGGAACTCAAACTCCATACTGTCTTTCATATGTAATGGAATATCTCACACACACACACACATGCACACACACACACACACCCCTGAGAGTAATATTTCAGATTCTTAAGTTCTTCTGGGAAATAGTCTCAACATTCATTTTATTATTTTTCTCAAATAAAAAAATTCCTGGATTAAAAATTCCTATATGAGTGGATAAATTAAAGGTAAAATTCTATAATGTTAATTCTTTTATGATCAGAAATTGCAAAACATCTTTTCATTTTATGTTATATTCTTTCCTGTTCATTAGGAAGGAAATGGTGGCCATTATAGGCAAGAATGCTTTAAAATGATACTATCCTCTTATCAATTCTTAAAAATCAGAAATTTTTAAAATATCCAGGGAACCAAGAGAATTGTGATGAGTGTTGGAAAATTTGGGGTAATTACATGTGCAAAGTATTCCTCGCCAACCTACTGTGATTGGAGTTACAGGCTACATAAGGGTTTTGTTTGTTTGTTCTTTTGTGTTTTGTTTTCTTTTTCTGAAGCTATTTTTTAAATTCTATTTACCTAAAGCTTCTCTTTTTTGGCACTGTAAATCATTAGAATTAGACCAATCCAATATGCAGAAAAAATGTTAATTATATTGTTGACACAAATAAGCATATAAATTAAAATAAACTGTCACTATTTACATGCCTCTCTAGACTGCGTTTAGAAAGATGAGCCTCAAATAGGGACGTATCTTCTATATTCTTAAAGAATCAAGGAAACTGGGGTGACTTTTCATATTAATACATTCACATCGATGATAATCCACATTCCCCCACACCACAAAGTATGGATGTCAAAAAATGCATAAAATTTTCATGTAAAAATGTGACTCACCTGTATGATGGAGATAATCATGTTGACCAGACAGGCCTGTTATGTGGATTACAAATAATATATATGAGACAGCTGAATTAGGATGTGTTTCAAAGCAACACTAAAAGGATGGAAACCATGATGTTCTAGCATTTTAGAGACCTAAACTTAAAAAAAAATTACTGAAAAAAAATTATTACATATAGAAAAGTGCATATATTACAAGCATATAACTCAATGTATTTTCACAAATAAGACACAGATATCTAATCAACACCACCTTTAAAAAATAAAACAAATAAAGTATTCCAGAAGCCTGGTAGCTCCCCCTTTTTGTCATTAACCGCCCAATAGTAAACACTAATCTGATTTGTAAAAGCATAGAGTGATTTTACCTTTGTGTTTGTTTTGCTGAATCAGATCATATGTAACATTTTATTCCTGGTATTTAGTTCATTGTATTTGTGTAACTGATCCTTTCTCTTGTGGGTCATTGTTGAACATTCATTTTCATGGCTGTATAATATTCCATTGGTGGAATATAATAGTTGGATTGTTTATTTAGCTATTATGAATAGTGTTGCTATGGACATTCTAATATATATTTTGGTACACAGATGCACATACTTTTGATGAGGATATACCTAGAAGTGAGTTTGCCAGGTCTTAGGATACATTATACCCATTTGACTTTAGTGGATATTGCCAGGCATCTTAAGTATACAGTTGGTAAGTTTAGTAATCTGTACTTTTGCTAGAGAAAAGTCACAATTATAGGTGTTGTTGTATATATGTATCTGTCTCCATATACTTTTGTTTAAATATGTAATTATAAATGTAAACAAATAATTATGCATATTTTAACTGTACATTTTTTCACTTAAAATAAGCAAGTATTCTATAATTAATGTTCAGTTTACAGACGACTGTCCGTCCAGACTTGTGACAAGTACTCCATGTCTTAGAATAATCTGGCTTGCCTTTCTGGTGTATGTGGTCAAAATGATGACCCAAACATACAGGATGACTGTAAACCCCTATGGGTCCTTTGAGAAGTAGAAAATAGTGCCCTTCCTCTGCATGGACAGATGCCTGGGCCAGGTTTCACAGCTTGAATATTTCAGTTTCTTTACCCCTGTCAGGAGGGTGCCTGGGTGGCCCTGTTATTATTCCCCCTACTTCAAAGACCCCATTGCAGGGGATTACTGTTGTTCTAAGAGTGCAATTAATGCTCCCCGAATTCAACTTCACTTGCTAAAATAGCTTAAGTTAGATTCAGTGGTTGCACTGTAAACTGACCTGCTCTATTCTGTGGTATTCTATTGCAAACATCTGAAATTCAGATTCAGTCAAGACCATACTCTATTTATAAGGAAGATACTGTTTATGCCTATTAACTTTAATCTCAAATTAGTATCTTATTATACTTATTATAGATATAGTACAGTATATAGATAGTATATAGTATATAGATACTTATTATTACTAATGAGATACTTAACTTTGAAAATAAGTCTTACCTATCTGCAGGTCTCCTTGTGGCATATCTAGAATCTTTGTGTGAATTAGAAACATCACCCCTTTTGGTTTGATGATTTAATAAAAATATGATCCCTCTTTGGGAAAACACATTTGAAAAAGGTGTCCCACCCTGGGGCATAGGGGTGGTAGGCTGCAGCCCTGAAACAAGGCACATGACACAGAGAAGGAAGTATGTATTGGCTTTCACATCTCTCACCCTGCTTTGGGCTGGCTGTCTTTATGCAGTACACCAACAGCTCAACATATGTGTCATCTCTACTCATATGACACACATACATACCCACTCACTCAATCATTCACTTAATATATTGTTCCTTTCTTGACTCTATCTTTCTTATTTTAATTAAATCAAGCTCCAAGGCCTTTTTATTAACCTAAGATGACCTGCAAAATATTTGGGGTTCTAGTATTTAAATTCAGAGACATTCATAGTTTGGTTTAAATATTAGAAAAAAATATCTTGACAAAATACAATTATTGACAAAAAGAAAATTCAGAATATGTAAGACTTAAGGTGGAAATTGTAGCCCTATTTGTGAAAGAGTAGGAGATTTTTGGAAAGAGAAAAAAAAGTTTTGTAAGTCTGGTAGGAAGTATAACCAAATAATTATGCATATATTCCATATGCAAAGGTTGCTAAGCAGTCCGTAATGTAAACTTACATGTGGTTGTCATGAAGACTACTACAACAGAAGGAGTAGAAAGAAGTTCTAAATGAAATGATGGCTGAAATGGCTCATCTCCTGTATGTTGGATATTTGAGTACTCTGCAAGGATTTGGTTGAAAGAATATAGTCCCATATTTAATTGTTTTCTGTACTGTACCTACTATTTTGTTTGCAAGCTACATCAATCCATGAGACAGCTCTACGGCCCCTTTTATAATACTATTTGCCCATATCTACATAAAACCTTTTCTTTAAAAAAAAAAAAAGATGTCATTTATTTAAGAGAGAGAGAGATTGAACATGGGGAGGAACCAAGGGGGAAGCAGAGAGACAAGCAGGCTCCATGTTGAGCAGGGAGGCCTGAGGCAGGGCTCGACCGCAGGACCCTGAGATCACAATACCCTGAGATCATATCCTGAGCCACAAACAAGAGTTGGACACCTAAGTGACTGAGCCACCCAGGCTCTGTATAAGAGCCTTTTGATTCAGCTAATCATCAGATTCATTAAATAGGAGATTTCTTTTAAATTCAAGTGTTGCTTGTTAGAAGCTGCTATAGACTGGAACTTCTAAAAATATTATAAAAACCAGAAGAGAACTTCTATTATTTTTTTGATATCAGACAAACATGGTAGTTTCTCTACATTTCATCTGTACCTCTTATACATCAAGAGGTGCTTAATAAATATTCAACTGACTAAATGAGAAAACCCCTAGGAATGTATGAATAAAATGGCCCTTGCTTTGGGTCTCATATTGGTTCCCATGCCTACGTCCTTCTGGGGTGTTCCTTTATTTCCCCTCTTATAGAAAGCTGGTGTAAATTAAAATCACCATTTAAGGGACCATGTAGCAAACCTGAAGCTTTCAACACACATGTTGGAGAGATATGGCTCGGAGGGATCTTTTCTTTTCTAGGGCCTTCAAGAGCTACAGGGCTTTTGAAAAGTAAAGTAGCCTGAAAACAGATGATACATGATGACCTGTAATTGAAAAAAGGAACTGAGGTAGAAAGAACAAATTAGGGGAAGAGTGAGGAGAAAGAGATTCATGTTAGCCTTGAGGGCTATTTTACAGAAAATAGATTAAAACATAATTTTTGCTCAGAAAAAGACAAGTGTAGTAAGTAGATGGAAGTTACATAGGGACATATTTCTTAGATTTCACCAAATAGAATACTTCTCTACTTTTAGACGGCTAACGTGGTTCTGGAAAAGGCTGAGTGATTTGATGGAGATGGCTTAGGTGTCTGCTCAGTGATCATCTACTAAAGCACCTAAAAACATACATTTTACAGTTTCACAGGGAGAAAATGCACATCAAAGAACGCCATGGACTCTTCATTTAGAGTAATAAACACACCTTCTCCTAGCAGCCAAACAAAAAAAGAAATGATACAACATAATGTTGCCCTCCTTGCTTTCTTTGAAACACTGGGTAGGTGGGACAGGTTTGTTTCACAGCAAAGCAGACTCCATGATGGAGTTCAGTGTGCAGGATACTTAGTAGGAAGTGCCCTTTGGACCAACATGTATGGAAGGGATGGGTAGAAAGCAGAAGTGGACACAGAGAGAGGTTGAGCTGCAGTGCAGTCCCAGCAAGAGCCTAGGTACCAAGTAGGCTGACATTTTCAGCCAGTTTGAAGACAATAAACCCAAGTACTTGAATAGGCAGCAAAAGCATAATCAGCATGATGCCAGCTTCCTGTGTCATTTGTCCCACAGGATGGCAACTCACTGAAAGGGACCAGATGAAAGGCAACGCAATTGGTGGGGCACTCTGTGGTTGAGAAGTCACTTTCATGTGGCAGCTAAGCAATTTCTCAGCCTGTGGCTGTCCTTTGAAGGGAGATGAGGGGGAATGCTCATGTCTTCTAGGAACCAGACAGGCAGATGAGAAATTGCCCTATGGCAGTCTCCCTCAAGAAAAGTACACTTCTTTTAAGATTGCATATCTTCCTACATTCTGAGAGGATCATAGAGCATTCACCAAGACTTCTGAAACTGAGTTCATCTCTGTGGCCTCTGTAGATACTTGCAATGTCATTGGGCACATCTGTGGAGCTGTTTCCCAGCACTTGGCCAACCACATGGAATGCTCTGGAGCTAGAATAACCCTTCACAGTGGTCCTGAGTGGGCTGAGATTCCTGGGGCTTTATACTCTTACATTCATCAGTCCTCCCCAGAAAGGTTTACGACCTTGGGCAAAGAAACTCTGCAGCTGAGACAACCCCTGAAGGGACCGCTAGCAGAAGGCAGTCTGCCAACAATGCTCCCAGCTGCTGTGGCAACAAGTTCTTCATTGAAGGAGAATCAAAATAGTTCATCAGTGTCCACTACAGGAGTTAAGTGATTATTTGTCCTTTTGACAACATTGTGCTTGTTGCTAAGCAATCACTTTTCAGAACTTTTTAGGTAAAGTTTTAAAAGTTATGTGTATTAATAGAAATTTCAAGTGTTAAGAGGAAACTTGCACTCTAGTTTTTACAGAAACGCACACATTGGAAGGGCTACTTTCTTCTGGGTATTTACATAATTTTATAAAAAATATCAATCCAGGGGCACCTGGGTGGCTCAGTGGGTTAAGGCCTCTGCCTTAAACTTGGGTCATGATCCCAGGGTCCTGGGATCGAGCCCCGCATCGGGCTCTCTGCTCAAAGGGGAGCCTGCTTACTCCTCCTCTCTCTCTCTGCCTGCTTCTCTGCCTACTTGTAATTTCTGTCAAATACATAAATAAATCTTTTAAAAATCTATCAATCCATTTTAATTAGCTATTTTTAATAGGCAGTTAGGTTAAGATATTATAAGTCACATATTAGGCTAATGGACATTTAACAGCTGAGTTAAGTTCTTTTAATGGAAATGCAGACAAACCTTTATCTGTAATTATAGCAACACTATGATTACAGAAGGAGATACCTCTCCTTTTTGTCTGCAACTCTATAGTTCCATATGCTTCTACGGAAAAAAAAAAAAAAAGTCCATTATTAGCTGAACAGAAGTTAAATTTGGCACCAGGCATTACTCATATCCTTGCTAGGTTTGAGTCACAATTTTAAAAATCAGAGTGGTAGCCAGTTAATAATATACATTCTTATGTTATGAGACTAACAGGAAAAGTTCTCCAATTTGTGGTGGCTTTTATAGCCACTAGCAAGTCCTGGCCATTGTGAATTAGAATGAACAATCCTGAATGGAAATATTCTTTGTCCTTCCACTCAGCAGTTTTTCATTTATCATGTCAGCTTCCTTGAAGGGACTGGATTTCAGCATACAACAACAGTTTATCAAACACCTATTGCAGGATCCTCACTGTTTGGGAGCACTGGGCATATAGCAAATAACTATCAAGATAATGTTTGTACTGTCGTGAAGATTATATTCTCCTTTGGAAGATAGAACACAAAAAAATTAACTAGAAAGATACAAAGAGACTTTAAAATAGGCTAACATAATAGGTTCTGATTGGGTGATTACTTTGATTTGGACTGTCAAGGAAATATTTCCTAAACATCATCATTTAAACTGTTACCTGACTGACAAGAAGGGGCCAGCTATGTGACAATCAAAAGGAACAGCATGCTAAGTATTGGGAGTACAAAATCATAGCATCTTGGGTGAAGATGAGTTGTCATATTCATGGAACAATAGCAACAACAAAAGGCCAGGATAGTTAAAGAATAGTGGTGAGTGGGTCAGAGAAGTAGGCAGTGGCCAATTCATATAGAGCCTTGTTAGTCATGGTAAATTGTTTAGATTTTATTGTAATGGTGACAGCAAGCGATTGGAGAATATCATTGATATCATTTTGACTGGTTTATAGAAAATGGGATGTAGGAGCTGAGAGTGGAATAAAGTGATAGTCGTTAAGTTGAGTAGCCTATGTGAGATAACAGTGGCATGGACAAGGGTGGTCATAGTGGAGAGGCTGAAGAGACAGATTTCAGATTTAAAGTGCCAATGTTTTGTTGGTAATAGGAAGGGAGAAGTCGATGATAACTCTCCGATGTTTTACTTCAAAAACCATAAAGATGGCAATGCCATTTCCTGAGTGGGGAATATTTGAGGAAGAGGACATTTACGGGGGAGGGAGAGCAAGCTTTTTCATTTGGACAAGTTAATTTTGGAATATTTATTAGATACCATAGAATGGATGTTGAATAGGCAACTGAATATGAATTTGGTTTTGAGGGCAGAGTTTGGGGCTAGAGATATATATTAAGGAGCTCTATAAAGCCATGGCACTAAAGATCACCAAGAGTAAGTGTATAGGTGAAGAACACAAATGATCTCAAAATCAAGCCCTGAGGCACTCATATATTTAGAAGTGGGACAAAAGAAGGACATTCAACATAGAATACTGAGAATCAGATTCAGGAGTATAGTAACGTGGCAGACACAAGAAGAAAGTGTAAGGAGAGAAGAGAGAGACTAACAGGATCACCTGTTATGAGGAGCTCAATGCAATAAAAAGAGAAGTAGCCATTGGATTTGACAGCATACAGTTTTTGATGATCTAGACAAGAGTAGCCTCAGTGAAAAGTTGAGATTAGAGGTCCCAGCGAGTGGTTTGAGTAGATAACATTTGATGGGAACATACACACAAAGATTATAGGCAACTCTCAAGTTTCACTCTAAGAGGCACACCAGGATGAGACAATGATGAATAATAGAGTTAAGAGTGATGAATCTCAATCAGATGGGTTTTAAGTGTTAGCAAGCAAATTTCAATAACTTATTTTTCCCTGCTAAAATGATCTCAAAATATTTTGGAGCATTTCTATCTTATGTTCCATTGTATCAATTTATATAACTTCCAGAGAATGAAAGGGATAATTGAGTTGTTAAAATTATATAAGATAATAATTAGACGATGTTTTCCTTTAGTTGAAATATACCCACTCAGCCTAATTTCTAGAACTTCTTATTGAACAATAATATATGTCAGTAGAAAAGCATACATAATATAAAAGTGCAGCTTGATCAATTTTCCCAAACTGAGCATAATTTTGTAATTAACATTTAGCTTAAAAACAAAACCTTAACAACACCCCAGAGACTTCCTCACACCCCCTTCTAGTCATTCATTGCTACTTTCATGGAAAAGCGTGATCATGATTTCTAACAGCATAGATTAATCTTGCCAGTTTTTGAACTTTATGTAAGTGGAATCTATTTGACTTGACTTTAAATATCTAGAATTGACATGGTAAGGCACTTATTGTTGCACTTTGACAATTACATAGCCTCTGCCTCCCTCCTCATTACATGACCTTAGACTTGCTTCCTCACTTCATTGTCATAAAACCTGTGGTTTTCACACTATACTTTATTCCTGTTATTCCCTACTCAGTGTTTGACAAATGCCCTAGATTAGTCTTAAAGTGCAGTTTGCAGGACTCCTATAACAGAATTACCTAGGGAGCTTGATAACAATGCAGATCCCTAGACCCCTATCATGGTTTTTGAGTCCGAGGGTAAGGTAGATAATACCCTACTCTTTATGCTTCTGTAATGTCAAAATGTCCTCCCAGAATGGTCTTTGATGGACCTCTTCTTAAGGAAGTCTTATGTTCTCTTTAGAGCCTGAGCCCAAAATTTCATGAAAACCATCTGAAATTTTCCATCAGAGGTAATCTTTCTCTCTCTCTCCCCTCTCTAGCTGTATTATAGCATTTAACTCCATCTGCCTTGTATCATAGTTACTTGCACACATGTCTGTCTTCCTACCCAGGTTACGATCCCCTGGAGCGTCATCACTTTGCATTCCTTTGTATGCCCCATAGCAGCCAGCATGATGCCTCGCATATAGAAAGTACTAAATATCTATTTGTTGAACGGAATCCATAAGTACTTGGAAGATATTATTTCCTCAAAATAACTAGAGATTAAATGTGAAATCCTAAAAGACCCACTTTTTTGTAGAAACATAATGGTGGCTAGAAGGACAGAAAAATTATGGGTGTAAAATTAAAAATCTTTAGGAAGGTGGAAGATAAACAGTTTGTCAAGAAAGACCTTGTTACAACTTCATTTTTTTTAGACATTGTAATACCTCACAATAAATAAGCTTTTGCTAAAAAGTAAGTACTTGCAGGTTTTGTTTGCCCACCAATGGCCTAATTTTATTTGATTTGTTTATAGGAATGATTTTAGTGAAAGCATGAAAGTGTCTGGGTTTGTTATGACTGTTTTTATTCCATTATTATTGTAGAACTTCTGCAAGTTCCCTTCTTCCTTTGAAAAATTCCATAAATGGGAGAGTTATTCTTTTTAAAAAAATTTTTTTAATAAACATGTAATGTATTATTAGCCCCAGGGGTACAGGTCTGTGAATCGCCAGGTTTACACACATGGAAGAGTTATTCTTAAAGTTCATGTTTAACTTTATAGGTAGTCTCTTTGTGTCATTTCTTTAAGAATGAGAGAAAGTAACTGTTGACTTACCATTAAAACTTACTCATGCTTAGAGTTTAAAAGAAATAGGGAAGAAAAAATGAAGTGGCATTAACTTCTCTTGTCCAACTACATTTCCACTAGTAGAGCTTTCTCTGAGCAGTTTTATTCCCCTGGTCTCCTCCCTCTCTTCATTGCTTTTCCCCCTCTACAGTTTGGTCAAAAGTCCTCTGAGGGCAAAAATGTCCCTTAACCATGATTTCATGGATACATGAGGTTATAGACAGGAATCCTCTGACTAAATTTTCAAGGCCTTTCGCCTTAGGTCTCCTTCCCTCTTCAGATTTTTTTCCCTTTGCTTTCCATAATTGAACTCTTGGGGTCCAACCAGAATCTGATTGTCTTTTTTTATTGCCTTCTTGTATATGTTTTCTCCTAAAGCAAGAGTCAACAGAAATTTCCTATAAAGGACCAGATAGTAAATATATTTCAACTTTGTTGATTTCAACTTTGTAGGTTATCCAGTCTCTGCTGCAACTATGCAGATGTGCTATTGTACTGTGAAAGTAATCACAAACAATTCATGAGTTTTGTTTCCATCACACCTTATTTATGGTGTATGACATTTGAATTTCATATAATTTTCACATGCCATCAAGTATTATTGTTCTTTTCATTCCCCCTCCCCCAACCATTTACAACATTAAAGCCCTTCTTAGCTTGTGTACCACATAAACAGGGGTGGCAGGTGGGAGTTGCCCCACATGCTGCTGTTTTCTGACTCTGTGTCTTGAAGCAAATAATCATTCTCCTTATGAAATATCCACTGATATTCTTTTTTTTTTTAAAGATTTTATTTCTTTGAGAGAGAGAGAGAGAGAGAGCGCAAGAGAGCATAGGGAAGGGGCAGAGGGAGAGGCAGAGAATTCCAGGCCGACTCCCCACTGAGTACAGAGCTGGACACGTGGCTTGATCTCATGACCCATAAGATCATGACATGGGCCTAACTCACGAGTCGGATGCTTAACTGACTGAACCACCCAGGCACCCTGCAATATTCCTTTTTATTCATCCCTTAGGTAGTGAATGCAATGTGTTCATTAGCCCACACTTTTTTTTTTTTAGTTTGCATTTTAAAGATTTTTTTTTATGTACTTATTTGACAGAGAGAAATCACAAGCAGATGGAGAGGCAGGCAGAGAGAGAAAGGGAAGTAGGCTCCCTACTCAGCAGAGAGCCTGATGTGGGACTCGATCCCAGGACCCTGAGATCATGACCTGAGCCGAAGGCAGCGGCTTAACCCACTGAGCCACCCAGGTGCCCCATTAGCCCACACTTTTAAAAAATGTATTACATATTGTTCCAATCTACTACATGCTGGGGAATGCAGAGCACTTAGACCTGCTTTTCATTTGTCCTAAAGTTGCATCAGGGAGGCAGGATGTGTATATGAAGAGATAAACAGCATTATAAAGTGACATTGTACTATTATGACTATTCAGAGCTACAGCTCTTTAAATGTCAGTTTTTAAAGAAAATGGGTTAAATAACATTTTATTGATTTATAAATAGGAAAAGTTTGAGAATTTTTATGTGCTTACTTATTCTCTTATTTGGAGAAAAACAGTTACTATATGGGCTTTTATCTTAAAATGTCATTTGTCTTTCTTTATGGAATATGATTGAGCTATTATTTTATGTAAGTAACTGCTAAAAATTGTTAAAATATTCTCATATTTAGTAACTTTGTATTATAAGATAAGATAATAATTATGCCTGGGCACCTGAGTAGCTCAATTGGTTAAGCATCAGACTCTTGATTTCAGCTCAGGTCATGATCTCAGCTTCATGGGATCAAGCCCAGCATCGAGCTCCATACCCAGCATGGATCCTGCTGAGATTTTCTCTCTCCCTCTCCTTCCACTCACTGCTGTCCATCTCAAAAAGAAAGAAAGAAAGAAAGAAAGAAAGAAAGAAAGAAAGAAAGAAAGAAAGAAGGAAGGAAGGAAGGAAGGAAGGAAGGAAGGAAGGAAAGAAAGAAAGAAAGAAAGAAAGAAAGAAAGAAAGGAAGAAAGAAAGAATAACTATGCCAATTTATAGTTGAAATGGATTTCATTTTGTCTTTTTAAATTTTTAGCTAATGTTATACTCTTTCTTTGGAGATATGAAAATATGTCTCAGTCAGAATTTTGTGTATGTACTAACTCAATATACTAGTTTGTCATCTCAGCATAAATGTTCACAACTAATTCCATTCTTTTATCCTATAAGTTACAAAATAAAATATCTTTGTTGTATATTTTTAACACTTTTGATTATCATTATTTGAGAATTTTAATCAATTTTGAGTAAGAACAACTAATCAGATCTGTATATAAATGGAAAAGTTGAGTTTCCTTTGTAGTTCTCCAGGAATTTTAGCTACAATTTGAAATATAAATAAATACTATATATGCTTAGGCAAACTTTCAAAAATATGGGGCTGTGAAATACTAATGTTCATTTTTTATTTTGTACTCATAATGTTTATAATATAAAAATATCCATACATTTGTTATTGAATGTAGTAAGTTTCTAATTTACCAGAGGGCAAAAGAATAAACCTGGAGAATTTCTCAGGGTATCTCCCAACTCTGTGACTTATTGCTCACACATGATAATTTGCCATGTGATGTCCTAGTGAACTGAAAGAATTAATGCCTCTATGAGGAGCTGAAAAAGTCTGCAGTGTTTTGCCAATTAAGAAAGAAAACGGGGCACCTGTGTGGCTCAGTGGGTTAAGTAAACCTCTGCCTTCGGTCCAGGTCATGATCTCAGGGTCCTAGGAATGAGCCCCGCATCAGGCTCTCTGCTCAGCAGGGGGCCTGCTTCCCCCCCCCCTCTCTCTCTGCCTGCCTGTCTGCCTACCTATGATCTCTCTCTCTCTCTTTCAGATAAATAAATAAATTCTTTAAAACAAACAAAAAAAGAAAACAATCTACATCTCAGAGTCGAGAGTACTGGACAAGGGAGCTAAGAGGGTTACTTTTTTTTATCTTTCCTTCAAAAATTCCTATCTGTCTCAAATCCTTGTTTAAGAAATGCTAAGTGAAGTCATGAGCACACCTTTATAATATATACATTTAGTAGACTGGCCTTGTGATTGTATACCGTCATAACCATTGAATTTAGTTTTAATCGTGTCATTTATTTGTTGGTTAATCTCAGGCTGATTCTGAACCATTTTTTGGCAATCAACATCAATTATAACAATCCTGCCAACCTTAACAGCTGTCATGTTGGTACTTTGTAAACTATAAAACACTAAAAAAATTAACAAGAATATAAAATACTAAAAAGTAGTAAATGACAAAATTATAAGACAATAAATCCACATGTTAAAGGAAAGGGTATAACTATGAACAGAAGTTTAACTCTGGAGAGATTCTTTCTCCAAGCTACATACAATTATACAATTTTTGAAAGAAGGCCAACTGCTCTTACAATTCTAGTAAGCAAATCACTAGGGTATCAAATGCCCAGGGAAACTTTACCAGAAGATAGCCTGTCTTGAGCACTAATTATCAGGTATCATGATAATAAGTGACCACATCCCAGGTTATTTTACAGTGATTAAGATATATTTGAAGCACTAACTTAAAAAAAAATGGGTAGGAATTTAGAATTCCTTAGAACATTACTTGAAATAACAGTCAAGGAAATTATTTGTCAAAATCATTATGAATCTCTAGATTCTGGAAATTCTTTTCTAAAAGGTATTCTTTTAAAAACTGGGACACCTTGGTGGCTCAGTTGGTTAAGCATCCAACTCTTGGGCTCAGTTCATGATCTCAGGGGGATAAGATCGAGCCCAGTGTCAGACTCCACAGGGAGCCTGCTTAAGATTCTCTCTTCGTCATCATCTGCCCCTCCCCTCCCCTACCCTCCGCCTGCTCATGTGTGCATGTGCACATGACCCTTGCTCTCTCTCTTGCGCTCTCTCTCTCTCTCTCTCTCTCAAAAAAATATATTTTCTAGATAGAAGGCATCATTGAGGAGTAAAAAAAATCTTATTCACTATATCATTTCCTCCTAAAGGGGAAATTAATCTATGTGAAATACTGCTGTATAGAATACCAATTTTAAAGTCTCAAGTAGAAGAGCAGAATTTTAAAGTATTTTGGAAGTATGTGAACCAATTGAATTTAAAATAAGAAAAATATGTCATTGGAGGGTAAAGCGTTTTTAAAATTACATTTGTCACATATATCAGGACTCAACCTTTCAAGATGCAGAGTAATTTATAAAAATTAAATGGAGGGAAAATATAATGCCAAGTTGTCTGTAAACTATATTTAATATAGCAAGCAAGGCAGATAGAGCCACGTGCACAAATAATGGGCAAGCCCACGGTCATATAATTCATTTACAATGCAATTTATCTCATAGAGTTTTCAGATTGTGCTGTGAAATTTAAATAATGCTAGTAAATGCCAAGAGGATGGAGAAATCAATTTCAGAGCAACCCCTAACAAGTTTTGGATTACTTTTCTAACTTGAAATATTTCTCTCCATACTTATCACTGAAGAGAAAATATAGATAGAAAATAAAAAGATTAGGTCCTATATTTGTTTTCTCATACAGTATTTTTATAGCCTTCAAGGTTAAGTTTTATTCTTCTTCCTAGCAAGCAATATTTTTGGAAAGCATGATATAAATAACAGAAATTTACTTTTTAGACTGCACCCATTTATTTGTTATCTTAATGAGCTCTAGGCAGTCCAAGTCTTTACCAGCTTAGGGATACATGGTTAAGAAATCCTGTATGTAGCTTAGAATTTGCCATTTCTACTAAGAGCTCCTTTAGAGGCTACAATATTAATTTTGATACCCAAAACCTATTTGGTTTTGTGGGTCCAGGATGCCCGTATGGTATACTAACTTGTTGACCGCACTTCAAAAATCCTCTGATAAACTGCATGGTTCACATAATTCTGTGGTTTGGGGGTCTGATTGGTTCCTAGACAGCCAGCATTGACCTAGATAATTACAATTGCATTCATAAAACAAATTCTGTTCCAGATCATACCCATCAGATTGCCAGTCCTAGATTTGTCTTTGGGTTTGCTTTCCAGTTTCCCCTTTTTCCTTCTGTGTCTGTACCCCCTGTGGTTACCTACTATCCTCCTGGTGATTGATACACTGAACAAATAGCTCTTGCTTAATACACTTACATATTTTTTTCCCAACTTGGCACATTGCCCTCCTTAGCAATTAAGGGTGAAAATGTAGCAACATTTTTCTTGTGTTTTAATGTATGAAATCCAGGTAATTAATGTGTTTTTGCTTATTAAAGACATCCCATCAGATGTCAAATTCAAAGGAATAGTGCTTAGAGGTCCTAAATTTAAGTTGGAGTAAAAAATTCATAGCTCCCTTGAATACAGGCAAAATGTTCACTTACAAGTCAACTGCATTTTCACAGATGGTCTGTAGGATTTGGAGGCAATTTGATGAAATAAAATTAAATGAGTGGAATTGTATGCAGTCATTAATGCACCACACCACTACTTAAAATGCTTCATTGAAATTGTTTTTACCGTTCTTACTGTTTCAAATGAAAAGAAGAGACACAAAAATACAGAGAAAAGCATTCAAAACCCATGTATACTATAGATAAAACTTCGGTGAAGAATTGTAGAACTTTCTCTGATGCTTTTAGAAAGGATGTTGCCCACAACTATATTGCTATTGGAAAATGTTTTTTGTTTTTGTATCCATTCAATGCTCAACTCTACCAGTACCAAGTATGTGAGAAAAAGGCCTTCAAATATAAAATGATCATTAACTTTAAAAAAATCCATCATTAACGTTTTTTGCCATCATATCAAAATGAAGTAAATTCAATTTCTAATTATAAGGACAGTCATGATTTTAAGTACTTAGATCTTATGTCACCATAAAGCACAATAACAGCCACCAAACTTGTAACATTGCAGATACTCTGTCCCGTTTATTTCATGGTAAGGATTGGACCCTTCCTCTATAATGGAAAGGCTAAATGACTGAACTCTCTCAGGAAGTACTGATTGTAAATACTCTGTCTGATTGTCAGGTCAATGTATCCCTGCTTGTGGTTTGTAAAATTGTGACTCTCTACGCTATCCCACCAGTCTCATCTAATTTACTTGCATATTATGATGGCTGTTGTCAAATACTATTTAAGCTAATGGTTCCTTTTCATTTAGATAAGGAGTTTAGCCTAGCTTTTCAAGTTTATACTGCAGTTACCCTGCTAATCATAGAATTCAGTAGAAAGTTTTCAGTTTAAGATTTAGTAAATTTTTCAAATCTCTTAAAACTTCTCTTTCATTAGGACATTGAATGGGCTTAGAATCTTATCAAGATGACATGTGAATACTTAACATTTACTAAATGTATAAATGTAACTCTGGCAAAAATAAAAATTGAGTGAGTGAGAAGAGTTCTGTTTGTTACATGTCATGGCAAACATCATATCCTGCTGGATCACAATATGAATTCTTTTTCATTTTTGTGACCTGAATTAAAAAATTAGTTTAAGTGACTTCTGTATTTATTGAACAAATAATTATATATTCTGATAATATTTCATAAATGTTATGTTTATTTCATAAACATTCCTGCTGAAATCTTCATCTGTCTAAAGCTTTTCACCTGTTGTTTCTACATTTTTTTCAGTGAGAAAAGCATGATAATGCTGATAATTATAAGTTGTAGACACTAAAAAATTATCCCCACCTATGGGTTGTATTTAATCATCATATTAAATATGAAACATAACTTATTTTAAAACTGCATGTTCCATTTTCTACCACAGACAACTTGTCTCAATTCAGGAAATTTCCTTCTCTCATCCATTTTTGTTTTTTAAAATTGAGCTTTCTTAAGATTATGTTGCTAACCATCCACCAGCTGTATCATCCACCATTTGCATGCCTATATTATAGATCAAAAAAAGATGTAGCATTATCTTGTGCCCACAAAAGTAATTTCTGTTACCATGTCATCAGCTTAATTATTCATTATTTATTATCATTTATGACTATTGGGTGTCCATTATGCACCCAGATATATGGGCGACTCATAGTGATATGTACAAAGGAAGCAGAAGATAAAAGAGCCTGCTCACAGCTACAGAAGTTAAGATATTTCTGCAGCTGAGCTCCAGATCTCAGATATACAAGTATGGATGACATGAGATAGTTATGCTGTATCAGTATAACAGGAAAGTGTCGGTGTATCGGCATGTAATGCAGGTATTGCCACCGGCAATATGTACATGAGCTAGGCAAGTAACAGAACAGCTTAAAGTCATACAGAACTAAGCAATGGGAACTAAGCTGTCCAGGTATGGAAATACTTAAATATTGTGTGGGGCAAATAATACAGCCATTAGAAGAGTTTGACGGCCAGCTCCAGACATGTGATCCTCCTTCCAGTCCCTGAATATATTTGAAGCCACAATTCTATATTTTTAGTTATTGTTATGTATTTATTTATAAGCTAGTGCCCCCATGATGGAAGTTCTATTGAAGGTGGTTTGGAAAAGATGGATATGGGGGAGAAAGTTTATACAGTGCTATTGCCCTAGGTCCAAATCCTGTATAAAATATCAACACATGAAACAGGTAATGAACAAAGAAAATAAACCATTGATGATATATATTTCTATGAGTCTGTTTCAAACCACTTATATGAAGAGAACTTAGCAAGAAAAATATTAAAGTGGGAATTAAAGAGATTCCTTCATGGATGCTTGATATGTATATGCCATATTTATTGCACTATTGGGTATTTACCCTAAGGATTTTTGGTTTTTTAAACAAAGAAGATTCACTCTGTTATGGAAAGAAAAAGATACCATGACAATTGTTATAGAAAATAATTTTTGTGAAGATCATTAGAAGACTACAAACAAAAAAAAGCTTAGAATTTGTCATGTATTCTGTTTCACTGTTTTCATTCAAGGCTAAAATATTCAGGATTTTTATATGAGTATTATTTCCACTTACTTTATTATTCAACTTTGTTACCAACTATGTGGGGAAAAAAAAACCCAACTATGTTGATTTCCATGCCCAAGAATTTTAGTTCTTAGAATTATCATACTTTTAGATATTCCACAATGTAATATTTGCTTTATATACACACACACACGTGCGCACGCACACACACACACACACACATGCACACAATGTGTTTAGTGTTCTATCAAGGGAAGAATATATATGTTATCAAGTTAAACAATACTTTCAAATATTAGGGGATGTTGACATTAGAATATTATACCTGGTTTTATTTCCCCACTTAAGCAAATTAGGTTAATGTGAAGAAAGTAACTGTAGCAGTTTCTTTTTTCAAATCTATATCATATATTATTCAAACAAACCTTTTTATAGGCTATTATTAGTTTCAGTCACAGCCTTGGAATTATAATTTGACAAATTCTAAACAGAGAAAAATCGGGAGACTAATAACACTGTGTCTTGGACTATATCTTCTTCAAGAAAAAGAAAGCAATTATATGTGTTCACGTAGCACTGACAAGGAGAAACACAACTTTGGATGGCAAAGAACTTGCATTAGTCTTTTTGACATGTTCCTGTGGTGTGATTTATTATGTAGACAATCAGCTCAACTTCTCAAGTTTGATATCTTTGGAATCATTTGAAATTTAAATTTTAATGAAAATTCATTAATTCCAAGGCCAAAAGAAGTGATTCTAATTGCTTTTGAGAACCAGACTATGAAAAAATTCTTTGGCAAACTTGTACCGTCTTTTCTCTCGTTTATCATCGGTTGCTTTGTAGGTACTTAATTGAAGGTCCTCTGATTATCAGCATGGGTTGACATCAGTGCACTCTCTGCATTTTAAGCAGTAAGCCAGATGTTTAAAGGATCAGCCAAAGCATCAATAGCATGCTAGTGTGAATAATAAAATTGTAATTATGTACAAGTAGCAAATGAAAAGCATAAGCTTTTCCCCCTTTAGCCTGAAAAAAGAAGATGAATGCCTAAGTGACATTTTATGAACAGGTTGACTGAACTGTGGGAGAATTTAGTAGAAAACTCATAGTTCCCTAATGTTGACTCTTCTTCTTTAGCACACCAGGCACACACACACACACACACACACACACACACACAGAGGCATACACAGACACAGACAGACATATACACCCAATCATAAGGGAATTTGAGACAGTCTGAAGAAGTTTATTTGAAGAATAACAATATAAGCAAAATCCTTTAAGATACCAGGTGAAATGGAAGAAGGGCAGGACTTGATGGCCCATGCTTACCTGATTTACTGGTTTAATGTTTACAAAGCCTTTAGTTATATAAATAATGTAAATATTTTATGACCAGAATTAATGACCTAACAATTTGGAATTATTTGGAGATTTTTTAGTAGTATTCTGAACCTAGAAAACCCAGAAGCTTATGGCATATAAGAATCCAGGTGTTGTGTGCACTTTATACTCAGAGAAGAGAGAAATAATAAATAGTTAGGTGGATAAGGAAAGGAATGACTTCACACATGCACACATATTTTTCTATAATACATCTTAAGATGTAGCAAATGTATACATAACTTATCTAAAAATGTATTTTATTTTATGCTTAGTCTATAAGAACTAAATAAATTGGCTTTTTCTAATCTCAGTGTTTTTATAACTTAAAAATAATTCATACTTTACATCAAACAATGAACTGATGTCATTCTGATATAAAGATATATGTTTATCTCCTACACATAAAAGTGTTAGATGATTCATTTGTTATTTTTGTTAAAAAGATTTTATTTATTTGATAGAGAGAGAGACAGCGAGAGAGGGAGCCCAAGCAGGGTGAATGGGAGAGGGAGAAGCAGGCTTGCCAGCAGAGCAGGGAACCCAGTGTGGGACTCAATCCCAGGGTCCTGGGATCATGACCTGACCCTGGGCCATCAAGTCCTGCCCTTCTTCCATTTCACCTGGTATCTTAAAGGATTTTGCTTATATTGTTATTCTTCAAATAAACTTCTTCAGACTGTCTCAAATTCCCTTATGATTGTGTGTATATGTCTGTCTGTGTCTGTGTATGCCTGTGTGTGTGTGTGTGTGTGTGTGTGTGTGTGTGCCTGGTGTGCTAAAGAAGAAGAGTCAGCATTAGGGAACTATGAGTTTTCTACTAAATTCTCCACAGTTCATGGTCCTGGGATCCTGACCCAGGCTCCCTGATTCATTTGTTAATAGTGATAAATTTGGTGGACCAAAACCCTTAAAATCTACTTCAAATTTTGAACTACTTATAGCTGGTTTCAAATTCTTTATGAAATTTCTGTAATTGTTTCTATTTATATCTTGATTTAGGCCAAACCACTCATAAATTTAGAATGTAAACTTAAGTAATTTAATTTTTTATCACCCAGTCAGAAACACCTTTCATATGAAAAGCATTTAAATACTATGGTTCGTAAAATTTTGCAAACTTGTATTTAGTAAGTCTTAATATCAAACATTTTAACTTCCAGGTCATTTTTTTTTTCAATTTAACAGCCAAAATCTCTGTATACTTATTGAATGGACTTTAAGTAAGAAAGTAGATCAAGGGTGCCTGGGTGGCTCAGTGGGTTAAGCCGCTGCCTTCGGCTCTGGTCATGATCTCAGGGTCCTGGGATCAAGTCCCACATCGGGCTCTCTGCTCAGCAGGGAGCCTGCTTCCTCCTCTTTCTCTCTGCCTGCCTCTCTGCCTACTTGTGATCTCTCTCTGTCAAATAAATAAATAAAATCTTTAAAAAAAAAGAAAGAAAGTAGATCAAAATCTATCCCAAACTAGCTGTCAGTAATCAAATATTCATGAACATCAGGAAAATCTGAGAGTAGTAATAATTTGTGGTTGCACCATTTCAACCTTGAAATCCCAAGTTTCTGCTTTGAGAGTCTAGACTTTTTAGAGGAAGGGAACAAATGACATAGAAATAATTAAGACCCCAATCTTATCTTTAGCATGTTTTATTACCTAAAGCGTAGATAACATTTTCAGTTTGTCTCAACGACTGGGCCAAAAGTCTTAGCAAAAAGTTCACTGTAGAAGGAGCTCAACTCTACCTTCCAACAGAACTTCACAGGTCTGGTTATATGTTTATTTGTTTATTTTTTAAATACTTATTTATTTTTAAAATTTTTATTCTGTTATGTTAGTCACCATACAATACATCATTAGTTTTTGATGTAGTGTTCCAAGATTAATTGTTTATGTATAACACCCAGTGCTCCATGCAATACATGCCCTCCTTAATACCCACCACCAGGCTCACCCATCTCCCTACCTCCCTTCCCCTCTAAAACACTCAATTTGTTTCTCAGAGTTCATAGTCTGTCATGGTTCATCTCCTCCTCCAATTTTCCCCCTTTACTTTTCCTTTCCTTCTCCTAATGTGCTCCACATTATTCCTTATGTTCCATAAGTAAGTTAATCCATATGATAATTGGCTTTTTCTGCTTGACTTATTTTACTCAACATAATCTCCTCCAGTCCCATCCATGTTGATACAAAAGTTGGGTATTCATCCTTTTTGATGGCTGAGTAACATTCCATTGTATATACGGACCACATCTTCTTTATCTACTTATCTGTTGAATGGCATCTCAGTTATTTCCACAGCTTGGCTATTATGGATATTAGTTCTATGTTTATTTTAGAAAGAGAGTGTGTGCAAGTGGGCAGGGGGCAGAAGGAGAGGGAGAGAATCTCCAGCAGACTCCCTACTGAGGGTGGGACTAAACCTGAGATCATGATCTGAACTGAAATCAATAGTCAGCCACTTAACCAAAGAACTGAGCCACCCAGGTGGCCCTCGGAGGTCCAATTTATTGACCATGCAGCAGCTGAGGGAACATAAAACTCCCAGGTGTTTGTCATTCCAAAGGATAGATGATGTCTTTGTTAAATTCAATGAAAAAAATTATAATGAAGTCATATTTGGATTTTGTCAAAGGAGAGAGATAAGTAACTGTGTGTGAATTATATTAGATACAATTAAAGCATAATTTGACTAGAAAATCCTACACACAAGTTAAATGGAGAGGTATAACATGCTGTGTCTACACAGGTTGGGCATTTACCTGGTTGAAAGATTAAAATTGAATAGGCTATATTGAATGTTGAATGCTGCATGGTTAGTAGAGACTCACTACTGAAACAACCATCTCAAACTTTGTCAGAATTTTTAGAAAAGTCATGTTATCATTGGATTTACTAAAACAATGTATCTAATTTTACTGAGTTTTTCCCTTAAGTAATCAGTTTTGAATCTGGAACTGAATATCAAGTGAAGCTCTACATTCACTTTCTCTTTTCCTTTTTTTGACTGCTCTTGTTCTGTTTCCCACTTAGTGCCTATTTTTGTAATGTAAAGCCATTAGTGTGCAGGTTAAACTTTACTGAATGTTTTAACCTATTTAAAATAGCAGGAACAGATGCTGGATTTTTTCAAATGCTTTCTCTGCATCGATTGAGAGGACCATGTGGTTCTTCTCTCTTCTCATATTAATTTGTTCTATCACATTGATTGATTTGTGAATGTTGAACCATCCTTGTAGCCCAGGGATGAATCCCACTTGGTCATGGTGGAAAATCTTTTTAATGTGCTGTTGGATCCTGTTTGCTAGGATCTTGTTGAGAATCTTAGCATCCATATTCATCAGTGATATTGGTCTAAAATTCTCCTTTTTGGTAGGGTCTTTGCCTGGTTTGGGGATCAGGGTAATGCTGGCTTCATAGAAAGAGTCTGGAAGTTTTCCTTCTGCTTCAGTTTTTTGAAACATCTTCAGGAGAATAGGTGTTATTTCTTCTTTGAAAGTTTGGTAGAATTCCCCAGGGAATCCATCAGGTCCTGGATTCTTGTTTTTTGGCAGGTTTTTGATCACGGCTTCAATCTTGTTACTAGATATTGGTCTATTCAAGTTGTCAGTTTCTTCCTGGTTCAATTTTGGGAGTTTATAGTTTTCCAAGAATGCATCCATTTCATCTAGGTTGCTTAGCTTATTGGCATATAACTGTTGATAATAACTTCTGATGATTGTTTCTACTTCCTTGGTGTTAGTTGTAATCTCTCCCTTTTCATTCATAATTTTATGAATTTGGGCTTTCTCTCTTTTCTTTTGGATTAGTGTGGCCAGTGGTTTATCGATCTTATTGATTCTTTCAAAAACCCAGCTTCTAGTTTCATTGATACGTTCTACTGTATCTCTGGTTTCTACCTCATTGATCTCAGCTCTAATCTTGATTATTTCCCTTCTTATGTGTAGAGTTGGTTTGATTTGTTGTTGATTCTCCAGTTCTTTAAGGTGTAGAGATACTGCTGTGTTCTGGATTTTTCAATTTTTTTGAGGGAGGCTTGGATGGCTATGTATTTCCCCCTTAGGACCACCTTTGCTGTATCCCATAGGTTTTGGACCGAAGTGTCTTCATTCTCATTGGTTTCCATGAATTATTTCAGTTCTTCTTTGATCTCCTGGTTGATCCAAGCATTCTTAAGCAAGGTGGTCTACCCAAAAGCATTAGTATGAATTCATGTGACAAGCTGCTTGTTTAAAAAGATCCATTTATTCTAAAATTCTTTTTATTCATACTTTTTAAGGATCTTATATTTCTAAGTTGGATAAGTAACACATAGTTATTACAACAAATTAAAAATATACAAATTTGTATAAAGAGCTAATAAGTTTCTGCTTCACCTTCCTCTAATGCTGATAAATGTTGGTAGGAATCACCCATTCATACCAATATTATCTGTATTCCTAAGAATATGTATATGAATATGAATGTACATATTGTATATGAATATATATTTTATATAAGTATATATATATATGTCTCACATATGCTTAGTTGTATACATCTATATTCTTTCCTTTTATAAATGGAAATGAGATTATACTGTATATTTGCTCTACATCTGCATTTTGTCTCTGAACAGTGATTTTAGGATATATCCCTAGGTTAAAACCTATACACTGTGTATCATGTAATAACTCTTCATGCACCTCTTTTCTCTATTCTAACTTGTGTTTAACATTTCTTCATACAATACTATTGGCTGTCATTTGGTATTCTTTCTTTGAGAATGTATAAGTTCATTCACATCAGCTCTCCACACTTCAAATAATTCTTTGATAATAAGCCAGTCCTTATAAACAAAGCAAGGGAAACAACATTAGCTATCTGTTTCAGTTGAGCTGAGTCACCCAGAATATGTGTACATATTTTTCTAGAAGATTTTAAAATCAAAATTTCAAATTTGTAAACCCATGAGAAATACTGATATATATCATTTAGTGCAATAATTTTACTAAATAGTCATAAGGCAGTCCCCTCATGTAGACTCTGTCTTTCATTAGGCTACAAATCTAATAATATACTTCTGAAGGATCTGAGCTATCTTCTTGGCCTGCACACATTGATTTGGCTTCTGAAGTATGGAAGGCAACCAAGTTTCCCTCATGGGTATCCTTCCTTTCCAGCTCATCATTTTATGGACAAAATACTCTTTTATGGTACTGTGGCTCTAGAATCATTTCAGATTCTATAATTTGTTCCACCAAGTGTGAAAGATACATCAGTCCTGACAAAGACAGAAGACCCACTAGGAATGACTGAGATGGTCCCAGGGAACAATGACACCTCTAGTTCCCTCATTCCAAGGTAGTAAACCGTGGTTCAGACAGTTCGCAATTCCATGTGCTGAACTGTCGTATTTCAAATGCTTGTACTGAGAATTATCTACCATCACTGAAATCATGAATCAGACCCCAGTAGCTATGGCTGATATGCTTATTGCTAGAATGCGACTATAGAAAGAAAATAACATTTAATTTATAGAGGCATGATAATGGCTGTTTCACACCATTTTCAGAATTATGAGTTGGCATGTTCAATAGTTTCTTGTCATTGTACTGAACACTTGAATTTTTTTTTTTTAACAGTTGAGATAAGGAATAGGAGCCCAGCATGCTGGTCAAATTGGTAAAAAGGAATCATTAAAATTTGGGATAAATTCTAGAGATCTGCTGTATAACATAGTGCTTAAGGTTAACAATATGTTATTGAAAACTAAAATATGGTATTGAGCATTAAAATATTAAGAGGATACATCTCTTGTTAAAGTGCTTTTAATACATACACAAAAAGGAAACAAAAAAGAACATAAAAATTCTGGAGGTGATGAATATCTTTGGTACCTTGATTGTGGTGATGGTATCATGGGTGTTTGCCTGTGTCTAAACTGACCAAAATATATAAATTCAATATGTGCAATTTTTCTATGTAAATTATACCTCTTTAAGCCTTAAAAAATCCAAGAGAGTCAGGATAACATTAGTCAAAATACTTGCAGTGTAGGAAATAAACAAGTAAACAGGTGCTAGCCTGATTTGCCTGACTCACACCTTTTAGATATTTTGATAATGTAATACCCACATCAGGGTGTCTGAAAACAGCCAAACAGATGTGGAGAATTATGTTATACATCCTACCTTATTCTGCCTCTGGCCTGAAGTTATGGTTTGCTATTAGCTCCAGAACTTTTGGGGAAAATGTAGAAAAGTATATGAAAAAGAATATTTTGACTCTCTTCCTATGGATAATAGTGGGTTTTTATTGAGGGATTCCTATATGTCTGGCCCAGTGCTAAGCTGGGTTGTATTCTTATTCCCATTTTATTTGTGAAGAAATGCGAGCACTAAATACTGTGTGTAGGTTTTCTCAGCTAATACGTGGTGTGCTCAAGATTTGTGCCCAGACCAACTTCCGTTAACCTCCACCAGATCTTGTTTCTTTTCTACTCAAAACGTGTCCAGCTCCGAAACTGCGGCTTTATAGGAAAGGAAATTCAGAATGGATCCGCTCTGTTTAGGTCACTTACAAATTCTCTTCCTTCTCTTCTTTGTCTCTTTCTCAAAACCTCCAAGCTTTGACTACAGTCATCTTTCACTCTGAATGTTGCAGAACTGCTGAGACAAAATTGTTAAAAGAGCTAAATTCCAATTAACTTTGCCATTGATTACCGTGTGACTCTGGAGGGGGGTTCTTTCTCGCAGGTTAATTAGGACCTTATAGTATATCTCAGAGATTGAAAATAAACACTGAAGGAAGTAACAAACCAGGATCCCTCTCACAGTTCATCTTTTACTCTCCTGTGCTTCAAATGAGAATAAAGAATGGCTATGGAAACATTGGGGGAGACATGGTGTTGATGAAGTTTTCTGTAGATGGGTCACTACATTTTCAATAGCCTTACAAAGTACTGGTTCTCCAATACTATCACCAGGTTGAGGATTCATTCATCAGTTTTTCTAGAGCTCTGACTAGAAAGTGATGGCTTGAAAAGCATGGAGTAACCACCAGAAGTTGAATAAATTGTGATTTTCTCTTAGGCATTTCAGTTTCTCAAAGGAACTTTATCACTTGAGAAAGCATTTACATTCCTGTGTCTCCATTTGAATTTTCTAGGGACATCAGTGAACCCAATGAAAAGAAATTAGCCTATGATTACAGTTGACTTGCAAATTACATCAGCATTCAAGTGATCGCTGGATCTGGTGTATATGATTTTTGAACAGCCAGGTGAACTCTTTCAAACAAAAGAAAATAACATCATTTGAAGACTAGTTACCCCCTCCCCCAACATCACCCTTATAGAGTATGTATAAAGTCGTAATGTAATCAATCAAGAGTTCTTTGTTTTCGTCCTTTGGAGTATAACTGTTTAAGTTCCTTTTTGAATCTCTGTGACTATTTAAAAAACATTTTATGGGTAGTCTTTGAAAAATTAAACACCAAAGTTGTAGTTAAATTATCTTAGCATCCTATACCAACTTCCACATCCACTGTTAACACCCACCCTTCCCTTGAGTGAAGCCTTAGTTCTGGTCTCCTCCTATCTGTGTCTACACAGGCTGGGTTCTGTCTTGCCTCTGGTTTTGCTTTTACTGAAATATTGTCTGAATGGGCTCTCTGTTCCCCTCTTTCTCTTCACATCTCTTGATATTTAAACCCAGCATATATTATCTTAATCCCAGAGACATGCTGCAATATTCTAGTGACGTTTCATGATGTTGAACACCTTTTCATGTACTTGTATACAGTATTGCTGTTTCTCTAGTATACGAGACAAACAAATCAATTCTAATCATTGGAGGATCTTTGTTTAATTGTTAAGTACCTTCCATTCCTTGCAGCTTTTCTCTTCTATCATGTTTCCTTTATAGCACTCATCACAGCTTGTAAATTCTCCTACAACTGCTGCTACCAGTACTTATTATTATCATTATCATTATTATTATTTGAACTGCTTAACTGAAAGTTTTATAAAAGGCAGAAACTGTGTTTTGTTTTGCTTATTAATTTATCTTCAGAATAAAACACTGTGTTTAACATGAGAAAGAAGGGAAGAAGGAAGGGAGGGAGGGAGGGTGGCAGGAAAGAGGGCAGGAAGGAAGGAAGGCAGGCAGACATCCAAATAACAAAGAATGCTAGGAAGGGAGGAGTAGATAAGGTTTAGACAGGATGTCATTTAGACAGGGACTAAATTAACTTTAGAAGAATAATTAGATACTCTTAATATTCAAGATCCAGTTTTAGAATCCTCCTTTAAAATTAAGATATATCTTCTTATACTAAATCAAGTTTATATATAACATAGTTGTCTTTGGAAATACTTGCTACATCACCAGATTGTGGACTTTCCATAAATGTGTCTTTTTGTTTCCTTGTGAGTCTTACCTTTCAATGTGAAATAAAGATTGGACTACCAAAGAGTTGAGACAGTTAAATCAGACAGAATGATTATCACAGTAATGAAACTATTCACTGTCAATAATAATACAATAGAAAACTGGCAAAACTGTATCAATGCCATTAATGTAAAGTTTGAGAACTATAAAAGAAAAACACAATCCATTAAAAACAAAATTATTTCGAATTCTTTAAGGGGCATCAAGTGAGCTCTATGCAGAATATGACTAATTTACTTGGTGCATTTCAGAAATCAGGAAATGTGCTATTTAGTTGTGAATCCCAGAACTTTAAAGAGGTGTGGGAAATAAAGAATAGGTTACCAAATAAAGAACAGGTTATAATCTCACAGATTAAAGGATGGAACCAATAGGACCTATTTAGTTTGGAGGAAAAATCAGACTTAAGGACATGATAACATCGTACACACACTAATAACCGCCTCTTCCACAGTTTCTTTTCCTGTGTGACTTTTTGACTCTCACATCCCTTAAAGTAATACATTCTCTGAGCTCATATTTATGATAGACCAATGTAGTGAAATGGAAAAGAAATCGTTTGGGCCTTAAAAAAATATACACACGCTCCCCCCTGCACACACACAGACATACACATCCAGAGATCTTACCCAGACTTTTGCTTTGCTTTCTCTTCATTCCACTTATAATTATGCCTCTGTTTCTTCCTCTTTCTAGAAAGAAACATTTTCATTTTTGTAAGCAAATTCCACTTCCTTCTCAGATTCTCTCTGCCCCTTGCTCAAATTTAGCTTCATAAGAACCCAGAAAATTGGGATACCTGGGTGGCACAGTTGGTTAAGCATCCAACTCTTGGATTCAGCTCAGGTCTTGATCTCAGGGTCATGAGTTTGGGATCCACACTCAGCTCAGAGTCTGCTGGAGATTCTCTCTCCCCTTCCTTCTTCCCATCCTGCTCGTGCATTCGCACTCCCTCTCTCTTTCAAAAAATAAACTTTTTAAAAACCCAGAAAATGGCCGGTATATTATTCTGTTTAATAGTTGCAAAGGCACAGTTAGTTGTAAATAATCAAAAATTAGTTATTTTTATCATTGTGATACATGAATACAATAAAATACAAAAACTCTCTTCAAAGTAATGTGAATTTCTTATTTGATTTAGCAAGTCACTGAACAGACTCTGGTCAAAGAGAAGACACTCTTACAAGGGCCACAAAGGAAGAGAAATTAAGGGCTAATAGAACTCACCCAATTATTATAACCAATGTTCTATTTTTGTTAAGAGGGGAAAACTGAAGCCCAGAGACCAGGAACGACTTCCTTGAGCATTATTAAAAAAACTGAGACCCAGTGTGGCAGCTGTCTAGATTTCAAAGAATCGTGAAGCCTGTGATTATTGTATTTTTCAGAAAAGCAGTGGGTCCTCCAGAATCTGGCAAAGAAATCCTATAAAATTTTAAATTCTTCCTATGTCTCAGGAGTGAAATTTGATGTTCCAAAGTTGACTGGGAAGATTTCATGATAGCTTGTTTCAGGGTGGACTGTTTTTACAGAATTTATCTTTTAAATACAATTTTTCAGTACGTGAAACTGAATGTCATCATTGTTTTGAAAATATCCTTGATTTTTGATGAACAGTCACAATCACACACCTGTGGTTGTACCATAAAATATAAATAAGAAATTATTTTGGTTCATTTGCCAGAATGGGGAACCCTAGTCTTTTTTGAGTTAGAAGGAACTTTAGTGATCATCTAGTCCAAACTTCTCATTTTATAGATAGAGAATTGAGTCTGATATAAGTTAAGTGATTCTTTCCTGTGAGCAGCTTGTTAACATTAGCTCTGAGACTGAAACACAGACAGTTGGGCTCCCAGGCCAGTATTTTTTCTACTCTGCAGTGTTGCTTTTAGTGTGGTTTTAAAATAGCAGCATTTTCACCATACTTCATGTTCTCCCACCATTCTTCCTCATTTTTTTTTTGCACAGGGCAACTTGATTTTAGAAGTAGGAAAAGGAAATACGTCTTTGTGTCTGGCTCATTTTCTTTGTCCCTTGGTCCCTCTCTTCTCTATCTCTGTCTCTCTTTGTATCTCTATCTCTGTCCCTTTCTCTCTCTTAATGGCACTTTGGAGAGGGTAGGCTATTAGAGCATACATTACGCAGTCGCATTCCCTTTACATAGAGAAAGAAATGGGCAAAGTGAAAAATGTTCCTCTCTGAATGTTGAACCTTCCATAGGCCATTTCCATAGTCTCAGCAATGTCCTATATGGGGCCTCAGGGATGTGTAAGCAAATCCAAGAGTAGTCAGCTCATTCTAGTTTTAGCAAACATTTTTCATTAATTCTTTGTGGAAAAACCACTTCCCCAAAGTGGAAAAAAAAAATGTGCCTAGGCAACTAGATGTTTTAAGCAGGAAAAGGAAATGTCTCCTCATAGCTCTGGCTCATTTTCTTCGTCCCTCTGTAGTGTCTGTTTATCTTTCCTCTCATGTCTTTATCCCCCATTCACTCTCTCTCTCTCTCTCTCTCTCTCTCTCTCACACACACACACACACACACACACACGACTTCATTATGGATATGTGTGAATAATGATATCTTGTTATGCGTGGCTTTAGGAGTCTGATACAAAAAATATATGATTCCCTTTGTTCATTTAATCCCTCCCTTTGACTTGGGTGTGTAACATTTTTTTAAAAAGGCAGAAAATGATAAAGGGAGAATAAGGTACAGATCCTGCCTTCAGAGTATTGACTGAACTGGGGAGATGGGCATGCTCAAAGATATAAACAGCTAACCATTTTAGGTCACATAAAATGCAACTTATGAGAAAAGCATATACATACATGTAGATGCCACAGAAGATGAAATTCAGGAGGATTTCACTGAGGAGATGCCATTAGAACTCAGCCTTAAAAGATGAGAAGGATTTAACAAAGTTTAGAACACAGGGAACCTTTGGCAGAAGGAACAGAGTCACAGCGATGAAAGTCAAGGTCATTTTCAGGAATGCAAAGGGCTTTCTGTGGTTTTGTTAGAGGGTAGGAACAGCAATGCCTTTGTAATGGGACAGTAGATTGGAGTATTGGGCTGAGAGCTTTGGCAGCCACGCTAAGTAGTGAAAGGAGCCAAAAGAGGGGAAAATGTACCTTTTCTTATATATCTCTTTATCTTATTCACATACCTTTTGAGGAAGAAATTTATTCAATATTAATCTAATAAATTACAATAAGACCAAATGATAAAATTTATAGGCAGTCATGTTTCAGCACACTTTATGGAATAACTTCCTCATAGTTCTTCTCCTTAGTAGTTCGAGCGTAACAAAGCGTGAGTTGAAACCCTCCCAGCCAAAATGGACTCACCATCTGTTAAGGTTGCCTAGATGGAAATTCTACATTTGATAGCTAGTTAGATTCATTAGCCACTTTGTTCCATTCTATTCTAAGATACAGGAATCAGTGTACTATTATACCTTCTTACAGTTGGATTCTCCATTTCTTTTTTCCAATTAGGCTTATTCCTAAAATGGTTTATGAAGGGGCCTTTGGCAGTGGTATGGGGATAGGTAAGAGAGAAGAGGGAAAGACTCCAGGAAGCTAAGCTCACAATTTAAGGCTCATTGCCTGAGGCTTCCTGAAGTGTTTCATCTAGAAAGAGACAGTTTAACCCTCCTTATGGGGTTTGCTTTTATTCTGCAGCAATAATATGTTGGTGGAGACATGCTTCAGTGCATAATTAAAGAACCCATTTCAATTACAGTTTATCCACTGCTGCTGAAGATACCGCAGATACTTGGGTCTACTGCTGTTATCCATTCCCAATTAATGTCTGCCTTAGATTTATTTCAATATGCTCTGTTATAAAACTTGATTGTTGTTGATCCCACCTTCCCACTTAATTTCAAGCAGGCTTCTTGATGACCTGGCAAAACCAACGAAAAGCTAAATAAAAATATCTTTAGACTGTAGTATAATGCTGCAGATTTTTTTTTATGTTAGTCAAGTCATATTGATGCCACAATTTTCATATAATAGCGCAAGAGACATTCTTCTTTGGGTCCTTTTCTTTGATTCTGAATACCTAAATAAGACCAGTGGAATAAGCTGAAAAATCGAAGGAGCTTTGACCCCCCAAAAGTGCCAGCTTCGGGTCTGGATCAGAGACACCAGTAAATTTTGTATTCAAGAGTGATAAGGTGATTTGGGCAGGTGATTGCTGATATGAGGGAGAAACTATAGTTTTTGAAGTATTCTATCCATTTATTGGGATTGAATTAGGATCAAAAACATAAATTTCATCCCTCTGGGGTTAAGGATCCTATTTAAGAATAAGAAAGTTATGCTAAGTGAAATAAGTCAGAGAAAGACAAATAATGTATGATCTCACTTATATGTGGAATCTAGAAAACAAGACAAAGGAACAAAACAAACAAAACCAAAACTCACAGATATGGAGAATGCAGTGGTGGTTGCAGAAGGAGGGGGTTAGAGGGGATGGATGAAATGGGTGATGGGGGTCAGGAAGCACAGACTTCCAGCTGTGAAATGAAGAGGTCATAGGGATATGGTGTGCCACATGGTAACTATGGTCCTTGGTGTTGTGAACTTCGTATACTGACAGTATCTACACTTATTATGGTGATCATTTCACAGTGTATACATGTGCTGAATCATTGTGTCATACACCTGGAACTGATATAGCATATATACTTTACCTCAATAAAAAAAGAAAGAAAAAATATGGGTCTTGGTTTATCTGCCTAAGAGCTATAGGAGAGAGAGTATATCCTTCTGTGGTTTACCTTTCATGGTGAAGTATATCTAAGGATTAGTTATTGTGGGAATTTACCTGCTCAAGATAGATGCCTGGATGGCTACCTAAGTAAGAAAGCTTATTTTGCAGTCCCCCATCCTGTGTTTGATACTTTCGTGCTACACTTGCCGAAAAGAAACTACTGCTTCCTGTGGCTGTAAGTCCCAGGAACAGTTTTTCTCTATTTTTCCCAAACCATTTCAAAGAGTCTACTTCAGTTATTTCATAAGTACCATTATAATGAGCAAATAGCCACATTGGATTTTATTCTGTGACTACAAAGACCTTCAGTTTAAGGAGTTAACAGTGCTCACACTTTCCAGCTAGGGTTCCTTTGTGGCAGAGGGAGAACTGCTTTACTTGGGAAGATTAGTCTACTGCTCCAAATGTCAGGTATCAATAAAATTCTTACTTATATTTGCCTGTCTTAACTTTTCCAGGGTTGCTTGACACTAGACTCCTAGTTCCTATCCCTCAATTAGGCAAATACGCATTTGAAAATGTTTTAGATAGATTTTAATTATCCTAGTTGACTTAAAAACTAGGATTAATTCATGGAGCACTGGGTGTGTTGCATAAACAATAAATATTGAAACAATGAAAAAAATAAAAGTAAAAAAAAACAAAAACAAAAAAATAAGAAAAAAAAAACCTAGGATTTAAATGTCAGTAGATCCTAAATATCAATATTGAAGAGTTTGGAAGGAACTTATCTTCTATATGTTCATTCATTCCATCCATTCTGGGTATTTGCTATGTGCCAGGAAAAAAATTATTCTTGAAATTCATGCTCATGTACTTGACATCATGCAAAATAGGTCGGTCTTTCTTTTGATTTTCAAAATTATTCATTTAAAAATTAACCTACATTAAAACAAAATTATATCATTATGATTATATTCTAATCCTATGGCAGGAGGTCAATTTTGTTATTTTTTCCCTTATGTGAAATATATAACTGAAATAAAAATTACATCTAAGATCCCAAGAGGCATTTTGCTATAGGAATGCATATCCATAAATTATAGGGTTGTTTCTTCATCAGCTTTCATATTATCCAGTTTCTGTCTCTTCATGATAATAGGGATGGGTAATAAACATAGAAAGAAATGTAAATGACCACTTTAAGAAATTTCATTATGTGTTTATGTGTCAAACCTACACTTTAAAAAATATTTTTCCATTTGAAAAGAATTATCACCCATTGTATGATCAAGGCAGCATAAGGCAATATAGACAAAAGCTGTAAACACTATTCATATTATTCACATGAAGATGAACATTGTGGGTATGTTTTATTACACTATTTTACCAGGATGCCAGAAAACTCAGTGTGTTTTTATTCGGGCTAATTTAGAGAAACTTACCTAATCTGTACTGCATCTAGTGGACACAAAGGTTTTAAAAAGTAGTTGGAAAAAGCCCAGGTGGTGAGGCATTTTTAGTAGGCTCAAAAACATCTAATTATCTTTGAAGTTTTTTGATACTATTGATTCTAACAGATTTTCTCTTTTAAAAAATCATTCCTTGTAGAATATAAGATTTGCCCTTATAGTAATAATAACCCATTCTCATATGAGTAATACAATTGCACATTTAGTAGGGTTAATTGTACATTTTAATACAGCAGCCAATTCAAAGCTCTAATTTATTAACAGTATTAGAATTATTTTAAATTAAACACAGGTAACATTGATTTAGATAAATGGCATATGTGGCAGTTAAATTTTATTTTCGATTGTGTAGTAATTCTGGAACTTAGGCACTATGGTTGGTAAAATTTGTATTCGCTTATTATAATAGATTTTTACTCACTTGGCATAAAGAGAAAACAGAATTTTCTGTAGACAAAGTAACTCCTTAGAAGCCTGTTTTAGGCTCATAGGATATTTGGTTTAAGCAGGAAAAAATGCACATGTCATATTCAAGTTTGAAAATGACTAGTCACTTCTGGTACTATACTGAATATAAACATAATCAAGATTGTAAAGATATTTTTGGACCCACGCATTTGTTTTATTAAAATGTATAATTTCCTGTGATATACTCCTTTTTTTACATGTTTTTTAAAATTTTTTAAGTTTTTATTTTCATTCCATTTAGTTAACTTAGAGTGTTGTATTAATTTCAGATGTACGGTATAGTAATTCAGCACTTCATACATCACCCTGTGCTCATTATGACAAGTGCACTCCTTAATCACCATCACCTATTTGATGTGTTTCTTTTTATTCATACTGTAATGATTTTAATTGAAAATAGAAATGCTTTTCTTTTATTAAGAAACTAGCAGAATCTGATTTGGGTAAACACACTTAACTAGAAAAGTAATTAACCATTGGAAGGAGATTATAATTTATAGAGAAATGTGGTATATTGCCAATTCATGTCAAGGTACCGAGTATAGCTCAGAATGAGTGAACAGCATTTTGTTAGTGGTGTGTTATATTGTAAGGAATCCCTTCCTAAGAATACAAGCATTTATATAAAGGATGTTTGCTTCCTAAAAATGTGAGTGTTGCCCAAGTACAGAATCTCACCCGATTATTCCAGTGATTACCAAAGCCCAACACCTTCCATTTTACAGCTCATTCAAGCAGCATTTTGGGATCTTTAGGCTAGAATATGTAAAGAGCTGTGAAAACTCTTAGTGGTATCTGATGTGAACTGTGGATCACTTTGACCCTTCACTCCTACCTCTGAATCTTGTATATATTCCCACTGCTCTGGTGGATTGTATATGTCTGAAATGTATGTTTGTGAGGAGAAGGAGGGTAACTTATAGAAAAGAAAATGGAGAATCCGAAGAGATAAGGAATTAATGTATCGCTTCCAGTCTTTTGTTTTAACTGGGAATCAGAAAGTTTTATCCTGTCAAGCCAGTCAAACCATTTCCATTTGGAAATTATATATGTACTAGCATATATCCCTACATGCTTCTTTAAGCCTGTTTCCTTGGAGTTATGGTTGGGCATGCATACCGATTTATCTCATCTTTTGTCTACAATAGGCAAAAAAAGAGAACAAAAAAACAGTTCTGAAAACTTTCTATATTTATTTCCAGTAAGGGTAAGAATTTTAAAAATATGGACAAGAGTCAGTGGAAATATTTTCCATTGTGAAAATTCAAAGTGAGTGTTTGCTGTTTGTCTCAAGTCCCAGTTAAATCCGATTTTGAGATCCCTTCACCACCAGTCATCTGCTTCCCTCACCCTAATTTGAGCTTTCCTCCTGCTGTGGTTAACTCATTCTAACACCTCTGTAGTCCAAACAATATCAGTGCCTTTTATTCCCTTCCTTGTTATTCTTGTGCTCAGGTAGCTCATGGATCACTCTTTCTTTTCTTGATCACTCCAGACCTTCAAAATCCTGCTTAGGTAGTTTCGTGTGTGTGTGTGTGTGTGTGTGTGTGTGTGTGTGTGTGTGTGTTTTCTAAAATGCCTACATGTCACCCCAAAAAATTTTTTGTACAATACTGCCTGAGACCTCCATCAGCCTCTGTCCATGTGGCTTCCCTACATTCAAGGACTACTTTTACATATCTAAAGATTTCAAATCTTGAAGATAAATCTCAATGGTCATTCAGTTTTGTTCTCATTCTACCAATATTTGTTGAGTAGCTCTGTGCCATGTTTTGTTGTACGTATTGGGTATACTGCCATGGCCAAAACAATGTCCCTTTCTTGTGGAATTTACATTTTAGCAGGGGAGGTGAAAAATAAGCAAACAAAGACATGATGAAATATAAGATAACAATGCTTTAAGAAATCACTGGGGTAGAGGAGAATGGAAGTGGTATTTTAGACAGAGTGGTTAGGGAAGGACGCTGAGAGTGTGACATGAAGCAGAGATATAACGAAGTAAAGAAACAGGCTAGTAGCTAGAGAAAGCAAACTGGGATGATGGAACCTGTAAGTACCAAGGCCCTGAGATGGGAGCATGCTCTTCCAAGAATAGCAAGGAGACCATGCTCCCTGCCCTAACTTGAGCATTGGTTGGTATGATATGATAAATGAAAAGGAACCTTATGATAACAAATAAAATCTGTCTTGAGGAGGGAAAAAGCATACATGACAGCAGAAGCCTCAGTATGAAAAGGCACAGTTCAAACATTTGTTCTTGTATTTAGTTTGCTGTGTGATCTTGGGCAACATGTTAGATTTTGCTAAACCTCATCTGCCTCATTTGGAAAATGAGCATAATGACATCTCTCTCATTGATTTATTGTGAGGAATACATATGAGATGTCTGGCATTCGATCATACACTTAATAAATGATAGTTGTGTCAACTATTCATTATTATTTTATTATTATTTACATGCAGAGACATGTTCATAAGATAAATGAAGCAGAAACTGAAGATGTTCTTAGGAGCTGGGCCCACTCAATTCAATGTATTTGTTTTGATACAATCACCAAATGTGTGAGGATACCAGTAATTAAATTTCAATACTTTCTTCCATTTTACATGTTTCTATAAACTGATAAAATACCAGAATGTAAATGAGCAAATTGCATACTCGGTCTTCACCACAGATACGTGAAATTATTTCTAAAATTAGCCCTTGGCCTTCCAATTTATTATTGTCATACTCCATGGAAATGCATAATCTAAAGGTCAGCAAAACTGCCTAATATAGGTTCTTAGTGACTACCTCCTGTCTGTCCTCCAGAGATAGTGGATTATAAAGTACCAGTTGATTAACAATCTGTATTCACTAACCACATGCAAGGGACAAAGAACAGAATGGCCCACAAAGTATCACAAAACTAAAGCACATTCCAAATGAAATGTATTTATTTTTTTCCAGACAATCTTTACTAGAATATTTCCAGTATCTGTAAAGATTTTAGGAACGTCTCAATACTTACATACCTATATATTTTAAATTCAATCACACATCATTTCTAAGCCTAAATCTTCTTAGCTCTAATAATAAGATATAAATATATCTTGCAAAGTGTTTCTTAAGGTAAGAGAAAGAATATATTGCACTCAAGGTAAAAATATATCTATCTATCTCATCTACCTATCATCTCTCTATATGCCTGCATCCATGTATCAACCCATCTATCTATGTAGATTACCATTCACCAAATCATAGTAAATGTTAGTAGTAGAAAAATTAACACTATTAGAAAGAAAGAATATTTAGGAAGAAAAATTTCCTGAAGTATAAGGTCAGTTATTTCTCTCTTATTTTTGGCATATGAAGCCTAAAATTCTCAGCTCTAATAATGTGATAACTAAGAGTGTTATTACTAGAGAGCTTAATGTTTGGGAATTTGTGTGGTCTTACAAATATATGAACCCTAAGCATTTCAGTATGCCAGCTATTGATTAAACAAGCGCTCTCTTACGGGCTCATTTTTCTCAGTACGTAAAAAACAAAGATTGGAGTCATTATGATAATTGTAGTAGATGGGCACTAGGGAATTATGCAAAATAATTTGTAAATTTAATATGAAACCAAAACATCTGTTCAAGTCAATTTCCCACAGGTAATGTGGCAGAGAGTATGACTTACAGACCAAGGAAGAGAACGGTTCTTCTTCCACAGGGAAAGATACTGACTACAGCAAACATAATTTTTCTTCTTTATCTAAATGTTATTTAAAAGAATAACTTCTGCCATTAAATCTACCTTTCTTGCCTCTTTTATCAACACTGCTTTTCTTTTCACCTCTTGCATCAAACCCCAAGCACTGGGATTTTGTTTTGGCTTCTTGCACTAACATAACTAAAATGAGAATATCAATAATAGGGAACTCTTCAAAGAACTTAGCTGGTTTTTTTGTTTTTTCTTTTTTAACTTATTTTTTCCTTTATTTGTTCTTTCAAAAGAAAGACTTAAAATTTAAGGTCCAAAAAGACAGAATGCGATTGTATCTGCCATTTCTTCTTTCAGATAGATACACTCAGTAATTACTGAACTTTTAATGTACAAAACAAAATGAAACAAAACTCTCCACAAAGAGACTTGTCAATGTTTTGCTTCTGCGTGAGATGTGTAATGAGTGTGGGAATGTTAATGGAATCCATGCTCTTGCAGCAATGTCAAGGTTTAAAGTGACAGGAAAGTCATCACTTTCTACCCATTCTGTTATATTAGTCCTAAGTGGCTAACTAACATCATATCTGATGCTGGTTTCCAAGGAATAAATGTAGATAAACATTCTCCTAGGTATGCTGCTATTTATCAGTAAAAGATTCTATTCATTTAATTCTCATTTAGGTAAATTATTCCATCATTAGTGGGAGAAATGACCCACAGGACTTTTATTATCCACCCTAGAGTATACAACATTTACTGTTTGCGGGTGGACAGCTTCCATTTATTTCACTTGCCTCTTCTGCAGCATGAACAGAGACAAGTTTTTTAAAGATTTTGCTTATTTATTTCAGAGATAGAGAGAGCAAGCATGAGCAAAAGGGAGGGGCAGAGGGAGAAGCAGACTCCCTGCTGAGCAGGGAGCCTGATGTGGGGCTTGATCCCAGGACCCTGGGATCATGACCTGAGTTGAAGGCAGAAGTCTAACCAACTGAGCCACCCAGGCACCCAGATCATTTCTCCTTTTTAACATTAAAGTAAAACACAGAGTAGGTGCAGTTTGAACAAAACAGCTGGCAAAATGAAAATGGCAAAAATAGGTGGGGTGAGTAGGCCCATTTCCAATTGCATATCAACACGCCTACGTTCAAACATCCTGTCCAAGTCACTGCATTTTTCATATCATTTATACTTTGTTTATTAAATATGAACACAAAAAGATTAAAGAATACCATTTGTATTTTAAAGCAGATTAGCATTGAAATAATAGGAATAATAATAATAACAGTAACAATAATAATATTAGTAAAAGAAGTCTAAGGCTTTTTAGTTTTGGGTGTTTTTTTGTTGGTTTGCTTTAAGTAGGCTGCTAACATGCTGTGTGACTTCAGGCAAAGTATTAAACACCTTGGTCCTCAGCCACCTCTTATTGAAAGAAAAAGGCTTAATTTAAATTTCTCAGGACCACCAATTTTTTTCTTTATTGTATTCGCCATGCATAGTAGCCACCTGACTGTTTATTGACCTGACCCTTAAGTAACTTTGGAACTATACCCATGTCCCTTTATGTGCTTCTTTGGTGTTGAAAACTCAGTATTAAGCAAAATTTTTGCTTAATTGCCCCTTTGATCATTTTTAGATTTTTCTTTTCTTTTCTTTTCTTTTAGAGAGAGAGAGAGAGAAAGACAGGCAGGAGGGGCCGAGGGGATGAAGAGAGATCCTCTTAAGCAGGCTCCATGGCTAGATCTCCCTACCCTGAGGTCATGTCCTGAGCCAAAATCAAGACTCAGATGTTTAATCAACTGAGCCACCCAGGCACTCCTTTAGATTCTTAATATTTGTTTCCTGAATTCTATCCAAATTCACAAAGTGAATTAATATGTTACTTAGCAAGAACTTTAATGTAGGCATTTCACAGGAAGCCTACTCATCCAGTCTGCTAAAATTTTCTACCTGTGAGAATGTCAGATTATTGCCCCCTAACTTGCTTAAGAGTTTTGTTATTAAGTTGTTAACATTTGTATTAGAACAATGAAACTATAAAGCAACGTTTTCTAGAAAAAAAATTAATCTCTTTCAAAATTCCTATCAGTGGTAGGTAAACATAGAAGTCTGATATAGTGATTAAAAATACAAGGGCTTTAGGCACACCACCTAGTAAAAGTCCTGGATTATTATATTGCTATCAGTATGACTTAGGGATAGTCAATATATTTAAACCTCAATTATTTTTCCTCTAAAATGGATCTAATAGTAATCCCTCCTGATAATCACCAAATTATTTTGATGGTTAGCTAGTTCAGTGTATATAGCACACTTAGCACAGTGTCTGACATCCACTAAATGTCTTTATATATGATTTTACTATTAGAATAATTTACAGAAGAGAAACTATCCCACGTTAAATCAACTAAAATAAAATGCTTTTACATTTGTTCATTTCAAAGGGAAATATGCAGATATTTCATTCACCTCCTAGGTACCTTTTAGAGTGGGGCATTGCATGGTTAGTTTGTGTAAAGGTTCAGTGAATTTTCTCATAATGACTTTTTATTGAACATATGGAAACCATTAGGCATTAGCAAGAGTCACTATCCACTGAGCTGTATCCAGAGGCTGACAGTTATGTCTATCTCTTACAAAAATAAACACATGAATAAATGTACTAAAAAATATATTACCTGTCATTTTCATCTCTAAGGGCATTTCAACAAACAGTATCTGCATGTTAAATATACCCATTCTAGTCTTCTTATGAGAAATTTCTTTTTTCCTCTAGAATGTACTATGACACATCTATGGGGAAAATGTAGTAATCTGAGACCAGTACCTTTCATTTTATATTTTAAAGATTGTGCTGTATCAATTTATTTCCTTGTATAGCCATAGGCAACCTCTAAAATATTTAAACTTCTTAAATGTCACATATTTCAGTTAATATTGAGATTAAATAGTTGGTTTTGGCAAAAATGATGATAAAAATAATGTACATATTCTCATTCTCTCTTTTTAATGCAATATTTATAATATATGCTAATTATATATTATATAATTTTTGATTATGAGGACAATTATAGTTTCTACTCAATTTTATAAGTATATATAATTAGCATGCACTCTATTAACCATTGACCTATTTAGAAATTAGATATTATAGATATATAAAATTCTTTACAAATAATTAAATCATTTCTTATTAATTAAACAATGTGTTCTATACCAATAAATCACTAGTGGAAATATTTTTATATCATAAGATAATTAAGTCTATAATTAAATTTAACAAGTTAGATTGTTAAAATAAGCACTTAAAATAAGTAGTGTATAGCAATTAAGATCATAGACATTGAAACAGATTTGGGTTTCTAATTCCTGGTTCCAATACCTACCATCATTGTGACATTTTGCCAATTACTTCAGTTATCTATGACTCTATTTTTTAATTTTCAAAAAGGGAATGTTAATATATTTGCCACAAAATTATCACAAGGATCAATCAAGATAATGGATATAAGCATTTAGCACATTGCTTGACATGTAGCCAAAACCCAACAAATAGTGGCCCTATACTATTATTATTATTATTAATTGTGTGCATGTGTGTGTGTGTATGTTTCCCTAGGTAGAATTAAGACTGGCTCCAACTTGTGCTCGCTTCGGCAGCACATATACTAAGACTGGCTCCAACCATAGGCTTTTTGAAATTCTCATATTACCACCACCCCCCAGCCACAGAGATTAGATATTAACAGTTAGGCATTGTAATATGTTCATTTTAGTTATAAATTATTTTATCAAGATTATTAGCTTAACTGTATCTAATGTAAAGACAGTGTGATTTGAAAGTTTAAGAAACTAGAGACCTATCATAATAATGAAATACATATTTAAAGCATGTAAATGATGAGACAATGATGGATGTAGTATATGTATATGATATCCATCATTTGACAATAGAGATGATGCTCAAGGACAGACAAAATGTATCAGTTTGTGGAAGATGTGCTGCACTTAGGGGTGATGTACAGGACAGGAGGAAAACCAAGAAAATGCCAAAAAATCAAAGATCAAAAACTCAAAACTTTGAATATGTAGCTAGAAGAGAAACAACAGTACAGGATGCCAAATAGCCCAACAGTAACTCAGGAGAAGGCAGAGAGCTGTTCTTCAAGGATTTGGAGAACCATGTGGCTGATGTCACTCAGGTTTTAAGCCACAGATGCCTCATGGGCTCTGGGCCGATTTGAATCTGCACCACCTGGCAGTAAGTGGGGAAGTCCATGATTGCCAGGGCATCCCTTCCAATACTGTGGAGATCACTAGGAAAGGGGGAGAGACCTGCCTTGACAGATTTTCATCGTGGGCGAAACTGGTCTATTTTGAGAAAAGATGTTCAATAGAACATATGTCATCAAGGAAGAGAAGATTATGCTAGTTTTAAAGCTCGAAAGGACTGACTTACACTCTAATTTGGGGGAATTGCTTCCAGAGAAAGGGAACTTAATCTCTTCTTAGTCATTCTTTTGAACAGATGGATTGTATCCCTTTTTACTTGAGTATAGAAAACTTGACCATGTCCATCCCTGGTTTTCTACATCAGTTTCAGTTTAGGATTGTTCTTCCTCTTCTCCTTCCCGTGCCAACATCCATGTTCCCAAGTGTCCATGAAGCATGTGTGGTCCTCAGAGAATATGTTTATATACACTGTTATCTTCTGGATGCACGACCTTATCTGTACCTTAGTTCTGGATGTTTTTATTCTTAGGCATCTGCTGATGTCTCCACTTCCCAGTTTAATTTAAGACCACATGGTTCATGCTCCTTTTCACTGACTAGCTCATGACTAGCTCTCTTTGCCAACTCCCTCACTCTTCAGGGACAAGAAAATTCTGATCACTGTCTTCCTGTACTCCAGGGCCTCAAGAGATTTGGTGAGGCTGCCTTTGCTCCTCCTTCCCATGAAATACTGCCACATCAGGACCTCTCCTCAGAAACCCACTAGCATCTCATTTTCTTGCTTCCCCTCCTACTCTCTTTTTCCTGCCTTTCCCACAGAGTTCTTATCTTTACTGTGATGGGGAAAACTCGTTCTTAAAATCTTTTGTTCCCAAATATTTCTCTGGCTTTCAGTTAAACTGAAACATTTTTTGTAAAAAAGAAAAGGCCTAATTTTTAAGGAAATTAATTCCTTCTTCCACAGGGCAAACACCCCTTTGGAGCAAAAGGTCTTGTGATCACACTAGAGAAGTGTCTCAAGGAATAAGGAGTGGAGAGAGATAGAAAAGAGAAATAAGACATTGCCCCATTCCCCAATAGGATCAGAATCTGGTGGGAAGGGGAAACATATATGCCCCCCCCACATACACACACACACATGGGCCAGGTTTTGGAAGTCTTTGTCATTCCAACAACCTTGGAGTTGATTCTCTAGGTCAGTTACCATAAAAGTACGGTATATATGCCCCAGGAAGTTGCATGCTAAATAACTGGGTTATGAGTAAGAAATTATAGTATTTTAATTTATGTTTATCTATTTTATTCTTTAAAAATTATTATTTCAAGTATGTATTTTATTATATACAAACGATATTAGTTTTATCTATGTAACTAAATTCTGTCAATATAATTTAAAATTACATATGTTGGTATATATATATTTATATAGGGTACATGCTTAAAATTTCTTTACTGATGAGGTACATGAATGTTTTGAGATGCTCACTATAGGTAAAAGGTAATCATTTCTTTTTCTTACATATTTGAATATGAGTTGTGATCTGCTAAATCTTTATTTATATCCTGCTAACCCATATCTAGATTCATGGCATTACTTTTCTACTTATTATAAGATAACCTTATGGACAGATGCTTTGGATTCTTTACTTGGGGTATCCATGAGTTGACAGAATGAGATCTTAGGACATAGGGATCTATTGTTGAGTTTATCTTTATGACAGTGTAATGGGTTTAACTTATTTCATGAGCACAGTGTGCATTTTGGAAAGTAGAAAGACTTGGAATCAGGATTTTTTTTAATAAAGATTTTATTTATTTATTTGACAGAGAGAGATCACAGGTAGGTAGAGAGGCTGGCAGAGAGAGAGAGAGAGAGGGAAGCAGGCTCCCTCCTGAGCAGAGAGCCCGATGTGGGACTCGATCCCAGGACCCTGAGATCATGACCTGAGCCGAAGGCAGCGGCTTAACCCACTGAGCCCCAGGAATCAGGATATTTTTGAGCTCAAGCTTTGCTAATTACTATCTGTGTGATTTGAAGCAAGAAATTGACTTTTCTGTGTCTTTGTGTCTTCACCTCTAAAATGGGGGAGGGTGTACACTTCTAAACTTCCCATATGACTATTGTGAGGATCTAATGAGATAAGATCATGAAAAAATTTTGACAACTTTCATATACACTATTGATATGGATTTGAAAATATCTTAATATTTTGCACATACCAGATTTTCATGGGCTACTTGTTTCTGGTTTCCCATGTCAGAATTTCCTACAAAAAAGCAAAGAAGCATTCCTTTCAAGAGAAATAGAAGGGCAGAAGGCAGACTTAACATGCGTTATAGCAGCTATAGCCTTAGTAACTCTCACTTCTTGAAGGTCTACAATATATTTCGCTGACACTGTATATGCTGTTTCTGTTTCCCTTGTTCACTTTACCTGGAATGAATATTCCTTCTCTTTTCTCCTGGATTACTTTTGGTCACCCTGATAGGAAGGCTCTGTGGCTCTCATTTTCAGCTGAGAGATATGGGACTTGGAGAGGATCAATAAATTATATAAAACGTACACACACAATACACCTGCTCACACACATAAACATACACCTGTGCCTGTCACATTTATCTTATTTCCTCCATTCAAGTGTTCTCTGTACTGTCTCCTTTTCTGATTACAATATCCTGGGTAAAACAATCCAGATGACATAGTTTCAGGGAGATTGTAAACCCTCTAGGATCAGAGACTTTCTATCAATATCTAAAATTTTGTTTTGACTCTAGTCATCCTGACTATGCAACGGCCACAAGTGAATTTGGCTTGCAATAAATATTCCAAATACTGGATAAGTAGATATTTAATGATTTAATTTGATTTTTCCATTGCCATTGTTCTGTGTTGTGTATCCTCTAGGTTGAAATTCAGGAATCCTCCAAGAACACCTCTTTGCTTTTCAAATAGTTCACATGCCTTAGCCTAACCAACAAGAGCCCTGATGCTAGGAGCTCTGTCCACTCCTCTAACTGGTTTTGTCCCTGATTGCCACCACACCCAAATTGCTATGCTTTCCTAATAGAATTTTATCCCATTTTACAGGATCTTTATTGATTAATTTATTTGGAGAATGAAAGGGATAAGAAAGATACTGCGACAACAGGTACATGTAAATCAGAACCATCCCAGACAAACCCAGATTAGATCTCTCTAGTCCAACATCAGGGACTTAGGAAGTCTGTGCTGGCCAACCCAGGCAAAGAGTAGATCAACTCTCATGACACTGTTGAGTTTTTTAACATTACTATATGTCTTATTTCTGTCTGAATTCTTTCCTAGACTACTCCTAAAGAGCAATGGTTATTTATAACTTACTCTTTTTTGTATAGTTCATATCCAGTGTAGACCCTGGCATATATCCTAGCTGATGAGAAGATGTTTGTTGAATGAACAAGTAATTGAACAAATGACCATCTGTTCCACCATATTACTCTCAGTTCTATTTTTTTTAAGATTTTTTTTTATTTATTCATTTGAGAGAGAGTGGGAGAGAGCATGACAGGGGAGAAGGTCAGAGGGAGAAGTAGACTCCCCATGGAGCCGGGAGCCTGATGCAGGACTCAGTCCTGGGACTCCAGGATCATAACCTGAGCCCAAGGCAGTCACTCAACCAACAGAGCCACCCAGGTGCCTCTCAGTTCTACTTCGATTTGGATTTGTGGTTGCCAAACTAAAACTGTAGCCTAAGAAACACATTTAGAAAATGCCAGAACAAGGAAAATTAAAAGAATTATATTTTTATGAAATTGTAGTAATTTAAAATAAATGGTGAGTAGTTTATCCGCATATAAACATAAACCAGAAACAAAGAATTTCTAGAAATATGAAGATTCTAGAATAACATCACTGAAGCAAAATGAATTAAAAAACAAGATCTAGTATAGGTACTCCTTAATTTACTAGATACTGACTGACTGTGTGTATGGCAGTATTAAGGGTATTATGGATACTTACAAAGAGAGGTGTCTAATGAGATTTTCTATGGAAAAAACCTAACAGTACCAATAAAATGGAGCATTTCTAGAGATTGATATTCCTCAAAGCTTGGCATTATTTATGCACTGTTAACACTGTCGGTGTCATTTGTTTGAATCAATGGAAGGGGGCTCTAACTGAAAATTATTTTCATTAGTTCATTATATATTTGATAATAAGAGCTTCAAGAATCTATCATTAGATATAATTATTCCTTGATTTATAACCCTCAACATTTATACAAATAAATGTTCTATCTCTATCAGTTTATCTTTCCTATGGAGATTTAGTAAAACATACCAGTTTTACAAATGTACTTTTAGAGATGGTAATTAATTTTTAAAATATTTTGTGTTAACACTTCAGTGAATATGTTCTGTGGGAATGTACTGTCACCACACTGCTGGCTCACAAAGATATCATACATGCATTTCCTCTATGTAATGGCATTTTGAAAAGAGATCACATATTCTATGAGCATTTACACGTTCTCTAGTATTCTCCATCATTAAACAACCCTTTAATTCTATGTCCTCCTATACTTCATTCCCTTTTGACTCTTCTTTACAGATAAACTTCTTAAAAATTTTATCTACACTGGCTATCTCCACTTCTTGCTTCCAGCCATGCTTTAACATACTACGTGTTGACTTCTACCATTGAAGCTTCACGAGAGGTGCTCTCACCAAGGATACTGTTGGTCCTTCTGTTGCTAAATTTGGTGGGTCCTTTGCCATCTTTATCTTACTTCACCCCATTAGGGACCACTTTCAATTTTATCCTGCTTAAAACACTTTATTCCTCACTTATAGGACTTCACGCTGTCATCTTCTTTGTGAGTCCCTCATCTGCCCTTTGTTTAAGTAGCAATGTTTTTCATCATTTTGTTCTAGGACCTCTTTGTCTCTTACTAGAAATTCTTTTCTGGGTAATCTCATCTGTGAAAATAATTACCATTCTTACATTAATGACCCTTCAGCTGCTAACTCTAGCTCAGATACTTTCCCGGAGTACTCTGTGAGAATAAACAGAAGTCTATTGAATTTCTCTATTTGGATTTCTTGCAAATAATTAAGCTTAAAATATTCAAACCTGAGCTCATTACTTCCCATTAAATCCTGTGTCTTCTCTCTGGTTCCCTCAGTCATTTAATATGATCACCATCTACTTAGCTGAACAAAGCAGAAGCCTGGATGCCATCTATTAATCCACTTAGCCACTCAATTTTATTGATTATGGTTTTTTTATATTCTCTCTAGAACGTCTTATTTTCTCCATCCCTAAACCCAATACCCAAAGTCAGATTACCCTGATCCCTGCTTTAGATTTTAAAACATTTCTAGCCTAGATTCTAGAATTCCACCTTTGCTGTTCTCCAGTCTATTACTACACAAAATTCTAAAGTAACTTTTCTAAAAGAAAGATATGAATATGCTCATTTTCTGCCTCAAAGCCTTTAGTAATCCTTTGTTCTTCCATGGGCACAGTAGCAACCTTGAGATGTGGTTTATTAGCCCTTTCTTTATGTAACCACAGCTTACTTCCTCAATTGTCCTCTCCCCCATCACACTTCACCAAAATCTCCACCATTCTACCCCTTACCCTTACCCTCCCAGATAGACTCAAGTCCTTTTAGCCTCTGAAATGATTCCCTCTCCAGTCTCTTTTGTCACTTTTTCTGGTGGCCCTGAAAATTAGCGACGTTTACAAAAGGAAGAATTCACAAATTCCCAGGGCCAGTGATCCTAATTTTCCACATTTTTTTTCATGGGGACCGGAACTCATTCACAATGCACCTAACCATTATTGCTGCCCACTCTCCCGTATATGTTTCCCCTCCTTAGTTTGTGCATATTCTTCAAGGCTTAGTTAAATATTCTTTCTGGCAAGGAATCTTACTCACCTTACCATCCCACTACCCAACCCCCACCTCTGATTAAGAGTATTTCCTTGTATTCTTTGGAAGCCTGTACTTCTACCATCACAGATCTTACCTCAGTATCATAAAATTGCCTACTAGAATGTAAGTCATGAAAGAGAGAGAACTATGTCAGTCACATCAGATGTTAATGTCTAGGACCCAGCACCATATCTGACACATAGCAAGTGTTTTTTGTTTGTTTGTTTGTTTGTTTGTTTGTTCTGAAGGGTTTTAACAGACTAGATTAAATAAGAAGTAACTGTGTTCACATGTCCTTATTAATGTCTGAATTGAGTAATGTTCACATGACTTTGTTTCCCTTTTCCCTATTCCAATCATGTTTTTTCAATTTTTAAACCAAATGTTCCTTAGAACTCAGAATCAGTTGACTAGAGAGAGACTTTTTTCATCTTTTGGAAAATGAACTATATCTTGGATTCTTGATTAAGATATTCTGAATGAGATTAAAATGGTAGCTTTGGTCTTCAGGTGAAGTACCTTCTAACTTTTCTAAGACAAGTGGCTTATGAGTAGCAATAATATAGCATTAATTTGTGTACCAAGTTCTAACACAGTGTCTGGCATATAGGCAAACATCAGTAATTATTTGTTGAACAGTATTGAAAACTAGGTAGAAAATAAATTATTTTTACCTATAAAGCAAGAAATCACATTTTTCTCTGTTATAGTTCCTTAAGAAGAGAATTAAATTTTAGTCTTTAAAATGTGTTTATTTTTATGTCCTGTTGACATGGCTTTTTTCCATGAAAATTAATTTGCAAAAAATAGCATACATATCTTTCCTTACCAGAACATTTATATTTTGAGAACTGACTCTGGATTTGTGTTAAAAAAACAAAAATAAGTGTGAAATTCATGGTTGAGTTTATTTCAGTGTTTATTTCCATGTATTAAATTTCCATTTTAAATCTTCTTTAAAATATGCTATTTTCAACACCATGAAACTGTGTTAGGTCTTAGCATGTTAAAGATGGTTAGGAGATTTAAAGCCATAATTATTTTAATGGCTACTTTCAGCATATACATTTTTCATAGGACAGACAATCTCAGGAACACAAAAATATAGTCTATATTTTTGGTGTCAAAATTATAAATTTTAAATAAAATACTTATAATTTATCAGAAAGCATAAATTAGGGCACCTGGGTGGCTCAGTTGGTTAAGCGACTGCCTTCAGCTGAGGTCATGATCCCAGAGTCCTGGGATCGAGTCCTGCATCAGGCTCTATGGGGAGTCTGCTCCCTCTGACCTTCTTCCCTTTCATGCTCTCTCTCACTGTCTCTCTCTGAAATTAATAAATAAAATCTTTTTTAAAAAAGGAAGCATAAATTAGTAGATAATTTATGATGAGACTCCTTTTTAAAGACTTATGATACTACAGTCAAATTTATATTTACAGGACTTAAATCTATTCAATTGCATTTAAAATAATTCATTTAGAAAATGTGACCAAATTAACAAATCCTACCTCTCCTTTTAAAAAGAGCTGTATCTGTTGTTTAGAGCTTTTTTCTTTCTAAAATGCTAATGAACTATCGATTTAATTATTGAGCCCAGAGAGCCTTAATTATAGAGCCACAGATAAAGAAGTAAATGGATCCCAAAAGATTCACACAATAGGAATAGGGAAACGCTTTTGAATGTGTTCGTGGCTTTGCTTATGGCTCATGTTTGTCTAGTCTCCCTCCCTCAAGAAAATTTTAGTGCCTCTGAGAGCCTCCCAACTGTAAAAGCTATGCCTTAATTTTTAAAGGACCTCCCACACTAACTTCATCCAGGAATGAAAGAACTGATGTCTTTTGATATTCTTTCTCTATTTCTGAGTCTTCTAGGTAGTCACATGAAATCAAAACTGCCCTATAACTTTTGTGGGACCTGCGGTAAGAGTACAAATAGCAACCTGCATACCAGCTGTTTATAAGGTCCAAGACAAGTCAACAGACTGTTAAATAAAATGCATTGTATCTCTCTTCATTGACAAACATATCATCCTGATGTCCTGGAAGTCTACATTCAATTTAGAATTCTCAGAATCCTTGAAGATCTGTGCTGGAATGAGGCATCTTGAGAAGAGCTGACTCCAGGCATTTTGCCAGGAGCCCACTACTGTTACTTACCCACCTCCTGCACTCCGCCCTGCACCGGGAGGAACCTTGGCACACAGATGTAGCCATCCCGGTTCACACCCAAATGCCCAAACATTCAAGCTCCGCCCACTAAATCCATACAGAGGCTTGCCCCTCGGCCATAGCTAGAAGCTAACCTGGAGCCAGTTGGCTAGGAATTTCAGGGATCCTGAGTGCCCAGAACATGGATATGTAAGCTCTTGGTGGGCATGTTGGCTTTGTCTTGCAAACTCCTCATGTCTAAAGAGTGGTCAGAACTGGGCCCTTTAAAGCGTGGGGCCAAACAGCAGGTCCTTCCCTTCTCAGGGTCTAAACATTTCCCGAAATAACCACATTGAGCTTTTGTGTGCTAATGGCCTAAACTGGGCTAATCCAGAGGAAATAGCACTAAAGTAGTTTATATTTAAGTATCTTCAGAGACTTCTTTCCCTATTTACAATTTTTTTAAATCTACTTTAATTTTACATATTTAATAAATAGTTAGCATGTACATTTCAGATTGAATTTATGAGGGACACTGAAAATACTTGGTGACCGAATAACAATGATATACTCTTAAAATGAGAGTGTTTATTCCAAGCCAGTATGTGTGAAATGGAGGCAGTGTAGGTCAAAAAACATAGCACTTAGGAAGTATTGTTTGAATTAAGAATAAAATACATCCTAAATTAATTTATTTTCATTTCACTTGTAGAAAATCTCTCAGTTTACCTTAACCTACTGCAACACTAGATAGAAACATTAAATGTGTGTGTGTGTGTGTGTGTGTGTGTGTGTGTATGTGTATACATATGTATATTCCCCCTAAAGGAGATGTGGCTCATAAGAGATTATGTGTTGAACACAGATAATACTAAGGTTAGAAATAGAACTGTGCCAAATTGATGACAGAATGTTCAAATGTATCAGTTCTTTCTACTAACAAGTAATAAAATCATTTTGTATTAATGAATGCTTAAAGTATTAGTTGTATAAAGATTTTTGGCAAATTGATGGTAGTTGAAAAATAAATTTTAAAGGGCAAAAAGAAATGAGGAAGTCAGAAACAATATTTGATTTGGGGGAGATGAATAAGACTCCTATAAAAATGAATTGTATAGTGTTAAACAGATTGCATATGAAATATTAATGGCATATTGTCCTGAGCTCCCCTTCTGCTGTTTCCATGTAGATGACTGAATTTCAAAGAGAAATATGTCAGGAACAATTATGGGAGTGAGTGTTACTACTTGAAATTGTTTAAAGTGTTTCTTCTTTTTCCATGTGTTTGTTCTTTTGTAATTTCACTTCAGTCAGAAAATATTATGGACAAATATGTAAGAACAGCTTAATGTGCTTTGGAGACATTAATTAACTTAAATAAAATACACTGATTGTGAGGCAGACATTCCTCTGGTGAATATGTTGATCACTGTTCTGGTGAGAACTCTCCTAAGGAGACCAGCTCTGATTGCTCTAGCAGTAAACTTACAGCCCAGGTCTGAACAAGTCAATATAATCCAGAGTAATAGGCTCAAGAATGAGCATGTGACCTATCAAGCGTGAGGCTCAAGGAAACGTATTGTGAAGGCTTCTGCGAATTTCTTTCTCTCTTGCTTTGGACCATGTTGTATATAGATGTGTTACTTGGAGTTGCTGCAGCCATTCTGATATCTGAAGGGAAGCTAACACGAAATAAGGTTGACACACAAGACAGATTCTAAGAGAACTGAGAGACACAGAGCAGGATTCTTGATTGAATCTCACTTGCAGCCCTCCTCTGCACTTTTCAGTGAAGTGAGCCAGCACATCCCCTTTGTTTTCTATTAATTCGAGTTCAGTTTTCTGTACTGGGAAACTGCTAGCATGCTCATGATCACAACTACCATCTCTGTGTCAGGCACTGTGTGATGCAGAAAAAAGCAGCACATCTGTAGGAGAGCAGAGCGCAGAGTGCGGCCTCCACAATTAGACTACCTGGGTTTGAATTCTGGCTCTTACGCTTATGAACTTTGTAACTGTTTAAGTCATTCAGCCTCTCCATAATGATAACAACCTTGCAGATTTGTTGTGACTATTAAAGTACAACAGTGCCACCATAAAACAAGAGCACAGTAAAGCCTAGCTACTATTTTTATTAGATTGTGCTCTGTCATTTCATTCAAATCTTATAACCATGTTGTAAAGTAGTATCATCCTCGATCGATGGATGACACAGGCAAAGCTTTAGCTCTGAGTGACTTTCCCAAGGTCATATAGCTAGGAAATCATGATGCCTGGTTTCAAGCCAAACCTCTTCAATTTCCGATTTCCTTCATCTCCCCTCCCTTGAAATGTGAGGTTCACATGAGCAGGAATATTTCACTGAACACTGAGATCTCCCTGTCACATAGAACAGTCTCTGGTCCATAGTATGTGTTGAATATTTTTTGAGTTAATAATTTCCCTCACAGACTCTGTATCTAGTAAAGGAGGCAGATACATAAGAAGATTATTTTAAAATTCTGCAGATTATATTGTAATAAAGTCTTGTGTAGGTGGTGGGGGAGGGATGGATAAGTCTGCCTCAGAGCCTGTTGGGAAAAGGTGAGTGTGGGTGTTTGCCATAAACGTTTCTCAAAGTCCAATAGCATGTGTTTGACTTCCTGATACTCTATGTCTTGGTCTTTTATTTTCTCTGTATTTTTGCACTTAAACTGTCAGTATTATGATGTCTGTAGCCATATATTTCAACCCCTAGTAATTTAGCATCTATCCTCTTATCTTAGGCATTGGAAAAAATTCTGAGACTTGTATTTGTAGTCAAGTAGTTTCCTCATGGCATTTATATCTCTGGTACCAGGATCTGGCTGCTCACCCAGTAGACACAGAAACAAATTTCATCAACTGAACCTAATCCGCAACCACCAAACTGGTGGACAATGACAATAATGTCAATGTAGTTATTTTTCATGGGACAAAGGTGATCTAAAAATAGTATGCTGTCATCCACAAGGAGTAACATTTCCCCATGACTTAGTTCACTTAGCAAAACAAATTAAAGAACAGAAGTTTGTTTGACAGCGTAGAATTGAAGGAAGGCAAGCAGATGGTTATAAGGAACATTTATCCACGCTATGCCAGAACCAAAAGAAATTAAATTCATTCACTGTAAGAATTATCTAGAATAAGAGAATTCATTTTGGGGAGAGGGGTGTCACCACTAACCAAGCTCTTGTGATGCTACCTTGAGTTCAATTCAAACCATTTTTTTTACATGGTTACTATATGTTGAGTTGGCTCCTATTAAGGCTTCCTTACAGAATCTGACTGGTATCTTCTAGATTTTTTTTTTTATTTCTGTCTCTCTACCTCATTTCTGATTTGAATGTCGTGCTTATTTCCTAGTTCCCCCCACCCCAGCAGAAATGGAGGCAAGAAGATGTCTACATTAATGTCTATGCTGTTTATTATTTGTTTTACGTTTTTTTGGTTGTTGTTGAGTTTGACCTTTACATAAGTAAATTACATTTTAAACTGTTTCTTGAATTGATTTATTCAATATTCTCTGAGAACTTTGTCTGAGACAAGTCAGGTTTAATCAGACATTAGGAAATAATACAAATCTGTAGACTGGTACTTTTAAGCTTAAAGGAAGCAGGAAATGGGGTGTTAAATGAGGAGAATGAGCCAGCAGAGGTGCATAGAAGCTGTATCAGTCAGTTTCCCACCTGTTTGATCTCTGGCATATGACTTACAATCCATGAACTCTGGTTTTCTCTTCCGAGAAAACTGCAAGGGTCTGGGGAGAAATATGGCAATTCCTGGACCTAAATGTGTTCAGTAAAGAACATTAATTTTAACATAATTATATTATTTATAGTATGTGTACCTCCTTGCCTTTTGGCAGGACACATTGAGGAGTACTAACTAAAAACCATTTTGACTTCCTGAAAAGAAAATATCTACACAAGTACAGGGAAAGAAAATAAATCATGTTTTTTCTGATAATGGAGAATCATAGCGCTGCACAGCAAGGTCATTGGTATGCGTTGTAACTACCATCCCTGGCTTATAATGCTTCTGTGGGATCTCATTAATAAGATACGTCTTCAGATACTTCCTTCGTGTTCAGTCCATTTTAGTTCCCTTCTTACCTTCAGTTCAATTCAAGGAGGTCATATAGCAGCTTCGTTGCAAAACATGGAAAACATTTTTTTTAAAGTCCTCATTATACTTGAGCATTCTGTAGTAGATTCTGTGGATGAAAACACCCTCCTTTAGAGAATGTAGTTTAGGTGACAACACATTTTCCTTGTCATCCTTGTACTACTTTGGCCTTAGAAATCCCTGCTTCCTGATCCTAATTGCTGAAATCTCTCCCTGTAAATATTCTTCCTATGCTGATGTTTCTTCAGGTTCATTTCAGACTCATTATACCAGACTCTCTTTTGGCCATTCTTATCCATTCCATGGTTTCAACCACCACTTTTAATTCCAGTATGAATCTTCTTCCTTCTAGACTTCTGTGTGTATCCAAATGTTCCTCTTCAAATATTTCACATAGCTTTTATTTTATTTTTTTAAGATCTTATTTTTTTATTTATTTTTAAATTTATTTGAGAAAGAGGGACAGAGAGAGAGAAAGAATCTCAAGCATATTCCACGCTGACTTTAGAGCCTGATGCAGGCCTCAATCCCTAAGCCATGAGATCATGACCTGAGCCACCATTAAGAGTCAGATGCCCAACTGACTAAGCCATGCAGGCACCCCTCATATACCTTTTAAATTGTACATGTTGAAAACTTGAGTTAATAATTTCCTCTCTGCCATTAAGCACATTTCTCCTTTTGCTTTCTTGTTTCAGGCAATGGCACCACTATCCCCCAGCCAAGCACATTCATTTCTCAGGTCTTGCCATATTTATAATCACCTATGTCTTGAACTCATCCACTCCTTTCATCTTCAGTCACCCCTTTCCTTGGGTAGGGTGTACCTCTTACCTGCATGAATGCAGCAGCCTCTGCACTATATGCTCTCCCAGCCTCTGCTCTTGCCCCTCTAATTCCTTCTTCACTCTGCAGAGTGGTTTTTATAAAAGCAAATATGACCTTAGAACTTTCTTGCTTATAGACTCATTCCTGTTTGCCTTTGTGCTTCTAATTTCAAACCCAGGGTTTGCACATAGTAGGTGCTCAGTAAATCCATGCTGAATGAATGAATAGGTTGTATAAATATTGGAGGATCTGCCATACTCCTTTTTGGCTCAGGAAAGGCATTTTTTTCAGTCAGGGAAAGCTACTTCTGTCCTTTAGCATACTTTTGATAGCCTTCGAGATATGATGGATGCTTTTATCCTCTACTTAAGGTAACTCAATTTTGTGACATAAGGGACTGTCACAGTCATCCAAGGGATATCCCAAGGCTAACGGATTCCACAGTGTTTTTCCTTGGCTAACAGGCTAAAGGATTCCATCTTGGAATTTTTTTTTTTTTTTCAGATCATAGTTAAGGGTGCCTATAGTGGAGCTATAACCCTGAGTGTCATCCTCCTTTACTTCATGCTGAGAATGAGGACTACAGCCAAGTGTATTAAGAAAGAGTCCATGGTTGTCAGGGAAGGAAACAAAAAAGGACTAGTAAAGATCTTCAGTTTTTCCATCTTAGGGACTACCTTCCTTCTTCTTCTTTTTTTTTTTAAATATTTTATTTATTTATTTGACAGACAGAGATCACAAGTAGCCAGAGAGGAAGGCAGAGAGAGAGAGAAGAGGAAGCAGGCTCCCTGCAGAGCAGACAGCCCGATGTGGTGCTCAATCCCAGGACCCTGGGATCATGACCTGAGCCAAAGGCAGAGGCTTTAACCCACTGAGCCACCCAGGCACCCCACTACCTTCCTTCTTCACACCAATCTTTCTTTCTCTGCCAGGATTCATTCTTTCTTTTCCTTGTTTAAGGGAGGAGTTAAAAGGAATGTAGGTACCACATTTCTATTTTCAATTAGAAGATAGAAAATAGAGCCAGAGATATGAAAAATATAAAGTGATTTCTTTTTTTCCCAATAATATTCAACTCTTCACATCTCTTTTCTCTCGAACTTAATGGCATTGACAACTATCCATCAAAATTTGTGCTCTACCTTTCATAGTGGAGAGTGGTTGCTAGGATCAGCTGCCAAGACAACAACTACATTTCCCAGTGTCCTTTGCTTCTAGTCAGTGCCATGTGACTAGTTCTTACCAGTGGAATCTGAGTGGGAGTTACTTGCAGGCATACTTTTGGTACCTCCCTGCCTTTACGTGCTGACTTTCCCGGTTTTCTGATGGGAAAAGATTCCAGAGCATAGGGAGATGAAAAAACATAGAGGGAAGGACCCAGATTCTCTGAATCAGTCTGTGGAGGAGACGTGTGCACAGACAGGAATGCCCACACTGGAGGGTGTGCTTTATTAGGCCATTAAAATTGTGAGGTCATTTTGTTGTAGCAACTGGTATTAACCCTGCTAACCCATAGACATATTTCAGTGTGCTCCGAAGAGAAATATATACATTCTTTAATAGTATAGAGAGGAGGAAAAAAAACATCTATCAGAGGAAGATAGTTGGATTCTCTGTTCAATTTTAAAATGGTGTGTAATGAGTGATACTGTATGTTTTAGAACAATATTAAATCTTGGGAAGCTGAATTATATTAATTTTCAATTCTATATGTATTTGTCTTCAAGGTTTAGCATTCCTGATATATACCAGTTTATTTGTTTCTTTTAATTTCCAAATCTAAATGTGTGATTTGCCTTTGAGGCAGAAATTAAGTTCCATTGTGGAATGAGATTAAATCAACACTTCACAAAGATCATTTCAGTTCTTTGTAACCTTAAATGAAGTAAGCTAATAAAGCATTAAATTAGCATGTTGTAAAACTTCCTGAAGTTTTAATATGCTTTTAAGTGGCAACTCTGAGCTTATTACCTCTAAAGCTAAAGTCAAAATCACTGTCTTTCAGTTGGTAAAATGGAGATGAGGCACCATTTTATCAAATTTAACAAAATACTCTGCCTCTAAACTAGAAAATACAGATTATCTAATAATTCTCATATAAATGTATTTACCCAGAACTACATTTCTCTCTAATCAGTAGCCCTGGAGTCTTTGGACCATAAATGTATTTTTTTTTCTTCAAATGGTTTAACCGTGACATTTTCATTCAGATTCACTCAACTATTTCTACAGAAATTATACACTTCATTCGCATTCAGCCAAGTGAAAATGTAGAAATGATTATAATGATAACTAGCATTTGTTTGGGGTTCCAAAGTTTGCAGAGGGCTTTTATAATCACATTTTCACTTATTTTCACAAACTAGTTAGGTAGATAACCGTCATTACCCCTTTTTTACTGGGAGGGGCATGAGAATACTGCCTGACCTCTTCAAGGTCATGCAGGTGCTAACTCAGACAGTAGTTTTTTGCCTACTCTGCTGCATCTCTCTTTAAAAAAAACATATTGTGGACAATTTAAGAGACGGACTTAAGAAAATAAAACCCTCCAGAGAATTAAATTTAAATCATTTCATTAACTGTAGTGAAGTTAATGAAAGGAAAAGTATTCCCCAACCTGTATAGTATTTTACTATTGCTTGTAATAATGTAGTAATGTTCTATACACCTAATATGGGGAGTATATTTTCCACTTAGCAACATATTCTTAATCAGGGCTGTCCAGTAGAAATTTGTATGGTAATGGAAATGTTCTATCTCTGATCTAATGCAATAGCCACTAGCCATATGTGGCTGTTGAGCAATGGTACTATAGTCAGAGAGGCTAAGGAATTCAGGTTTTAATTTAGTTAATATTAAATAATTAATGTTTAAATTTCAAGAGTCCATATATATACTTGCTAGAATTGCCAGATCATAAGGTATATACACAGAAATAGAAATGATTAATTTATTGCAATTTGTAGAGCACAGGCATTTGTTATTTTAAGTAAATCACATTTAAGACTGACTGAATTAAAAAATAGTTTACTGGAGCCAATTAAAGTGAGCTGAGTTTATATTTGTTTAAATACAGCACAAACAAGATGCCTCTTTATGCTTCCCCAGGCCAATTCAGTTGGTTAACGTTATATAAATCTTTTCCTGTTACATAAAATATATCTATAGCTAGTTGTTACATAGGGTTATTTATTAGAATTATTTTGTCTATACATTAAAAATTCAAACTATCCATGGCTTTAACAAGATAGACGTCCGTTGAAAGAGGTCAGAGGTGGGCACAATGGGGATTATTTTATCCTTCTACTCTATCATATTAGCCTATAGTTTCCCTCCTGAAGTTTACCTATATTCTAAGATGGTTGCCAGAGTTCTAGTCATAGGGTTTACACTATGTTGTGGTCCTGAAAATGTATGAGGGAAGGCAAAGGGACACATTTATTAGCTGAATCAAAGAGTAGTTCTGCATGTTCTATATAATACTTCTATTTACATCTTATTAGCTTTAACTTATGGTATTAATCATCATATTATGTAGGATTTTGAAACTTAGTGGTGTTAAATTAATGAGTATATTGGCATTATAACATGGCTGTGTCTAGCTGAACAAGAGGCAAGAAGAGAAGTAATTGAGCTATTCATTGGCTATTTATAACAGTGCTAAAGAAAACCACGTGTTAATATTAAGTATATTGATTTTGCTTTCACAACTCAATCATACCAAAAAAAAAAAATGCTACTAGTCATTCACAAGAATTAAATCAGTTTTAACTTGATAGACTACGGTGTGAGCATTTTCAAAGTAAAAAAGAAAAGAAAAAGAATTTTGTCTCCAAACCCCTTCTTGTTCTCATACCCTTCTCCTAATATTGGCTTCAGTTTATAAAGACTAGAGGAATTAAAGAGAGTCAAAGAAACTGACACATTTTGGAATTAACTTTGTATATATTTTAATAGCTTTATTGAGGTATACTTCATATACCATACAATTCATCCATTTAAATTGTGCAACTCAGTGTCATTAAGTATATTCAGAGCTGTACAATCATCATTAACAATCAATTTTAGACTATTTCATCTCCACACCCCCCAGAAAAACCCTGTACCCATCAAGTGTTACTCCTCATTTACCCCCCATCCTTCTCCTCTTACCGTCTTTAGGCAAACATACATCCACTTTCCATCAATATAGATTTGCCTATTCTGGACATTTTATGGAAATGCAATCATACAATATTTGGATGTTTGTGATGGGCTTATTTCATGTAGCAGAATGTTTTAAAGTTTATCCATATTGTACAATGTATCAATACTTAATTGCTTTTCCAGCTAAATAGTATTCCCTGGTGTGGACATACCACATTCTGTTTATCCATTCATCAGCTGATGGATATTTGGGTGCTTTCCATTTTTTGGCTGCTGTACATAACACTGCTGTGAACATTTGTGGATAGCTTGTGTGGGGATATATGTTTTTATTTGTTATGCATGAAATTACTGGTTTGTATGATAACTTTATGTTTAACTTTCTGAGGACCTACCTACCAAATTTTTTTTTTTCCAAATTGCTTTGTAAAAACAATTCGCCATTTTATATTACCACCAACAGTGTATGAAAATTCTAATTTCTCCAAATCCTCACTAACACTTCCTATTTTATATTTTTCTTAATTATTATTTTCATTCTACTAGGTGCAAAGTGGCACCTCATCGTAGTTTTAATTTTCATTTCCCTGATGATTAATGATATGGAGTGTCTTTTCATATTCTTACTGGCTATTTATTTATATATTGTCTTTGGAGAAATGTCTATTCAGAAATTTTATCCATTTTCAAGTGGATTATTGAGATATTATTATTTATTATTGAGATATTAGGGTTTTTATATGTTCTAGATACAAGTCCCTTATCAGGTATATGATTTGCAAACATTTTCTCCCATCCTGTGGCTTGTCTTTTTAGTTTCTTAATGGAATCCCTTGAAACACAAAAGTTTCTAATTTTTATGAAGTTCAGTTCCTCTATTTGTTCCTTTATCTTTTGTACTTTTGTTGTCACATCTAAGAAGTCTTAACCAGGTCCAAGATGACAGAGATTTATTCCTATATTTTCTTTTAAGTGTTTATTTCTGCCATTCATTTTCAGCTAATTTTTGTGTATGGCATGAGGAAGGGGTCCAATTTCATCCTTCTCTATTGAATTATCTCAGACCTCTTGTCAAAATTTAGCTGACCATCTCTTTTTATCTCATTTCTCTCTAGAGTCTCAGTTCTATCTCATTAATCTCTATTCGTGTGCCAGTATTTCATGTTTATTTTTACAGAATATTCACCCATATAGTACATCTTGGTGTATGTACACACACACACACACACACACACACACACACACACACGCAGTAAGTATTATGTATGGATTTGTGTGTGTGTGTGTGTTACACATATAAATCTAATACTGGATTCTGTAGTTGGTTACTAAATGTTGGCTGCAGTTATTATTGATTCAGTGTTGTTATTTAAAAATATATTTCCTATAAAGTAAAGGCTGTTCCTTAGTTACATTATAAATTTTGCTCATCAAGTCATATTTCTCTTGAGAGGTAGGTAAGCAGGATACCATGTAGGGGTTATGAAACAAAGTGAAGAGAAATAGAGTAGTGAAGTTGCTCATGTTTTGGGACTTCTACAACAATGCTAATACCATATATTTTGTTTTGTTGTTCATTCATGTGTCAGGCCATGTGTGCCAAGTCCTGGTTTGGAAAAGAAGGTGACCTTTGGAGTAGTCTCTGAAATGTCATGAGATAAGAAGTTAAGCATGTAGCTTTGGGTCTCTTCCAACTTTGTTTTAAAGGAGGCTCTTGCTTACTTGCTGAAATCTATCAACATTCTGCCCCCCAAAGACATGTTCCCCTTTTAACAGTTCACTTCTTATGCAGGTTTTAATTTTATTTTCTTCAACCTCAGTATTTATTTCTATTGTTTATGTATTTATTTGGAGAGTATCTCCCCAGGTGCATTGTTAAGTGTCCTCAGAACAGGAAAGAGTGTCTAAATGAGTTTTCTAAGGCCACCATAAAAACTAACACAAACCAAGCACCCTACACAACAATAATTAATTTCTTGCTGTTTTAGGAGCTGGAAGTCCAAGATCTAGGTATTGGCAACTTTGGTTTCTCCTGAGAAAGGGAAATCCTTTGCTCAAAAATGACCATGTTCTTGCTGTGTCCTCACATGGCGTTTCCTCTGTGCGCACACATCCGCAGTATCTCTTCCTCTTGTAAGAACCGCAGTCATATTGGATTAGGACCCTACCTTTATGACCTCATTTAACTTTAATTATCTCTTTAAAGGCTGTGTCTCCAAATACAGTCATTGGCAGTTAGGGTTTCAACATACGAATTTGCAGGGTATGAGGGGCACAATTCAGTACACAACAGTGTTTGTATTCTAAAGATAGCCCTTAATTAGTTAATTAATTAATTCCAATTTACTGAGAATGTCTTTTGTATGGGGGAATAACCCAATGATATAGGAGGGGCTGGTGATTTTCTCTCAAGTGTGAAATTGGTCTAGCCCAGCATGATTTTCAATCAAATGCTCTTTGGGGACAAGTAGGTTGAATCACTAAGAGAGAAGGTTTAAAAGAAAACAAGTTGTAACAGCAACTCTTAATTAAAAGAAAACCGGGCTTTGTTGACATGCCAACAAGACAAATAACTGGCTTTAATAGTTAGTAAGGCAGCAGACTCAATTCACCATTATCGTGACCTATTAGAAAATTTCAATGGCTTATCCATTAGAACTATAAACTCTTTCTTTGCCCACATTTGAGGTGGGTCAAAGAAAAACCAACATTTGCAAAAAAGAAAAAAAAAGCCAGTATGTGTCAGAATTAGTGCCAAGCACTTGATATTATGATTTCCCCAAACCTCCACAGTCTAAGTTGTAAGTCAAATTGGCACCTCTCTGTCAGATGAACATTCTAATTTATCTGAATATAGACAAATAGAAAAAGTTGAGATATTTTATACTAATGTGTTTTCTTTTAAAAATTAGAATTATAATTTCAGGAATTGACGTTGAAAATATGCATTAGGAAAACTCTGGTAGGGTGCCCGGGTGGCTCAGTGGGTTAAAGCCTTTGCTTTGGTTCAGGTCGTGATCCCAGGGTCCTGGGATCAAGCCCCGCATCAGGCTCTCTGCTCAGTGGGGAGCCTTCTTTCCTTCCTCTCTCTCTGCCTGCCTCTCTGCCTACTTGTGATCTCTGTCTGTCAAATGAATAAACAAAATCTTTTAAAAAAAGAGAGAGAGTCTACATAGTAATTTTTGTACTTATTTTCACTTTATAAAAGAGAAAATGCACTTCACTTTAGATATGCCACAAACTAGAAATAAATCATTTATTATGTATTTTTGACATTTTATTTTACATCATTAGTTTTTGACTTAGTGTTCAATGATTCATTCATTGCATATAGCATCCAGTGCTCATCACCACACGTGCCCTCCTCAATACCCATCACCCGGTTACTCCATCCCCTACCCCCCTCCCTTCTATAACCCTCAGTTTGGTCCCCAGAGTCCAGAGCCTCTCACGGTTTGTCTCCCTTACGGATTTCTTCCCATGCAATTTTCCCCTCTCTTCCCCTGTGGTCCTCCGCAGTATTCCTTATGTTCCACATATGAGTGAAACCATATTATGTCTTCAGAAACAATGTTAATACAGTTTCATAATTATCTTACCTACATGTAGGCTAATATTTTTCAAGATGGTACATTATAAATGATGTTGCAAGAACAAGCAAGCTCCTTTTGATTAAAAAGCTTTAATCTGAGCTTTCATTTGTTCATTCAGACCTATTGCTAGAGTGAAGTTATTGCTATGAAGCAATATGTTATGTTATGAAGTAATTGCTAGAGAGACTGAAAAAGTTAAACAAAACTCGCGAAGTTCCTGGAAGGGCTGTGACATTAAAATAAATAAATATGCAGTGTGTACTGAAGATACCCTCAGAACAATGCTAGGTGTGATTGAGAAGTTGAAAGAGGTCTGGGATAATAGATTCATCTCCTTTAGAGTTTGTTTGTTTGTTTGTTTGTTTCACTGGAGATACAGGATTTACAAGTACCAAACGGGTAACATTCCAAAGTTCTGGAGCTATCCATGTGAAAATAAATGGTCCAGAAAGTGCAGTAGTGCTGTTGTAGTTTAAAGAATGAAGAGATCATGATGAGAAGAAATAGCTGAGGAATGCTTTCTAGAAGGAGTAGGATCTGATTTGGCTGGGGGCTGTGAGCAGAGTTTAAAGATAAAGTAGTGTTATATCAGAATCACTCAAGGTCCTTAAAAATACAACTTGTAAGGCCATGCCCCCAAGTGCCTTCACCTAAAAGCAAACAAAATGACTTGGGCTCCCATGCCAAGACTACAGATGGTATACTTAGTGGCCAAACAATGTTGAGAGTGGCAAGTCCATAGGCATGGATAAAGGAAGACAGATAGGAAAGATCAGGACAAATTTGCAGTGGGGCAGGTTGCTAGTCTGAAGAGCTTGGGTGTGTGAGTCAGTGACAAAAAGGAGGCACTGGATGCTTCTGAAAAGACAAAAAGTGATTTTTTTTTTTAAGGAAGATTAGATCTGTAGTACACTTTATTGCAAATTTATTTTATTATGCATCCTGAGAGTGAGGAATGAGGGGAAAGTATTTCTACCTTGGGGAAGATCTGGAGAAACGAAGCTGTAATTCTTGCTAGACTGTAACTTCTGTGAAAATAGACTGTCATGTTCATGGGTGTATTCTCAGTACTTAGCACATAGAACAGATACTAAATAAATATTTGTTGAATGGATGATTTCTGTATAAAATCAAATATCATACAGTGTTAGGAAGGGAAAAAAAAGAACATGGTATGATGTTAGCAAAAATGCCATTTGATAGTGAGGCTGTAAAAATTGTTAAGATTTAAAAAGCCACCCATCCAAAGAAATATTCAACCACTTTCTAGAAATGCTGAAGGGGGCCTGTTTCTACCTTGTCAACACAATGGGCTGAGTGAGATCAAGAAGATATGTGTGCCACAACAGAGGAAGGTTTTCTGAAAGACGTTATTCTGGGAAGTTAATCTACCCTGGTTTCAGCCTGTCCTCTTGAAATATGGTACTTGAAATATGGTACCACTTCGGGGGCAGTTCCTACCGAGTCCGACGTCACATTTACTTCTCACATTTGCCCCTTGGTCATTGTGTGACACCTCTTCGTAACGCTCATCCAAATAGTGACAGAACATTTTAGTGCTAATCTGAAATATTTTGTTTAAGAAATTAGATCCATGCATAATGTGTCTATCAGGAATTCTCACGTTACAAAAATAGTTAAAATTATAATGCTGACATACCCAGTGTTAGGCCTCACCTAGCTGGAAGATGGTAGTATTGGAGAGATGCAGACAGTCAAGATGGTGCTGTGGTAGGCAAATAATACTGAAATGTGCGCTCCGTTTTAATTTTACAGTGTTTTAAATTCATGACGATGTCCCCTTTCTATTTTTTGGCACCACATGTGGGTATGCTTCATTAAAGAGGCGAAAGGCACAGGATTAGGGATTGAGTTAATCATTTTGCTACGGTTAACATATTTTAGCAGAATGTAGGTTTTAAGGATGAGAGGGCAGTAAATGGTGTTTCAACAAAGTGTTCTTGACCCGTCCCCCTGATCTCCCCACAGCTGTCTCTAAAATCTTAATTTGCCTCTAAACTGCTCTGTCCACTTACATTCTTCTCTCGAAAATGTAATAATAGTGACACTGTTTGTTGACCCGAAATATGTCATAAAACGTCAATCCCATTTTGAGCAGTGCTTTTAAACTCTTACTATTTCCATCTCCTTTACTTGTATCCCTTTTTGAAAGCAAGGCAATATTTTTTGTCCATATTATCATCCTTCAACATTCTTTATTTTTTTTTATTTTTTTAAAGGATTTTATTGTCTTTAAGTCATATCCATACCCAAAGCAGGGCTTGAACTCACAACCCCAAGATCAAAAGGTGTATGCTCTTCCAACTGAGTCAGCCAGACACCACTGTGCTTCTACATCCTTTAAAAATGGATCATTCCATCTCCCGTTACTCATCATTGCTAACTGGTGGTGTTTACCCAAATAGTAACCAAGCAAAAAATATGAAGAAGAAATCAGATATAGCTGAGGAGAAACTCTTTGTGGAAAGCAGGTAAATGGCATGGGAATTCAAACCAAGGAGACTCCAAAGGAGATACTAATTAGTGTCTAAATTCAGAAATATTCTCATCATTCACCAACCTTTATAACAATACTTCAAATGACTTACTCTGTTGACATATTTGTCTAAATATTTAGGCAAATAGACAAATATTTAGATATTTGTCTAAATAGGCTCTAAGTATTTACAGCTATTTATCCCTTTTACCTTATTATTTATTTTACTGAAGACTTGAGTGTTTTGTTGTTGTTTTGGGGTTTTTTTTTTTTTTTTGACATCCATATTGAAAGAAAAGCTCTGAAATGCATTTGATTTTCTTCCAAGTCCAGGGCTGAGGACGCTAGCCACTTGGTTATTAAATGGTGCATGTGATAGACCAGAAAGAATGGATCTGCCACCTCAGCCAGCTTCCCCCAGCCTGGGACAAGTATTCTTTTTTTTTTTTTTTTTTTTTTTTAAGATTATTTATTTATTTATTTATTTGACAGAGAGAGATCACAAGCAGGCAGAGAGGCAGGCAGAGAGGAGGAAGCAGGCTCCCTGCTGAGCAGAGAGCCTGATGCGGGACTCGATCCCAGGACTCTGAGATCATGACCTGAGCCGAAGGCAGCGGCTTAACCCACTGAGCCACCCAGGCGCCCCTGGGACAAGTATTCTTACACTAGAACAAGTCTGTGAGCTCCTTGACTGAGCTAAATACATGTTTCAGAGTCACACCATATTCGATCCAAACTTTGGCTCTGCCACTTATCAGCTGGATAATATAGGCCAAGTTTCCTAACCTCTTTGTATTTTTGAAATTCTCATCTATAAAATGAGGAAAACAATATCCCTCATCTCTTAAGGCTTCTGTGAAAATGAATTAACATCTGCTTTCTTGTGCCTTACACGTGACTAATACATCAGTCACCACTACTGCCAATAGTCTTCTTTCCTAAAATAAATGAAGGGATGCATGTCCACCCCCATCAATCCTGAGGATCTGAAGGTGGAAGATGTCTCACAGCTGCTTATTCCACTGTCCTCTTGTCTCAGTCTTACTCATCAACTCTTCCCACTCCTCATTCTAGAAAGGGCCAAAAACATTTCACAGCTGGCTATGTACTAAAGGTCACTGGTCACCAGCAGCCTTTTTCATCACTGAGTAAATTATGAGCTTCCTCACTGTATCTGTGTTGTCTTCAATCTCATTGTATCCCAGCACCAAGCGGGGCACTTTGGTTTATGAATGTTTTCAGTACAACTTCCTAGGAATGGTTTTCCTGAAAGCTTTCACACTTTCTGTTCCAAAACAAAAATATGTGTGATCTCAGGATTCTAAGGTTATTTTCCAGGTGTCATTTCTGGGTTATAATCTCTCCCCCTCCCCTTCACTCCTTCCCATCCTCCACAGTTTATCCTGTTAACCTGTATTATTTTCATCCCAGGTGAATTAAGTGAGGACGCTCTATAGGTTTTTTTTGTTTGTTTGTTTACTGTGAACGTAAAAGAGCAGGGACCAGGCCGCACAACATTCCTAGGAATTCAATAAATATTTGCTGAATGAATGGATACAAGGTAAAAGGCTCTTTTGCATCTGCTATCGTGGATTTGTTTCTTCCTTTGGTGTACATAAGGCAGTAATTGCAATTTGCCTAGTTTAGAACTATAGAAAATCAGAAATGGAAAAAAGCGTATGAGTAACAATGTTAACAATAACAATAACAAAGGCGCCTGGGTGGCACGATAGATTAAGTGCCAGACTCTTGGTTTCCACAGTTTGTGATTGCAGGGCCTTGAGATAGAGCCTCACGTAGGGTTCTGACCTGAGCACAGAGTCCACTTGAGTTTCTCCCTCAGCCCCTCCCCCATCTCATGCACATGCACAATTGCATGTGCATACACTCTCTCTCTCTTAAATAAATAATTCTTTAAAAATAATAACAGCAGCAGCAATAACAGTAGTAGCACAGAGGCTTTAATGGGTGTTTATTGTGTGTCAGGCACTACTCCAAATGCTTTACATGTCTTTTCTCTTAACCCTCAAAACAACCATAAATGATAGTTACTATTATTATTTTTATGCTTCAGGTAAGGGGAATGAAGACCAATAAGTCTAAGTAACTTGAGAAAGACATGTAAAATCATATAGTCCATCTTCTCATTTCAAAGGAAAAGAAACCAAGGACTAGAGAGCTAAATCTACTAGCCTAAGGCCACACAGCAAGATGATGTGAGATCGAGAATTTTAATCTAGCTCGCCTGAATATGACCCCGACCCCTTTATACTATCTGTGTCATACCTGCATCATTGATGACTAAGTTCCAGGTACATTTTAGCATACTTGAAAATGACACAGTGGGGGCACATGGGTGGCTCAGTCAGTTGAGCCTCTGACTGTTGATTTCAGCTCAGGTCATGATCTCAGGGTCCTGGGATCAATATCCCGCAATGGGCTCAGCACTCAGCAAGCACTCTGCTCGAGAATTCTCTCTCTCCCTTTCCCTTTGCCCCTTCCCCCACTGGCATGTGCTCTTTCTCTCTCTCAAAGAAATAAATCTTATAAAAAAAGAAAATGACACAGTGATGTAAGAGGGGCTTGAAGAAGGCAAATAGTGCAAAATATATCCGGGCCATATTATTAAATGTCACCTATTGGCATGTTCATTTTTTTTCTATTTAAGAGTAAGTGAAATTATTCAGCCACACAGATGGAATTTGAACTTCAGAAAATTAGCATAATACTATTAATAAACCAGTGTAACAGCCCGTTTTACAGAAACTCTTTTTTGTTTCATCTAGCAGATATTAACCAATCACCAGTATGCACCACATACACTCTAAAAAAAATGTTGATGGTTGAACTGCGAACAAAATAGATTCTCATCATACTCATGATCAGGGCTAGCCCGCAGACATGTGACAGATCCCTGAAAGTAAAAGGCATAAGCTCTACACTCGGAAAAATACAGAGATTGTGAAGCATCTCGGGAAGACTCCCAAGACGAGAAAGAGTGAGGATCAGGGCTTCAAAGAATTTCTCATGAGAGATGTTAACTAAGTTCCTCCCTTTCTGCCAAGCTTGGCTCTAAGTGCCAGAGAGAGAAAGATGAGTGAGAGGCTGCCTCAGTGCTTGTGGCATCTGGGGAGGAGAGCTGGAAGACATCCAAGTCTCATACAGTGAAAGAAGCACAATAATAGAAATATAAAGCATGAACCAGGCAGCACGAAGGCAGGCACTGTGACGAGGCAGGAGGTTAGGGAACACCTCACTCTGGGGTGACTTCATAATCTGGATCTCCAGATAGATGAGGATGGGTGCTCTAGAAGCAGGAAGGAAATGGAGATTCTTTCAGAACAAGTACAAGAACATTTAGATGAGATAGAACATTGTAGAATCTCCAGATCCTTGAGTTATGGCTACTCATTAGGCTAAAAGGAATGTGCTCTCCTTTGTCTAAAATTTCAGGGCTACAAATTGTTTAGAAGATCATTTAATAGATCTCCAACTTAAGGCAGTCATGAATTACATTGCAGAGGATCTGTCCCAGCCAGAAGAACCACTGCCTTCTTCTGCCAACATTATTAACAGCCCCAGCTCCTGCTGCTCGGCCAGCTGGAGGGTTGGGTGCTGCTGCCTGGGTGGTGCTCACCAACTGATGTCCTGCCACAAGTAGGTTTTGCCAGGTTCCACAAACAAAATCCATAATGTTCCATCACCACCTACTGAGAACTCCAGTCATTAGTTAAATATAAGAACCAGTAGGTGAAGAGCAGAATGGACAACATGTAATCCATCAATTTGGCGAGTGTTGTCAGATGGTTTCTAGGTTCAGGGCCGCTGTGCATCCAAGTAAACAGAATATGTTTAGTGCCTTATATACTTGTTTCTCTAATCCCAGGGACATAGTACAAACTGCTATAATAAAGTATGTGGAGGTGAAGAGGTCTTGAAATGCAATAGTGAATTAAAGGCAAGTACTTAAAATCTGAATAACTCTAGAGTGATTCCTTTATATTTAGAGTAGTGGTTCTCAAAGTAAGATCCCTGAACTAGCTGCATTAGCATCACCTGGGTTCTTAGTAGACCTGCCTGAAACCCTCCCTTCTCATAATACTTGAATTGGAAGCTCTGGGGGCGGGGCCCAGCTTTCACAGTTTGACCAGCCCTTCAGGGGATTCTGATGCACCACACCACTGCTACTCACGGGCCAGCATGATGAGTATCACCTGAAAGCTCATTCCAAGTGAAAATTTTGGGACTTTTTAACTAATCCAGGCCCAGGTCCCATACCAGAGCAATTAAATCAGCATCTGTGGACGTGGGACCCACGCACCTTAGCTACTTTACTTCAAAAGTTAACACTGATCTAGAACTACAGGCGTTCTGTTGTTTGACACTACCTAGAGAGCTTAGCCAAGCCACAGGAGCATGAAGTACAACCACCTCCACAAAAGGAAACTGTAAGTCCAATATTCCAGCTCCTGTGCATGGAGTTCAGCTTCAGTCTTCTTATTTGAACTACTCTGAGTATGCACAGTACTATTATTGAGTCTTATGTACTAATTTATCACGCTGAGATGGGTCTTGCCATGAAATGGATGGAAACTTTTCATCCTGGCCTCTACCGCGCTTTACTATCTGGTTCCAGGAAAATTTTGCCAAACGTTTTGTTACTACCTCCTCTACCTTGCCTCCCGATCCCCGCTTGTGCTGCTTATTTTCTGTACACTTGAAGTGGGCATTATCACTGTATGAACCTTTTCTTTGGGTAGTTCTTTCCCCTGAAGTGAACCCCTTGCCCTCCTTTTCATTTAGGGAGAGGCTCTTCCTTCCTTAAGGCTGAGGCTGTCAGCCTTGACTACACAGCATATTCCTGTGGGAAGTTTGGACAAATAGTGATGTCTGAATCCCATCTCTGAAAGTTCTGGGTGACACCAAGGTGTGGGCCCTTTTTAAGAGTCCTCCAGGGTGATTTAAATAGGCAGTCAGTATGAAAACCATTACTGTAAGGGAAAGCTCAAACACGAATACCTCCTTCAAAAAAATGTGTTAATTCCCTTTAGCCATTATAGATTACCCTGTCTCTGAATCTCTGTAGTAAATAGTCAGCAGCATCACCTAATTTAGCAAGTGTATACTTTTTTTTTTTAGTTTGCTAATTGTTTCCATGTGTTTCTTTGTAATCACAACCTAAATTCCTTAAGAGCTGAGGCTTTGTCACATTCCTTTGCCTAGGTAGTGACTAGCACAGTTGTTTACTACTACAGGTTGCTACTGGTTTGATTACAAAATATGAACAGAAGCTGGCTACCAAAATACCATACAAGTTGCTGAGGTCATCCAGGATTCTACATGTATTACAATAATAATCATAATAACCACCATTTATTGAATACTTACTATGTGTCAGATTCCAATGGATTTTAATATCACATGGGTCCTGGCAGGTGGGTGAGGATCCTACTTGATTAGAAGATGAGAAAATTTTGTTGAATAGAACTTAAGTAACTTAAGCAACTTGCCTGAGGTCATATGTGGCACCTAAAGGGGATTAAAATGAATCCAGTATAGTTGTACTGAAAGGTCCATATTTGCTTTATGTCTGTGATTTGGAGGAGAACAAATGGGTCTGTTTTCAATGCTTGAATTCCTGGATATGTATAGTTTGTTTTAAAAATACTACCCCACATGAAATTCTATTATGTATATCCTATATCCCATAAAGTATTATGTAACTGTATTTTTAAAGGGAAAAGAATCCTATGTAGAGTACAATTAAAAATAAGATGGCACTTCATATTTGCTGAAATTACCTAACGTTCTATCCAATGACCAGTATTGAAGAGGGCTAGAAAGCTTCCAAATACAAATGAAAGTTTACTCGTTAACTTCTCTTTTTGTAACAATTAAAATCTTCTCTCAAATATCAGGACTTTTCATTAGGAAGCACTGTGAAAAATAGCAAGACTGTTATGCACTATAATTTCCATATAGATTAAATTGAACTTGTAAATGATTTTATAAAATACATTATAGAAACCAAGAGATACTCAACTTAGATATCTGTCAGAATAAATTGTGTATGTTTGAACAAATACACTTGAAAAATATATTTATTCATTTCTCTTTCAATTATCTGTGATTTCTTGTCTAACTCTTCAGAAACAAAAATGTCCTCAGTCTGATTTGTTTCCCATCAAGTGTTCTTAAGACCGTGTAAACATGGTAACTTCAGTCTTCTTATTTCTGTTTACCTTACTATGCTAATCTAGACATGATCAATGTCTGAACTTTTCTGCATTTTGTAGGCATCAGGATCCAGAATAATTGGATAAACTTGAGACAGCAATGGCAAGAGTGATGTTTTCTGTACCTAGCAATCATTCATTTAATGAATATTCATTGGCCACTAACTATGAGCAAAATACTACTTAGGCAATGTGGGATATAAAAAAAATGTATGAATATAGCTCATGCCTTGAAGAGCTTACACCTGTTAGATAGGAGAAGGCACATGCATAAATAAATAGAATGTAGGATAGAAAACATAGGTCCTATAATGTACAACTTAAGGGCAATTTAAGTTTATAAAAAGGCTAATTTTCTGCTAGACAAATCAAAGAAGACTTTATGACAAAGCAGAAATTTGAGTACACACCTAAAGTACCAATAGGTCAGTGTTGGGAAGGAGTGAATAGCTTTCCACATTAGAAAAAGATATTCAGGGGCAATTTAAAGAGCAGTAGAAAAACCAATCAGTGGAAATAGACCCAATTTACAATGCCCGCTTGTAGTATTTTATAAATATGGTGACAGTAAGCCACAGCTTGCTCAGAAAAAATATCAGTTGATGTTAATTTTTCCTGTGTAATTATTTATTGTGCCCTCTTTCACTCTCAGAAGTGCCCTGGGCTGGATGATAAGTTTAATGATCACTCTATTTCTGATGGAACTGCCCTGTGTCTGGTCCCTGTGAAAGGGTGAGTCAGGTTCCACATAACTCTGTCCACTTTTTAGCTGATGAGACCCAGGGCTTGGCATCAAAAGATAAGTCACCTAATCAGATCTCTATCACTTTATAGAAATAGGAAACCCAGGAATCTCACAACAGGTACAGAAACTACATAGTGTCAATTACATGGCAGGGTTGGAGCCATGAAAGTTATGTATAAGTCAATTATGGGAGAGCAGGAAGTGAATAAGCTGGAGCAGCCAGACAGTTGCAGAACCAAATGAGGCAGACACCCAGAGGGTAGCACAGGCGTGATAAGGGAAAAGAACTGCAGTGAAAGTGGCTTAAACTATTGCGGGCAGGATTCCTACTAATGCCCTGAATCTAGGACCACCTTCCTGTCCTGTCTCTGTGATGCCTAGCCTTTATACAGCTGCCCCTATTAAATTTCCCTTGCTGTTTTACATGAAACCTTAAGATAATTCCTTCTTTCTGTCCATTCCAGCTAGCGCCAGTTGGCTCTGGGGTCCATGTTCCTGGTGAAAGAGAAGGGAAAGGGGCTGAGGGCAGAGGGTCCAATGGCAGGATATTGCAGTATTTCTGGGAATAGGCAATTGTTATTTCAGTTTGAAGAACGGGAATGGAAGGGAGAGATGATGATAGAAATGGAATGTATGAGCCTTGGCAACTGATGAAATTTAAGGGATAAGATGAAAGCCACAGATTCGGAATTGTAAATCTTCATCACCTAATTAAACACCCATGCCACAAAGAAAGAAAATGGTCTGAACCAATAAAAATAATAAAAGAAACTGCTCTAAATAATTCCAAGAGGGAGAATTTAATAGTGGCAGTGAGTTACATAGGTGAGGGAAGACTTTAGAAGCCAAAAAGGTCATAGGGCAGTTCTATTTTCAACATTTTGAGGAACCTCCATGCTGTTTTCCAGAGTGGCTGCACCAGCTTGCATTCCCACCAACAGTGTAGGAGGGTTCCCCTTTCTCCGCATCCTCGCCAGCATCTGTCATTTCCTGACTTGTTGATTTTAGCCATTCTGACTGGTGTGAGGTGATATCTCATTGTGGTTTTGATTTGTATTTCCCTGATGCCGAGTGATATGGAGCACTTTTTCATGTGTCTGTTGGCCATCTGGATGTCTTCTTTGCAGAAATGTCTGTTCATGTCCTCTGCCCATTTCTTGGTTGGATTATTTGTTCTTTGGGTGTTGAGTTTGCTAAGTTCTTTATAGATTCTGGACACTAGTCCTTTATCTGATATGTCATTTGCAAATATCTTCTCCCATTCTGTCAGTTGTCTTTTGATTTTGTTAACTGTTTCCTTTGCTGTGCAAAAGCTTTTGATCTTGATGAAATCCCAATAGTTCATTTTTGCCCTTGCTTCCCTTGCCTTTTGCGTTGTTCCTAGGAAGATGTTGCTGCGGTTGAGGTCAAAGAGGTTGCTGCCTGTGTTCTCCTCAAGGATTTTGATGGATTCCTTTCGCACATTGAGGTCCTTCATCCATTTTGAGTCTATTTTTGTGTGTGGTGTAAGGAAATGGTCCAATTTCATTTTTCTGCATGTGGCTGTCCAATTTTCCCAGCACCATTTATTGAAGAGGCTGTCTTTTTGCCATTGGACATTCTTTCCTGCTTTGTCGAAGATTAGTTGACCATAGAGTTGAGGGTCTATTTCTGGGCTCTCTATTCTGTTCCATTGATCTATGTGTCTGTTTTTGTGCCAGTACCATGCTGTCTTGATGACGACAGCTTTGTAATAGAGCCCAGCAATTGCACTATTGGGTATTTACCCTAAGGATACAAACGTAGTGATCCAAAGGGGCACATGCACCCGAATGTTTATAGCAGCAATGTCCACAATAGCCAAACTATGGAAAGAACCTAGATGTCCATCAACAGATGAATGGATCAAGAAGATGTGGTATATATACACAATGGAATACTATGCAGCCATCAAAAGAAATGAAATCTTGCCATTTGCGACAACATGGATGGAACTAGAGCGTATCATGCTTAGCGAAATAAGTCAAGCAGAGAAAGACAACTATCATATGATCTCCTTGATATGAGGAAGTGGTGATGCAACATGGGGGCTTAAGTGGGTAGGAGAAGAATAAATGAAGCAAGATGGGATTGGGAGGGAGACAAACCATAAGTGACTTTTAATCTCACAAAACAAACTGAGGGTTGCTGGGGGGAGGGGGTTTGGGAGAAGGGGGTGGGATTATGGACATTGGGGAGGGTATGTGCTTTGGTGAGTGCTGTGAAGTGTGTAAACCTGGTGATTCACAGACCTGTACCCCTGGGGATAGAGTATTATGCCTCCATCAGAAAGGATGAATACCCAACTTTTGTAGCAACATGGACGGGACTGGAAGAGATTATGCTGAGTGAAATAAGTCAAGCAGAGAGAGTCAATTATCATATGGTTTCACTTATTTGTGGAGCATAACAAATAGCATGGAGGACATGGGGACTTAGAGTGGAGAAGGGAGTTGGGGGAAATTGGAAGGGGAGGTGAACCATGAGAGACTATGGACTCTGAAAAACAATCTGAGGGTTTTGAAGGGACGGGGGGTGGGAGGTTGGGGTACCAGGTGGTGGGTATTATAGAGGGCACGGATTGCATGGAGCACGGGGTGTGGTGCAAAAATAATGAATACTGTTATGCTGGAAATTAAATAAATAAATAAATAAATAAATAAAAAGAATAACAAAAAAAAAAAAAAAAGAAGCCAAAAAGGTAGTAAAACAACCCAGAGATTAATAGCAGGAGGCCCATCCCATGTCTGTGGCTTAGGATTTAAGCACCAGGTGATGTTCCTAGATTTTGCAAATGGAGGTCATGTAGAGGGAGTTAAGATCAGGAGGGCCCTCCCTGGCAGGAGCTGCACAAAAAGGAGGAAGGTGTATCCTATAGGAAGCTAAGAAGCTGGAACACCAGAAGAGTTCAAGCCACTGCCAGAAAGTACCCTCCAGAGCAGGTAGAGGGAGAAAAACTCTGAATCTTCCCTTTTTCCCACCACTTAATTCCCTCACTAGTGCTTCACATTTGCCAGATGCATCCAGAAGTTAATTGGCAAATTAGTCTGGGAAACATAGTTTGTGGGAGGACATGAAATGGATCTTAAGGGATGTCGGTAATGACTGGTACAACATCTTAGCTGCACGAGGCAGGAGTGAAAAGTAGGAATAATACAGTTTTTGCCTAGAACACTTCATTTACAAAGATGCAAAAGGAAAAAAAAAAGTGTTTGCTCATTGAGCCATTCTGACTGGCCCTGGAGGTGTCTGTCCTATGAATAAGATTTTTGGACCAAATAGATAATTTCAAATGTCACTGTTATGTAGTCACAATAAATTTGCCAAAAAGGGATTAATATTGACTTGATTTGTCACAGTCATCAACTATTTGTTGTAAACCAATGATCCTCCATGTAAATGTCTGTGAAAATTGCCAGCATCATCAGAACTAATTGTGTAGATTAGGATAATAGATTCCCCCACTAACATTCAGAAATTTATGTCGAGCAAAGAACGGCTGTGTAAGAGCATTCGTGCTCTAATTCTGTTTCTTGGACTAAAAATCCAGTTAATTTTTCGGTATTGCCAACAGGTAAAAAACCAAATTGGGTTTATGCAGTTGTTCATAAAACTATCATGCATTGAGTACCTCCTGTAGGAGCAAGGTATGGACTATAACCATGAATAAGAGAGACCTTGTACTCCCAGGAACTCTTGGTGGGGGGATATACAAATAAGCAATTACTATAATACATTGGGATAATATGATGGTGGCAACCACTGAGTGATAAAACCAGGAAGAGGCACCGAGTCTGACTTGGAGGAATTAGAGATCATTTTCAAAGGTATAGCATCTGAGTTAGAGTTAGATGCAGGACAAGGTGTATTTCTGGGAGGGAGGTATTTCAAGCGTAGGTGGTGGTTCTGCAGTGACCCAGAGAGCCTGAATGGTTGGGATGATTGCAAGTATTTCAGGTGTAGAGGAGACAGAAGAGATCAAAGTAAGTATACGCCAAATGACAAAGATTCAAAACAGTGGTATGCTGGTCAGTGCAGAACAACTGGGTCCTGGCTGTAAGGGTCTGATTTGTAGGTTTTGCAAAATTTTGTGGCACAAATTCTGCAACGTGGCCAATTTCAAGCTACCAGTATGATGACCTTGACTGTAGAGTTGGCGAGAGATAGGCAGTAGCATAGATTTGAATAGTTATTTCCATCATCAATACAGTGGATAAAATATTTAAACATGTGAGCTTCATGTTACCAGATACTCGAAATATCCATGCATTCATCTATCCATCCATCCATTCATTCATTGAAAAATATTTTGAGCCCCTATTGTCTGTCGAGCATGGTTCTAGTCTTTGGGAGTTCAGCATGGGGTAATAAATAGAAAAACCTTTTCTCCTCACTGGGCTAAAGAAAAAATTTTTATGCCCATTTCACAGGAGACAGCTGGCTTCTGAAGATTAAATCACTTGGTTAAGCTCACATTATTAGTATATGGAGGAATCAAAAGAAGAAATCAGCCTCCCAATTCTAAATCCAGCAGATCATTTGTATTATATCATGCTACCCACACCACTGTGTGGTGGATTTTTATCAAAGCATCTGTATTTTTATCTCCATGAAGTTGGATAAGTAAAATAAATTTCTGTGACCTTTCAAATAAATTTAGGTCTTTTTTTCTTAGAAGCTTATCTGGTGTGAACTTTAAAATACTGCAATTAATAATGATTATAATAGCCTGGATCTCTGTAGCAACTTCTTTCCAAGAACTCCTAGGAGCTTCTAAATGTATTAAACTAAGTTCTTTAAGCTAATTAGTTATCCTCTGAGAGTAAGATAGATGTTTAAAGTTACATTAATTATATTAACACTTTGAGACCCATAGACTCATGTCTGGCTTTCTCCTGAAGAAAAATATCCCTTGCAATTTTCTCTCGAGAATAATAAACTCCTTTTCACTGACTATATAGTCAAGAAAAATAATTCAATCATGAAATAACTTTAAAACATTTATAATATGGCATTTAAACATATGTATAGATCCCAGTGACTTTAAAATGTGTATTGCTTTTTTTGCTCTATGTCCCAGAAAAGAAAATTACAATGAAGTTATATGCTTTGAAAAAAGAAACTGACTATAATGGAAGTACTTAAAAAGCCATAAATCTGGAAAACTACTTGTTTGCCAGGAGCTCCCCCAACAGTAGTAGCCAAATCTTTTGGCTAATTTGTTTTTCTTTTACCCGTAAGACACTTTTGACCCCTTCCATTTTTCCAGCTATATGCATTCTTGTTGATAATTCTTCCTTCCAATCATTATTGTCCACTTCCACTGTTCCTGTCTGTGTTTAGGAATTCATCCTCTTGATTATTGGGTTAGTAAGCTTCCCATTTCCACCTTACCAGTCTGACCACATATTGTATTAACCTTCCTAAGATATAGATCAGGTTCATTATATCAGTTCCCAACCTCAAAAATATCAATGGTTTTCCAATCCTCACAGACTCAAGTTCACCCACCTAGTCCAATTTTTACATTCTGGGTTCAAGCAAGTTTTCCAACTTTGCCACTTCTAGTTCCTTAGGAGACTGTTCAGTTTCCTTCACTCTGCATCATGCCAGAAGTCCTCCTGCCTCTTCCCCACACAATCCATGATACCTGGACTTTCTTTTAATCCTCCCAAATCAGCCTCACCCCTCTATGAAATCTGGTGATTTTTCCTCGCCCCCCACCCCCACCTCTGATCTCCTATAGCCCTTACTTTTCACATATCACTTTTGGGACTTATCAACAGGTTAAAAAAATTACACTTGCATTTCTTGTTCACACCAGAACTTTGAAGCCTATTCATCTTATTTTACAACAATATTGTAAGGTTCTTTATGTCAGAGAGTACAAGAGATGGGAAGAGCAGAGTTTAAATTTGCTCATAATGGATAAGTTCAAGCAAGTTATTTGACCCCTAGGCCTCCAGTGCCTCATCTGTAAAAGAGGATACTACTACTTACCTCACAGAAGTGTTTGGACTAAATAAAGAAGCACACAAGAAAAGTATTAATTGTGTTTGGCACATAGTAGATACTCAGGAAATCCTAGTCATTTTTCTTTTTCTTTGAAGATCCATAGTTGTGTCTTCATATTGCTCTTTCTATCCTTTGTAAAATATGCCTCCTGTTTCAACTCTTGCCACCCACTCTCCTTTCCAGTCACCCCTAGATGGGGAATACCTTTGAGCAGGAAACTCTGTTCCCTTCTCAGAGGTACAAGCTGCCCTGCTTACTCAAGGTGTGCCTTTGCTCACAGTTACATCCGAGTCTGCCTGTCCCTATGCTCTCAAATGGGCAGGAGCAAATGTCCTAAGCAACAATCACAGCCTAGCTCCAGTTGTCATATGCAGTGATAATTTTGTTTTTGCTTTTGGTGAATACTATTTTTTTAAACAATTTTTTTTCAGATTTATTTATTTATTTATTTGACAGACAGAGATCACAAGCAGGCAGAGAGGCAGGCAGAGAGAGAGAGAGAAAAGGAAGCAGGCTTCCGGCTGAGCAGAGAGCCCGATATGGGGCTCGATCCCAGGACCCTGGGATCATGACCTGAGCCGAAGGCAGAGGCTTTAACCCACTGAGCCACCCAGGTGCCCCTGGTGAATCCCATCTTATATCTGTGTCCATATCTCACCATTCTATGAGAAAACATGTATGAGAAAAATTATTCAATAGTCTCAGTATTTTAGTGAACCAGAGACTCCATATTTATCACTCAAGCAGATTAAAGACTTTTAGACAAATATTGCAGGATTTAGTTGTTGTTTTTAAAATGTGAGGTTCACACTGTTAAAACTTTAAGAACAAACTTCTTGCCATCTATAATGGGTAACCAGTCAGTCACTGGGAAATGGATCATCGTCTTAGAAAGCTCTTTTCACCCCACCTATTGTACTCTCATGTTTTCTCCCTGAAATCTTCACCATTAGTCAATCTTTGGATATTCACTAGCTTTTGTTGGCACCCTTGGCTAAACATATGCTTGGGTCACAAATGGATACTGAAAACAAACTTTTTAAGTACTTCGTAACTTAAGATAACAACTGTATTCCTTGTGTTCCTTTCCTAGGGCTGCTGTAACAAATTGCCACAAACTTGATGCCTTAACAGAAATTTATTATCTCATAATTCTGGAGGCTATTAGTCTAAGATCAAGGTCTTCAGGCCCTCTGAAGTCTCTAAGTAAAGATGCATATTCTTTGTCTTCTCCATATTCTAGTGGCTCCTGGTATTCCTTGGCTTGTGGCTATATAACTCCAATATCTGCCTTCCTCTTTGATGTGGGTATTTTCCTTGTATGTCTCCCTCTATCTTATAAGGACACCAGTCAATGGATGTAGAGGGCACCCTAAATCCAGGATGATTTCACCTATAAAGCCTTAACTAATTATATTTGTGAAGACCCTATTTACAAATAAGGTAATATTCTGAGGTTTTTGTATTTGCTTTTGGTGAATGCTATCTAGATGTGAATACTGGAAAAAAATTATTCAACCTACTACACTCTCCTTGACAATTCTGAAGAATGTAGTAATAAAGGCATCTGATAATTTGATGTAGGGAGAATTCCCACTTATACAACACTAAAAAGTTTTACCACATGCGCTTAAACAGAAGGCCCTATAAAACAAATTTCTTCTTGATTAAAACTACAAATCCAACATTTGTTTTTCTGTTGATTATTATTTTTAGACTTAGGACTATTTTATGTAAAATAGGTTGCATAACTGAAGCTAAATATCTCTTCATTTCCCAAGTATTTATTTTATTTTTTATCTCCATGCTACTTAGTACATATTTGAGGAGAAATCATTTAGACTAAAATTCATCTTGGCAGTAGCATCCCCATGGCTTCAGGAAATAACCATAGGAAGAAAACCCTCTTAGAGAATTCGCCCCACTCACAAAATATTGTGTAATGGATTCTGGATAGATATATTTGTTAGGAGATGACAGAGAGGGAGTGATGCTATTATACAGATATAGTAGAGTATCAAGCTGACTTTAAAGTCAGATCTTTCAGAACTTGCCTTACTATCTCTGGAAAGCTTGTCCAGGACTCATATATTTATGTTAAAATTGAACCACCTTTGCTTCCTTCCCCAAAGCCAAGGGTTAAGTAATCAAAATCTTGAGAATGTGTGTGAGTGTGGCACATCCACTACTTCATTAAAATAGAGAATACCATGGTTGTTAGGGAATTGACTGGAGCACCATGTACATGAGTGTTTCGGGCCATTTAATGATGATATTCCATATTACCAAGTAAAATGGAGAAATGAGTCACAAAATATGACAATGATTTTGGACATCAAATATTGTTCTACCAAAATGCCATTTCTGCTTCAGAGCAATGATGCTTGATGCTGTAAAAAAAAAAAAAAAAAAAAAAAAAAAAATGAAAGGGGAAAATACTCCTAATTTCTAAACTTTGTCCAGTTCTTTCATCGGTCCTACTCCTCTCCATGACCAGCCAGTGAGCAGTCCCCAATAGTTAGAGACTGTTTCCTTGAATAAGTAGTATCAATGTCTCTTCACATTTCCAGACAAAAAGAGCCGTGCTAAATCCTAGCCTGTTTAATTCTCAATCCTCATTATCCTAATAACACATCCACCCCAAGAAAGAATTCATCAAGACCAGAGGGGGAATACATAACATTTTTTGTATAGTACAGTATTTAAAATGAAACTGCTTTTGGCCTGTGTGGTCTCAGTGGGTGTAAGGCGAAATTGAGGATGCTAGCTCATCTCATACCGAGTTTAATAAAGGGTGTCCTATAAAAAGCTAATTTCTTGCTGCTAAATTGCTTTTTAAGTAATGCTTGCTGTTGCAAGAGACCCTTTCATAGCACTGACTCTGAGAGCCATGTTTGAAAGGCTAGATGTGCCTTGTGAGATAAGGTAGGATCCAGGTGGAATTCTTCTCCTTATGGGATGACAATGTATATAACTAATATTGTCCTTTGAGACTAGTTTGCATGCAGTTGCTGGTATGGCACTGTTCAGCAGCCTGCTGCAGATAAGAATGAGTGATGATGCCCTAGATTTTAATGGAACTTTTTGAGTGCATGCAGCAGTGGGGTGCAGTCTTCAGCAAAGAAAAACGAGCTGACTTGCAGGCATGAGAGGTCATCAAGAAAGATAAAGAAATAGGACATCCACTCTAGGCTAGGCAAGGCTTTTTAGAGGATATTATGGAAATGAGCAAGAACCAATTTAATTTTTATAATGCCACTCCATTTAACTTTTTTTTTCCATTTAACTTTAAAATACAAGGTCAAGGTACGGTATTTTCCATAATGATTAAAGATTTGGAACACTCTGTTGAACCCTACTGTATTTGTTTGGCACAAAAGGAATGTGACAAGGAATAAAACTGGGATCAGAAAACAGAAATATGGTTTGTCAACTGTCCAACACAGGTTTAAAATGAAAAGGAAAAAAAAATTCTGATGGACACACATTCATCTTTAAGCTGACAAAGGGATTTCTTTTCCTAAGGTTCTGTTCTTTAAAGTTAGCTTGGTCCCAGGATGTTAAATAGCTCTTTTTATGAAAAAAAAAAAAAATGCATGAATGAGATCAACTGAGAATCGCATATCCATGGATCAAACAGTAGAGTCCTTCTTCTGGCTGAAAGTTCCTTTTCACCCATTGTCTGGTAAATTCATCATCATTAAATATACTGAGAAATATACAGATATTGTAAAATGATTATAGTTTGCATCTTATTGATTTTGTCACAGTTTCGTGCCACTGATCATCAAATTGGAATATCTCTGATTTGTATAGTTAATACTCTTCAGGGATAACAACAAAATCACTTTAAACATAGATATTTCTTTGTAGTATTTCTGGATGTGAAGGAGGGGTAAACTGTGGTAAAATGCAAAGGATTTGGATACTCTATTTTGAAGGATTTAGAGTGGTTATAGGAATTTTATTCACTATATTAAAGAAGAGGGAAAACCCACTAAAAAACTGAAGATGATGAGAAAGAAGTGAAGTGACCTAAATACAGGAATATAAACATGTAAGTTACAAATAAATGTGAGGGCAACTGAATTCACTTTTTTATCCTCACAAAAGGGTTTAGATCAATGAAAAATTGTTGAGGTAGACAAGATAGTCTCATTCTGTTTCTCCTAGTCTAAGATTTGCCATTGTTCATTCAACAGTTACTTACCAACTTATTAAAAGAAAAGCACTCAAGTAAATCTTAATTAGAAACTAGGAAGATCCTGAAGAAACCATGTCTAGAATAGTAAAAGTAAAGTTTTGCTTTGAAGAGCCCCTGTTTTCCAGCACTGTCCATTATAACATTAAAGTACTTGGCAGAAATCCCGATTCTGTGGGTATATCCACCTTGAGTCCTGAAATGGTTGAACAACTGATTCAGCAGTTTTATGTAGTCATATGACAAACAGTAGCTTGAGAGATGATGGAGACATTGGGTGTCCTATAGTTCAACGACTTCAGTTCATGTCTTCAATTCAGCTATCTGGTTGAAGATACACAATCACAGAGCTAAATCAAGTACCTTTTGGGATTAGAGTTTTTGTTTATTCGTGACTTTGTTTTGGATTTAAAAACAGTGTTGTACACAACTGGTGAATCCTTGAATACTACATCAAAAACCAATGATGTATTATATGTTGGCTAATTGAATTTAAATTAAAAAAAAAAAAAACAGTGCCTGTTTGCTAAGTTAAATTGAAAATTTGCTTTCCCTGGGGGGACAAAAACAACAACTACAAAAATAGACTTAACTCCCAAACTATGGGTCACAGCAAGCTAAATAAATAATTTCTGTAAAAATAGTCTATCACATGGTATAGAGCCAGAAAGGATGAAAATTGCCTTAGGGGCTTGTTGTACATATGGAGAAGGCTGACTGAATGAACCAATTTCAAGAGAGAAAACCTTAATAGTAAGAATAACACTAATAGTAAAGCTTTCACTTATTAACGGCTCATTATGGGCATAGTGACTAGGTGCTCTATATCTGCTTTCTCATTCCATCGTCAGTTTAAATCGCCTACAGGACAGATCACCTCTTCAATGACAGGTCAATGAATGGAAGGCAAGTGCCTGGGCAAACTAAATTTAGATGTATTCTATCCACCATGTGGATTGTTGATATCTACAGGACTAGGGTTCAGTAAATCATGGAAGACAGAACTATCATCCCCATTCTAAAAACAAAAAACAAAATCACAGAGGCCCCAGAGATACCTGTGCTGTGGAATGTGGGAGAAAAGGACACACACTTTCATCATGGATTTAATGAACTGAAACTTTTTTTTTTTTTAAATTTTAAGACTGGGAAGTTTAACTAACTTGAGAGTGTTTACTACTACTTAGATGATATCTTGTTATCTGCTATAACCTTGATGAGGGAAAATCTACGGGTGATCATGAAGAGCTCCACTCTTTTGGGAGGAGATTCAAATCCCTCTTTGCCCTTTTATTAGTTTACTCAGTACTCACCAAGAAATGTAGATGTGGTTGTTTTTGCAGACCCTTCTAAGGATAATTGATTCTACTGAGCAGAGACATACCTTTTAGTGCATAAGTTGTTCCCTTTGCACACTTTGTGATAAACATCACTGTAGAGAACAAACACAAAGTAATGACATTGAATTAAAAGACACCAGAGAGACAACAGTGATCCACATTTATTAACGTGAATAGAAAATGTAAACAGATGTGCTTTGCTTTCTGCCCTGGAGATTAACAGGCAGGGTCCCGCTTTGAACATCATGGTGGACAGGAGGTTTTTCAAGTGGAAATCCCCAGTCAAGTTGTTGGGGCACCAAAAAAAGAACGGCTTGCAGAAATCTCTTTCCTTGTACATGTCAAACTGCTTGCCACATTCTCTCACAGGGTTTAGTTTCCAGGGAGTGAGATGAAGAAATCATGATCCCAATTCTTAATTGACCCTCAGAATTTCTTAGAATAGTAGATACATGACACTCTTCACTTTTGTGCACTAGGGAAATGGGAATTAATCACATAATATTTCTCAAGCCAGTGTTACAGATTCATATAACAGTGAAACGATGCCAGACTAGTATGGCTATGTGTTTATGCTTCCCAAATAAGTGCTTAATAAATAGTGCATTACATCAACAGAATTGATTTTTTTCCCTCTGATAATTTCAAAAATAACATCTAAGACAAGCTTATTAAAGTTAACACTGTTCTTTCTGAACCTTTGTCGCGCCAGGAGAAACAGATGGCAAAATGAAAAATGATTTCATTTTTTGAAGGAAAAATCAGTGGGGTGGGGGTAAGAATGGCACCTGCCCCCTGAGACCTGCTAGTGTCTTTCCTGAGCAGTATGGTAACCCATGACAATTTTAGAAATCTGGATCCCTAAGTGGCTTGACATCCCAAGACACACCTGATGCTTTGTGCTGTGATTTTTCAATGTTTCTGACTATTATTTTTTCAGCAATATTCTCTGGCTTGCTCACTCCAAAACTCAAGGACCAAACTTGAAAATGGAAATAAAATCACCTTTTTCCCCTTTTCCATTTTGTTTTGTTTTATAGAATTATAACTCCTATGCAATATAACTTATACTTTTTAAGTATACACTTCAAGTTTTAACAAACATTTTTTTTTATTTCCAGCATAACAGTATTCATTATTTTTGCACCACACCCCGTGCTCCATGCAATCCGTGCCCTCTATAATACCCACCACCTGGTACCCCAACCTCCCACCCCCCGTCCCTTCAAAACCCTCAGATTGTTTTTCAGAGTCCATAGTCTCTCATGGTTCACCTCCCCTTCCAATTTCCCCCAACTCCCTTCTCCACTCTAAGTCCCCATGTCCTCCATGCTATTTGTTATGCTCCACAAATAAGTGAAACCATATGATAATTGACTCTCTCTGCTTGACTTATTTCACTCAGCACAATCTCTTCCAGTCCCATCCATGTTGCTACAAAAGTTGGGTATTCATCCTTTCTGATGGAGGCATAATACTCTATCCCCAGGGAAATCAAAACCACAATTAACAAACAATTTTTTAAAGATTTTATTTATTTGAGACAGAGAAAAGAGAGCAAATGAACTGGGGACAAGGGGAGGGGGTTGGGGGGGTAGGCCAAGGAAACAGGAGAAGCAGAGGCAAGACTCAAGGCTGGGCTCAGTCCCAGGACCCTGAGATCATGACCTGAGCAGAAGGCAGATGCTTAACCAACTGAGCCACCCAAAGACAAGACAGAGAATATTTTTTTTTATCATTTCAAAAAGTCCCCCCAAACCTCCATTATAATCAGTCCCTCTCCACCTAGGCCCTGGCTAAAAACATATAAAAGCCTAGTGTATGTGTGTGTGTGATGGCTTTCAGTGAAAATAATAACAAAATCTTTTGATTGGCTCCCTATTTATAAATATGTTCATGTCCCAGTCTGGATATAATGCAGCCCCTATAGCCCCTGCCCTCAAAAGATAAACTAGTGGTTGAGACCGATAAATGGGCAGTGTCACACCAGCTCTGACAGAACATTCTGCAAAGTTAGAAATGCTCTTTAATGCGTCTATTGAGCACTCAAAATGTGCCTAGTGGGAATTAAGAACTGAATGTTTAACTTTATTTAATTTTAATTAATTTGAATTTATATAGCCACATGTGGCTAGTGGCTGATCTCTTGGAAAGTACAGTTTTTATCCAGTGGGATAATTTGATGTTACAAAGCAGGAATTTAGCCAAGGGCTAAATTTTTAACATCATCGGGGTTATTAGTGTTACCTTATATAGGGTAACCTTATAATAGAAAAAAAAATTCTTTAAATAGTCAAAGACCTGAGAAAGCATTCTTAAGGGAATACACACTGACTCTTAAATTCAAAATATGTAAGAAATGGCCTTTAAGAGTAATCCCTGAGAATTTCCTTTGAGTGTCTCATGCCTACTTTATACATAAATGTCTAATTTTAGGTGGAAACTTATAGATTGCTGTTTTATGTGCTTTAGCATTTCATATAGTTCAACCTATTCTGACTTAGAATAAGTAGAATTCCTCTAAGTTATCAGAATAATTTTTGCCTTCATAGCATAGAAGGCACTTACAGTGTTACAAATGTTCACTCTTATAATGGGTGTGAAATATGGTGTAACTCTGGCTCTCATAGTCTACCAATCATGTATACAAAAGTTATTCTTAAGTCTGTTTCTAATTGGGCATGGGTTTTTCAAGATACACAGTTGGAAGTTGTGTCCTGGTTATCTGTTCAAAGAGGTTTTGATCACCTGATCATTATGAGGTCCCATAATATGAAGATACCCTTAACCCATCAAGTATTTCTCTTAAAATTATAAATTTTTTTCTGAGGGGAAAAATTTTACAGTTCCAGATTTTGAATACCCATTATCATTATAATCATGGTGAGAATTTGCAACAAACAGGAAAGTGTTCTAGGAAGGAACCAATTGAAAAGGAACTTAGTTCTGAGTAAAATTGTAGTTTAGGCAGTGTTGCAATTGAAACCATCATTGTAATTTGTCCCATGTGATCCCTAAGGTACTTCAGAGCCACTTTTTATCCATTAGAAACCCATTCCACTTACTGGCCCATTTATTCTCACAGTATAATATGGAAACACTATTGGAGCTCAAGAAGTAACTGGCTGTAGAGATTTGCCTCTGCAAATTCCTTCTTTTCCTGGACATAACAAAAAGGATTGTGTTAAGATTGTGTAGCTAGTCCCTAGACTTATTCTAGAAAAAAAGAGCTAACAGTAAGGTCATAGTTCTTTTGTGTTCTTACTTTTTATAAGTGACCATTTACAACACAATAATTCGGACACTTTTCCTTTTACATTTCTATTTTGAAGCTAATGGCCATTCAGTGAATATGAGTAGCTATACTCAAAAGAGTAAATCCACATTCAATGGTATTCTCTTTGAAATATTTTATACTTAAATTACATGAAAACATTAAGTGGTATTGGGGCACGTGGGTGGCTCAGTCAGTTAAGTCTCTGCCTCAGCTCAGTTCCCGATCTCAGGGTCCTAAAGGAGCAAGTATGGAATCAGTGATTAGTACTAGAGTCAGCCTGGAAAGATAAACATTAAAGCTGCTTGTGGTTGGGCTGTTGATTCTTTGCTTGCGCTTCTCAGAATAGACTTGATTTTTTTTTAATTTATATTGATAATCATCAGAATCAACTCTTTGCTTTAAGACAGGAAATGTTTACCAGCAATTCCTCCATGAGCAAAGCAAGGAGATAAATTGAGCATGTCTCAATGTACACATAATGTCAAAATGTACAAAAAATGTCTTTGAGGGAGAACCTTTGTCCTTATACTCCTCTTCTGTCAGTGTGGCGTGACTATGTGGAAAGACAAACAATTCTGTTTACGAAATGCTTGGTTTTTAAAATAAAAGATTTTACAGTTTATGCATTGTAGACTTTAGAAGTGCCTTTTTAATGCCTTTGAGTTTGCCAGTGAAAGTTTTATGAAAGCAGAACTTTTTATCTATTTGAATGAAATTGTAAGCCTTCTGTGAATTCTTTTATTAATTTTATTCTGGAGGAAATCTGACCAGGTTAAGGAAATCAGGTCAGGTTAAGACGTGATCCCAGCGGGGAAAACTCAAGTACAGAGTGTGATTTAAAATAGGAAAAAGATACTGAGTTGCTTTTTTTAAAAAAAATCAGCCTTTTTCTTTTCAACCATCATGCAATACTGTCTTCATATCTTTTACATGCCATCAAAATGTGTTTACAGGTACACATTTAATTAATTTCCTTGTGATGATATTAAAATTAACTTCATCTGTCACGCTGTCTGAGATAAAAGTACATATTCTTATTTTGGTAACAGTTAAGTCTATGTAAATATGCCCACACATATTGATAATGCTGACCATTTATTGTGAATGAAAAGCAATGTAAATATTGTTTGTTCTACTAAGGAAGTACCTGGTTTTAATTAACATTTGTGTTTGTATAATGCTAGAGCATCTGGAATTTTTCAAGAAACAGATACTGTGTTTTTAAGTGCTGGGGTACTTGAAATTGATGGAGGCTGGAGAATAATGGCTAATTTAGCTGGTTTCTGCCTCTTTGTTTTGATGTGTTAAAATGTAATTTTTGGCACAGACTGAAGAGACTGAAGAGATTACATAAACCCTGCATGTTTGCATTGTGGTACTGGGCTTACTCTCATGCTCTCACTGTCCACTGCCTTCTCATGGATACAGTGTGAACATTAATTAGATGAATTCCATAAAGTGCTTTAAGCTCTTTGGAGAAAGATAGTCTCTGAATAATTATTCTTAACTCCCATATGCTCTTATGATATAAACTATTCTGCCAAGAAATCCTTTTTAGGGATTATCGCTTAAAATGAAATTTTTATTATTAAAAGCAGGAAGAATATACATCCACTGACAGACTAAAATATGCTTTAGGCAACTGCTTTTAAACAGGCAGAAATCTTGAACTATGGAGCCATCCATGCCCAAAAATTCGAAGCAATACTGAAAATTGGTGTGAACTTTAGAATATTAATCATTGCATTAGGTTGTGATTTTTAAAAAAGCATGTGCCTTTTAAAATAGGTACACATATCTTTATTCCAGAGATGTATAAATTTAGGCATAAGGAAGTACAAAGAGAACTATTTCACGGCTCTCAAAGTATACTTAATTCACTCAATGGATAGCAAGTAGTTCTCAAACTATGCTACATGTTAGGAATCACCTAGGAAGCATTAAAAAAAAAATACACCTAAAACCCATTGGAGAAATTCTGATTTAATTTGTTGGAATGGGGCCTAGGGATCAGAAGTTTTTAAGTTTTCTTAGACTGAGTATAGTGTGCCGCATAGGTTGACCTAAATTAAACCAAAGAGCAAAAAGGAACTAACAATCACCTGATCTAATACCTAGATTTTATAGTTGAGAACTCTAAGACCCAGGAAGGCAAACTGACCAGTCCAAGAATGAAGATAAAATGATGCAAGATCTGGTATAAAGGATGGCTTGTTGATTACAGCCACTGCAGGCAACAGAATGATCTTCAGGGTTCATGAAACGCAGGCACCTCTTCACAGCAGTACCTGACTGAGATTCTTATAATTGGGTCACCATGAGAGCAGAAAAGGATTAATTGAAAAGAACTGAATCCGCACTGTGGAATGGAAGATAAGCAGTTTATAAGTTACAAATGATGAATATCTGTGGAAATGTACTACCCTTCCCTTTTCCCTTGGTATAGATGACATTTTATTGACGACGTTAGGGTCTTGTTTCTTGGTGTTGATGCTGGTTGGGAGACCGTTCCTCATTTATTATCCTGCCCCATTATCTATATTCATTTATACACTGACTCACTAATTCAGACTTTTATGGTTTCGGGTCTGCTACATGATAGAACTGTATTTGGTACTAAGGATACTGCAGTGAACACCCCTAAGGTTTAAGGAAGCAAGCCTTGTAGTTACTGTCTTTCATTGCAGCTGATACAAAACTGAAGGCCCACTTATTTTCTTTCTTAGCAACTACTTAAAGTCAAGTGTTGAAAATAAGGAATTTTGATTCAACTACAGAAATTTCTGCAATTCTGTTTCCATTGACCTTGCTGGTTTTGTTCCTAATTTGCAATATACAAATGTACACAACTTAGAGCTTAAGAAAGCTGTGTTTTGCCTCTCAGATGATGTTTGGAGTTCAATAATCTCCCATAAAGTTTGGCGATGACTGCTAAATAAGAAATGTTTGAGAACTACACTGTTTCTAGAAGAGTATCCCACATTCTCTATAGTTGTTTTCCCTATGGATGTTTCCTGATAGTGATTTTTTCTTTCTTTTTTTTTCTTTAATTTTAAGTAGGCTTCACACCCAGTGTGGGTCTTGAATCATGACCCTGTGAACAAGAGTGCATGCTCTACTGACTGAGCCAGCCAGGCACACTGTCCTGATAGTGATTTTAATTACTGGAATAGAAAGATGTCCAGGAGCCTACCTATAGAAGCGCTGGTATTTCCAACATTCACACTCACTCCATGTTGATTACATTGAGCACTCTTGAAAAGATTCTATTTCACATTATTTTCCTTTTTCCAGTTCTTTTTATACCGTCGCTGTGTTCTTTGGCAGTCATAAAACTATGGTCAATTCAGTTTTGTTAAGGAGCTCAGCAGTACTGTTTGCAAATATTTTAATTTGATTTGAAGCTCTTCTTTTCTCCTGCCTATGTTTTTCAGTTTCTCAGCAGGAAAAATGTAGACCAGAGAAGAAATAGTACTCAAATATCATGTGTACTTCTGTGGGTGCCATTAGTGGTATGGGGAGAAATAGAAAAGAGTTGCATAGGTGCACTTAAAAGTAAATGAGGTCTTTAGATTCACTGTGGATGCTGCTTTTTCTATGAAAGTTAGTTATCACAGAAGTGTGAAGTCATACTATATCAGTTTGGTTGTAACCTTTAGCTGATGTGAACTGTGTTGTGAGACGCACAAAAAAAGAAAACTCATTTTTCTTAATTATCATCAATTAACATTTCCTGAGTGAGAACCCATGAGAGAAACTTACTTTGCTCTTAAACAGATCTGGTTATTTGCATTATTATTCTTCCTTTGCTCCTCCTCCTCTGCCTCTTTTCCTGCCTTCCATTCAACATGGAAAAATAGATACAGAAATTTCAGGTTAGCCAGTGGTGGGTTTTAATGTAAAATCTCCAAAGATGTGCTAGAAATTATCCACAGAATGTATAACTTTTCAATTTCTGTTTGCATTTTATGTGATTTTTTTAAATTAGAAAACTAGATTTTTTTTTGTTACCAAAAAACTTGGAAAAAATGGGAAAAGGTACCAAAGGAAAAAAAAAATAGCCATCATCCCACAAAATTACTGACATTTTTGTGGAGTTCTTTCTTGTTTCTAATGTATTTGTTACACTAAGGTGTCATTCCAGCTATTACAGTATTCACAGGCAGTTTTCAAACATTCCTACTCATTTTTCACCCTGTGGACTTACTTTACTACTCTTGCCCCTCTGCCACAAGTGCATAAACAAGTATTTCAATTAATAAAAACTAATTTAGTAACTTTCACATACACCATGGAGCTTCAAGAATGACACCATCTCCCCAGAGTCACAAATGTCTTGAGAAGCATTTTAAGGAAAGATTCCAATAGTATTGCCCACATTGTTCACAACTTCTCACCTCATCAAAGAACTCTTTGGAGTTTGGAAGAAATGCCCAGAACCCCTTTAAATTCCTTACCTTCTCTTGACTTCACTTTGAGAACCAGGTACAAGTAAATTTCCCGACTTGGTATTTTGAACCTGGGAGAGCAGTGCCCTTGAGATTTTGTGGACACAGGATGAACAACAGAGAGATCAGCCGAGTGAAATTTGCATCCCTGCATGTGTGTCATTAATCTGCAGCAGTGGGGTCAGATACACAAGTGCCCGCTCCTGTATACCTCAAAACACAACGGTTTTCTGAGTGCTAATGATGCTCCAGTGTTGTTGTGCAAATGACTTATGAGCGACTTCTGGTCCATTTTTCCCCAGTTAGTCTGTGTCAGTGGGAATCCCAGTCTCTGGGGGAGCAGCCCCATACCTTGTCAGGTGCTGAGCCCACAGAAGGTTAATGAGAAGAGCAGGCTTCTTACCAGACTGTTCTCCAGATGATACATGCTATTATTAGTTTTGGCTCCTTTGGAAGATTTTTCTCAACTGTAATACCAACTTGTTTGTTTTATTGATGTCAGGAGATTTTAATGGAGAAGTAAAATACTTCAGAGAAAAGGAACAGCATTCATGGGAATTTTACGTACCTTACTTTGGTAACTTTAGCTCAGCTGGTAGACATTTTACTTCTTGTGTTGTCAACTGAATTTTGTTTGCTTCGGACTTGTCACTCATATTTTTAGTATGGTGAGACAAAAATGGAGGCACTTTAATTGTCTTCCTTATCCAGTTTAAGTGCTGCAAAATCTCCTGAGACGTCATGGGCAAGTGGATAAAATCTGAGATTAAAAGGGGCCAGTTTTGCTATGGATCTAACAGTTGTCGCTTTAGGTGTATAAAATTCCTCAGCTTTCTACTGTAGTTTATGGGGTCTCATGGTGGGAATAGCAGGGTTTTAGCCAAAATTATTATGCCATCGAGTTGGTTCTCTAGTGCATCCTGAAGATTTTTGCATTATTTACAGAGGCCAGGCTATCATTTTAAATCCTGTTGCTTTGATGCCTGTTATCATTCTTGACAAACTCTTCTAGCCTGTGGTCTGTTTTCTTCTGTTTGCTTCCATTTATTCTCCCGAACAACCAGCTGAGCAAAGATTTACATAGCTTTTGTTTAAACAAACCCTGTACAGTTCGCTCTTCAGCCAATATCACAAAGACTTGTGAGACACAGTTACATTTTACTATTTTGGTCCCATATTCTGTTTACTTGCTGTAATTTTTTGGTGCCCACACGCCTGTCTTTGTGAAGCCTCTTATAGACTCAAATGAAAAACCAGAAACCATGGCTACTCAGAACTCATTAATAATGAGATTTTTAGCTACTGTTTCTGCTTGTAAATTCTTCATTTCACATAATAAAGTCTCAAAAGACCACAGAGCATTTAGCCTCGCTAATCTCTCTGTTGCAGATGATGGTTCCTAGTCTTACCCAATCCCAGTGCAGTTTGCTTGGCATCCAGGAGTCGATTTTGTTTCCATCTGACATTAGCGTCTTAAAGAGATGGGAGATTGACAAGCAACAGTGTCCTTAATAGAAAAGTAATCAAGGTTTAGAGCCTGTGTGTTATGAAATGCGAGCATCTGAGAACGCCAAAGGGTTGGTTACCAGTGACCCAAGCACCTATTTAAGATTCTCTCCCATGATAAGGGAACTAAAGTGATTAACATACTGATAAGATTTTTCTAAAATAATGTAATTATTTCAGAATTATTCTTTCAAATCTTAATTACAATCTTTTACTTTTCCCAGGGTCTTCTTTCTACCTCTGTAACACATTTAATTACCTATATTCCCCAACCTGTACCATATTAAATTTTTTATGGAACTTTTATAGGGTAATTTATTGGAAGGATGGCCTTGAGTGCCATTATGTTCAATGAAAGCCCTATTTTGACAAAGGGATTGCTAAATTATATTGAAATCTTTTTAATCCTCCCTGCTTCTGCTTAGATGTAAATGCAAATCTGTTCTCCACATTTGTGATTGAATTGAACTTGAGAAGTACTGCCATATTGATTCCTTCTGCAAATAAAATATAATTAGATTCCCCTAAACTTTCTACATTCTCCCGAGAGATTGGCTGGTTTTATATTGTAGACTTCTGGTGAACATGAAGGACAGTGCCTGGTAAGATTTCTTTTTACATCAGTAAAGAATCTTAATTTATTTCTAGTATCATTCGCATTTATACTCACCTTCTCTGCCTGACTAAAGTATAAGACCTAAGAAAAGGAAGGGGGAAAGGCATAGTGATAGCCCATAATCGTTCTACTATATCTTAATGTTATAAATTAACATTGAAGGCTAGGTGCTTGAGTATGAATCCTTTCCCAATTCTCTTATTGGAGTACTTTTATTAATCACCAATATCTGATGAAAATCTACCAGAATCTTAAATATGAAGGAAATTTCCAAGAAACCTATGATGCATGTAACAAAAATTTTCTAAAGGTAGGAGTATATTTCTTGTGGTTGTTTCCTAAAAATTGATCTGAAGAAGTATTTTAAAATATTATAGGCATTAAGAAGTCAATTTGCGTGTTTTTGTCTTAAATGAGAAAAGCTCTCTGAGCTTATATGAAGAAAAGAAATTATCAGACATGCTTCCTGCTCTACAGAAAATGCTGTCTAAAATGACATGGAGTACAATGTGCAGATAATCATTATAAAGTACACTGGCAATTCTGATGCTAGGAAGATGTTTTTATTTTTATTAAACACAGTAGGTGAGATTTAAGTCCACCTTGGAGTTTAGGAATATGAAAAAATGGCCTTCATACAGGACAAGAGTGAAAGGAAGCATAGAGATGGAAAAGTACACTATACAACCTACTTCCTATGACCTTACCTATAAAATTAAATTACCAGTACATAAGGGGTATATGTGCAAGGGTACCTATTGCAGCATTGTTCATCGTGGAAAATAAGAAAACATTAAAAGGGAAACAAAGAATAACTCGGAATAGGAGAATCCTTGACTAAATTTTAGAACATTTCAGCATAGACTCTTAAGCAACTATATATGAATTTGAGATATGCTTATTGACTAGGAAGCATTAACACAGCATACCATAGATTATGAAAATCATACGCATGAAAGTACCATTAATGATCAATTCTTTAAAACACAATCCTGGGGGCGTCTGGGTGGCTCAGTGGGTTAAAGCCTCTGCCTTTGGCTCAGGTCTTGATCCCAGGGTCATGGGAGCCTGCTTCCCTTCCTCTCTCTCTGCCTCCCTCTCTGCCTACGTGTGATCTCTCTGTGTCAAATAAATTAATAAAATCTTAAAAAAAAATTAAACACAATCCTGTAGACGTACATGCCTTCCTGTTTGCAAATGCTTTTGTATGATTTTATCAGTTGGAGGAAAATATTCAGTGTAAAACATACAGAAATGTATGATGAGGTTATTTGGGGTTTTTAAAAGATTTTGTTTATTTATGTGTGAGAGAGTGAGCAGGAGAGGAGGGAAGAAGCAGAGGAAGAGAGTCAAGCTGACTCTGCACTGAGCTTGGAACCAATGCAGGGCTAGATCCCATGACACCATGACCCTGATATCATGCATAAACTGAGCTGAAATCAAGAATTGAACACTCAAATGACTCAGCCACCCAGATGTCCCTATAATTAGGTTATTTGAATGGGGCAAGTTTGTGGCCGGAATAGGAGAAGGGTAAGACCAAAGACAGAGTGCATATGATCATATTTATGCAGCTTTGTTCTATCTGTTACGTATATATAAGAATCTTATAAAATAAAATTTAACACAAAATGCATATTTAGAGGCAATGAAGAAGGATGAATTCAGAAAGGTAGCACCATTGTCTAAGAATTATCATAGACTTTTTGACATTTAAAGAGTTTTAATGACTGGACCATGGAAGAGTTGCCCTCATTTTAGTACGTCTCTTTATGACTTGGATTTTTTGGTTCCTGTTAAATGTCTTAAACTTCTTTCACTACTGGTTCTTTATTAAGAGGGCATACCCATTTATTGTTTATATTTTTTTAAAGTGGATACTCAAAACTTTAGTTTATTCCAACATAAATTCTTCTACCCTACGTCCTTTCCTAGCAACTCTTTTCCCCGTCATCTTAAATACGCATCCTCACTGGGTTTTTAGGAAGGTGTTTTCACTTTCTCTCCTTAACCTGGACTTTGGTTTCATTTCATTCTCTTGGTTTTATCTACCTCATCAGTTTATCTCTATTCCAAACTTTCTCTCCATTTCTACTATCTTTCCTGTATTTGTAAACTCCTGAAGGGCCTCACATTTGGGTGTCCTGACTGTACTATAATTATAAGTTATAATTATAACTGTCTCTAACCTGCTCTATTAGCCTTTGCATTCTTCTTTCCAGTCCATTGGTAATACTGTGATAAGCCATCAAAATCACTTTTATCATGTCATTTGCTCACATCCTCAGTAGTTCCCCTTTATTTGCAAGTTCTAGTATAAAAATCCCTGTTCCGGGGAGCCTGGGTGGCTCAGTGGATTAAGCCTCTGCTTTCGGCTCAGGTCATGATCTCAGGGTCCTGGGATTGAGCCCCACATAGAGCTCTCTGCTCAGCAGGGAATTGCTTCCCCCTATCTCTCTGCCTGCCTCTCTGTCTACTTGTGATCTCTATCTGTCAAATAAATAAATAAAATCTTTTTAAAAAAAAAAATCCCTGTTCCTGGTATTCAAGGCCCATTTGAATATGCTCTCAAAACTGTGCTGTCATAAATCCACCTGGGTTTTCCCCCTTCCTGATTCTTGTACATGTTATGAAGCATGTTTCATCAGCTCTCAATATATATTTGGTTTTCAATAAAATTCACAAATTATTCCTTGTGGGCATTTGTTTTCCATCCATTCTTGAAAAGATCGCACTCTCTCCTCTGAACTATAATCACTATTGTCTGTACAATCCATTTAGAAATTAATCAGGTACTGCCAAATGACATCTTCTATTGCCTTGAACCTTTATTTAAAACTTTAACTTTTAATGTGATTATATCTTGTTTCCTACCATAGTGTTAAGCTTCTAGGGAGTAATAAACTGGCCTTAAATTTATTTTACTTCAGACTTATTGGATAGCCTTGTACATGGTGGGAATTCAGTAAATACTTTGCTGACCTGAGTATTACTGCCTTTGTTTATTTAATTCAAGGAAATATTGGTGCTATTAAAACTGTACCACAACAATTGGAGTAATTGAGGCATTCATTTTTTTAAATATGCTGCTTAACTTACTATATGGTTTCCCCATAATCACAATTTAATTTCATGCTTGTCATGTATTGTTTCTTATGAAATGCCAAAAGGCTTCAAGAAAGGAAAATAACACCTATCATCGCATATAAAGGGAGACCTAAGACTAGGGCAGTCCCTCAGTAAGCATGGGAACTATGATAGTGAGCAATGACAAACAGAAAAATGTACTCTCTTAAGCAAACACTTTCTTTCTGCTCCAGGATGATGTGTGGATAATAGCAGACACACTTTAGGAGAAAAATACATTATTTCAAAGTGATGCCTTAAGGTTGACTACAGGAGGAACTATTTCAATGAACTATCTAATAAAAGAACATTTTGAATAATGTCAAATTCTCACCCCAAAGGACTGTGAAGGGTTTCTTTCAAAAAAGTAAAAATGGCAAAGATTTTTATGCAAGTGGTTTTTTTGCAGTATATTTTCATATCTTTCACATACATTATGAAGCCACTCAACACCAAGAAGTTTCTTCAAAAACCATTTTTGTCCCTGTCTTTTAAGGAAACCATGATGTCAAAATAATATGCATCACTGAGAACTTGTAGAGAACCTCTTCATACAGTTTTTCCCATAAATAGATCCCTAAAATTAAAGCAAGTATTCAATAGGAAGTGAACATTCAATGTAACAAATACCTCTCAAGCTTTTTTTTGAACTCAAATTTTAGATTATTTTTTGGAGTACATTAGCTTATTCATTGTTTATAGGATTATTCCTGAGTTGCAAATATTTATTCTCTGTGTTTTCCCCTGTGTTACCATGTTTTTGTCCATTCAGTGGTCACTGCCACCATCAGATAGAAACCATGAGAGCACTTTCCCTTGTATCTGTAGAAGATATGTTAGTGGAGATCCAAGCTGCTGCAGGCCTGTCAGATCCATGCATTTGAACTTTCTTCATGCCCTGAATAAGGCTGGGATATAGGCCTAAGGAAATTTACAGTCTTGCCAGTTTTCTCTAAGACCACTTGTATAAGAAATTTAATATGGTATGAAGAAAAACCACATTGGGCTAGAGGCTGAGAAATCTGGAAGATGAAAATCTCAACTTTATTAATTTAACTTAAGCAAATTACTTAACTTCTGTGATGGATAATTGTGTGTGTCAATCTGATTGGACTATAGGGTACCCAGACTTTTGGTCCATTGTTATTCTGGGTATGCCTGTGAAGGTGGTAGTGGATGTGTGTGTGTGTGTGTGTGTGCGCGTGCACGCATGTGCGTTTGTGTGTGTGCACACAAGTGTGCACATATACACACATACACACATAGCTGCACACACACATATACACAGATATACATATGTGTGTCTATATATACATATACCTTCTGTTGAGTCTCTTTATTTAGGGGAACCCTATAACAACTTCTCTGAACATGACTGGTCACTCTTTAGAGTCACAAAATAGAAAAAGTGTCTCTGATATTTCATAGGGTGAAACTGTAGAAGTTTTTCAAACTAATCAATATGCTCTGTTAGCTGTAAAATACTATAGAAGTTTCAGATGGTATTGTTCTTAGTGTTGTTGTTCTTTTTAAATAGCATTTTTTCCTGGCAAGTCATTTTTTTTATACTTATGCAGACTTTGTTGCCATTTTACTCTTGTTAATGTCCTAAGCCAAAGATAGTGTCACATTCTGTGAGCCAAAACTTCACACATCCTGGCAACTGCAGGCATCTTAAAATTAATGACAAGGGAAAATTAACATGAAGATCTGCTTTCCCTGCCCACTGGCCGTCTGAATGAATAATACTTTTCTTTTTCACCTTCAATATTGGGACCCTGTTGATATACTGTATTTTCAACTGAAGTTAGAGTCCAAAATGCTCATAAAGACCTCCCCATAGTTATAATCCATTCCTGTACTGGTAAGATACCTCAAAGCACCTGGGCATATTGAATATGGAAATCTTATGTGAATACAGAAAGGAAAAAAAATGAGCAGGACATTAGAGCTCTTTATACATGAAAGTCACTAAGTTTCCCCCAGTGTGTTTGGCATTAGAGATCAGTTGAGTGGTCCAATGCTATTCTGTCATCATAGATTTCTTTCAGAACTAGACGTGATTAAGTAAACTCCAAATATTCCTTTGGCAGCTGTTGTTTGTTGGGTTGATGGATGGATATTTGAATCTCCATAGTCAAAAGCCTGTGATGAGAAACTTATTCTGACGATAACAGTAATTCACTGTAATAAGGAAGGCACTTTCAATGGGTTGAATGTTGCCCAAGATAAATGTATATAATCTTCTACAGCAGAGGCTGGGTCAATACAAGCAGGCTCTGGCATTTGGCCTAGTTGTTGTTACCATTACTTTTCTTTATTAAGGACACAAAACAGTTGCCTTGGTGCGGGGCTGAGTTTCCCCTTTTAATGCAATAGTGCAAATGTTTTGCTATTACACAGGAGGAGGAAAGGGATTCAGAATTCCTTATGCTTGTCAGAAACCCATTCACTGGTATTAGGGGTGTGCGCAAACATTTCTGATCCAGTGTGAACATGTAGTGGGGACGGAACAATTTAGTCTGAAGTGTTACTTGAAAAATCAAAACCAAGCATTATTTATTTGAAAAGGAGGCTCAGAAAATCTGGCTGCATCAACATTTGTCATTCTCCTTGTTGGAACAAAAATCCTTAAAAACTGATTATAAGGTGATGGGTATGATGCCATACTACAGGCCTTTGGGGTCATATCCATAGTTAATAAGGACAACAGGTAATCATCACTTGTCATTTGAGACCAGTTTACTACTCCCAGAGAATTCTGCCACTATCTCATATTACAAAATAAAAACTTCCGAGAACATGTGTACAAATCAGTTTTTAGAAGATAATTTTTATCAGCAAGGTCTACTGCCGCTGGGAAAAAAAGAAATGAAAAGGTAAGAACCAGGTGCTCACCCCTTAGGACTCATTTTTATCCTCACAACACCACTATGTGGTAGGTGCTAGTGTTACTATTTTTGAAATTTTACAAATGAATCAAGTGAAGATCAAGTGATTTGTTCAAAGTGCTGTAAGTGATAAATAGGCTGTTTTGTCTTCTAAATCCTACTCCTCTGGACTTTGTATCAAATCAATCACTTACCATTCTGTGATAAAGCACAAATTTCAATTTAGATAACTAATAAATCCTTTGGTCTGATTTTTCTATATAATGGACTGTTTTCGCAAACAAGGCAGTAAATAGCCTGTTTTTTAGAAGTTAATTATTTCAATACATTCCAGGAAATAAGCAGTGGGAGTTACTGCTAAAACATTGTCTTTCAGGTTACTTACCTTTTTTAATGCTATCCTTACCTCTATTCAAAAGAATCATGTTCTTGCATAAGGCAAAAGAAACAAAACAGATTTTTGAGCATAAAGACTGGGATTTCAGTATGGTTATGATCTTGTCACTCTTTCCCAATGACAAGAGAAGATAAGCAAATGCAATGAAGTGCCATGGTCAGTTAAATCTTATCACCAACTAGGGATCTGAGCATTTTTCCTCCAACACTCATGACTACAAATAAAGGTCTTAATTGTTTGGCGAATCATTATGAGCCTTATAAGTGATTAAATAGTGATTTTTGAGAGTGATTTAATAACAAATATTATTTTAAAATGACTTCTACTTATGACACATGGACAGATACTCATATAGGTACATGTTCTTCCCCTTTACATACGTACCTATAGACACTCCATTTCTATCACAGTTAACAGGATTCAAACATTTTGTCTAACCAAGTATTTTTCTCCACGCAAACCTACACATAAAAATACTACACTTTTAGTTCTGCATATATTTAAACTTATTTTTAATATTTACAGACAGACCATATGGTACTTGTGTATGGTGCTCTGTAAAAAAATGCTGCTTTGGTAAACTCTTCTCTTTTTGAGAGAAACAGTAGTAACTTATTACCAAGTGTGTTCTTTCACGTTGTTTCTTCCTCTTATGGTGATCTTCAAAATTAAAAAAAGAGAGAGATTCTTAAAGATTTAGAAAAGGAAATTATTCATACGTCCTTGGTTTTTGTGGTATGCCATGTGGTTTATCGACTTGTGCTGATCCACATTGTGACTGACTTCTACAAGAACACAAATCCTCCCACATTACTGTTGGCCCAGTCATTGCTGCCACTGTTGAGGTAACATCTCAGGTGAGCCTCATTCAGTCTTCTATTTTTACAGACAAAAAGGGGAATGGGCACATTTTAATTATTGAAAGGTGCTAATTTATCCATCTGGATACTTGGTCTGTCCATATAACCTCAGAAATACAAATGTAAAAATAGTTTCCCCCACCCTCCAGTGTATACCTTGCCAGCAAGGGCAACTGAAAGAAATTAGAGCCTGGTTTGTGGTTTTTCATCATGTTAATGCAGGGCTTTTCCATAAAATAAATTACTTTTGAGCATGTTTGTTTGGACAACAAAAAGAGAACATCCAGTTGATTGATAGTGGACAGAATTTTCATTAAGTTGAACAGCAGTAGTACCACAATTGCATCACTCACCTTCCTGTTTCAATGGAAAACAGAAAATTAGATCCAATAAACTCTACACAAATGTTTGCTATGCATATTTTAGCCATTAAATACATTATCAAGAATCATGTCAGCATGACATTATAATATAGTGACTTTACAAAAACATGTAATCTAATCTAGGAATGCTCCAGTCCTCCCTAAATCAGCTTCAGACATACTCAGTGTTGATAGTTCTCATTATTTTGGGATGAAAATTTTTTTTCATAAGAATGATTGCATTTAATTGAATATACAAACACCATCAAAGTAGACAAAATAGGTGTTTAGTAGGAAAACCAGTATGAAATAAGTTTTCTCTCTCAAGAAAAGGAGCTCTAATAATGAAACACTTGGGTTTTTATTTTCATAATAATTTAAGCATGTATGCAATTTGCCCAGTTTTGTGTCTTTTCTACTTTCCCTATGTGTGCATATCTCTGTAATAACAAAGAACACAAGTGAGAAAGGGGTGGCCCTCTGTAGTGGGAAGCTCACTGTGATTTGATGATTATTGCACCCTTGAAACTATCACCACAGTGTATGCCATAAACATATCCATCACCTCCAGCTCCTCATCTTTAACATGGGGATTGTAACATATTTTATGCTTATTTCATGCATGTATATAAGTCTCAAATGAAATAATCATCTGATGGCACTTTATAAAGTATGTAAGAGTAAGATGATCACAATAAGATCATTGTAATAATCCTCTTGGCATAGTATTAATAATATCTTGGCCTGCTGGACACAATCAGATTTTCTGAGACAAATGCCATTCCTGGTTTGAGCAAAGGGTCACAACATGAGAGATGTTGTTGCTGAATCTAGAAAGTATTGCAAATGTCACAGATTGATATTCTTCCTTTTTAAAAAAATAACTTTATTCTCACATTGAGAATGTGGTATTCACTTTAAATGTAGAATACCAAACTAACCTTATTTGTTCATTTCTACTGATTAAAACATCTCAAGTGCTTATGTACAGGTGCAAATCGAGTTTTAGGTTTTATTGATTTATACTCTTCTTTAATTCACAAAGGATTTGAGACAGCATGTAACAAAATTTCAAACTGGAAAATGAAATAATAGAAAAAAAAGATGCAGACTAAAGTTTTATATTAAGGCTAAAGATAAGAAAAAAGAGCACAAATATGGAAAAAAGGATGGTATAGAGTGGGAGTTTTGAGAAAAATGCCTCCCTACCTTTATTAGCCTTTTTTGGGAGATGGCAAAACAAAATGAGAGCTCTTTCCAGCTATTTCCCTAAAGTATATTTGCTGTAGTAATTCTAAGTTGTTCTCCTAAAAAGCAACATATTCAGAGGACATCAAGTAAACTGAACCTATTTAGAATTTTTTAATAACCTTTCTTCCCTGACATTTTCATGGTACACATCGATGTATTCAGAACTAATACGTAGAAAAATACCATTAAAGAAATCTATGAAGTGATGATAGTAGAAGAGCTTAGTATTACTTGAGAAGTGATGAATTACTATTTATGATGTTTGGTAACTTTAACAGTATCTACTTGGACAAATAATGTGGTGAATTATATTTTACAGGGCTGCTATCTTAGTAGCTGAAACAAGATAACCTTACTTAAAAATACTGCATTTGAATAATTCAAATACAGCACCAGGAAAGGTTACATTGTCTATTTTCTTACTCTTAAGTCATAAATCTAGATAAAATATTTTTGAAAGCTAAGATTATATCAATTTATAATCCAAATAAAAATAGCATTTTTTCTGATTAAAAAAAGTATACCTTCTCATTGGAAAAATACATTTCAAATGATGGGGAAAAACATACAAATGACTAATAACCTCATTTCCCAGAGATTGCACTTAAAACTTTTGTGGATATTCATCTAGTCTAATTCTCACATGCATCTTTTTTCAGAACTCTCCCTCCTATGTAGATTCTTTAGTACCTCTGCATCTTATTTCCTTTTATTCCCTTCTTGTATGAATAAGATGTTTTGTCTGGGGGGGGGATTATTTGTTTGTTTGCTATGTAAAAAACAAAGTGGTTTTTGCATCAAAACATGGTCTGTGTTCATCATTAGCCAGAGGCCGTCTAACTTGTTCAGGTGGTAGGAAATTTGACATTGTACTGTTCCCTGTAGAATACAATGAAATCCTTGCATAGTTACTTTATTTTAGGAACTGGGAACAGTTTTATTAACTGAAAAATCATTTTAAGTTGCATAGAGTTGCAAAAGAGATTAACCCACCAAGCCAGGCCCATGTGTCCACCCTAAGAACAAGCTATGGTACAAACACAAATTAGCTGACTCAGTTGTCTTTGTTAACAGGTATTCTTTTGCTCCTCCTCCAGAAATGCTCTTTAGCAGGAAGAGACGGAAACCAGTACAGTGACTTCTTCCCACTTTTGAAAATTGGGACGACATTTGCCCATCTCCAGTGTTAACAAGTCCCTCAAAGACCACTGACAGCAGGGTAGGACCATATTGTGCAGGTTCTCTCATTTCCCTGGGATATAATTGGTCTGGGGCCAGAGATTTTCTCTCATTTGGAGCAGCAAGGTGCTTTTTAAAAATTCCCTCACCTATTTTGGGCTTCATTTCCCTCATACAGTTATGCCTTTTCCAGTCTGATGAACATTCTCCTTGACAGAGCAGACAAGCAGAGGAGCAGAGCAGTTTTGCTCTCTATGTCATCTCTATCCATAATCTTCCCCCTTCTACCCCAATCACTGAACCTGTGTCTCTTGGGTTCTTCTTTCTCCAAGTAGAGGTGAAAAGGCCCTAGATGTGTCTTTTTTTTTTTTTTTTTTTTTTTTTTTTTACATCATCCCAAGTCTCAGTTGTAGGATTGGCTTTTCCTCACTATTTACGCAGTTCTGTATTGTTTTAAAGATTTGCCCTCGGTTTTAGGTCCCTTATTTTATCCCATGTTTATACATTTGTAGACTCTTAGCTCCTTTGAGGATCCACTGTGTTGTGGCATGCATCTTGTTAACAAACCCCCCTTTAAAAAAAAATAGTCATTGGGATCATTTGCTATTAAGTTTTCAAAAATTTATTCTTGAAAGCCCCAAAAGTCTCTTCAGTCATTTTATCTTTCAAAAATTAAGACCATGGGATCACTATGTTATTTTCCCCTTCTCACTTTAATAAACATAACACAGCACACATACACAAACTTTGGTAAAATACAGATGCCACGCTATTTATCTTCTAGATTGTCCAAATTGAACCTATATAACCTGATTAGTCTTCTGAACCTTTTTAAATTCTGTCTTCAAATGACTGAGTTTTGCCAATGAGATGGTCTTAGTTCTTCTCTTGCATAAGAAATATCTAGAGGTACTGTGTGAAGTGAGAGCGAAAGAATTTAAACTTGTACATTTTCATTGTTAACATGGCTAAAATGGTGTTTGAGCAGAGGAAAGTACTTGAAAGTGGCATGTGCTTATTTCTTAATAGAAATAAAATTTATATAAGATGAAACAGATTTATTTGGGAGGGGCGGAAGAGTTGATTCCTACAAAAAATCTGAACCTGTTAAATTTAGTTCATTTCAATCTGTCAGGATATTTTGAGTAGTAGTCAGATTTTGCTCTGTAATTTATTTTCCATGCTCTCTTGCTCTGTGTGACTGTAGCAAGTATGTAAGGAAATATAGAAGGACGCCCCTAGAACTGAGAAACAAATAGATAATGTGTTTAATTTAACTTCAGTCTCTTCTACTCATAAAACCAGTACTTCAATAAAAACATTCCCATCACTTCATGCCATCTTGTAGTCAATGCCTACCCTCATAGGCACCTATTATTTTTATTTCTATCACCATGCTTTACTTTTGTCTATTATTGATTTCATATAAATGGAATCATGCAGTATGTAGTATTTTAATCAACAAAATATTTTTGAGGTTCAGCCATGTAGTGAACTTATCAGTAGTTCATTCCTTCTTATTGCTAGTTAATATTTCATTGTAAAAATATACCATGATTCGGGCACCTGGGTGGCTCACATGGTTAAGCGTCTGATTCTTGATTTCAACTCAGATCATGATCTCAGGGTTGTGAGATCTAGCATCTGGCTCTGTGCTGGGCATGGAGCCTGCTTAAGAAGCTTTCTCTCCTTCTCCATCTGTTCCTCCCTCCTTCTCTTCCCTCCTAAAACACACACATACACACCATGATTTGTATATCTCTTCCATCGGTGGACAATTAAGCCACTTTCAGTTTGGAGATAGTAGGAATAAAGAAGCTATGATTGTTTGAGGGAGAAGTCTTTTTGTGAGTGTTTTCATTTCTTTTGGGAGTGGAATACTTCTAGGTTAAGTGTTTAACTTTGTAAGATATTGCAAAAGCAGTTTTCTAAAGTGGTTGTGTCATTATGTACCCTAACCAGTCATGATGGAGAGCTCCATTTGCTCTCTATTCTCAACAACATTTGATCTTAATGGTTCTTTTCAACTGTGCCATTTTATGGGATACAAAGTGGTATTTTGTCATGGTCTTCATTTGTGTCATTCTGATGACTAACAGAAGTGAACTTCTTTTCATGTATTCATCATTCATGAACAGAGATCATATCTGTTGAAGACAGTGCCCTTCTTATTGGTTGAAAGTAATATAATTTTGAGGTTACTGGTATAACTTGGAAACTGGGAAGGGTAGAGACATTGTCCTACTTGGTTTCTTTTCATTTTCTCTGAAGACTCTAGTACAAAGCATCATTGTGGCTTGGGCAGCAGTGCCTTGATTTTGTAAGAACACTGTTCCATGGCCACAAATACGAAGTGTTGAATATTTTAATGTTCTTTGAGCAGCTGCTTTATAGAGACCCTTCAGAGTCATCAGCACTAATTTGTTGGTTAAAGCCTACTGGGTATTTAAAAATACAGAGATATGACTTAATCATTCTTTTTTACCATACATATTATGCTCACTGATTTGGTCACTAGACTTTTACTGCTTAACCTGGTGGAAGCTCAAAAGATGAAGATAGTGTCCTTGCCCTGAAGAAATTCAAAATCTTTTAATCAAAATAAAGACCTTTAATTTTATAGATACTGTGAAAAAAATTCTAAAGTAGACATAATGGATATGCAGTAGGGTTTGACAGGACATTTTCTGGTTGAAAATTTATTTGTAAGAGACATGGAGTGTTTGGAGTGTCTTCATTTACCCATTTAACAGCCATGTTATATTTTGTAAAGAAGTCAAAATGACTAGAGTTGGTTTTCACTTCTTTTTACAACTATCCCTGATGTTTTAGGGAATCACATGGATAATTCTGGAATTTTTAACAGGAGACATCCTTAAGTCCTCTGGCTCTTTTATTATTAGGTTGCTCTGGTTTGTGTATAGTGCAATAAGGTATAGATTTTTGACATTGTACAAATATGTTAATAATAGAACCCATTCCTTTGCCTGATTTGCCTGGTTTCCAGAGGATATTCTCAGTCAGTAAGATACACAGATGTGTTTTGTTACCTCACCTTCTAGTCAAATTCCATGAAGATGAAGAGCACTACCCTATAACAGATAATGAGTTGGAAAATAAGAAAACCAACCTCAGAAAGTGAGGCTAAAAAAAACCTGTAGTTTGTTTTTAATGCCTGTATAACTTGATGAGAGGGACATAGAAGGCTTAGTGATACCCAACATGTGCTTAGAGGTGGATTGTTAGTTGATGTCTTGGGGGTCTGTAATCTGAGCTAAATACTTAAAATCAATTAATTGATGTTAGACACAGAGATCTGTTTTTATCCCTCTTTATTTTATTTCTGGCCTTTCCATTCCCAAGAGCATGAAGAACAAAACCTTACCTTGATAACTTGTTATTTGTGTTAAGATACAAGACTTTGGTAAAACATAATTATATTTTAATGTCTCTTTTCCATACCAAGGCGCTATATATATTTCAGAATTTTACTTCTGAACCATTCAAGAGTACTATAATATCTTACCTAGTCTAGCACTCAAGTTATTAACAAATATTTCTTGAGCAATTGTTAAGGTAAGCAATGCCCAACACTGTGCCTGGCAATATAAAGAATGAAGAAGACTGTCTTCAGTCAGTATAGTCTTAATTACCATGAGGTTTATATTTCTTTTCCCATCTTCCAAACACAGATAGATGTACACATCCTATTTACCTCCCAAATATCAACTGTCTGCAGCCACTTCTCTATATCTCTACCAATACTTCCCCATCCACATTACCTTTTCCACTCCCTTAACTACAGTAACATCTCCTACTTGGTCTTCCTGTTTTTACTACAGAGCTTCTCCAACCCATTCCTTCTACTGCAGGCAGTAATAACCAGCACATGGCAGAGTGCCTGGCCCATAGGAGGCATTCAGTAAATAGTTGTTTAGTCAATGAATGTCTCGCTTAGTGAAAATACTTTGTAAGCATGGCAAGTACCAATAGGAAACTCCAACTTTTCAAAGCCAATGAGATTTGACTTTTAATCAAATATTTCCAGTCTTAATTTCATTTACAGATCATCTTGCTTTTAAAAAGCAGTTGTTATGTTGCTTTTTTTCATACACTCATTATGCTTTTTATATCCACCAAATGGATTTTGAATAAATATTTGTGTGGCTCCAAATTGGTAAAACCTCTAGAAAGAAGAAGAAATTTTGAAATGATCTATGTCTCCTTTCTTTTTTTTTTTTTTTTTTCTATGTCTCCTTTCAAGTGTTCTGTCTTAGAGTGAGCATTTTCTGGTTGCATGCAACATGTTCCATGACGATATATCTTACATGTTTTTACAACCATCCTAATAATTTGTAATAGAAATTTATTGCTGAAGTTATATGTTCTATTACCAGAATCTCTTATTAAGAGAGCAAGCATGTTCTCTGTATTTAAGAGTCTGGTGGGGGGGGTGTCTTCTTTCTTTCTTTGTTATTTCCTTAAACCCCACCTATGAGTGAAGTCATATGGCATTTGTCTTTCTCTGTCTGACTTATTTAAATTAGCATAGTACCCAATAGATCTACCCATGTTGTTGTAAATGGCAATAGATCATTCCTTTTTTGTGGCTGATTAATATTCCATTGTATGTATGTACTACATCTATATCCCTTTATCTGTGGATGGATACTTGGAAGGGAGGTGAATGGGGGGAATGGGTACAATAGATAGTGGGGATTAATAGTACACTTAATCAAAATGAATGTTGAGTAATTTATACGATTACTGAATTATTGTATTATACACCTGAACCTAATATATAGCACTGTATGTTAATTTCATTTCAGTTAAACAAAAAACAGACAAGAAAAGCATGGTCATAGAAAAGAACCTCCTTTTGATCAGAGAAAAGTCCATTTGTTTTCATAACAAACCTATAAATAGAGAGGAAAAACAACTCTTAATTGTTCCTAGTTAGTTCTCCTGAAGTTCAAATGAATGATTTAGAACTAAGAAAAATTGAATGAATCTGGGAACCTAGAGAGGCCTATCATTGGTTTTTAACTCACTAAAACCTATTAACTTTACAAAGTTGTGTACTTTATAACAACAGGGGTTTTTTTGGGTATTTTTTTGTTTCTTTGTTTGTTTGTTGTTGTTTTTTAAACAAGGACCACTAATTCAGATTCCTTCAGAGAGTAGAATTTATGCCTGGCCCACCCAAACTTACTAAAGTTCTAATGCCAAGTCATGTCTGAGGACAGATTGAACTTGTACTCTTCAGTATCAGAGCCCCAAAGGCAGAGATTTAACGTATATACTTTTTTTCTTCTTTTGGAATTTCTTCTTGAAATTAAGGAATATATATTTTGGGGATTTTCTGCCCAGTGCATTGTTTCATGGAAAAGGAAAAAAAAGCCTGAGATAACCTTTCCAAGCATGTAGTACTTAAAGCACTTTGATGAATCCATTTGGTATACGCATTAACAGCAGTGATAATAATGACTGCATTTATCACTGATGTGGCTGAGATAAACACATCCAAAGGAAATTTCATTGTAATTTGATATTAGGTAAATGTCCCATTAAAATAAATCGCTACTGTACATAATTTTCCTTTAGTTCATTGGCAGGATGTTTGCTTGGGAAAGGAACAGTCTAATTCTAGTTCTAAAAGGAATTCTCATTATTCTTTTATAGCAACCATTATGAGGAGCAGTTAAGAAAGTGTACGTGTACCAACAAGCATATCTGCTGCCATACCACCCAGGAAAAAAGGGTATTAGATAAAATCTAACAAGATTCCCACCCCCTTTCCTGCCTCCAAGTCCTGCAGCAAACTAACAACACACATATGGTTTGGGCATTATTATTCGTGAAGCACAGTAAATGTTTACTGAGATGAAAATAAAATTAGACCAGGAGAAAGAATAGGGGGAAAAAAGGTGCATTTTATTTCGGGTTGATCCTTTGTAAAGACTGTTCTGATTTGATTTGATTTATTTTGCAAATTACTGGTAAAAGACCTGTAGGTCCTCAGATGAAAGTTGAATCTGGGAAACAGTTCAAATTTGGATTCATATTTTATGGTCAAAAGAAGAAAAAATTATTTTAGTATTACTTAATCCTCAGTTGTAAAGTCTAATATAGACATGAATGCTACCAATGAATGATACTAAATGGAAATATCTACACCATGGAGAGGCACTTAGCTCTCCCTGGGCTCTTAAAGGTCCAGTAAAAGAAGGAATATTTAATCTGAGCGTGGCAGGCGAGTTTTGACTTCAACCTGCAAAACTTAGCAGGACCATCAAGTAAGTAGAAGGACATTTAGTTTTACAGGGAGTTGGAGCTAAGGTTGAAGGTGGGGAGCAGCAGGCAAGCAGGCTGCAAACGCAGAGGGGAGAAGAGGCTGCAGAGGCCCTTTAGGCCTACGTTGGTAGGGTAGTGTTTGGAACTTAGCTTGTGGTTAATAGGTAGCCATCATTCTCCATATCCTCATTCTAGGTGCTCGAACTTGGACTTGCTTCTTGCCTCCTACCACTTTCATTCTTTACTCAAAATTTTTCATTTCTCTAGGCCATGTTTCCTTTATTTCCCCTCCTTTTTTTTTCACCTTTTTCTTTTTAGATTTTATTTATTTATTTGGGAAAGAGCATGAACTAGGGCAAGGGGCAGAAGGAGAAGCAGGTTGAGCCAAAGGCAGACACTTAACCCACTGAGCCACCCAGATGCTCCTCAGTCCTTTTTTAGATCCACCATTTTTCTACTCTTGCCTTTCTCTCCCTCTTTTAAATCCTGCATTTCCCAAATTTCAGCCAACTTTCAGTGCTTGTCACTGTCATCATAAGATCCTCTCCACAGGTCACCAGGTCTTCCACCAGGATGGAGTCAGCCAGTCAATGAATGGGCTAGGTTGAAAGTGTCTTGTCGCTGAGCCTGTTGTATGCTTGTCTGTTTTGTCCATTTACATTGCTTCCTTACACATATTCATCATATGATAAAATATGACTACTTTTTGAGGCATATCGAAAACTCTAAAGACAGTTTAACTGCTGAGAATCAACATGAGAAATAGGCTCATTTAATTTATCTTTGAGAAAAAAAACAGAAACTATTTTTGAGACTCTTGCTTGAATTCTAGCCACTAAGAGAAAACAGTGGGAATGATCATAAGCAGGACAGAAAGAGTAGAGCAGTAAAACATAACGCATCATATTTTTATAATATCACAGTAGAGGTTTCTCCAGCAGTTTCACCAGTGTCCATAATGTTCATATGTTTACATATTTTCACATGACCAATGAGTGAATGGAGTCCGTGATTAATCTGTCTCCAAGGAAATCTTTAACAAAATTACAATTAAATCACAGGATTGTATTCTTGATGGAAGTATATCTACTTGTTCAAAGAAGGTTTTTTTTTTCTATTAAGTTTTCCTCAGTCTTGATTTTTTCTCCCAATCTCCGTCTTCCTTTTCTGCCTAGTTTGTGGTATTTAGCCAATTCTTTAACTCCTACTTAGATTACCCAATTTGTCATTGTACAATTTCACATAACTGCTTCTTAGCTTATTCTTTTTCTTTATTGGTCACATTTTATGTTCCATTTATTCTGCTTTGCTTTCATACAGTTTAGAAAAGTTTAGCAAATACACTTTTTTAAAATGTATGTAATGTTTTTGTATAAAACAAACTGGCTGCTTTTGCCTCATAGTCTCTCCTCTGAGAAATGTAGCAGTTCCTTCCTTGCCCATAATTTCTCTTACTTTCCCCTCAATTTGACCAGACCTGAGGGACTTAAATGTATGTGTCATTTTCCATAATTTAGGAACATTTCTCAATTTAAAAAGCATACAAAAAGTTGAGATAATGCAGTAACTATAAAACATATCTCTCCTGCTCACTCGCCCCTTCCAGAGTCTCTTGCCTACTTTTTCTTTAATAGTGAATCTATTTTGTACTCCTTTGTCCCCTTACCTCCAGAGATTCTGATGCAGTCAGCAACGGTGAAATTCTGGGCTTTTAGATTTTGAAAAAGCTCCCTAGGGAAGTCTGATATGGAATCCTTATTAAGAATGATGCTTCATATCAGAATCAAAACACAATAAGCTTTCTAACTGTGATGAATAATCCAATAGATTTAATTATGATTCTCTTTCTGTCAAAAACTAAAACTAGATGTTAATTGCCAGAGAAATAGATTAAGGATGCCTATGACAACAGAACATTAGTATGATATCAAAGCTTGAAAATTTCACTGGTAGTGAATAACTTAGTGCTTAAAATATTTAGAAGCTATGGAATTAAAATTAATTTGTTTTTCCCTGAGTGAATAAAGTTGATTGAGGTTTTACATTTAATTTGTTACATCAAATTTTATCTTCTTCAGGCTCAGAGGCTAACATAAAACACCGCTACAAATTTTTTACTTCCTGTTTTGATCCATTATTTCACTGTCTTATGCTTTATTACTGAAAGCTCTCCTCGAATAGATCATACACTGAAAATACCTCTCCTGATTACAAAATCTTCTCACACAAAAGCAATAGACTATTTAATGAGCTCTTCTTTCACAAAATTAAAAAACCTGAAGGCCCTGGTTTGGGACTCTATATAAATGAGATGTAGATCTAACAATTTTAAATTATTGCTTTATTCTTAGCTGTTCAATTCTGTCTTTTACCTGGGAAGTAGAAATAATAAAACCCTTGTTGATTCTACAATTGGGTTGTAAAAGTTACTATAGCCATCAGCCATGAAGTAAAAGGGCCAAGATCAGAAATACAAAGTAAAGGAGCGGATATAAAAATTCTGAAGCAGCTTTAGTTGATAGCATTATAAAACACCAACAAGAATTCTTTGATTACTTAACAAAGATTCTGTCATCTGACTGCTCAGTGTGGCGACATTCCTAGACCAACAGTATCCGTGTCCCCATGAAGCTTGTTAGAAGTAGAGGAATTTGGACCCTCCGTAGAACCACTGAACCAGAATCAGCAGTCTGGCAAGTTCTCTAGGAGATTCTTGTGCACTTTAGAATTTTTCTTTTTATGTTTCCTTTTTTTTAAAATTTTTTATTTATTTTCAGCATAACAGTATTCATTGTTTTTGCACCACACCCAGTGCTCCATGCAATCCGTGCCCTCTCTAATACCTGCCACCTGGTTCCCCCAAACTCCCACCCCCCACCACTTAAAACCCCTCAGATTGTTTTTCAGAGTCCATAGTCTCTCATGGTTCACCTCCCCTTCCAATTTGAGATGTGGAGCACCTGGGTGGCTCAGTTGTTAAGCATCTGCCTTTGGCTCAGGTCATGATCATAGGGTACTGAGATCGAGCCTCATATCATGCTCCTTACTCAGCAGGAAGCTAAGTGTAATAATAAAATATTACTAATAAGTGTGGATATTGGACACCACTGAAGGACAAATTGGAGGCTTAAGCTTTCCCTTTCACTTTCCTTAATCTTTTCAGCAAGGATTTTCCCATTCCAGTAGTCATGCATAATTGCATGATCCTGCTAGTTTGCAAACCCTGTAGATTCTCCCCTAACAGTGTATTGGGCTTATTTTTTCCTTTCTAGGTGCATTATCAAAAGTCTAGTCTTACTCCAATACCAGTCTCCTGGAATCCTGTTCTAGTGTTTTCCCTGTGTCTCTGTCTTAACATTAGCCTGAACTCTGCCTCAGGATTATCCTAGCTCTGGTAGTCCTATATTTACAACGAAAGTTACTTTCTTTTGCAACCCAGAGCATTGCAAGCTCTGTAATGAAAAGACAAGTCCTCTCTGCTGAGGCCCAAGATCCACCCAGGGCTACCCCTCTCCCTGCACTCCTACTCCCACAGTGACATGGAGCCCAAATACATACTCTTCATCACATCATGGAAATGGCACACCTTAGGCCTTGCCTTCTGCCATTTGCTCGCCACCCCCTCAACCCTCCACATTTCTCAGGTGTACCCATTCTTCATATTTCACATCCCCCCAGAGGCATCTCCTCTTCATCCTTCCACTGAAATCATCCCTCTTTCTGGCGCATCATTGATCTTGCTTTCTCTCTTATATGGAGTACAACAAATTATCCTTCACAGCTGTGTCACACCTCTTCAGCTTGATTATATACTGCCTGAAACCTGGAAAATGGAACTTATTTCTTTGAATCTCTAAGAGGCCCAATGAGAAGTATTAATACTAATGATACTAAGACAACGAGGAAATTGAATGTCTCCCTTCCTCCCCCACTTCCTTTAGTTACACATGCGTGTGTTCCCTCAATAGATAGTTCCTGAAACCTCCCATGAGCCAGATACTGGACTATGCGTTAAGGCCACAATCATGAATGGGACACAATCTCTGACCTCAGTGAACGTACAGTATGATAGGAATATAGACACGTTTGATATGAGTGAATGTTCCATTACTACAGAGTGTCACACACCACCCTGGTGTGAATGGATGATAAAGAGTGAGATTCAAGTAATGGTGCAAAATCAACTAGTTGTGAGGAAATATCACATGTTTACTAGAACATATCTCATGTACATGTAAGAGAGTATGGTGAGGAAGGCTTATGACCAGTTCAATAATGCATAGTTTTATGTTCATTTGAGGCCCTCTGTCCCTGGAATAATGGCCTTGTTACCATTTTTGCTGATTGACTGAGTCTTATAACTGCTAGTTATACTACCGGAAATTCTAGTATTCAAAGTAATGTTACACAAAAGTAGTAAAAAATTTTTTCTTTATTTGGAATAAGAGTCTTAGATTTGACCCAGTGTCAGAAGGCATACATCCTTTCATTTATTTGGCAAGTATGGACTGGCATTTACTGTGTGTATGGTATTGGCTCAAAAGACCGGGAAATATAAGAATATTTGATCATGAGAATCACATCTATCAGGAGAGCGTTCTTTGTAGTGACTTTATCCTATCAGTACATAGGGATTTGGGAGTCCTTTTGATTTAAACATGGTAGGGATCTCAAGTTCTCAGATTGTTTCATTTTCTAAACTCCAGGTTAAGTACTGGATTATTTTAATTGCCTCAAACACTCTGGATGATCTTTTAAAAAAAAAAAAAGTAGAATGCCATTTTTATGTAATGGTAAAAAAGCATTTTTCTTTTTATTTATATTTGGTTGTAATAATCTCTTTTTTAATAACACTCCTTTTCTGATATTCTTAAAATTTCATTCAGGATAGAAAGTGGAAGATATTTAATCTTGACACCATCAATGACTAATAAAAATGTTCTGGTGGCTATAGATTATTTTTTAAATTTATCACTGTACCTCAGGGATTTTTTGATAGGCTTCACCTGAAAGCAATTAATTGTTTTCTGTCGTTTTATAATGCAAAATACCTTGATGGAAACAGAATTTGAAATAAATTTCCTTCTAATACAGCAATGAATTTTTGTCTAAATATCTCGAGGTTTTTTTTTGTTTTGTTTTAATACTGTGACTAACCTATGTTTGTTCTTTTTCACCTCTCCTATCAACACTCATTAAGAAATCCAAATACTTTTTTCATGTTGAAATTTTACAACACTTCATAGACTATTAAACATGGAACATCCTTGTGGGGACAAGAAATCGAATTTGCTCTTGAAAAGGTTTCCAACTAATTGATTTGTAGGACATTATAACATCGTCTAGCTGACAAGCTTTACAAATAGAAAGACCAGAGCTGAACTGAGAGGGTGCTTTTTCACTGACACATAAAAGGTGTCTTTCTGTCTTGTAGCCTTTGGATATAGGCATGTCAGTTTCATAGAGAAACTTTCACAAGGTGCTTTTTTTATTTCTTTCTCTCCTGGTAGAACCACATGTGGTAGCACATTGTTAAATCTTTTCTCAAATAAAAGGACGTAGGGCTTCATTTTTGTTGTGCCTTTTTGGTATCTTACAGGAACTCCAGGATGGCATCGGACAGCGGCAAACTGTTGTCAGGGTATTGAATGCGACTGGGGAAGAAATAATTCAACAGTCCTCAAAACCAGATGCCAGCATTCTACAGGAAAAACTAGGAAGCCTGAATCTGCGGTGGCAGGAGGTCTGCAAACAGCTGGCAGAAAGAAAAAAGAGGTAGGTAAGACAGATAAAAATAGGAATCCTAAAATTTTAGTGAAGCTATTTTAGCTGTCCTCTCAAAAAGACTCTGAAAGATTGGAACCAGGGTGAAAGGCACTAGGGGGAAGGAACCCTCAACTGTTAATCAGTAGCAATAATGAATTTGTTTTGTTTCCTGTGTACTAAAATATATAGCTGCTGCTAGTGAAATAGACAGCACTTTGCTCTTTTAAACTTTCAAGTTTTAAATACCAAGCGATTGTTCAAACAGGAATATCTTTGATATATTTTGGTTTTAACAAACAGAGGCTCATTTATTTGAAAAAAGATGACAAAAAAGAAATTATAAGTGACTATTTTACAGGAAAGACTGCTATTCGGCTAGAATTTTCAACAGCTGTAAGTGTGACATTGATGCTCAAACCAGGAGGGTCATATTCACTTTTTAGTCCTACTACATTTGTCAGTACATGCTTGAAGAGGGACTTGGGCTGTCAATTCTAAAGGGGGGGGGGGATTTAAAAAAATAAAAATAAATAAAGGGGAAAACAAAACCTCAGAAAGGTTATTGTTGAATTCAGTCATCTTTTAACTTTCTTTTGGAAGGTACTGAAAGCCCAGAATGCCAAATGTATGCTGCCACACTTGGAAGGCAATAGATATTTTTATAAATGGGATTTTGTATTATGCTTCCAGTTGTTGATGCTAATGTTTCCTGTTCCATAAGGGAGGACTTGGCCTTTATTTACCAAATGAGACTATTGTTTTGAACAATGAAAACTCCCTTCTATTGCCAAGCTCTTGCTTCCTACCTATCATCTACATAATAGGTGGATTTTAATATTCAGAAAGCTAGGACAACTCATTGATGAACGTCTTTGGTGAGGATGTATTAGAAAGGTTTCAGAATTAGGTCCATTGTCTTTGCCCACCTCCTCTTGGCGCCTTTGCTCCTGTTGCATTATTCAAAAAGTAGATAGAATTCATATTCCTCTACAAAAAGGATGCTTATTTGACCTATACACATACATACACATCTTGATAGAGTTTTAAAATAATAGCATCATCTAAAAACATTTTTAGTTTGAATCTTGGCTTAGAAAATAATTGTAATTTTTACAATGAAACAAGATGGGATTGGGAGAGAGACAAACCATAAGTGACTCTTAATCTCACAAAACAAACTGAGGGTTGCTGGGGGGAGGGGGGTTGGGAGAAGGGGGGTGGGGTTATGGACATTGGGGAGGGTATGTGCTTTGGTGAGTGCTGTGAAGTGTGTAAACCTGACAATTCACAGACCTGTACCCCTGGGGATAAAAATATATGTTTATAAAAAATACAAAATTTTAAAAAATAATAATAATTGTAATTTTTATACAGATAACAGAAAATAAAGATCTAAACTTTGGGGTGAAACTGCTTCCTTGGGAAAATTACACAATTTTTCCCACATTGAAATCTCTCTATTAAATACAGAACTGTATCATTACTTAAATAACTAATATGTTTATACTATGAGCAGGTTTAAACCTGTATAATATCACTTCTGAACTAAAGTCAATACAGTCTAAAATGTTAACAAATGGACAAATTAAGGAAAAATGCATAGTGTGCTCTAAAAATTAATAACTTGAATTCATAAAGTAGATTAAATGGGTTGGAAGATTATTTTTTTCTTTATTACATATAAAGTACTATTTCTCATTTTTAAATATCATTGTCATATAATGTTTATTTTTTTAAGATTTTTAAAAATTTATTTGACCTAAAGATACAGAAAACACAAGTAGGCAGAGTGGCAGGCAGGGGCAGAAGGAGAGGGAGAAGCAGGCTCTCTGCTGAGCAGGGAGCCTGATGAGGGACTCAGTCCCAGGACCACGGGATCGTGACCTGATCCAAAGGCAGACGCTTAACCAACTGAGCCACCCAGGCATGCTCATATAATATTTAAATACAACACTTCAATATTTTCTCTGATAACAAGTTTTCAAAAATTCAGGTGAAAAAGTGATCTGGTACTGACTTCTAAATGAAAATCAGAACTTAGAAAGATAGAGCATTATGCCTGTTTCACCGAATAAGCTCTAAAACTTTAGATCCATCTAAGTTTACAAGAAAGTGGTGTATGCTGACACTGTGGTGAAATATTATGCAAATTGTAGGTTAATTACAGCTAGGGATTTGGCTGTAATTGGTTAGAAATATTTCTCCCATTTAAACATTTTGACCTACATTAAATATTGCACTTTTGTGTTTTAAAAAGTCAAGATCAGCTTCCTTGAGAGTTTTTTTTTTTAACTCAGCTTTTAAAGTTGTCTACTTCACGCTACATTTTAAAAATAAATGTTAGCATATTTAAATTTCCACTGAGATCAGTTTTGTGGCATAATTCCTCAGAATTTTTGTATCATTTAAGTTTTATGAAATGTAAAATAGTAATAAAATAGAAGTGCCTTTTCTACCAATACACTAATAGCTATTTCCAGGCACCCAGTAGCAAATAAAAGTAAAATATATATATATATACACATATATATATAAAGAGAGAGAGAGAAAATATATATGTGTGTGTATATATATATACATATATATATATATATATAGAGAGAGAGAGAGAGAGAGAATATGTTAACAATTGTGGGAGAGCTGTAATCATGAAACTGTTATTAATCAATGGCATGCCTTTACTGCCACCCAAGGAGAAGTCGGCAGGAAATAGAAGTTATTTATTGCACAGGTGAAAAATAAGGTGACTATTCAAGTTGACATCAGTATTCTCAGTTTGCAATGGGCTTTAAATGCAGCTGTTGGACATATTTCATGTTTCCTAGTCCATGTACACATACAAAAGAAAGTACACAATTTAAGCAAAAAAAAAAAAAAATCCGCAAAACTGTTTGGAGACTTATAGCTACATAATTTTAAACCCTTCTTTTTGAAAATCCAAGATATCAGAAATATGAGCGGAAAATTCCCAGAACAAATTCAAATAGAAGTGGACATCCATTAAGGTTAGTTTATGTTGGAAGTAAATGAAGTGTAAAATGCATTCAATTAGGTATACAGTTGAAGGTAGAAAATTCGCTGTTGCCTCAATTATGTAACAGAGGAACTGGATAACATCTATAGGTTTAAGCATGACAACATAATGAATTTAATGGTGGCTTAACCACCAATGTGGTCTTTTTATTTTTTATTTTTTTTTCCCAACGTGGTCTTTTTAAATGAAGAACATGCAAATGAAAGTTTATCATAATGTGTTCATTTTAATGTGTTAATAATAAACAAGCACATGCATTGCTATATCACAAAAAAATTTTTTTCTAGTAGTTTTATAACTGTATTTCAATACTAATGACTTTTTTGAAGTTCTCAGTACTTTATATTCTGGACTTAAAAACATGATTCCGAGAAGAGTCCCAGGCTTCACCAGTTTGCCAGAGGGCTCCATGGCATAGGGAACAAAGGATCTTAACTATTTCTAGCCAGCTGTTTATCTGCCCAGACCGCATTATCATGTACTGTGGTCTCAGTCCTTTTAATGATGCCATCGCTATCTTCATGCATTCCTTTTTTCTGAAGTATTCCAGGTGATGTACCAGTTAAGGGAATGTGGGTTGTCAGGCCTTTGAGCAATGGATAGCTTAAAACACAAGGGAGGCCATTTTACTTAGAATAATTATCAGCTGACAAAAGATTGACTGGAAGAGGGCAGCAAGGTGATGAGAAATAGAATCCCTAAACTGAGGAATCACTGAATCATAATCCATAGCAATAAAAAATGATCTCAAGAATTTATCTCTCCTTTTCCCTAAGGCAAATACGGTATTGTCTCCACCATTGTAGAGATAAAGCAATTATTGTACTTACAGAGAGAAGAATAAGAGTTTTAATTTAAATGTCACCTGATTGAATACATTGCTTGAAATTTTTCTTTTCCCAAAACTGCAAATAAAAAATTATAAGTATACAGAAAAATTGAAAAAAGTAGCATAAAAAATATCCATATACCTTCTTCTTCTAAATCCCTAGATTCAATAGTTAACATTTTGCCATTTTTTTTTCTCCCTTTCACTACCTCCCCCATATGTTCCTTTATTTAATATAGGGAATAAAACACACACACACACACACACACACACACATTTTTTGTTGTTTTAACATATGCAAGTAAATTATAAATACCCTTATACTGCACCCCTAAATACTTCACAATGCATTTCCTTAGAATAGGATAGCTGTGCTTGTTTGCCATGCTCAAGAAAATTAAACATAATACCTTATTATTTAATATCCTGCCCGTATCCAAATTGACTGAATAACTCAAGAATGCCTTTCATATCATTATTTGAGTATTTCATACCAATGTCCCTTCATGTTTTATGTAATGCATTTAATTTTGTAGGAGAGGGAAAAACCTTTCCCCTCTACCATCTTAGCTTTAATATCTGCAGATGGCAAGTTAAATTGACAAAAGACACATTAATAGGAGAAAATGTGTACAAATTTTATTTGATGTTAATTTTTTAATGTGGCACAGGGGGCTTCAGAGGAAAGAACTGAAAATACCAAAGAAGTGCTTAAGAGCTTAAATACCATTTTAACAAAGAGCAATTAAATTGTAGGTAGGTGACAAGACAAAGGAAAGGGGTTCAGGCTTCTATGGGTGATAGATTACAGGGTGGCAAATATATGGGGGAAACTAATGGAAGATAAGGACATTTCAGTAATAAGTAAATTCAATTCCATGCTGCTCTCTCAAGTGATAAAAAGTTGTCTGCTCTTCCTGGTCCAGAAAAGGGGTGCAGGGACACCTTCACAAGGGGAAGTGTATGCCCTGCCTTAAGGCAGAAATACACTGGGTAGAGAGCTTTTCCTGTTTCTGCTATTTCCCAGTGGACTTCCACTCAAAATAATTCTTGTGCCCAAGTGGCATATTATGATCCCCTTCAGTTATTATGTTTCTTCAGTCTTATTTATTTATTTATTTATAAAGATTTTATTTACATATTTTAGAGAAAGCTAGAGCAAGAGCAGGGAGAGGGTCAGTAGAAGAGAGAATCTCAAGCAGACTCCATGCTGAGTGTGGAGCTCTACTCAAGTCTTGATCTCATGACCCTGAAATCATAACGTGAGCTGAAACTTAACCAACTGAGTCACCAAGGCACCCTTCTCAGTCTCTTTTAGTGGGAAATAGCTCTTCCACATTATTTTATTTTTTTACTGATACAGACATTTGGAAGAGTCTGGTGCAATATCCTCAGAAAAAAAAATGTCACCTTTCTGGATTCATCTCAATTTTTTTTTCCTCATTATGTCATTTAGTTTGTTCTCTATTCACTGTATTTTTCTGTAAACTGGATGTTGAGACTTGAAAAGATACTAGTCAAATGTTTTTGGCAAGAACACTTCATAAGAGATGGTGTGTACTTCAAATCACATCAGGAAGTCATAAAATGAGGTGGTCCTGCTATAAATGCTGCTAAGTTTGATCACATGGTTTAGATGGTGGCCAACAAATCTTTAGTTGCAAAGTATCTTTTTTTTTTAAATTAAGAAGTCATCTAATGGCTTTAATATCCTTTGATTATCCTTCCGGAACTTACTACATTAGGGTTGCAAAATGGTAATTTTTTTTCTGAATTCTGACATGATCCTACAAGCTAATTTCCTCTATTTAAAAAGAAAAGCTTTTATTTTTCTCCTTGATATCAGTATGGGTTTATGGACTCTTAGTTATTCAGTATGTTACAATAAATTATAGTTATTCTTCTTGTTGATATTCACCTTTATTAAATTTGACCAGCGGGAGCTTGTTCAAGCTTCTGGCTTCAAGGCCCCATGCTCACTGTGTACTTTCTCTGCCTTAGGTTTGGAATCAACCATTTCTGCAAGGGCCTCTGATTTAAATCTTTTAGTGGGGAATGGTGTGCAGAAACCAAAATGTGGGCAGTAACCCTTTCTAAAACAATGGCTGGCATCTTTCTGGCAAGCAGTCCTAGAGGAAAATGTTTTCACGTTCCTTTCGTAAGGACACAAAAATCTCTTTCGGTTATACATCAAAGGTTCAAAAGGCTAGGTCTCTTAAAAAGCCCTTTTTGTGCAATACTCATGTAAAATCTGTACCTTCTTATTCATTTTAGTGCTTCTACTTCTGATGTTTTGAACCACAGTTTACCTGTGCATAATCTATGCTAGTTTGCCAAGCAAATTAATGGTGTAAATAAGCTAATGGGAAGCATTCCTAAATGTACTTAAGGGAAGGAATTGTTTTTTAAAGACCTTAGCTCATTGTTTGCATGCAAATAGATGCTGTTAATTAGAAATGAGCCTTATCTAATTCATTAAAGTAGGCCTAGTAGGACCTCTTCTTGAAAATATCCATTAGCAATTCATATACTCTATGCACTCTTCGTGAGACAACTGTTTTCTCTTAAGTCTTCTTTAATTTTGTCTCCTGATGAATTCAGTCTCCTCTAACCAAAATAGCCTTCTGTATAGCACCCTATTTCCTACAAAATGAAAACCAAAAATTTCAATATGACTTAGAAATCTCTTTAACAGTGTTTGTAATCTTTTCAGTGGACCCAGCATATCTATGTTAAACCAGTGCTGAAAGCCTTCTCACACATTCCCACTCTGCTCCTGGAATCTACTCAGCCCTAACTCCAGTCTACTTGCTCTGTACTTGACCTTTCCTGGTTTCTCACCACCAATTTTGATCATGGCTCTCTTTTCAGTCAGCCCCGAGTTTGCAGACTGAGCGCCCACTGGTGGATTCCAGCTTGGAAACTGCAGTTTTTACATAGGCACTGTTATTGAAATGATTGCCAACATTTAAACATCAAGGGGCTTCAAAATTTCTAAAACAAACAAACAAACAAGGACTCCTGTCTCCTTTTCAGAACTCAGATCTGAGGGGCACAGTTGGCTAAGCTTCTGCCTTACGCTCAGATCATGATACCAGGGTCCTGGGATCAAGCCCCTTGTTGGGCTCTCCATTCAGCAGAAGCCTGCTTTTCCTTCTCCCTAGGTCTGCCTCTCCCCCTGCTTATACGTGCAATCTCTCTTTCTCTATCTTTCTCTCTCTCAAATAAAATTTTTAAAAAAAAGTCAAAAGAAAGAAAGAAAGATAAAACTCAAAAACTCAGATCTGGCTAATAGGCCCTCAACCCCACATTCTCTCAAAGCACAGTTCAGCTATATCTGAGTAAGAGATGTTTCAGACTTGCTCCTCAAAGTGTGGTCTCAGGACTACAGCACAGACATCACCTGGGAGTTGCTAAGAAATGCAGGATCTAATAAATCATAGCTAATATTTTAACAAGACTCCTATGTGATTGAAATGCACATAAAAGTTTGTGAATCACTGGTTTGGGCAAGCAAGCTTACTCTTCAGTTTACCACACCTGTCCCACTTCAGTTGTTTATATTAACTGCTTTCCCCATAAACATTTGCTTTATAATACTTCATATAGTCCTCATAAAATGGTAGTGGTGGTGGTGACACACTTAATATTGCCAGCTTTGGTTCCCAGTGCTTTATACAGCACATAGAATCTTCATTAACAACTCTATTCTTATATTAATCTTTACAGAAGAGCAGTTGAGACACAGACTGTTCAAGTTCTTTGCCCAAGAACAAATGACTAGCAAGTATTCGAACCAGGATATAAATGCTGACAATCTGACTCCAGCATCCTTCTTCTAGATCCAATTTTGCATAACTTATTTAGCTTTGATCCTTAGTATTCTCTAGGATATACTTCTGGTTTCTGCCCATCAACCTCTCACTTAGCAAGCCCATTACCTTGGGTGGCTGTGCTTTGTAGCAAGGGGATAGGACATAGAATCCCTTCTGACCTAGCTTTCCAAACCCATTATCCATCATACTCATTATTTCAGCTTGTGTCCAAAGCATAAAATGACCTGAAGTTTTCTGTCCTTCACCTTTTGCCAAAACCATTTGCTTTTTGAGACTGAACTGCCTTTCTCATAATTTTCTCTCAAAATCCTACTCAAAGTAAGTACTCTTTCCTTAGTGAGTACTACCTCCTGTTCTCAAGCAGGGGCAGTCTCTTCTCTTGAGTTCTTGCTCCTTTTTATAACACATTACATTTTATGTATCCATCATGTATCATACCCACATGTATTTCATCTTCCTTGACAAGACTGAAAGCTTCACAAGGGCCAGGCAACAGCCTGTTCTCATCTCTAGAGCCCTCAGTACCCAGCAGAAAATCTAGTACATTGTTGATAACCAAAAACAAACAAATAAATGAAAAACAAGACAAAACAAAACAAAACATTTTTCTCAGTTTAAATTCTGAGATATTTATTCACATTCAAATTAAACTAGGATTATAAATCTCTACACTTAACATTGCTACATAGGTTAAAAATAGACATACAGAGCCAGACCCACTTTTTCAATGATTTTCATAATATTAACACTTTTTCATGGATCATCTTTAGTTCTGGAAATTGGACTAGATCAATTCTAATCTTCAGGAAGTTGGGTTGCCAATTCGTGTTTTAGGTATTCTCCTGAATTTAATACTTTTGAGAGACAAGTGACTTTAACTTCCATAGCTGTTTATATCAAAAAGAAGCTCTTTGATTCAAACTTTGTATATTTCTTTAACTCCATTTTACTATATCACAACTAATAAATTCTCAGTGAAATAAGAAGATATTAGCCTTGAGACTGGGTATTTTATTTTCATCCAATCTATAAGCTCAAGATGTTTTACTTTGCAATCCATATCCTCAAAGAGCTATTTTTAGATTGATCAAAGAGGATCATACAGATAATATTATCCACAGGTGTCTATGGAAAACCTGGTCTCTTCCCATCTGTTATCTGATGACTCTTGAAAAGCTTTCAAGGACATTCATAATTCTCCATCAAAAGACTATGAAAAATTAGCTTCATAGTTAATCTTTTTATGTCATATTTTATTCTTGGCAACTTGGCAAATTCTAGTGAAACTGACTAGCTGGAGCCAAACATGCTGTCATATTGGCTGGTACAGACAATATCACTCTATACATACACATGTCATTGCACTTTATTCATGGCCTTCTATGAACTCTCATGGGATTGGGGAGGTAGGAGTTAGAATTGGTAATAGAGGTTGATCCCTGTGATGGGCTTTGAAGGATGTCAGGAGTCAAAGAATAAATGGACGGACATGCCAGAGGGGAAAAAGTGAGGTGAGTAAAATCAGTGCAACAAGAAAAAGTGGGCTATGTTGAAGGATTACATGAAGTTTAGAACAGAGAAGTAAATCTTCATTTAAATGTCATTATCCTGAGTTCATCATTCTATATGTGAAACCAACTGCCCAATTTTTATTCCAAACTTAATGCTGGATATTAATAACCTATATATGTTTTTGAAAATTTCTCAAGTATCCTTATTGGAACCATGTACCTTGCCTCTTACTACTTGATAGTAGTATTTCTATGTGTTGTTCTCAACCTGTTTAATACAAGTTATTCTTGTTTTTGTATTTTTATTTAATTAAATATTATACAAACTAACAAAATGGGAGTGCAAAGAGAAAGAATTATGGTTTTTATGAAAATTGTTGAATGCTTTGAAAGACTTGATAAAGATGATCAGGGAAAAAATATCCAATTAGATATATAAGGAAATTATTTAAGTTTTGGGATAGAGGATAAAAATCACAAAAATCAGGAAGAATTTTACATTTAGATTCTTTTTAACATCTCTAAAACTTACTCTACTTTGAATAAACCAAAACTTAAAGTCATAAATGATGAAATGTAGGAGTGGTTTATGTAAGAAAGAGAATGCAGAACTTCAGTACGTGGATCCTTACTTACTTCAGGAAAGTCTTGTACCCCGCACCACATGAGTGGTGAATGAGAGGTGAATATGTTCTAAAAGAAAATAAAATGTTTAAATATGTTTAAACAACTTTATATAATCCCTTCAATTTAACATTTTCCCCAAGACTACCTGTTCCCTCATCCTAATCAAGTTTAATAAGAGGATTTCTCTTGTATGTCTAAAGGACAAAGTATTTTGTGATATAAGCAGTCTACATGGAGCAGGTCGGGGAAGATTTTGCATCTCAAACCTCTTCATGGACTGGGATTAGAAGGGCCTTGGAAAATTTCAAATAGTTCAGATTTGGAACCACATTGGCCCCTTTGATAGTTGAGCTCAGGGTGAAATGAAGAGGTTTAGGCCGGCAGTAGGGTGACTCAAGTAGTTCTCTAGTATTTCATATTAAGAATGAAAACTGTCTGAGCTGAATAAAACTCATAAAGACCTGACAGATTTAAGATACTCAGGAGATGAAAATAAAATGACTTAGTAATCGATTAGATGAGATGGGGATGATGAAGGGACCCTTTATCCACATTTCTGGCTTGAGGAACTGGCTGAATTGAAAGCATTAGCACGGATAGGAAATACAAGTGGGAGAACCCAGATGGAAAGAGGGACATACATCAGACATACAGACTTTACCTTGGTATATGACAGGTTTGAGGAGCCTGTAGAACACCTAAAACAAGGTGTTCAGAGAACATGTACTTGGGTGTGTAAGTCTGAACATCAGGAAGAAGACAAAGCTGCTGAAGACGCTGAGCCTTTTTTTTTTTTCCTCAGTAGAGAGAGGGTAGCAATTCCCAGTCAACTGAGTGTGATTCCATTCTTACTCCATTGACTTATTAGCTGGTAACCAAAACAGAGTTCCCAGAGTATATATTAATAAGTGATACTGTGGAGAAGGAGTTCAGGTGTCAGGAAGTCACTGTGGCAGATGAGTACTAGATGAGTAACTAACACCCAGAGGTAATACATGTGATCTCCATGGAGCACAGCCTACCCGCCTCCCTTAAATATCCTCTGTTAGAAGGATTGGTAAACAGAATATTGGGGATATATCAGGAGACTGGATTGATTACAACATATAAGAAACCAAACTCAAAATCCCCATCATGCTGATTACAGATCAAAAATGTCAACATGTCCCTATATATGTTTAGGACCCTGGTGAAAGAGAGGATGTCCACAAGCATATTTAAAGCATGGATGCAGTGTTCAGTGAAATGCAAATGGTTGATACCTAGAGAGATCGTAGGTGGAGAGACTGGAATATGAGAAATAAGCACAAACTGAAGCCTGCCCCAGAAAGACTCCTTGCTTGAGATCCTGTAAATTCCCTCCCCCTTTAAGGTTATTGATGTCTAAGATTTGTCTGTTGTCCATCTGTATGGCAGCTACACCTGGAAGCCACCAGTGTCATAAAACAGGCCAGAGGGCATTTTACATGCTTTTCATTTTCCTTGTTGCTGAGGAAACTTGTATTGTCTACCATCAGAGCCTATCCTGTGAGACATAGGTCTTACTACAAGCAATCATTTCCAAAGTACTTTTTGTTAGAATTACAAAACTTCATACTGTTAAAAATGAACACAGTCCATGGGTCTGTGGATTACTTTTCTGCACAAGGGAAAACCCCAAGCCCTGAGATAAAAATGTGTTGATCACTTTGATTCCTTCCCTGGATTTAATATAATTAAAACATGCCTTCAGTATGTGTGTGACTCTATTCCTATGTTTTCTTGAACAAGGCTCTTCTATTAATTCTCAGTTATTGGCCATTAATACAAATTTAAAATGATCACAATAAGCTTTTTCTTACATTGGCTAGTGTAAGTTAAAATATTTTTCGCTACTATGATAAACATGTTTTTAAAAGTCCTTTCTAAAATGGAAAACACCATACATGTGTGAGTTGCTAATCTAAGAATTTTTCACTTTCTGTTATAATGGTGAATGTATAACTACCTCCTTATTTTTAGAAGGCCTTATCTCCTATTTCACAGGAACCTGACCCCTTTTAATTCTCCCTCCCCCAAAAACCCACAAACATATCCTTACCCTATTTCTATTGGCTTCCTACCCCTGACCAAATAAACATTTGTAGCTCCCAGGTTAAAAAATAAATTACAAATACTCCTTTCATAATGTTTTCCACCATACTTGATAGAGTTCTTAGCTCTGTGAATAACAGATTCCAGTTCTGTTTAATATAAGCAAGAATCAACTTTATGAGAAGGATAAAAAACTGCTTCCATTGCCAAAGAGAAGGCTAGAACACCAACTCCAAAATGAACAGAAAGCAAAGAATAGGCTCAGTTTCAGGAACTATATAGTCCAAATCACACCGTAGGTCTGCATGCTGTCAGAGACCACCCCACCCCTTCAGACAGGGAATAAAGAATGCAATTGCTATTTGCTATTTGCTATTGCTATTTGAAAGAATTGGAAATGCTATCTTGGAGTTTTTTTGCTACTCATTCCAGATTCAAAAACTAAACTTCCTCCATTTGATTCCATAATGACCTTGGAATTCCACCCACATATACATAGTATTCAGATTATGGGCAGCCCAAGATGAGGAAGGTTTCTTGCTTCCCTTTTTCTAGTGATCATTACCATTTGAGTTCTTCTCTTTATAGTCACCTAATTCCATATATTTTCTGTTACCTGTTTTGTTTTTTTTCTTTTTGGTCTTGGTCCCCACGACTGCCCTGATATTTTTGCCTATGCCATCAGTTATCTCCTGTAGTTAAAGCCACTGGACATATCTTAGTCCTAATGTTGGCCATTTGGCATTAACGGACCACTTTGTAATTTAGCACTTTGTCGTACTTTGCCTACCATGTTATTAATGTCATCTGATTTTATTCTTACCTTTCTACATAATTCCTCTTTTAATTGTGCTCCTCCTTTCATCTGCGCCTTAAATCCTAGTGTTTCTGAGTGACATTTCCTCAACCCTATCCTCTTAATCTATATACTTTCCCTGGTTTTTATCCATAGCTACAGATGTTAACTCTATCAGTTAGAAATCTAATCCAGAGGTACAGAAAAATATACTGCTTGAAATAGAAGTATATCCATCTCTCATATATAAAAGTACCCTGCAGCAAGGTAGGCTGGCATCATTACTCTATGATGTCAAAGACCAAGGCTCCTTCTATCTCAAAATCTGCCATCCCTTGATGAGGCTCCTGTCATCATGATCCTAGGTAACCATTAGCTCTCCAGCTATCATACATGCTTTTCAGGCTGCAGTATTGGGAAGCAGAGAGAATGGGAACAACTTTACCCATTCTCTTTGTGAATGGATATGGGTGTGAATGTGAATGGGTAAAGAGTGCGCAACACTTTTCCTTACATCTCGTTGATGGGAACTGATTCTCATGACCATAGTCTCTGAGCTAGGCAGCTAAATATTGGACTCCTGTTACAGAGAAGAAGGGAAGAATGGATCATAGAGTATGCGGATAAGTAGTCTGTGCCACAATCACTTATTTTATTTTGGATCCTAGATTTAATATGCATCTCAATGTATAGCTCCAAATTAGGCATACAGATATAGCCTCTAATGGGGCATTTCCTCTTCCATGTATGGAAGCCACCTCAAAAATCTTTTTTTTTAATAATTTTTTATTTTTTATAAACATATATTTTTATCCCCAGGGGTACAGGTCTGTGAATCGCCAGGTTTACACACTTCACAGCACTCACCAAAGCACATACCCTCCCCAATGTCCATAACCCCATTCCCCTCTCCCAACCCCCCTCCCCCCAGCAACCCTCAGTTTGTTTTGTGAGATTAAGAGTCTCTTATGGTTTGTCTCCCTCCCGATCCCATCTTGTTTCATTTATTCTTCTCCTACCCACTTAAGCCCCTATGTTACATCACCACTTCCTCATATCAGGGAGATCATATGATAGTTGTCTTTCTCTGCTTGACTTATTTCGCTAAGCATGATACACTCTAGTTCCATCCACGTTGTCGCAAATGGCAAGATTTCATTTCTTTTGATGGCTGCATAGTATTCCATTGTGTATATATACCACATCTTCTTTATCCATTCATCTGTTGATGGACATCTAGGTTCTTTCCATAGTTTGGCTATTATGGACATTGCTGCTATAAACATTCAGGTGCACGTGCCCCTTCAGATCACTACGTTTGTATCTTTAGGGTAAATACCGAGTAGTGCAATTGCTGGGTCATAGGGCAGTTCTATTTTCAACATTTTGAGGAACCTCCATGCTGTTTTCCAGAGTGGTTGCACCAGCTTGCATTCCCACCAACAGTGTAGGAGGGTTCTCCTTTCTTTTTTTTTTTTTTTTTTAACGTATAATGTATTATTTGTTTCATGGGTACAGGTCTGTGAATCCTCAGTCTTACACAATTCACAGCACTCACCATAGCACATACACTCCCCAATGTCCATCACCCAGCCATCACATCCCTCCGACCCCCCTCCACTCCAACAACCCTCAGTTTGTTTCCTGAAAATCATTCTATTCAACACTTGAATATATTCTCTTCTTTCACAAAATCTACTGTGAGTGGTATCACTATCTTTGTGTTTGCCCAAGCTAGAAACTTGGAAGTTATAAGAGTTAATATTGACACTAAGGAGACCCTGGGTGGCTTAGTTGGTTAAGTGTCCAACTCTTGATTTCAGCTCAGGTCATGATTTCAGGGTCATGGGGTCAAGTCCCGTGATGGGCTCTGTGCTCAGCATGGAGTCTACTTGGCCCTCTCCCTCTCCTCCAACCCCCTGCTTGCAAGTACTCTCTCAAATAAATAAACAAATAAATAAATAAAATCTGTAAAGAATATTATTGATGCTGAGTTTTGTGTGCTTATGCTACAAAATAGTGTTTAAGAATTTTACAAATATTTTCCCCTTAATCTTCACAACAACTCAGGTTTAGGTGTGTTCCTTCTCTCACCTGACTTACATGGTAAGCAATGGAGAGATAACAGTAGTATTATGTCCATTGTAAAAATTATAAAATTGCAGCTCAGAAAGGTTAAGAGTTTTTACCAAGACTGATGAAAGTTATAGCAATATTAAGAACTAAGTAATCATCAGTGATTCTAACCCCAAGCCACGCCTTTCCCATTATGATCATTTTTACCTAAGTGAACAAAATAGGTCACAAGGACAGCAGTGACAAGGCAAATTAATAAGTGGGGAACACCCCACTACCTTTATTACCTCTCCCTCAGCCAGTTAATGAGACTGAAGCCTGTATCTTCTCAGATTTGTGCTTCTTCCAGTATCTAGGGATAATACTATCTTTGATGTATTCATGAATTTTTAATGATATAGAATTTGAGTAATTAGTAAAGAAAGAAAGCTGGAGAAGCCTGAGTAAAGGGAAAGTGGATAAAGAGACAAAGTTGGTCTGCAAAATAAAGGGGACAAGAGAATTCTTAAACGTGTGTTTGTTTGTGGAGTTTCAGTACTTCAAAGATTCTGAAGCAGTTGTTAGGTATAAAAGAAATGAAAAGAAATGGAAATTCTGGAATTTCTGTAACTGGGAACATGTTGGTGCCTATTAAGGATCAAGAAAGGTGAATTAAGATTAGAATTACTGTTCCATAATCTTTTGTTGCTAGAGGTGGTTTTCATGGATATAACTCAGTGAAGAATACCAGTCATATTTTTATTAGGATTTCATGTGCACACCAAACTCTACCTTTATGAGTCATTAGATGATTTTTGAAATGATCAGGGCCTACCCATGACAAAAATAGCTTGCTTTCTGATACGTTTGTTATTTTCTTGCCAATTAACCTTTCCACTACACAGTGGAAACTAAGTAATTGGAGTTGAGGTTGGCCAATTAAAAAGCCTTTTAACTAAATGCTGGCCAATAATCCCCTATGCTCCTACTTTTGTTTATTTCCTTTGGAAGTAAATAGCATGGTACTTATGTGTTTATATTTTTACTTTGCTTTTTTGTTTGTCTGGCAAGATACTATAACTATGTGAGTCTCATTTTACTCATTAGAAAAATAAGGAAAATAGTGTATATCATTTAGGGTTGCTGTAATGGTTAGCAACTGTGTGAATAAATTGGGTATTCCTGTGCCTGGCACCTGGGTAGAACCTAGAAATTAGTCTCTGGGAATAGGACTTCTGGGATAGTGAAGGGTGTAGCTTAACATATCTACGTGCCAAAAAGAAAGGAAGGAAGGTAGGAAGGAAGGAAGGAAAGAAGGAAGGAAGGAAGGAAGGAAGGAAGGAAGGAAGGAAGGAAGGAAGGAAACAGTAAAACTGGATGGAGTATTTCATCACTCCAGAAATCAAAGACTTACACATATTGGAAAGTGATTATTTATGGAAAACTGTTGAACTTTGAATAAGAACAGTGGAACTCTATGGTGTTTTTGTCTGGGACTGTACTCACTGCCCACACCCAGCTTGATCAGCATAGTTGTTAAATTGAAGTAGTATTACACATAAAACAGGCAGCTTCAGTTCCAGAGGGGCTGATTTTATGTGGAGCCAAACAACTAAAACCCCATACCCAGAAACACAGTATCAGTAGAGATTTAGGTACCAAATGAATGAGCCAACTAGCAACTCTGCTGTCCTAAAGTTGCTGTCTTGATTACGGCAAACAGTTGACTGGACAAGTAGCCAAGCATTTGATTTTTCAGGGATAGATGAACAATGAGACTGTCATACAGGGCAGGACAATCTCCATATATCTGCTGTAGGGTGACTTAAAAACTGAACTTTGAATACATTGCCTAACACACATATAGACTCATTGACAAAAATTGGAAATTTTACTGACTCCAGGTATTTGAGCTCAACTGCTGGCCTCACTGCCTGATGACAACTAAGCTCTTCTGATCTCTAGGAAACAAGGCCTATTTTTTTTTCTAAAACAGAAAGGATATTAGCAGTCACCCACTATGGGAAACATTTCACAGATATTGTCCAGGTAAGTTATTAAAACTTCAGTAACAACAACCCTGATGGGGTGGAAGAAAATCAGAATCAGGAGCTCCTTCAATATATCAAAATGTTGCTTTTTCTAGAAAAATGGTGGTACATCCAAAGAAACAGGGAATTATACACCATAGTTAGGAGGAAAAAAGCAGGCAATAGAAATCACCTCTGACTTGGTCCAGATGTTAGACTGAGACTTCAAAGCTCCTATTATAAATACTTTTAGGAACTTAAAGAAAACCATGTTCAAATAATTAAAGTATGACAACAAGGACATCAAGAGCAAATATCAAAAAAGTTCCACATTATAAAAAAGAACAAGTGAAAATTCTGGAATCGAAAGGTATCATAACTGAAGTTTTAAAAATTTCTAAAAATGGCTCAAAAGGAAATTCAGGATGGGAGAATTAAAAAAAAACCTATAAACTTGAAGATAAATAGAGATTGTCCAATCTGTCAAACAAAAAGAAAAAGGAGTGAAAAAAATGACCAGAAATTCAGAAATGTGGGAAAACATTGAGTCTATCAATGTAGGTTCCAGAAAGAAAAGAAAGATATAGAAGCAGAAATACAGTGAATCTAAACAAACCCCAAACAATATAAATTCAAAGGGATCAATGCTCAAAAACATCGGAGTCAAACTACTAAAATACAGCCACAAATGTAGAAATCTTAAGAACAGTCAAAGAAAAATGATTCATTCTGTACAAGGAAATATAATATGATTAGCAGATAACTTCTCATAAACAATGAAGGCCAGAGGCAGTAGAATGATGTATTCAAAGTGCTGGGGAAAAAAAGAATAACAACAAAAGAAAAAACCTATCAACCACGAATTTCAGATAAAGGAAAGCCATGCTTTAGAAAGTGCATAAAGACATTCTCAAAAAATCAGAATGTTTCTTTCAGGCTGGCCTGACTTATAAGCAAAAGAAAAAAACAGTTAAACGAACTCCTTCAGGCTGAAAGCACTATTATTCACTAAGTCAAATGTACATGAACAAGTGAAAAGCAACAGAATCAGTAAATATGCACATAAATACAAAAGACTGGACAAATAGAAAAGTATGGTCTTGTCTTTAAGGCATATTTTTGCATGAAATAATTATATCACTGTTTTTGTGTTATTACACATAGATGCAATGAATATGATGATAAGTAGCACAAAGGAGGAGGGAAAATGGAGCTTATCAGAATGGAGTTTCTATATTTTACTAGAATTAGTTTTTTTCTAGCTTCATTAAGGTATGTTTGACAAATTGTACATATTTAAGATGTACTACACTGTGATATTTTGTTAAAGTATACCTTAAGTAATCATTAGTGAAATCAAGCTAATTAACATCTGTTACTTCCCATAGGTACCATTCGTGTACATGTGTTGAAAACAGTTACAATCTACTCTCTTAAGAAATTTCAAGTATGCAATACATTATTATTAACTGTGGTTACCGTGCTGTACATTAGATTCCCCAAACATATTCATCATAAATGAAAGTTTATACCCAATTACCAACATCTCCCCATTTGCCTCACTCCCTCAGCCCTTGGCAACCATCATTTCTACTCCCTGTATCTCTGAGTTTGACTTTTTTTTAGATTCCACACATAAATGAGACCATATAATATTTGTCTTTCTGTGTCTGGCTTATTTACCTTACCCCAATGTCCTCTGGGTACATTCGCATGATCACATGTGACAGGATTTCTTTAAGACTGAATAATATTCCATCGTATATGTACATATACCATACTGTCTTTGTTCATTCATCCATTGATGGACACTTAAGTTGTTCCTATACTTTAGTTACTGTGAATGTTGCTGCAGTGAATGTGAGAGTGCAGATATTTCTTGGATGTAGTGATTTCATTTCCTCTGGATATATATCCAGAAGTGGGATCACTGAATAATATGGTAGTCCTATTCTTAACATTTTGAGGACCCTCCATAGTGTTCTATAGTAGATGTACCAATTTATATTCCCACCAACAGTATACAAAAGTTCCCTTTTCTTCATATGCCTGCCAGTATTTGTAATCTTTTTTATGATAGCCTACTTAATAGGAGTGAGTTAAATTAGTTGATCTAAAGTATACTATGATAAATAAAGTTGTGTATGTAAACTTTAGAACAACCTTAAGAAAATAACATTATAGTTTAAAAGGAAAACAGAGGAATTAAATTTGTATACCAAAGTAATTATTTAACAGAAGAATGTGGTTAGCACTATGAGACATACAAAAGAAGACATGAGACATAAAAAAGAGTAAAATGACAGATTTAAATAGAATTTCATCAATAGTCACATTAGATGTGAATGTATTAAGCATTCCAATTAAGATATTGCAGCCTGGATATTTTAAAAGACCCAAGTATATTCTAAAAAAAAAAAAAATGCTTCAGAACCAAAGACACATATACTTTGAAAGTAAAAAAAAAAATGCAGAAAGATATACCATACAATTATCATCCATAAGAAAAATAAAATGGTGATACCAATGCCAGATGAAATAGGCTAAAGCCTATTAAAAGGTAAAACATGTTACTAGTGACAAAAAAAGGACATTTATGATTACAAAAGGGTAATTCATTAAAAGACATAATTAACAATAAACCTCACATTTTATGATGCAGAAATCAACAGAATTCAAATGGTAATAATGAAGATAATAAACAATTAAACAATAATTATTAGAGATTTAATACCCCACCCTCAATATTTGGTCAACCAGTTGGACAGAAAATCAGCAATGATATAGAAGACCAATACTATCAACTAACTTCATCTAAGCAACATTTATAGAAAACTCTACCAAATAACAGCAGAATACATTTTCTTTTTTTTTTGGCATTTTTTAATTGAGGTATGATTAACCTACAGTGGTATATTAGTTTCAGGTGTACAATATAATGATTCAGTAATTCTATATATTACCCAGAGCCCATCACAATAAGTGTACTCTTAGTCTTCATTATGTATTTCAGTAATTCACCCTAGCTACCCCTCCTCTAGCAGCCACCAGTTAATTTCTTATATTTAGGAGTCTAGTTGTTTTAGAATACATATTCTTTTAAGGTGCCCATGGCATACCTCAAGGATAGATCATATGCTAGGTCTTAAAAAAACTCAGTTAATTTAGGAAGATTGAATTCATTAAAAATCATGTCCTCTTAACATATCAGAATCATGTTAGAATGTAACAATAGAAGGAAATCTGGGAGATACCAAAATACATGGAAATTAAACAACACCTTATATAATCCAAGGCTCAAAGTGACATCACTAGGGGAATTAGAAAGTGTTTTGAATTGAGTGAAAATAAAAGCACGTGTCAACATTTATGGGATATAGTTAAAGCAGTGTTCACAGGGAAATTTCAAACTTGAAACAGTTACATTAGAAAAAGTTAAAATTCTCAAATCAGTAACTCAAGTTTTCACTGTAAGAAACTAGAAAAATAGCACTCTAAACCCAAAGGAAATAATGAAGACTAGAGCAGAAATCGATAAAATAAAAGCAGAATAGAGAAAAATCAGTGAAACCAAGCATTAATGTTTGAAAGGATTTCAAAAAATGGCAAAACTTTAGTTAGACTGACCAAGAAGAAAAGAAAGAAGACTGAAGTTACCAAAATCATAAAGAGAGGAGAAAAGACATCACTATGGACCCTACAGAAATTAGGACTAGAAGGTAATCCTATAAACAACTTTATGCCACAATTTCTCCAAATTACATAAAATGCTCAAATTCCTAGAAGAACATAAATTACCAAAATAGATTAAAAAAAAGTAGAACATCTGAATAGACCTAATATAAGTAGAGAAACTAAATTAGTAATCGTAAGTCTTCTGACAAAAGAAGCCCCAGTAGAAATGATTTACTCGTGAACTTTTAATAAAAAATTCTTTTATATACCAGTCCTTCACAAATTTTTTCAGAAAAAAAGCATAGGAGGAAAATTCCAATTTATTTTGTAACACCAGCATTACTCTGATCCAATATATTGTAATAAAAGAAATTAATAGAAAAATATCCCTCATAAACATAAACATAAAATTCCTTAACAAAAATTTAACAAAGTGATTCCAGAGCATGTAAAAAAGATTATATACCATGACTGTGTGAGATTTATTCCAGGAATGCAGTGTGGGTTTATCATCCAAAAATGATTATTGTAATATGTTGTATTAATAGGAAAAGCACACACACAAAAAATTGATCATGTCAAGAGATGCAGAAAAAGTATTTAGTAAAATCTAACAGCTAGTTATGATACAAATTATTAGCAAATAAGAGAGCTTAACATCATGTAGGTCATCTATAAAAAGCCCATGACTAGGGGCATATGGCTGGCTCAGTGAGTTAAGCCTCTGCCTTTAGCTCAGGTCATGACCTCAGTGTCCTGGGATGGAGCCCCACATCAGGCTCTCTACTCAGCAGGGAGCCTGCTTCCTCCTCTCTCTCTGCCTGCCTCTCTGCCTACTTGTTATCTCTCTCTCCCTCTCTCTCTCTCTGTCAAATAAATAAATAAAATCTTAGAGAAAAAAAAAAAACCCATGGTTAACATCATTCATAATGGTGAAAGACTGAATGTTTTCACCCTAAGATCAAGAATTAGACAAGAATATCTACTTTTAGTACTTCAACATTCAACATTGTACTGGAGTTGAAACCAATGAATGAAGGAAGAAAGGAGGAAGGTGTAGTGATGGTACACAGGACTCTATGCATTTACTAAAAACCATTAAATTATGTACCTACCATAGGCGAGTTTTACATTATATACATTATCCTCCAATAAACCTGAAAAAAGAAGTAGTTGGGAATTAGAAAATATAGAAAGAAGTTTGGCAATATACTGGTAATTGTTGAAACTGGATTACAGGTAATAGGAGCTTGTCATACTATTATACTTTTATGTATGTTTGTATCTTCTCAAGATGTTTTTTAAAAATTTCTATTTGTATATCTCTTGTTACCCAGTGTAATTTAGGCATGGTCCTTTTTGCTTAGGGTAATGTAATTTTCCTCTAATAAGTATATAACGTCAGCTCCCAGTGAAGAGGGAAACCACCTTCAATCTTCATGAACCTATAGACAATTTTTTTCAGGGCTATGTCAGTCTGCTGTCTGTCGTCTTGATCTAAGAACCAGGAAATAGATATTTTAGTTCATAATTTGTTGACTCTGCCATATATGACTAAGTCTGTTTAAAAAAAAAATCCTTGGAATTATCATTTGGATTCTACTATTTTTAAAGTTGTGCTTAGCTAAATTAGCCTATGTTATGGGTCAAAGCTAATCTTAGATTATCTATCAGGTAGACTTACTAAGTTCCTCTGTACCCTATACACAATATTTAAGGAATTTAATCACTGATGGGAAAGGTTGAATAAATAATAAACTAATGAATTTTATTTATGATCAAATTTTAATAAGCAAAGATAATTCAGTAAAAGTTATGTTTACACAGCCTATTTAAGTACTTTTATTATATATCCTTAATGACTGGTAAATACATTATTTAGAAAATAAACAGAATTATTCCATACCTCTTCTTAAAATATCTTTAGTGGTTCTTTTGCACTCCAGAAGGGATGTTTTAACCTTTGCAAGCATGTGGAGCTCTGCAATACCTGACCCAAAACCTACCTTTCTAGTACTTTGTCTTGCCAATCCCCTTCTACATTTCTTCACTATGGAAACATTAAATAAGCCGCGAACTTCTATGTCACTGTGCCTTTCCTTATGCTGATCCTCTTTTTACAGTGCTTTCCGCCCTTCTTCATCTAGTGAACATATTTTCTAGACTCCTAGATGGTCATTCCTCCCTTTAAATTACTAGGACCCTTGAGTAGATGGTTTTCTGTTGCACTTAAAATAAAAGTCAAACTCTTACCATGGCCCTCTGGCCCCTGCTCCTCCCTCTGGCCTCATCTTCCATTCTCTACCTTGCTCACTACACTTTAATTACAGTGGTCTACTCTGAGTTCCTGTGAATCTCTCTGTATTTACTGCCTGAAGGAAGTTTCTTTCTCTCTGTGGAAGCTATTCTTCTAGACTTCATCTAGGCATGTTTACTTCACAGTTCAGCTTCAACGTCAGTTACTCAGAAGGGCTCCCTGTTAAAATCACAACACCCTCCTCAATCTAAGTAAGATCTGCTGTTCTCCTTAGGAACAGGTGACATTCCACACTATCATTTGCAAGTATATTTGCTCTTGGACCACATACCTGCATCTAGGAAGCCAAGAGCTGTTCAATTCAGTTTTGTGAGAAAATTCGAAATGTTAAGTGTATTGGAGGAGGAAATGGAAGAGAAGGATTGTTACTCGTTTCTATGGTTTTCCAGCATTTTCAACAATTTCTTTCTGTTTTACCATGTTGGACATTAAAACTGAGAAATGTTTTCAGCCTTTATTCATTTAAAAATTATCATGGCTCACCCCATGTTAATACAAGTAACAAATGTCTTATGAAAAATAACTATTTTCTATAACAAAAAAGATTAACAGTGACATTGTTTTACCTTTTTGAGGATAGCTTTAGTATTTACATAAAGAGAGCTAATGCTGATATTTGCTTCTATATTATATTGCCATATCAATTATAATATAGCCTCTGGAAAACTCATAGAAAGAGACAAAGGCAAATAGTATCATAGTATTATTATGAAAATAGTTTTGACCTCACAGAACCCCTGAAAGTAACTCAAGGACCCCCAGAGCTTCCCAGACCACACTTCAGGAACTACTATTTGAGGGAATAAAACTATTCTTGTACCTCCTATGGCTATATTCTTTTAAAGTATAATAACCTGTGTTTCTGAAGAACTTACCTGGAGTTGTGTGCAGATTTTAAATAAATCATATGAAAAAACCCTTTACCCTTTCTTCTCCGGGATGAAAGCAATGAGCAAAATATGTCCTTTTTCTCTCTCTGAGGAACTTTGATCTTCCTTGTCTGTCTAATGCATTGATATTCTACTGGGAATGTACAGAGTGCTGGACAACAGATGACATTTTGGTGGGGGTGGAAATTACAAGTACTCTGAGGAATTCAAAATACAGGCCCAGTAATAAAAATCACCATAAAACCCACAGAAAAAGGACTGACTTCCAAAAAAAAAGAAAGTGAAATTATAGAAGTGATTGCTTTGGATTAGGAAGAAAGATAAATAAGGAAAGAAACTTGAATAACATAAACTCAAAGAAGAGGCAAAAGAGGCAAAGACTTGGTCCTTTCTTACTATTTTCCATGTTTGATCTCAAGCCAAATAAATGAAACTTCTCATACTGGAAGACTTTAATAAATTTTAAACAGAATAATTATTTGTAATTAGATGCAGTGTCTGGTTTTCCTTTTAGCCATTCTTCAATTTATGTACTACAGAATATTAATTGTGTAAAGTGCTAATAATTATTTCAAAGGATGAAGGGACATTTTAATAGTCACACATATTTTCATGAACACACACATAATAAAGTTAAGAAGATCATACTGATTATCTTATATCAGAATCCTCACACCTTTAATTCCCTAATGTATCTAAGAAAGAGATTTACTATCTAGCAGATGTCAACAAACTTTGGTACAGGGCCAAATAGTAAATGCTTTGGGCTTTGTGACACACCCAGTCTGTATTGCAACTACTCAGTTCCACCACTGTAATGTGAACAGTCATAGATGACATATAAATGAATGGGTGTGGCTGTGTTCCCAATGAAACTTTATTTTCAAAAACAAGTGGTGGGCAGGATTTGGCTCATAGGCCATAGTTTAGAAACCCCAACAATCCAACTTTCTTGACCTTAATTTAGTCAATCTTCCATAAGACTTTGTCTTCCATAACACATACTTTATTTTTCATAGAGAATCTCCCAAGAATAATGTAAATAGTATTATTGTTCTCAAATATACAATTAACATGGTGTCATCCTGAGATACTGAATTTAAGAATTAAACCGATGCTACATACTAGGTACTGAGATTAGAGTGTGATTGCTTGTCCTTATGGTGCTTGTAATATAATGACAGACAGGAAATTACAATATACCCTGGGATAAAAACAGTATAAAGAGCTGTGGGATTATATAACAGGACCTATAGCATAGACTTGAGTGGGATGGGGGTGCTATTTAACTGAGAAAAGTTTCACAGAAGAAGTGATGGCTAACCTAAGATTGGAAAGCTAACTAGAAGCTACCTAGATCAAGACATGGGGAAGGGTAACCAAGACAGAAGGAGCAGAGTATGATAAGTTCTAACATGAGTACCATACTGGATTTCAAGGAAGAGTAAGTTCAATGGATTTTAGAATGCAAAGAAAGATGAAGAAAGAGAAGTAAGTAGAGGTTACATATTGTATTTTCTGCTCCCTTTGAAGAAGTTGGATTTTATTCCAATGATCCTAGGGAGTTACTGTGAGGATATAAGAGGACATATTTTAGAAAGATGATGCCTTCTGAAGTGTTGAGAATGGATAAGAAGATGGCAAGATAGGAAGCAGAACCCAGTTAAGAAATAGCCTAAGTAATAAAGACAGAGAGGATAGAAGAAAGAGTTGGTGGCAAGGAGAATGGAGAGAAGTGGACACACTTGAAAGAGCTATCTCACGTGGAATTGTGAGGACACATTTATTGATAAACTTCAGGAGGAAGAGACAAGAAAGAACCAAGGATGCCTCAGATAATTAGCTTAAGAGACTAGGAGCTGGCAGAGACATCTATGGAGGCTGACAGAGAAGCTGCCTTGGGAGGGAAGATGATGATATGTGCGAAGAGAAAAACCTAGTTATGAATGAAAGCCAATAAACTAAAGCCATTCAATTTTCATTACATCTTCCACCACATGGCAATGGCTTTATTACAGCTTTTGCTAATAAATTATGTGACTTTGCTTCTGACAGATGAAGATCCAAAATATCCCTTGTGTTTTTATAAATGAGTTCCAGCACCTGCAATGAAAGCATTCAACAAAAGTCCAGAAATTCAGGAATTCAGTTAGTCAATCAGACTAGTAAAGTGAGATTGGAGGGAAGCCTGGGTGGTTCAGTCGGTTAAGCCACTGCATTTGGCTCAGGTCATAATCCCAGGGACCTGGGACTGAGTCCTGCACCGGGCTCCTTGCTCAGCGGGGAGCCTACTTCTCTCTCTGCCACCCTGCCTGCTTCCCCACGCTCTCTCTCTCTCTGATAAACAAATAAATAAAATATTTTTAAAAAATAAATTCAGATTGGAGAACAGAGTTCAATCTGGCAAGCTCCCCCCCCACCAAGATTACTCTAGTAATTTTTTTTTTTAATATGACCTGAGTTTGATGGGAAAATTAATTATGACAGGCCTGGGATTCTAGGCAGTCTCTTCAGATTTAGCTGTTTTGTTTTATCTCCTACTTCACTTAGTTGTTTTGTTTTGTTTTGTTTTGTTTTTACTTCTTGGTTGCTCTGGGCATATTCTGACCACACTCTTGCTTCAGGACCTTTGTGTGTGTTTTTTTTTGCTTTTGCTTAGAGTGCTCTCCCCCCATTATTTGAATGGCTTTCTCTCTCACCTTTTTATTATCTAATTTTATTCAAGCTGCTACTTGAAGGGAAGGTCTGCATTTCAGTAGCTCAGTAATGCAAATATCTCACTCATGCAAAATTCACAGAGTTGTTTCTGATCAACAAAGATCTCCCCTCCAAATTATGAATCAAAGACCCAAGCTACATTGATTTTGTGGCTCTGACATTTTTGACATGTGGCTTAGAAAGAGGAGCAATAAGGAATATCACACGTGTAGGGATTAAGTTATAAACCAGGGCTGGAATCAGAGAACCTCACTTTTGTTCACATTCCCTTGGCTAGAATTTCATTATTGCCATACCTAATGACAATGGAGGTTGGGAAATGACAGCTAACTTTATGTTGAAGAGAAAGAGAGCAAAATTTTTGATGAACAGATTGCCATTCTCTACCATGATGATTTTACTCCAATAACCCTTCGCAATGAAGATTTCTCCGACTGATATAAAATTGCAAACCCACCCTACAAATCAACTCAGTATTCCATTTTTTCCTGGCTTCAATTTTTTTTCTGTGTAGTATCTAACACTATGTCGCCATCTACATGTTTCAGTTTATCTTGTGTATTGTGTGTCTCCCCCTAATAGAACATAAGCTCTATGAGGGCAAAAACTTGCCTGCCTCCATTGCCGTATCACCAGCCACTAATACACTTTCAATAAATGTTTGTTGCATTGTAATCCTACATCTACTTTACCTAGAATTAGTGTAATCTGGTGGCACTTTTACTCATAGATTGGCATTTTGACTCTAATTGTGCTTCCCCCATAAAATGTGCCAAGGAAATTTGTCAGAAGAGAGAAATAGAGCTGTCAACTGGTTCATGAAAAAGTTCAATTTCAAATAGTCCTTCTGAGTACTCATGCATGCTTTATAAATACTTTTATGTATGTAAGTGTGTTGGCTTAAGGAAAATTCTGATATAGGATAACATCTCAGTTTCCACATTTCCCCTTTTTTTAACTCTGTATTTTCTCTTTGACTTGTTGAATGCTATTAGTAAAGCAGTTGACAAAAACTGGTGTTTCTGTGAGCAAATTTAATCCATATAACCAACCATGCAATGTTAAATGTCCCAATTTTAGCATGAAGAAAGTGAGGCCTATAGAAGTTAAGCAACTTCTCCAAGTTCGTGCACTCAAATAATAACTTGCAAGGCCTCGATTTGGTTTTCTTTTCCTTTCAGTAGCTCACCACTAAGCTTCATGATACCCCTTCTCATTTTCTTAATTTTTTCCTTACTATTGAGAAGTAAAAGCCTGAACAACTTTGATATGTTATTTCTCTCAGGAGCACTTCATTTTAATGAAGCACAAGCTATATACAAAGTGAATAAATGTCTAATTGTGTAACTCTAGCAGTAACCAGGTACGAAAAACATGTTGATTTAAAAATAGTTAATGCTTTGGTTCTGATTCTGACAGTGTCCTATAGAGTGTATAACCTGGGGAAGTTAATGTGTTTGGCTAAGTATATTTTTGGTTTTTTTGTTTGTTGGTTTGTTTTTGTTTTTTAAAGATTTTATTTATTTATTTGAGACAGAGAACATGAGAGAGAGAGAGAGAGCACAATCAGGGGGAGTGGGAGAGGAAGAAGTAGGCTCCTCACTGAGCAGGAAGCCCAAAGCGGGACTTGATCCCAGGACCCTGGGATCATGACATGAGCTGAAGGCAGCCGCTTAATCGACTGAGCCACCCAGGCACTCAATGTGGTTTTTTATTTTGTTTTTGTTTTTACCTTAAGAGAGACCTTACATTTGAATCCTTTTGAAGTTTCTCATGTTACAAGACCCTCGTTTTATTTTGATCAGAACAAAAAACTACTATCTGGGAAAGTTGTATTAATTTCACCTCAATTGATGATGATTTTGGTCGTCTGCAGAAGTCACTTGATAGAGGAAAGAAATGGGGAAAAAAATGTAATTAACAGAAGTCATGTTGGCTTTGTTGGTATGACATCACAGTTGAAAGAGTTGTATGTCATTGTAAACAAGGTCTGTAAAGATTTTTTATAAGCAACTCAGTAAGTGATTACATTGTGTACCTCACGGACATGTGGCACAACAAAGAGAAAAACTGTCTTTACATAACATAGAATTGTCTGCTGTTAAGTGTGCTTATGGCTTAGAGTAAACTTTCCAGTAGAATCTTAAACATGGACTCAGCAGTGCCATACATCAGGCCATGTGGGTAGAAGTGAAGATAACTCTGTCTTGAAAACTGAATTATGTGACTCAAAAAGTGGATCCACCAGAGTGAAAATTCCAATGTAGAACGTGAATGTGAGGAATGTATACACAACTACTGTATAAACTGTGAATGGGAAAATGTGATCTTTCTAATATAATACGTAATTTTAAGGTAGTATGTGCAATCAAATTAATTAAGCAGTATAGATGAGCTGGAGTTGATTCTATATTTTCCGAAATTTCTATGTTACTGTTAATCAAAATTTTAGAGAGGTACTTATTTGGGAAATGGTAGAGATAATCACCTTATATTCGGGTGTATACAGTATGTACATCTCCCCAGGGCTTCACTTTCTTTATTGGCAATTTTACAAAGGCAATACAAGGAATGTATTGAGTATTTAAAAAGATTCAAATGTGAAAATATCTAGCGCTTGGCCTGAAACACTTGGTAGATCCTCCCCTTCTAAAACCATGCCATGCAATTTGGCAGTCTTCCTCTTACCATAACAGCAGCCCCACAGAACATGTTCATTAAGAGTTAATGTTAAATTCATTGAATTTAGCAGCATATCCATAATTCTTCCTTTTTGATTATGCAAATCTCTCCCCATCATAATATGTGCTTCCTTCAATTGCATTAAGAGCATTTATAATGTAAACGGCAACAGAGCCAATATTTCAAACAGAAGCCATTCTTTAAAAAAAAATAGCTAAATGTATTGAAATGCCTCTAAAAGTAAAATATTTAGCACTTAATTGCAGATGGGTAATGTTAAATATCCCATTCATTATTATTACTACCACATGCCTGAATAAATCCTACCATAAGCATTAACCGAGTAGGTAAACAAAGAAATAACACTTCATGTGATGAATGCCAATATAAAGCACGTTTAAACTGTTCTGTCAAGAGACAAGCCTGGAAATGCTAACTGTGTTCCTTTGCTTTTCTGCAATCATCTGAATATATAAATTCAAATTGCAGCTTTTAAAACTTCAAATCGAGGCTTTTGAAATTTCAGAAAACACATGCGCTTGAAAAAGCAGATTATAACAAGGTCCCGGTGGGATTTTGGCACTATCTTTTTTATATTTCAAAGTACAAAAAACAGACCTAGGCAAGAAATGACTACCAAATGTTTTCATATTTAAAGGGTGCTGTACTTTTTTAAAAAATTAAATCATCAGAAAAGTTTTCCACAAACATTGTGTGAAGAGAAAGATTATGGCAAATAGCTTAGCCAAAACTTCTACTTTTTAAACGAAGATTTATTCTTTCTAGGAGTACTTACGAGTTTTCTAGATTAGTATACAGTTAATATCCATAAAATCATATGCAAGTCACTGCCATTCAAACTGATGCTGAAAGTTAATTAGAAAACATAATTATTTATAATACACGGATGAGTTACAGACACACTCTAAATGCACTGTAAATATAGAAAATTTAACAGATTTATACTGGAAAGATAGTAAGTCTTCACAACAATAATTTGATTTGATGGAATCCCTATCAAAATCCCCAATGAGATTTATTCTGTGATTTGACCAAATGATACTCATATTACATAAATAGGTAATACTCGTATCACATAAAAAGGTAAGAGAGGAGATTAACCTACCAGAAATTAAGCCTCCTTTAAAGATGCAGTGCTTGAAGTAGTGCATTACTATCAAAAAATCTATAGTAGATCAGTAAATAGAACCTCATTACACATAAAACACAAAATGAGGAAATCACCACAAATCAATAGAGAATAGATTGTGCTGGGGGAAAATATCAACTTCTCAAAGACTCTTCAAGGTTAGAAGCTTAGCTATATAAATTTAAGATGGACTAAGTTTTTATTCTTTTTAAATGAAAGCATAATGATCCAGAATAATATAAAGGTGAATATTTAAACAACAGTAGGATGTAGTATCAATGAAAGAAATTTTCAGAGTAGTATCAATGAAAGAAATCACAAAGAAAGTGATAACATTTTATTTAGAAACAAAATATAAATATAAAAAAGGTAAAAGGGAAACTAGAAAAATATTCTCAGTATTTTTTTAATTTTTATTTTGTATCGAGGTAGGTAACATAAAAAGAGCTTTTGCAAACAAAACACAGGAAAAATGGGCAACAGACACAGCAGACAACTGATAGTAGAAACAAATGACAAACACACAAATATACACATTTTTCAACTTTTGTGTTAATAAAAAATGGAAAACAATCCATGACAAACTTTTTCTTCTATCAGGCATATAAATCATAATGAGCTGTAGTGGAAAATGTGTGTTGAGACAGGTGTTTTTATAAATGCTGGTAGAAGAGTGTGAGGGTTCTTATTACCGGCATTGCAAAGAAATTTAGCAATGTGTATCAAAATAATTACTGTTCTTATGTGTACTTTTCTTCCTCATTCTAAGGAAATTAGAAGATACGTAAGCCAAAATGCATTTAAAAATGTGTTTCTGTAGAGTTACTTATTATAATGAAAAAAGAGACCAAACCAAATGTCTAGTAAGAAAAGAATGGCGAAATATGGTATACCTACATATAGGTTATTACTCAGATCATAAAAATCAATTTTTTAAAGAATAGTTAATGACCTAATGAAATACAGTAGAATATTAAATTTGGAAAATCAGTACACAATATTTATAGAGGTTGATGGCAATTAAATATATAAATCTTAATTAAAAAGGATAAATACATTTTTCCTCTTTTTCTTGGCTGAATATTCCTGAAAGAAAAATATATGCAAGTAATTAATTTGAGACAGGTTTGAAGTGAGGTTGAGGATACTTGCTTCTACAATTTTATTCTAGGTTTGCGGTGCTTTTTGTCTGTTTGCTTGCTATTACTCTCTCTTGTTCTTCAAGCTTTTGTTTGTTAGGTTTTGGATTTTTTCTCTCCCTATTATGGTCAATTTCTAGATGAAGGTTGAGAAAATCTTTTACCCATCTGTCTAGATTTTATAAATGTAATCTGATTTTAGCAAAGTTTCAGTTAACTAAAATAAGTGAAAAATAATGTTAGGAATAAGGTTGCTCTTAAGTATTTGGGACACTGCAAGATGATGTAGCCAAATCCTAAAGGAGACAAAGATTTGTGAAGGGAGGGAGGGAGGGAGGAAGGAAGGAAGGAAGAAAAGGAGGGAAGGAGGGAGGAAAGGAAAAGGGAAAGAAAAAGGGAAAATGATGAGGTAGATTGACACACACACCCTTGAAACCTAGACACAGTATTTGAACCATCTTAGAGCTTTTTTTTTTTTTTTAAGATTTTATTTATTTTGACAGAGAGAGATCACAAGTAAGCAAAGTGGCAGGCAGGGGAAGCTGAGCAGAGAGCCCGATGCGGAGCGCTATCCCAGGACCCCTAGATCATGACCTGAGCCAAAGGCAGAGGCTTAACCCCCTGAGACACCCAGGCGCCCCCATCTTAGAACTTTTAAACAAATAAAGGATGTCTATAATGGAATTTTTCCTCTAAGAATTGCTTCTCAGTCCAGAGTCTGTGGAAAAATGATTCTATTCCACATTCTAAAACAAGCTGTCAGCAACTGACACCAGCCACTTTCCCGTGGAGTTTACGAAGGACAACAGTACTGTTTACTCCCAGTGGTTTCAACCTCCTCTGTACTTCACGTCCCAGTCCGTGTCAGAGGACCGGATGGGCTGGGATAGTTTTGTAGGGAGTGCAGTTTGTCTCATGAGGTTCAGCTTCCTCCCTTCTCCCCTTTCATTCCTGTAAAGTCAAAGGTAGGGGCTTCAGGATCATCAGTGAAAACAAGAATGTGGACTGCAAGAAGGGAGAGCCATGTTCCCTTTCAGCTGAGTGTTTGTTGAAATGAATAACTCCTTCACAGGCCCCTGTAGCTTTTGCAGGGCCCAGAAGAATACTCTAGGCATTCCTTTGGCTTTCCACATCAAAGAAGGGAAAGTGGAGGAGGAACAGGAGCTGCAATTTACCCATACATTAAAAAAAAATCAATGAATAGCTGTGAAATGGACTTTTTCTTTAATTTATCAATTTAAATAAACAAGAGGGAGAATTACTAATCATTAATGTGAAAATGAAGAAAGAATGGACTCAGAAGATGGCAAATACGAAGAGTAAATGATTAGTGCAAGTTAGTTTACCATATTTTATCCACCGATTTATTGCTGAGGACTCTGAAATCTATATTTCCAGCTCTTTAAGTTCCAAATCTCTTATTTTTTCTACTAGTAATTTCCCCTAAATATCTGATGCAATTCACTGTACTCTCTGCTGGAGTAAATACTGTCTCCTCAGCTAGATAAGGTGGAAGCTCTCATAGACCAGATGTAATGGTCAGGAAAAGTGCACAGACCCAGATGACCCAGGACCGAATGTTGGATTGACTATTTAATAGCTGTATGACCTTGGGTAAAATACTAAGCTGGATTTTCTTTCAACTGCAAATAAGGAAAGATGAGTACCATCTCATTCTAGTAATGTGGGGTCTTGATACTTGATTCGGTGGCTACCACATACTCAGCAATCACTAGCCACTAATACCAGTCTGTCTCCTTTTATCCACAGGTCCTGTTGAATTTCCTCCTACATTTTTCATGTATTCTACCTTACCCTTTTCCTCTCTTAGATCTTGATGACTTGAACCTTCATTACTTTATGCCTGTCCTTTTATGAGAGTCTCATACTTGATTCCTCAGTCTCTTGCCATACCACCTGTGCCCACATCCACTTTCCACAGGATAGCCAGAGGGGGCTTTGGATGAAATCTTGCCCTTCTCAAAACCTTTAAGTTGTTCATCACCTACATATTAAAACAAAACGTTATAAGTACTTCATACCCCAGCAGCTAGCCACCTCACCAGCTTTATTTCTTGACCCTTCCTGTATAAATCTTGAACACTTTGCTAATCTGTAATGTCAACGTTAGGCATTGATGTCCACGTGCTTACTTTTCACATACAAGAGGGGCCAAAATATTTGTCATTGGCAAAAACTCATGCAATCAAACATTAATTCCCATGGAAAGTAATGCCAAATCTTTATTGACTCTATTAATGGAAAATAAGCTCAAGCATCAGGCAGATAATGCCAATAATAATATCCATTCATAATTATAAGCTAAAGATAACAGTAAACTGTCATTATATTATGAATTTTTTTAAAAAAATCCTGAACTGACTAGCAGCTTTGTAGCAGTCAAAGAACCTAAATCACTGTTATCAGCACTGGGAAACTGTGCTACTGAACTAAATTTCATCTGTTTTAACCTGCACTTTTTATCACATTAAAATCACTGAAACCAGAGTGGGTTTTACAATCTCTCCTGGCCAGGTCACATGTGGTTTGGAAGAAAATCTGAGAAATAGTGGTGGGGCCCTCTTAAAAAATCATCCTCTGATAGGGTATGGGTAAAGACAGAGGTCAGTTACTCTGAAGGGAAAAGTCATACAGGAGAGGCAAGTCCTAAATACAAGAAAGTCTTAGGACAACCTCATCAATTTATCACTTATATTTTACTTCTCATGTGTATGCAAGAGGAATATATGACAAAAATATAAAAGATTCTAAAAGAACATCTTCTTAATCGAAGAAAACCTTTAAACGATAAACATCATTGTTTCATCAGCACCACGCCTTTTCTGATTCCCGCCTGGCAGAATTGAGGATGGTTTTATATGACCTGCAACTGAAGGTGTCTTCAGTTTGGTGAAATATTGTCATACACATTTTTAAGTAAATTAAACCATGTTTCAGAATCAGTATTACAAAGAATAGGAAAGATTCTTTTCTAAGTTTTTATTTAAATTCTAATTAGTTAATATACAGTGTAATATTAGTGTCAGGTATACAATATAGTGATTCAACACTTCCATACATCACCAGGTACTCATCTTGACAGGTGTACTTTTTAGTCCCCATCACCTATCGGTATTACAAAGAATAGGAAGGATTCTTTTAAAATAGGAATGCATGTAAAATGGAAAATGATGATGGCAGAATTCATTCATTAATGCAAAAGTTACTGATTTAGCATCTGTTTTGTGCCAGGCATTGTTCCAGGAGCAAGGGCCACGGCAATATATAAAAATCTTTGCCGTCAGGAAGCTTCATTTCATGTGTGTGAGATAGACATTATATAAAATAACCAAATTATAGCTTAGTTACATTTTAAGAACTAGAAAGATAAAAACAAGGAGAAAGAATAGAAATTTGGGAGGAAAAGTGTAATTTTTGGTAGGGTCATCAGGGAAGACCTGCGGAAGATGAAGGGGACAGCCATATTTGAGATTTGAGGGAAGGACATTGTCTGCAGAAACACACAAGTACAGAGATTCAGAAGTGGGGACCCATGTAGTATATTTGGGGATCACAGCAACGAAGCCAGAGGGCCTCAAAAAAGATAAGAGAAATACAGAGTAGATGGAAGTGAGGTCAAAGAAGTAAGGAGATTGGGCATCAGCAGATATCATAGATCAGTGGTGGTCAATAGAAAAATAAGGTAAGCCACATATGTAATTGAAATTTGTGTCATCACATCTTTTTTTTTAAGTAGGAACAGATTAAAGGAATACATTCCACTTAACCTAATATATTAAAAATATTACTTCAACCTGTACATCACATAGAAAGTATTAATGAAAAAAGCAAGTGTTAATTAAATGTTTTCCATTCTCTTTTAAAATAGTGTATTATTTTACAGCAGTTTGTAGGTTCTCAACAAACTTGAGTAAAAAGTACAAAGCATATTTTTTTTAACTAAGTCTCTGAAATCTGGTGTATATTGTACACTTAAAGCACATCTAATTTCCCCCTTAGCATTTCAGGTTCTCAGTAGCCACATGGGAAGGTATCTACCCTATCTACCACAGATCTAGACCCTCACGGGACACTGTAATGACTTTGGCTTTGATGTGGATACATTGGGAAGCAATAGAAAAGTTTTGACTGCAACAGTGATATAATATGACTTGGGTTTCCATAGGATCCCAGAATATGACTTGAGTTTTCATAGGGTCTGCCTTCTTGAGAATAGACAGAAAAGAAAATGTCTCCTCACATGTCCTAGAACAGATTTTGGACAAACTCTAATCAAAGAGCGAAACTGAATAGAGACAAGGATAAATTCAATAAGTGGACCCGGTTTGGGGAAAGAATGTAATAGTAGTTCTCTCAACACTCTGTCTTTGAACAGGCTATCAATGAGACAGGCCATGTCTTTTTCTTACACATGGGGATCACTTGTTTCCTCTCATGGGCTGAGATCATCAAGGCAAGTCACACAATGTATCTGTCTTGAATTCTAATGCCCAGTAGCCTTGCTGGAAGTTAGTAAGTCCTTAATAAATATTTGTTAAATTGAAAACAAAAAAACAGCTAAATGTCCCCAAAATGGAAACAATCCAAATGGCCACCAGTAGAGATACATATGTAAACAGTTCAGTACTCTACAGCCAGGAGATGAAACAAATTAAGCTATATACCACATGGTTGATTATTATAAAGATTATGTTGAATGAAAGAGACGTGACACAAAAGAGTACATAGCATATCATTCCATATATTTAGTGTTCAATATAGCCAACAAAATCAAATTTGAGAGGATACTGGTTATACTTGGAGGTAGTTGCTGCAAGGGACAAGAGGGGCCTCTGGGTTTCTGATAACATTCTATTTTTCTGGTCATTTGTGCACTTTCTAAAAATATCTTGAGCTATACAGCAGTCAGGTGTACTTTCATGTATATGTATTTATATGTATATATGTATATATGGGAAATTACACTTATGTATATGTATGTGTGTGCATATGTGTGTGTGTATTAAATTAAAAGCTTACATCCAGGAGACCTATCTCTCTCAAAAAACAACAAAACATTATAAACTACCTGAGGTGCAGACCATTTTCAACTGTGTTATGATTCAATATGTAAGAATAAATTTATGGATAATTGAAAAACATACAGTATATATGTTTTTATACTTGAAAACTTCCACTAGTACAACATATGTGCTGTATTTTAACTCAGTTTTCCTCAAAAAAGACTGTGAATCATAATTTGGAAAACATTTTAACATGTAAAAACTTAGTGTTCTTTTTATTTTCTAGTTTTTACTTTTACCCTACAATTTCCCAGAAAGGTGAATTTTATTTAAGCATTTTAGAGTAGGCAACCTCACATTATGTACTTGTTCTAGTGCAGTGGCTCTCATCCTGGGGAAGTTTTGCTCCCAAGGGGGTATTTGGTGGTGCCTTAAGACATTTTTGCTTGTCACAGTTGGGGGGAAAATGCTACTGGCATCTAATGGGGAAAAGCCAGGGATACTGCTAAGCTTCCTCCAAGGCAAAGGACAGCCCCTCACAACTAAAAATTACCCAACCCAAAATGTTAGTAGCACTGAGGTGGAAAAACACTGCTCTCATTTAAAAACATTATGTTGGATTTTTTTAAAATTATAAGTTCTTTTTTTATCAGTTTTAACCTCTTACATTTAAGAGGTTCTGGAGATACTGAGGTTTCTTTGTTCAAAGTAAATGAATTTTCATTAAAAGTTGCATATTGTTAACATCTTTTAAATTGCTTATTTTCTTGAAAGTGTTACCACAATTTTTTTGTTTGTTTTCTGAGTTTTCTTTTAAAAAAATAAGAAAGAAAAGTTTGAGAAATATGTTGTTTATAACAGTTATATTCTTATTTCTCCAGGCTAGAAGAACAAAAGAATATCTTGTCAGAATTTCAAAGAGATGTAAATGAATTTGTTTTATGGTTGGAAGAAGCGGATAGCATTGCTAGTATTCCACTTGAACCTGGAAATGAGCAGCAGCTAAAAGAAAATCTTGAACAAGTCAAGGTAATTTTGTTTTTTTTATTTCTTTTTTTTTTTTTAACCCAGGGCCTACTTGTATAAAGAGTATATGAATTGGGGAGGGTATGTGCTATTGTGAGTGCGGTGAAGTGGGTAAACCTGGCGATTCACAGACCTGTACCCCTGGGGCTAATAATACATTATATGCTTATAAAAAAATTAAAATAAAATAAAAGAGTATATGAATCTACTTTAAGGTATTTAATCATTGATTTCCTGCCCATCAGGTTATTGATAGCTCCTCACTAGATTTCCTCAAAACTTTATATTGTTTTAACCCAGTGTTTCCCAAAAAGTATATTTTTTGTAAAAAGTGTACGTGTGTGTGTGTGTGTGTGACTGTATTTTAAAAACATTTGAAATTGATCTCAGACATATTAGAGAATTTTACAACTCCAAATTATTTCAAAAACTGGAGGGAATTTTTAGAAATGAATCCCATTTCTTAGGAAGGATCTTAATTGCCAAATCAATCGTACTATTTCAGCCTCTAATTAGAGGTGTCTGATTTGCCTAAAAGTGTTTGTTTGTCTAGGTGTGGTTGGAGATGTGTGGTGTCGAATCACATTCTATACTGGTTGAATAGACATCAAGACTATTCAAGAGGCTTTTTATGCCTTCCTACTGTGATGTCTGCTTATTACTGATTACCTCACCTGGCTGACTGACATGCACTAATTGTGTAGTTGGATTAACTTTCCTGGTTTTAGTTTTAGGAAAGAGACTTATTTGGATCTGTTTTACTATAATTCTTGAAGTGAAGGTGAAAAGAAAAAGGAAATTAACATTTAATCGTCTTCTGTTATGTGCTAAGTATTAGGTGTACTTACAGCTGCTATTTATTTAATCTTCATATAAAACTCTCAAAATGGTTGCTGTTATCCTCAATTTACAAGGTCATATAATCAAAGGAAATGGAATTGCTCCTTTATCAGTGATTCAGTTGGTTTGTACATGCAAATTAGACTCCATTGTCAACCACTTATTTCTATGAGACAAAAAATAAGACAAGAACAGAGGATAGAGTATAAAAATAAAATTAATGCTTAGTTCAGTAAACAAATATTGAGCACCTACTCTCTGTCAGATATGGCAAAACAAAAACAAAAAACTACCAAGTTTTGGATCTTTGGTTCGTTTGAAGATGGGTATATCATAGAAAAATGAACTCAGTGTGTTCTTAAAAATCAATCTTTCCAAAATGTACTGAGTGTTATATATAGCAATGTAATTGATACCTCATATATTAGATATGTTTAGTGCTATTTACTTATTAATAAATGTGCATTGATTTTCATTTTTCCTTAAACAATCTAGATCAGCACTGTCCAACAGAAATTTCTGTGATGACAGTAATGCTCTCCTATTGCCTATTGCAGTAGTCAAAAGCTGTAGGTGCCTTTTGAGTACTTTAAAAGTAGTGTGACCAGGGAACTGACTTTTTTATGTTATTGAAATTTAATTAATTTCAATTTAAGTAGCCTCACGTGGCTAGTGACACTATATTGGACACTGTAGCTCTAGATGACACGAAGAAATAAAGGACAGTTATTAACAACCGTGGTGGTTTGTAGGTCTTGGGAAAGGGCATTTATAATCGAAGACTGAATGAATAAAAGAAATTCAGGGGTGTGGGGGACTCAAAAATAACGGATCTTGAATGAAATTGCCCAAGTTGGAATCACAGCTCCATTGCTTGCAACTTTTGTGTTCTTGGAGCTGGTATGTAGCCTCTCTGTCAGGATTTAATCTCTCTGTCTCAGCTTCCTTCTGAAGAAGAAGATAATAGGCTCTACCTCATAGAATTATATTATCTCAATTAATTTTTATATAATATGTGATGAGGTTAACCCAGCACCTGGTACCTGGTATGGTCTCAATGGTAGTTAGCGCTCAGTATGATAATGCAGTTTCTTACTCTGTAGTAACTTACAGCATGGATGCTTACTACCTAAGAAGGTGATGAATTTACCCAGATTACTCTGTTTCTGACAGAGATGTGTTTTCAGACTCTTAACAATGCTTAGGGTGTTATTTTGGAGCTCATGATACCATGTGATACTTTCTTCCTTAGAAAGAATTTCGGAGAGATAAGATATTTTGGTCCTCTCTATGATAGGTTTATCTCCTTGGGAGTGGGTGCTCCAGTCCATCAATTCTGCACTCTGTAGGAAGTGGTTGGTATTTGAGGCAGCAGTCCACCTTCAGTCAAGTTGCTTCATTTTGATAGACTAATTAATAGAGACAAAGACAAGATAGTTGGAATTGTGCTGTAATTCATTATAAATGTTGTTGCATTTGTCTATTTCAGTTACTGGTGGAAGAGTTGCCCCTGCGCCAGGGAATTCTAAAACAATTAAATGAAACTGGAGGAATAGTGCTTGTAAGTGCTCCCATAAACCCAGAAGAGCAAGATAAACTCGAAAATAAGCTCAAGCAGACAAATCTTCAGTGGATAAAGGTTAGACGTTAGCCATCTCTGCTGTCATATGTGTTATATGTTGCCAGTGTTTGTATTTGTTTTGTTTCATGGGTGTTTTATTGCTGGGGTTGGGGGAGGGGAACAGGTATGTGGACTGGCATGTATTTTAACCTGACCATTTGATTTTGCTCCATGATTTGCTATGGATGGAAAGAATGCTGTTGGATGGCAATACATTAATGACCAACAGCCAAAATATAAACCATTGTTACTTTGCATGAGTTATGCTAAAGACTTAGGCTGCAAAACAGATGAAGGAATTCAGCATTCAGGTGTGTAATGACAGTATTTAACCAAGTTGGAGGCAGTCTACTTCAACAAGTATTATAAATCAAAATTACTTATCCTTACTCATAGTATAGACTCAATCAGTGCTTGATGTGAAAGGTGTTTTGTATTTGTTTGTTCATTTGTTCACTTAGTTACTTAGTCACCTAACTTGTGAGTCTTTGTCTTTCTACCTTGGACACTTCATAAATGTATTAATTTTAAATATCAAATTAATACATACTTATTCTTTAAAACCAGTGGCATATATGAATTTATCATGAAAATAACATCAGTCCAGCAAAAGGCAATTCTTTTCCCACTGTACTCCTGTGGTAACTTTGTCATAAATCTCATGAACATACATATAAATCTGCTCCTGCATTCTCTAGTCTCTTCCTTTTGACTGTGTCTGTCCTTCAAGTGTTACCACACTAGCTTAATAAGAATCATTTTTAATAGCTTTACTGAGACATAATTTATATACCATACAGTGTACCCATTTAAAAGTGTATAATTCAATGATTTGGGTGTATTTATTTTTGTTTCTATTGTGGTAAAAAGGATATAACATAAAATTTGTCATTTTCATGATTTCTAAGTGTACAATTCAGTGTTATATATTACATTCACAATAGGCAACCATGACCATCACCTACCTGTGAAACATTTTCATCCCTCCAGACAGAAATTCTGTAATCATCAAGTGGTAACTCCATATCCTGCTACACACCCACACAATCTCTAATCTACTCTTCCTCTATGAATTTGCCTGTTCTAGAAGTTCCTAAAAGTAGACTGATAGTCTATCTGTCCTTTTGTGTGTAAATTATTTCACTTAGCATAATGTTTTCAAGGTTCATCCACATTCTAGCAGGCATCAGAAAGCCATTCCTTTTTTTAACTGAGTAACATTCCATTGTATGCATATATGCAATTGTTTTGTCTAAGTTTTGGGGATCTGCTAATCTAAACCCTCCAACTTTGTTCTTCTTAGTCCAGATGTCTTTGCTAGTTTTGGTTCATTGCTTTAGCAAATACATTTTAGAACCGACTTGTCAATTTTCACTGAAGTCTGACAGGGTAGTGTTTGAAATTGTGTTGAATTTGTTGATCAGTTAACATCTTTACACTAGAGAGTCCCGTACTCTGTGAAAATGATATATCCCTTCATTTATTCTGGTCTTCTTGAATGCTTTTACCACCATATTTTGCAGTGTTCAGTCCAAAGGACCTGCACATCTTTTATTAGATTTCATCCCTGATATTTGACATTTTGATCCTATTTAAGATATGGAATTCATTTTGAATTTTATTTTCTCTTTGTTGTCGGTATATAAAAATATAATAGATTTTTGTGTATTACGCAGATATTCATTGTCCTTGCTAAATTCACTTATTAATATTAATACTTTTCAGAATCTTTTGCATTTTTTATGTGCACAGTTTTGTCATCAGACAGAGGTAGTTTCTCTCTTTTCAGTGCTTTGAATTTTATTTTATTTTTTTGCATAGACTAGAACTTCCAATACAATGTTTAATAGAAGGGACAATAATGAGAAACCTTGGCTCATTTCCTGTCTCAGGTAGAAAGCTTTCAATAATTTATCATTAAATATTATGTTTGTCATAGGACATTTTATAGCTTCTTTTAATCAAACTAAGGAATTTCTCCTTATCCCAGTTCATGTTTTTATGATGAACAGTTATGGAATATATTCAAATGGTTTTTCTGTATTTATTGAGCCTATGATTTTTCTCCTTTGTGTGAATGCAGTAAACTATAGCCACTGGTTCTGAATGTGAAACTACTCTGGGATTCCTGAAAGAAATCATACAGGTCATGAAGTCTTGTACTTCTTATAGATTGCTGGATTCATTTTCTAATATGTTGTTTAGGATTTTTATATTGTTGTTCATGACAGAAAGTCATCTGTAATTTATTTTATAGTATCTTTCTCAAGTGTTGATAGCAATGTTAGACTAGTCATAAAAAGAAGTTGAAAAGTACTCTCTTTTTTTTCTGGAAGAAATTGTTACAGATTGGTATTATTTCTTTCCAAGATGTTTCAGAGAATTCAATTGTAAATCTATCTGGTGATGAAGTTATTTTTTTGTGGGAAAGTTTTTGATGATTGATTCAATTTCTTTAATAGATACAGGGGATGGTGAGATTTTTCATTTCTTTGAGTATAAGCTTTTGTAAGTTGTGTCTGTCAAAGAATTTGTCTATTTCCCTGTCATTTTCTCTTTTGGGGTTGTAGACTTAATTCATAGAGCCAGTGGCCTTCTGTATATTTATGTATAAGAATAAGAAATAGACTGTAGGTGCATCTTGTTGGCTTGGATATTTTGGTCTGTGTGCTAAGGCAGGGAGTTGACCCTCTTGCTAGAAGATATCTTCAAATTCTGTACTGCAGTGGGCTTTATTCTGAGATGCCCACAATGACTGCTGAGATTTGTTCCAGATACCAGCTTTAATTTCTTTAGATAGGAAGCGCACACTTCTTATTTGTCTTGATTCATATTTATCTTTGCTTATAAGTAAATGTTAAGGGAACACCATTCATTGTGGTAGTTTTGAGCTAGGGCCAAAGTTCCATCTACAAACTCTATGTACCCAAATTTTAATGTACTTCCTAGCCCCAGCCATCACGGAATTCTTCCTCTAGTCCCCAGATTATGCCAAGGTCAGATATCCCTACACCTAAGGCTACTTCTCCCTTACTTTATATGTATTCATATAGCTCTACTCATATGGGTTTCGACCGTCCAAAAATGTTTTAAAACCTCATATCCACTTAATACCATAGTTCTACTCCCTTACTGAGCATATTTAATACCTGTTAATTTTGTTCCATCCAGAATATAAAGCAAACTGTAATCCTTTAAACCAGGGACAAGTCCATGCAAAAAAGATATTGCTGAACTTTAATTTTCATGTCATAAAAAGTGCCTTATTTTAAAAATGTCACAGTTACTTCCTGAGAAAAATTTCTGTATGTAGGTGATGGGAAAGAATAGTAGATATTTCATTGTCAGGGGCTTATGTCCTATGTGGTGGCATGGGAAGATCCTGAACTCACCTTCTGCCATGGACACAGTGAATATACAACTACATATAAAATAGTTCCCTCTAAAAAACACCTGAAAACTAGCTGAAGGGTTCCACCACAACAAAGGATAAAACTGCCACATCAGGCAGGTAAGAGATTCAGAGACACTGTCTAGCATGGTAGCTGACAATTAGCATGGACTTCACAGAACAGGAACTTCTACCTGAGGAGAAAAACGTTCATTCAAGCACTTTAATCCATGGGACCTACACTGGAGAGATGAGCCACCAAAACATCTAGCTTTGAAAAACAATGGGTCTTACATCCAGGAGCTACCCAAAGGGCTGTAGGGAACTGAGATACTGTTCTTAAAGGGCTCATACACAGCCTCACTTGCCCCAAGACTCAGCACAATAGCAACAGTTTGAAAAATGTTTAGACTATGAAGGAGACCCATTTGCTAATCAAGAATCAGCTAGAGGGGCATGGATTGGCTTGGAATCTCTCCCAGATGGAAGTGCTGGTGGGTGCCACTTTGGCACTCTCCCTTTCTAGCACAGGCAGGCTTGAGTTCCCAACAACTTTGACTACCCTGCTAAAGCCAGAAGGGTACCCTGCTACCCTACCAAAGCCACGGGCAACACATGGTTCCTGCACTCTCCCACTGCCCTGCCAAATCCAGCAGCTGTGCCTCATCCCTGAGGCATCCCTGAGCTTTCCTACTACCTTGCTAAAGTCTACTAGTGGCTACTACCTTGCTAAAGTCTACACTGGCCACACAGGGAATGCTCTTTGATTGCCTAATGTTGGTGGCCAGGAAGGGTTACATTCCTGAGTCCCTTGGGATTGTAACAATCAGTGAGATTGGTTTTTTCATCAGGTTGTCATCCCCAGGGCACAGTACAGACAGCAGACAGAAATATACCTTAGTCTTTCTTCAAGAAAGATTATTTTCCTAGAGCTTCAGCCTGAGGGACAGGCTCCAGGTTTGCCACAGGTATAGAGGCTACAGATTGGCTTTTAGGGAAGGTAGGTCAGGGGACACCATCTGTATCCTTTCTCACAATCTCACTGTGCCTCACCAGTACATCTCAGAAATGACTTGATATACTTATCTGGTGCTTTTTATTTTTTGACAGTCACCCAGGGGACACTTCTGGATCTCCTGATCTGGATTACATCAGGGTTCATGATTGTGGCCCCTTAGGACAGTATATATTTGCATACGTTAAAAGCTGCATCCTGAGAGTCTGGCTCCCAATCAGCCTAAAACTAAGAGCTGACTGAGATTCCTTTCTTGGGAACAGTAACAGGTCTTGGCACATTCTTAATGACTGCAACCAATCAATAATAAATCAGGTTGCTTAGACTATTGTAGAGATTCAAGAAACAATCAAGAGCTAGAGCAAAGTTGAATGAAAAGATTCATCTTCTACACAAGGTCATCCCTTCAAGACTGAGAGGGGTAGACATTTCTCTTAATACAAAAAATAAATAAATAAATAAAAAGTCATGTAACATGAGGAAATAGAAGAATATGTTCCAAAGGAAAGAACAAGATAAAACCTCAGGGGAAATAAATGAAATGGAATTAAGTAATTTACCTGTTAAAGAGTTTAAAGGAGTGGTGATAAATTTGCTCACCAAACTTGGAAGGATAGATGAATGTATTGAGAGCTTCCACATAGAGATATAAGGAAGTACCAAACAGAAGTCACAGAGCTGAAGAATACAAAAAGAGAACTGAAAAACACACTAGAGGCATTCAACAGCAGACAAGACAAAACAGAAGAAAAAATGAGTGAGCTAGTATACAGTGCAGTGGAACTCACCCAAGCACAGTGGCATATAGGAAAAAAATCTTAAGAAGTTAATATAACTTAAGAAACCTTGGAACAGTATCAAGTAGAATAACATTCACATTATAGGAGTCCATAAAAAGAGAGGGAGAAAGGGGCAGAAAAATTATTTTAAGAAATAATGGTAGAAAACTAACCTAACCTGAAGGAGGATATAAACATCCAGATCCAGGAATCCCAGAGAGTTACAAATAAAATGACTTAAAAATACTCATAATAAGACACATTATAATTAAAATGTCAAAAGTAAAGATAAAGACAGAATCTTGAAAGCAACAAGAAAAAAAATGTGTTATGTACAAGGCAACTCCCCTAAGAATCTCAGGAGATTTTCAGCAGAAACTTTGCAGACAAAAAGAAAGAAAGAAAGAAAGAAAGAAAGAAAGAGAGAAAGAAAAGGAGGGAGGAAGGGAGGAAGGAAGGAAGGAAGGAAGGAAGGAAGGAAGGAAGGGAGGGGACATATTCAAAATGCTGAGAGGAAAAAACTTCCCGACCAAGAATACCTTACCTGGCAATGTCATCATGGAGAATTGAAGGAGAAATTAAGAGCTTTCCAGATAAGCAGAAACTAAAGGAGTTCATCACCATTAAAGTGGCCTTATGAGAAAAGACTTCTTTCTTCTTATTATTTTTTTTAAGATTTTATTTATTTATTTGAGAGAGAGACAGTGAGAGAAAGCATGAGCGAGGAGAAGGTCAGAGAGAGAAGCAGACTCCCCATGGAGCTGGGAGCCCGATGTGGGACTCGATTCCGGGACTCCAGGATCATGACCTGAGCCGAAGGCAGTCGTCCAACCAACTGAGCCACCCAGGCGTCCCGAGAAAAGACTTCTTTAACATGAAAAGAAAGGGCACCAATTAGTGAACAAGAAAACATGAAAGTACAAATCTCACTGGTAAATGTAAATATATAGGAAAGGTACTAGAATAATGACTTATAAAACTAGCATGAGACAAAGAAAGACAAGTATTGCATGATTTCACTTGTAAGTGTAATCTGAAAACACTAACAAAGCAAAACCCCTGGGAAGAAAACAAGGAGGAGAGATGTCTCCAAATATTCCGTATCTCAGGACATCTTGGTATCACAAAAATTGTAATTGTAGGAAATGTGAAGAGAACTATTTTAAACTATGAAACAGGGGCACCTGGGTGGCTCATTCAGTTAAACATCTGCCTTCAGGTCAGGTCATGATCTCAGGTTCCTGGGATCGAGCCCTGTATCAGGCTCCCTCCCCTGCAGAGTCTGCTTTTTCCTCTCCCTCTCCCATTCCTTCCCACTTATGATCTCTCTCTCTCAAATAAATAAATTAAATAAATAAAATATTTATAGCAAATCTATGAAACCTATAATAGCAACTTTATATGACATGGGTCAAGATTTTATCTGTTTTACAGCAGAATATAAAGTCAAAAATTCTTTTAAGATTTTTATTTATTTATTCAACAGAGAGACACAGCGAGAGAGGGAACACAAGCAGGGGAGTGGGAGAGGGAGAAGCAGGCTTCCTGCAGAGCAGGGAGCCCAATGCGGGACTCAATCCCAGAACTCTGGTATCATGACCTGAGCCGAAGGTAGCCGTTTAATGACTAAGCTACCCAGGTGCCCCTAAAGTAAATATTTTTTTTTATGATACAAAATTAAAGCTATGACAATGAGTACCATCTTGAATTATATTACTATATCATAATATATTATTATGAATAATAAGAATGAAAATTAAGAATGAAATAATAAAATGAATAAGATAAAATTTATTTCAGTGTCTGTTCTAAGTCCCTATGTCTAAATTAAGAATAGAAAACAGTGCCAAATTTAAGTCAGTACACAAGTCAGAAGATTTTAAAAAGTAAAGAAAGATGGTCATGATGATCATGAGACAGTCTTAATCATGATTAAACCTCAAATTCTCAATCTAGAGAGAAGAAATAATGAGGACTCCTTCCTTTTATTCTCTAGCCCCCCTCCTCTACCCAAAGACCATAATGAGTGGTATAATTGTAACTAGTAAGTCATGGTTGCTGGAATACAAATATGCCAGTTCCTTAATGTGCAGCTTCTCCAAAAATGTCATGTCACAATCCCGAGTGGCAAGTGTCTTTCTACCCACTAACTCTAATATGCTATATCCTGCATATTAACCAATTTAGCAATTGCTTTGGGATCTTTGTGTTTCATTAGTGAATAAAGAAAAACACGTGTGGAAGTAAAATAGTTATTCCTTTACAGGAGTGATGGACACTGTAATGAGTTCATTGCAAAACTGTGTTAACAGGTCTTGACCTTGATAGCTTCTCTTTATACCAGAGATGGGAAATGCTCTAAAGGTTTAAGTTTAAGGCTTCAACCTTTAAGACTTTAAGGTTTACTTGGTTTAAGTTTATGGCTACCTCTAGATATGGATCATGAAATGAAATTCTTGTTTTTACCTAAAACATATCTTGACCTTTACAGTCATTAATAATAATACTTTCAGGGGTGCCTGGGTTGTTCGTGGGTTAAGGCCTCTGCCTTCAGCTCGGGGCATGGTCCCAGGATCCTGGAATCAAGTCCCGCATCGGGCTCTCTGCTCAGCGGGGAGCCTGTTTTCTCCTCTCTCTGCCTACCTCTCTGACTACTTGTGATCTGTCAAATAAAGAAATAAAAATATTTTAAAAATAATAACAATAATACTTTTAGAGGCACCTGGGTGGCTCAGTGGGTTAAATAATAATACTTTCAAGATCCACAAAAATGGGAATGTTTTTAAAGCTAGCCTCTGTGTGTTTTTCTCTCTGAGTGTCTCACTCTATAATCTTCATACACATGTCTGACTCGGTGTTGTTTCAAATATTTATCATTCTTCATATCTCTTTATATGTTTTCTGAACTGCTGTGTGCTGGGGGGTGGATTCCCCCTTCCCACCTGTTCCCATCCCTATCACTCTTCCTTTTTCCCTGTGAATGTGTTTTTTCATATGAATTGGTATCTCTCTGTGTCTATCATAAATCTACTTATCTGTGTATATAGATATCATTTTTGTTCTGCCCAGGTTAGTGTATGTGAGTCATTATTTTCTGTTCTGTCTTCTGACTCTTTACCTTCTAATCCTTTTTATCTTCTTTCGTTGTCACTTTGTGTCTGCTTTCTTTATTCATCATTATTCTTTTTACTCATTATGTGCAGATATTTTTCAACTATCCATTATTTAGAATCAAAATATGTCTTATCAGTATTTATTTTTGAATCCTATTGTGTTCTTCCTATACTTTATTTAAAGGCAAAATAACAGAATATTTGTTTTGTAGACTCATAGGATAATTCAGATGAAAGGGTCCAAATGAAGCTAAATTAATCTCACATCTTCTAGATTAAAACACTGAATCCTAGAAAGGGTATGTGACTTATTTGAGGACATATTGTTCTCTATTTAAATATAAAAGTTTTATATCCAGAATCTAGAATAATTTTTTAAAACATTTTAGTGAAGCTCAAGTGACTTTTCTGTAATTAAATTGCTAGAAACAAGAAAAAAAAAGGTTTCTCATTTTTCTCCATTGTTCCTTTAAAAGTAAAAACTGGAATTTCCTTTTACATATGAGAGTTTTTGCTTTGCTTTTTGCCATTTTTGGAAAACTAGGTTTTATGTTTTCAAATTACTTTCTACCGCCTTCTTTATCCTGGATTATTTGTGACTAGGTAATATAGGAAAATATATTTGTGTTGTTTCAGAATACTATATTTGGTATAAAGTAATTTTACAGGTAGTATATATTATATATTCCTATTAGTCATAATAACCTATTTTCATTTTGTTGAATAAATTTAAATTTTTTTTTAAAGATTTTATTTATTTATTTGACAGAGAGAGATCACAAGCAGGCAGAGAGGCAGGCAGAGAGAGAGGAAGGGAAGCAGGCCCCCTGTTGAGCAGAGAGCCTGATGCGGGACTCGATCCCAGGACCCTGAGATCATGACCTGAGCCGAAGGTAGTGGCTTAACCCACTGAGCCACCAAGGCGCCCCAAATAAATTTAAATTTTTGCATCCTATTTTGACACTTATGTGTAAACAATAATTTACTATTTTAATTTGTTAATGCCTAGATACTATAAAACAGTACATACAGAAACTAAAATATTCTATAAACACAAATGAGAAATTTTGCCAAAAAATGAATTTCAGTTAAGTCCCTTTTAATTAAAAAACCTGATCTACTTTGCCTAGAAAAAAAAATTAAGTTTAAAAATATATGTAGGAGCACCTGGGTGGTTCAGTCAGTTAAGCATTGACTCTTGATTTGCACTGGGCTCCATACCAGTGTGGAGCCTACTTAAGATTCTCCCTCTCTCTGTGTGTGTGTGTGTGTGTGTGTGTGTGTGTCTCTCTCTCTAAAATATACATGTATATATGTAAAATATATATGTAAAAAGCTTTTTTTTAAGTTTTATTCATCCATTTAACAGGGGAGAGGAGCATGAGAGGAGGGAGGGTCAGAGGGAGAATCAGACTCCCGCCTGAGCAGGGAGCCCAATGCAGAACTCAATCCTGGGACTCCAGGATATGCCTGAGCTGAAGGCAATCACCCAACCAACTGAGCCACCCAGGCGCCCCTATAGAAAAGCTTCAATAGTGGAATTATGTGATGTTGATCACAAGGCTACAGATGTTATTTTTAAAAAATAAACAGTATGAAAGTAAAAATAGAGTGAAACTGGCAGGCCATTTTCTGCAATATACAAATGACTATATTACAATTTCCAGAGATGGAGTTCATTTTATATTTACCTCTAATCATGTTACTTCTAACTTTTCATCAGAGGAGTAAACAGTTTAGATTTGTTCTTTTCTTTTGTGTCAAGTAAATAAATGTTTCATCTTTTTCCAAATATGTTTGCTATGTAGTGCTAGTTATTATTAGTCATTACTACAGATATGGATAGTAAAAAAGAGATAAATCAAGCTAAAGCTTGTCTTTTCCCCTCCTTGCTCAAAAATGGACATTTGTTCCAAATGATTAATTTCATATCAAAGACCATGATTAATAGATTGTTCTAGTTGTTACCAATCAATCCTGCCTTTAATGTGAATTACATTTTTTAACCAAAGAAACATCTTTACAAAAAATATAAGAAACTGGTGTTTGCCTAATTACTATTATGTTATGACATATAACTTGTGATTTCTTAGAAATCCATCATCTTGGAATTTTCCTTTATGTAGTTAATAATTACATCAAAACATTTATTTATTAAATCCTTTATTCACAAAATATCTAATGGGTGACCACTATGTGCCACATGCTGTTCTACTCATGTCATAATTAATTCCCACCCTTCCTTTATTTAAAGGACATTCAGAGTCACATAGGGCTTGACATTCCATTGATTTAGATCTCTTCTAATTTAGAGTTGCTAAGTAGTTTGAGGCTGAGAATTAAAGGAGGGATGTGAATAGTTGTTAAGTTTTTAATATATGCATTCTTAACTTTGCCTTCCTGTAATTTCACCCTAAGATAGGAGTTCTTACTAGGTTATGTGTCCTGAGTACATCTCAGTTTGCTCTGACAAGTCCTAATTTTGCCTGTTATCCCATTATGATTTTTAACAGCTCCCTCTTTCACTCTCATGAGTGATCTACTTTATGATATTAAATGTATGTGCATGTATGGATATATAGTCAGCCCAGTTGTGAGTTGTGTGGCCCAGGTCTTAGTTACTATAACTGTTTCCACTGCTGATGTTCTTCACAGCAGCAGCATCCTCTTCTTTTGACACGTTAGTGGAGTTGAGAACTTGGCCTATCCAAGAAACCCAACTGTTACTGTTACAACATGAATTGCTCCTTAATGGAAATACATTTATAATACATGTTTTTTAACTTTCCAAACTACCGAAATTTCAGGGATTTCCAGGAATGTCCATCAGACATTTTACAAACAAGTGGAAAGTAAACAGGAGTTATGAGGGTGACATTTATCATGTTGATTAGTAGTGGGCTTTATGGACTATGGATTCTACCCATTACTAGCAATGTAATCTTTTATTTGTCCTGTCCATATGTCAGCTATAACATCTGTAAAATTCAGGTTATACTAGAACATAGTTGTGAAAATTTAATGAAGAAGTGCATTGGAAATGCTTAACACGGTATCTGGTACATTGTAATTGGTAAAAAATATTAACTTTAACATAAAATCAGAGACAATGTTAAAAACACAAAGACCCATTACAAAGTTCTGACTGAATCACCTTCGTTCTTTTATTGTAGTAAGAGCTCTTAATATGAGATCTACCCTCTTAATAAATTTTTAAGAGTGAAATAGAGTATTGTTAACTGTAAGCATTATACCATATAGGAGATCTCAAGAAGTTATTTTTTTATCTTGTGTGGCTGAGACTCTTTCCCCATTGTGGAGCTCCCATTTCCCTCTCCTCATTGCATTGGTAACCACCATTCTATTCTCTATTTCTATGAATTTGACTATTTTACATACCTCCAATAAGTGGAATCATGTAGTATTTGACCTGGATTTTTTCAGTTAGCATAATGTCCCCCAGGAAGTTCCATCTTCTTAGATATGGCCAGATTTTTTTTCTCTTTTAAGGCTGAAAAATATTCCCCCTCTTAATAAAACACCTATAAACATGGCTCTTGGAGAGAAAGCTGCAAAAGTTCCACGATTATGAATTCAAGAGCTGAAAGAGAGAAGAGTTAGAGTCACCAGAGTCATCAAATGGCCCTCCTGGAAAGCAGAGAGGTTTTTAATCAGCACCCTCCCATTTCACAGATCTCATTATTTGCAGTATGTATAACCAGCTAGTATTTTAGATAAAATTATTGGAAAATGGTGGATTTTTCTCTTAACATTGGTTACGAAGTCCTCATAGTCAACCATTCTTTTCAAACACCAACATTTTCATGTTTTGAGTTTGAGCATAATTTAAGGTGGCCTATTTAACCCTGGGCACCTTTGGGATCTATCAACTTTCCTGACTTTAACCCAGAAATCCAGACAGAGCATAAGTGAACCTCCACAGTGCTTCCCCACACCCTTCTTCTACCTCCATTCTTGATGTTGGTTTCCTACATTTTGGTGGAGTGATGAGAAATCATTTGTAGAAAGTTTCATTAGAGTCATGGAATGTTCTATTAGGGAAACTCAGTGTAATATAAGATAATTTGTTCATTTCAATGCAATGCTATTTTAAAAAATATAAACAAAATTCAGCATGCATTGTAAAGCACTGATACTGGTGCAATAACTCATTTCCATATTAAAACTATTTTTGGTTGTATACATACTGATAGGGTGCAGTGAGTATGAAAATATGTCATTTCAATATGCTGTAGACCAGACTTTATTATAAAGGTAAACTAATTTCAGATTAAAAACAGATGTGACTATTCTTAGCAAACTTTCTTTCCTGTTCACAATGAATTTAAAATGAAGAAAAGTACAATGTGGATAAAAAGAGAAAAATTTCATAACTCTGACCTTCAGAGCAACATTTTTGAAGTAAGTCCTTTATTAGCACAAAGATGTTTGCCCTACAGCAATGAATTTTAGAAAGAAGAAATGATATAATAAAAAGAGAGTCTACTAATATAAAAACTTGTTCCTTTTGTTTCTGTAGTCCTTTTGCTTTGTAACGACTAGCTTATATAGAGTTAATGCTGATACTTTTAGAGGGATTGCCGTTCTTTCTAAAAATACTGTAATCTTGAAATGGCATTAAATGGAGGCTTTTATATACCATCTCCTTAAACTGACATTGAATAACAAGTAAAGATTAAAGCAGTGTTTAAGAGCACAGATTGTAAATTCTAACCCAGTTTCATTTATTACTTAGTGTGCAAAGCCAATAAGTAATGCAAAAATAAAATAAAATAACAGTGCTATTTGTATAAAAGATCAGAATCATACCAAAAAGGAACTTTTCTGTCAAGTCTTTACACTTATACTACAAGATGTGTGAGTGTATGTATGTACCTAAAATAATTTAATACTAAATCCTGGCTACTAAATGCATGTCAGCTGACCCCTACTGCTTCAAACTCTAGGAAAGGGGCACTGGACATTGGGTTGGTTGACGTATTACATTTTTGTCATAGACCACCTGCCAGGGCTTATAACCGATCTGTAATGTGTTTCTTACCTTTTATTGTGTAGAAAATGGATTGATAGATTAGGGCTGGAGCCAGTGAACCATGGAACCCTAGGTTTGCAGGAAAGAGTTTATCACCCTTTGATGTTATTTCTGTCTCGTGTCAGCTGAGAAGGATGAGCTAGATTAACCGAGGGTAAGCTGGATGCCAAAGTCAGCATTCCCCTCATTTATCCCCCTTATAGTTCAGGACAAGGCCACTGTATGGGTTATGAAAGACTGATAAGGACCTCACAGGCAAACTTTGTTTTGCTGCCTTTTGATTTATTTACTGATATTAGAACTAATTATGAGAATTGAAGAGACAATTTTATTGTTTGTTGTTGGAGTAAATCAGTCTGTTTTGCTCTAGAAGTAAGTGTTTGAACTGAATGGCACAGTTATAATTTGTGAACATTTTCAGTTATCACCGGGAAAAGTACAGTCCATCTTTGGCATGGTTGGCCAAGTGTAGAGGAAAAGAGATGGACCAGGAAATGGGCCAGAAACCAAAGTCATCAGAAGGATATTTTGAGAAAACTCCATTTGTCCTGATAGTTGCAATCTATGGGCGACCTGTGACTGATGATTATACCTTAAACACTGTCTAAAAATAAATTTCTTATGAAGGTGACACATTCTGCCTGTTCATGATGTGGGTGACATCAACAATTTTGAATAGGACAATAATGTTCGAACTTCCTTAAATATTTACAAAGAATAAAAATCTGCAACTCAATCACAATTTAAGCGACTCTCATGAAGATAGCTTTTATTGCTGCTTTCACTGTGGTTATAAATCCTAGACCAATACTGTTATCTCTTTAAAGCTACTTTATTGTTTTGTTCATATCAGCGATATGTATCTTTCTGCTACAGTCAATGATGGTGCTGGTGAAGGGAGAGAGAATTAGTTTTGAGGTTCTATATGGGTGCTCATTTATTACCAACAAATAAAAAGAAACAGGAAATTAATAGAAAAGATAGTTTATGGTTAAGGTTTTATAGTGTTTTATAGTGTTTCAGCACAGATGAAAACAATTGTTCAGCACTAAAATAATTAAGATATTGATATTAGCATGTTCTATTTTTTATACTGAAGCTGGGATGTAATTGGATTAAATAATCTCTTCTCCTTTGAAGAATCAGTTTTCCTAAAACGTGATGTACCTTTGCAACTTCTAGCTTACTTCCTTCATATGTGGCTATTTTTGAATGGACCCTCAAATTCTGTAATGGGCTATGCAGTGACTCTCTCTGCTCCATCTTCCCACCCTCCACACTTCATCTTAGTCCTGAAAATATCACTAAACTTTGCAGTTAATAACAGTCCCAATGCAGTTTCACCCCTCCCTAGCTCCTAACCATAGGCTATTAATTTAAATCGTGGTGGTGGTGGTTGTTTTACTCCTTTTCCCCATTTTTACAACAGTGATGCACTATGAGGCTTGTTTGCTCATCTCCCTGGGTTCAATGAGGAGCTAAGGACACAGTATGTACTATAATACTTTGTTATGAAGAATTATCATACTATATACTGGCTAACTGAAAATAATAAAATAAATAAATAGAAGTTTGATAACAACAACAACAACAAAAAGTTATGTTTTCTGTTATAAGTAGGTATCCTAAAATTCTCATACTGATGGTAAGGAAGAAAGGTTCTATGTGCCATCACAAAGCGCAGCGTCTCTCCAACTTTAACATACATGTGAATCGCTTAGGGATGTTGTTAGAATGCTGCTTCTGATTCGATGGGTCTTTTAGAAAATCTGAGATTCTTGTTTTCCCATCAGGCATCCAGGTGATACTGGTACCCTAGAACTTGACCCACACTCTAAGTAATAAGAGTATAAAGAATGGCTGTCTGGAATCTGTGTGTGACTTGGGCCCAAGAGTCCCAAATGTTGGAATATTCAAGCATTGTATTCTGATATACGAATGAGGCTTTTTCTAAAAATTGTTGTCTTTTGGTATGTGGGAAGCACATCTGTCTAAACCCAGGTGATATGTATTCAACTCTAAAGGAAGACATGAGCATATCCAACTTACTTATATCTTTGAAACATAGACCTTTTGGTGATTCATAACCCACATAGGTTCTTCTCATATACTATGATCTCAGATCCATTCCATCCAGTTCCTTCCCCTCCTATGTTGTATATTGCGTGAAGCTGACCTCTGGTCACCTTATTCCCCAGGCTTTCTGGCCACCAGCTTCTAGATAGATTTAGCCATCGGGAGGCATTTGCAGAAGACTACAGGGTAGGGTTAGGGGAGAAGTCAAAGTATTTCTTCCCTTCCGTCACTGCTGTGGACAGTGACTGATATCAGAGTATATAGCCAATAAATACTAGCTGCTGTTAAGTTTTCTAATAAAGATCTAAAATCCCTTCTTCAGTGGTTATCTTCATTAGTTTAGTATGAATTTTTGTACACATGCCTTTGCAAAGCATTGAGCCTGCCTTCAGTTACATAATCAAAATCGGCTTTTTTTTTTTTTTAATTTAAGACACTGGTATTATTGAAAATTTGGGACTCTTTTATTATTTAAAAATACTAAGGCTTTCTCCCATTTCTGGCCTTTCCCAAAATACCAGTGATTGAGTCCTCAAATTCATTGACTTAAAATGATAACATTTATAATTGCACATAGTCCTTGGGTCAGTTGGGTTGTTCTACTGGTATATCTGAAGCCAAGAAGAGCTTACTAGCACCTACTAATGGACTTGTAGTCAGTTGGTGGGCTGGTAGGCTGGGGGCTGGCTCATCTAGGATGAGCTCAGCAGGGATGATTCACCTATACTCCATATGATCTCTCATCCTCCAGCAAGCTAGCCCGGACTTACTCCCATGCATAAAATAGGATTCTAATAGAGAGAGCAGATGTGAACAGGTTCTCTTAAGGCCAAGGCTCGGATCTGAGTCACTGTCATTTCTAACACATTCTGCTAGCCAAGCAAGTCACAAGGCCCATCCAGATTTAAGCCTTAGGGAAATAGGCTGCACCTTTTGAGGACAAGAACTTTAAAAAGGTCATATTGCAAAGAGATGTGCATATAGGGAGGTCATCAGTGCAGTCGGTCTACTATAGTCTAGAAATCTGTTGGGTTTCTTACTCATCTCAAAAGTAAAATAGTCAGAATACGTTCTTATATATTCAGACTTCTAATCAAGTAATCCTGACTCTTAGATAATATAAGTTCAAAATCAACAATCTGAAAAGCCAATAATCTGAGAGTCATAAAGTTCCTAAATGATACATTATGCCAAATTCTAGGAGGGTAGGAACATTCATTTATTAATATATTCAGTATTTATTAAGGGCCTCCAATATGATAAGTATTATGCTACAGAAGAAGAATAGAATAATGAACAAGATAGACATGTTTATATGTTACATTTGGTGGGAGCAGACAAACCTTGAAGCTATATAATTATAAATGCAGCTGTTCTCATTTTCTTTTTAGGTTTATTAGGTTATTGGCTGAGTTACGATAATGAAGAGGCCCCAAATTTCAATGGCTCAAGCAATGTGGACATTTGTATCTTTTCACATAAAGCCCAGCCTGGGTACATAGTCTCTGCTCTAAAAAGTTATTCCAGGAGCCCTGGCTACCAAGATAGCTATGCTGTTGTCAGCATAGTGCTGCATTTAAAAATTGCCACAATAATCATGCAAATATCTATGTACTCTTTCCCACCAACAATACACATTCATTGTCTCCCCAGAAGAGGCCACCAAGAGATCACTTCCTGCTTCCATCTTAAAGGTCCATTGTCTCTGAGTTTTGAACTGTCTTCCTCAGATCCAGATGTGCCTCCTCATGGTGCAATGACCTATAAAGTGAAAGTCATGCTCTCTGCTTCTGTCACAACCAAATCATAGTGGTAGAGCAAAAATAGGCCCAAAGACAACAAGAAATACTGAACTACCTGTGTAAGACTCAGGTTGTGACTCCACTGTTTTCTCACCTCCCTCCCCTCACCCCCACTCCAGACCGAGATTTCAGATAGAAGTTAAGAAGAATAATGGAACTTCTTTGAGAGCAGAGATGACAAACAATAAGGTTGCTTTCTATATAACCCCACCACCTAAGAAAGAATTGCTAGTTCAAACTGCGGTGACACAAAAAGGGACAGTGTGAGAACATATAAGAGGAGGCCTGACACAGTCCAGAAGAGGAAGGAATTGTTTCAGATAACAGCAGCAGAAACACATAATAGAATATATTTGGGTTGGGGGGAAAAACCTCACTTGAGTTCCCTAGTTGTGGATGCTCCTACCCAAACTGTTCAGGGTTAAGGGCAGCTTTTCCCTGGATGCATTAAAAAGTTTATATGTTTTTCTTCTCTTCTTCTACCTCTGACCAGGGTGCTGACCTTATCACTGACTTACTCTTCACCAGGACCCAGGGTCATTATATTCCTCCTGGGGGAGACAGGCCACTACCTCTACTAACAATTTACATCATTATTTTCCTACAATTTGGTGCTAATTAAAATGTGGAAGGAGTGGTGATGATATCCATAAAGGTAATGACGTCTTTCTTTGTTCCTGAGAAAGGGTTTTATGTATGTTCACCTACAAGTAGGAAAGAGGGAGAGACATGGGGTAAGGTGAGAGAGCCCGAGAGTCATTACATAGGCCAATTTTGGCAACATAGGATATTTAATGTAGAATTTTTAAAAATGGAATTCTTCTTGGCTTTGTGTACTACTTCTGCATAGTTCTGCTTATTACTAGCCTGCATGATTCAAATTTTGGCTTCACTTTTTTCTACTAATATATGCTATTTAACAACTCGCCCTAAACTTTGATGGCTTAAAACAACAAAGTGGTGTTATTTCTCATGATTTTGGGAGTTGACTGTGGCTTTCTTCTGCTTCATATGTTGCCAACTAAGACACTGGGGAAGTTGCAAAGTCCACAGTGGCCCCACTCACAGGATCGGCAGTTGTTTCAGGCTGCCAACTGGGAACTCAGCTGCAGCTATTGGCCAAGGTCCTCAGTATGTTCCTGCTTTGTCTTTTCCATGTGGTTGCTTGGGCTTCCTCATAGTTGATGGTTGGACTCCATGAAGAAGAGCTCCAAAAGAACAAACAGAAATGTTCAAGTACTTTTCAAGCTTCTGCTTGCAGCACACTTGTTAATATCCCATTGACCAAAGCTAAGGAATATGGCCAAGCTCAGTCAAAGGGAAAGTAGACTGTGCATAAACTTGAAGCCTGAAAGGTGCAGTTCACTAGGGCTGCCGAATTATAGCCTACAAGGCATTCCTTACTAGCTGTCTGGTCTCTGTATGCCTCAGTTTCCTCATTTGTACATAGGGACATAAATGGACTGAGGTATAGCACTTGTAAGGTTAGAGCCATGCCCATTACATAGTAAAACACCAACAAATATAAGGTATTTTTAGCTTTTTAGTATTATTCCTGCATTGCTGAAAAAAATGAAATAGTTTTTCAGATATTGGCAAAGCTTTAAACCAGAAATACACTATAAGCTTCTACCTTAATAAGCCTCCCTCTCAAGCCCTTCAGATTTGCCATTAGTAAGAATGTAGCTGTATTGGGAATACCCCAACACGCCATTGTGCACAGCTTGGGTGACTCTGACAAGAGCCTCTACTAGTAACAAAATTCCAGGCAAACAAGCTTTATACTACTTTGGGGAATGCAGAGGGTTCATTAAGGGCAAAATTTCCTTGGTAAATTTGTCTTCTATTCCAGGCTTTCCAGCCCCTACTTTATACAGTTCTAGCAGTCGTCCAGTATTTTCTCCCATGGGTCATTTTCACTTGGGCTGCAATTCCAATGAGATTGCCCAATTCCCCCTGCTTGTCCTGTGTTCTTCCATGCTTATGCTACCCTGCTTGGTCCACCCACCTCCTCAAGGAATGTCTGCTTTTTTTTTTTTTTTTTTTTTTTTTTTTTTTTTACTTCTCCCTTACACCACAGATTGCCAAATCTGACTACTCTTTTATACCTCCTTGAAGTCCAAGACTCATCTTGCCTTCCTATTACCTTTAAGGCCCCCAGCAATATTGATTTTACTGCATTCAAGACTTTCTACCTCATGAGTGTCAAGCATTCAGTTTGCAACATTCCTTTATTTCTTAATATATCCATACCAAGGCTGTACCAAACTGTCCAGAGAAAAACTTAATCCTTTTTGGGAGTCTTCTCCAGTCCCTAAGAGAATTAAGGAGTTCTGTCTGTGTTGGGTAATGATAGGTAACATTTATTGATAGTTTACTATGTGTGAGGTATTATTCTGTGTACTTTGCTTTGTTAGAAGGAAAACAACCTAAGACTATTCAGTGGTGGTCTAGAACAAAGCTGAATTTCTTGCTAAACTCGTATGTATTAAGGGATCATACAATACAATTGAATAGATTAATGATCATTGGTGTTGTATCAGTGGTGGTAATTTTTATAGTATAAGTAGAAAAAATAGATTTTTTTTTTCAACAAATCTTCATCCGTATCTTTAGGAAAATAGAAATTCTATCCCATTTCTGTACTTTTTTGAGGACACCCCCTGGCACTAAACTCTCAGGCAAATGCCACCATCTGTGTGATTTCTTTCCATTTGCCAATGTAGGCACAGCAGGTACTATCAAGTTAACCTTTTCTTTCACTAGCATCCACTCAAAATAATAAACACTTGCACTGTTGTAAAGCTCTATTCTGAAACTGCAAATTAAAAATCTCTCTTTCAGAACATCATGATTGAACTATTACTGTATCTCATTGTTCTGCATAATAGGATTACAAAATATGGATTATAGGTATTAGAAAAATGAAAGATAAGTATTAGTTATTAATATTAACTAAGAAATTTTCTAAGAGTAAGGTGATAAAATTAATTATATTAAAATAGCATGAATTTTCACCTTCTGTGGTACTTGGTGGAGGATTAGTCCTCACTAATACCACCACAGGTAACTGATTCAATGGATGTATTGTGTTGTACTCTTAATGTTGCAAATGACAGGAAAAGCTGTCTCAAACTGTTTTAAATAATAAAAATCATCAAGGTTTCATTTTTTTTTCAAAGTTCTCTGGGATCTGCCTTTCTTTGATGTCCTGTCAGCTTCATACAGCTCCCTTTATAACAGCAAAAATTACCTGTGGAGTTTTAGGGCCCATTTTTGCAAAAGACCTTCTCTCCGGGAACATTCTTTCCTAGAGCATTCAAGAAAAACCTCCCTGAAATTCATTGGCCCATATTAGGTCACATGCCCATTGCTGAGCCAAATCAGACCTGATTGCCATGGCCAAAAGTGGTTACATTTCAAAACCAGACTCTGTGGCTACAACACAATGAAGGTGGGGAGGTAGAAAGCTCCCCAAAGGAAAAGAAAGTGGGGGGGGGGTGGTGGAGGAAAATGGAGGGAGGAAGGGATGAATGAATTGGAAAACATAATCAACTAATATCTACAACATTGTTTGGATCTGATTTTTTTTTTTGTCAGTTAATAGAACTGAGTAGTGACCATGGCATTATATCAATGGCTTCCAAATACAGGCAAGTTGTAAAGATCATTTAAATGAAAAATACATTTTGCTGTGGTAGATACTGTCAGTTCTACCACACATATATCTCCAGCATTTAGCATTCCTATACATGCTGTCTGGTTTCGAACTACCAGCATTTGGGTTTTTGCTTAGTGCTGTCTCTGCTTGTTCTTGAGACAGTGCAGAAAAGTAGAGGAAGTAAGGCCCCTTTAAAGCAGCACGTGGTGGATAACTAACCCACCCTCTTGCCCTTCAGATACGGTAACTCCCGTTTGCTTCCTGTATCTGCTCTCAGAGCTCCCAGGCATTATTAAGCTTCTGTTTGCCCACATTGTGACTTGTTTTATTGGCTGTTTTCTTTATTTTGCTTTTCTACACCCCATTGATGTGTCCTCAGATCACATCCCAAAGTTATCCAAGTTCAAATTCTTGCTACAGTATTTGTTTCTGGGGAGACCCAAATGAAGAAAAGTGCCTTTTTATATGCAAGTCCTTAGGGGGTGATTGTGGATATCAGTTGAATCAGAATTCTTTATCACTGCTTTTCAACTTTATGTTCTGTTAGGATGAAAGGATGTTGATTCTCTTTTCTGAGTTTTTCTGTTTCTGTATCTTTTGCATTTTGAGTTCCCCCATAAAATATGACCACAACCAAGAGAGAAATGGAACTCAGAGTAAATGCCCTATTTTAGAGTCTGAGCTTAAGGCGGCGGCCCAAAATGGAGATCATGAACAAAAGTAGATATGGGTGTAAAGTGAGATGGGGGAGGGGTGGATTGCCTGATGTTACCACAAACAATACAGCTGTTTAGTGAAGGAATTACAATTAATTGTATGTGTGAAGAATAGAAAACACATTATTCAAGACCTCTGGAGGAGTTCACTGTACTGTTTCACTAAATTTGAATAAGAATATGTTTACTGAGATGTCAAAATAATGATAAAATGTATATAGTCTTAAAAGACAATTTGAAATTAAATGCATTATGTATTTCTACTCATTTATCAAAACCTTCTGGAGAGACATAATTTCTCTATATCTGTCTTAGGTGGAAGTGCAGAATTTGATGAAAAAATAAGGGGGAAATCAGAGGAAAATAAGTTTCTCAGAAAATTTGTTAAGAACCATCTCTAGGATCTATTGTAAGTCTCCACTGGTGTTTTACAAAATGAAGTTTAGACTGTGAAAAAAATACTGATTTAGGGCGCCTGGGTGGCTCAGTGGGTTAAGCCGCTGCCTTCGGCTCAGGTCATGATCTCAGGGTCCTGGGATCAAGTCCCGCATCGGGCTCTCTGCTCAGCAGGGAGTCTGCTTCCTCCGAGTCTGCTTCCTCCTCCTCTCTCTCTCTGCCTGCCTCTCTGCCTACTTGTGATCTCTCTTTGTCAAATAAATAAATAAAATCTTTAAAAAAAATACTGATTTAGTTTCAGAAAATTACAATTGCATGTATCATTTAAAACTTACTTTTATAATTTTTCATGCACATCAAAACCTCAAATTCATCCCTTAAATGGATGGGCATAGAACTGTTTTTTCCCTTCTAAATTGTGCATTCTTCAACTGTTTCCAGAAGCGAATTCCAGCACATTTCCATCATCTTCATGTACTATAATAGGACCTGCATGTTGTTCTCTGTGTTATAACTTATTCTTTGCTTCTTCCCCACTCTTCCATCTCTTCTTCTCTAAGCGCATTAATCCCATTTGCTCTATTTTCCATCTCTGTTCTTGAGCCCCTCCTCCCTTCTCTCTCCCTGTAACTTCTGTTCTCTTTCATCTGAAATCTTTTCATCACTTACTAGCAATTATACCCTTACTCACTGAAGTGAGCAAGGTAGACAGTTCTCCATTTTCTTACCATTCTCACAAGGTTTACCTCTAACATGTGTTTTAATAGGCAGTTCAGTAGAAGCCATATTTTTAATGCTGAAAATAAAGAAAATAAGCAAGAATACTCACAAAGAATCAAATTTAAAACTTCTCATGATTCTGAGGCATCATTTTACCTAAAAGGCTTAACAGGTTTGGGCATTCATGTCTACATGAAGTTGTACAAAGTTTTTTGAACGACCATTTGAAGTAGCAACAACACAGAGATACAGTGTCTTTTTCAAGTGCAAAACACTAAAGTAAAACTGGAAGATGGAACAATATTATTTATCTTTATCATTGTTCTACTTAAAATTTGAGAATGAATGTCAGAAGTGTGAACATGTGCATGAAAATTTAATGGTGTTCCCATTTCATCTGAATGTATATTTGATATCTTCTTCCTGAAATTGAAACTAGCCACAAATTCTCAGTAACTTGTTAAACTGGCCTTTTCCTACATTGACAATATTTCTACACCAAAAATCATACACTATCACTGCCATATTATTTACATATATATTATCTTATTTGCCTCCTCAAAAGTTTATAGGATTATGTATTCGTTATCTATTTCTGCATAACAACTTAGCACAAATATAGTGGCTTAAAATACATTTTTTAAGAAATTCAAGCTGTCTGTGGGTCAGGAGTTTGGGCACGATTTATCTGTGTCCTCTGCTGTAGGGTGATCTCTCACAAAGCTCCCTTCTAGGTGTGAGCCAAGGTTGATGTCTCATGTGAAAGCTGGACTGGGTTTGGAGCTGCCTCCATGCTCACGTGCTTATTGGCAAGATTCAGGTTCTCATAGGTGTTGGAAAGAAGGCTTCAGTCTGGTGACTGAAGCCAGCCTCAGTCCCTTGCCATGTGTAACTCTCCGAGATGGCATTTTGTCTTATCAAAGCCAGTAAGAGAGAAAGACGGATAGCGAGACAGAAATCACAGTATTATGTAACTTAAAGTGACAATCCATGATCTTTGACATATTTTTTGTTGTTGTTGTTAGAAATTAAGGCACAGATCTTGCCTACTCTCAAGGGGAGGAGATTCTGCAAGGACATAGTACTAGGAGTTGAGAGTCACCGGGTGCCATTTTAGACTCTGGCACCATAGATTCTTTTCCTCCACCTGTTAGCATTTGAAAATACAGTGAATAATTTAGGATTCTCCCAAAAGATAACTTTTTAGGTTTGTACATGCACCACTTTTAGCATTAGGGGAATGTGTGACAGAAGACTTTGTGTGCAATAATATTTTAAGAAAATGGAATTGATCCTTCCAGGTTTTGAAAAGTGTATGGGATTAAGGGAAGCTAGGTTGTCATAAACAAGATTTGCACTGGATTATGACAGATATTCTCTTATGATACTATGGGACAGAAACCACTGAGGCTTCAAAATATAAGTGATTCAAATTCATCTAGTTTTCATGCAGAATTTCTCATGCTAATTTAAACTCTCTGATTTAGTATATGCTCTTTACTTTTATAAAATAAATGGCCATGAAATGCCAGTTACTTTCTTAAGGGTACTTTGACAATTATGCCCTAGTGAAACTTAAGGATATCCTTAAAATAATTTTTATGCTCTCCTTTATGTTAAGAATTCCATGTTGAAGTAATTTGTTCTAGTAACTAAAATTCTTACTATATTCATGAAGAGCTCTTCCTATGTTGATGAAGTTATTTTGCAAATAGAAATGTCAAAATATGACAGAAGTGGAGTTGCATTTTTTATCTATAATGTAATTTTAATATATATTTTACTTGTATAAATAGAGATTCATTCTCATAATTGCTTTCAATATTCACAGAAGATTTTTTGCATGTATTTTTTTAAGCAACTAGGTTACCACTTGGAAGTGAGGATGGCATGGGATACTATTTATTGTGACAGTGATTCTCATCTTCCATGTTTTTAAAAGACAACTTCATTATGTTTAACACAGCTGGTTTTATAACATTTCAAATGTTCTTGAGGGAAAAGTAATCACAATAAAAAACTGAGAAGAATAATTCATATCTGTTGGAAGTATAATCAGTTTTTTGTTTGAACAAGAACTCAGGCAAAGCCTTCAACTTTTCCTTTTTCATCAGTGCTGTCTAATATGATAGCCACTGCCAACCACATAAGCACTAGAAATGGGGCTAGTGCAATAAAAGAGAATGAAATCCTGCCATTTGCAACTATGTGGATGGAGCTAGAGTGTATTATGCTGAGCGAAATAAGTCCGTCAAAGACAAATACCATATGATTCACTCATATGTGGAATTTAAGAAACAAAACAGATGAACATAGGGAAAAAAAGAGAGAGAGAGACAAACCAGGAAGCAGACTCTTAAGTGTAGAGAACAATCAGATGGTTATGGGAGGGGAGGTTGGTAGGGGGATGGGTTAAATGGATGATGGGGATTAAGGAGTGCACCTGTTGTGATGAGCACTGGGTGTCGTCTGGAAGTCTTGAATCACTATATTGTACACCTGAAAGTAATATTACACCTTATGTTAACTAACTGAAAATTAAGTAAAAACTTTGAAACAAGTTGCTAGTCCAAATTGAGATGTGCTGTAAGTGTACAGTACTCATCAGATATCAAAACTGTTGTTTAAAAATAAAATATCGGGCACTTGGGTGGCTCAGTGGGTTAAAGCCTCTGGCTTTGGCTCGGGTCATGATCCCAGGGTCCTGGGATCCAGCCCTGCATCAGGCTCTCTGCTCAGCAGGAAGTCTGCTTCTCCCTCTATCTCTGCCTGCCTTTCTGACTACTTGTGATCTCTGTCAAATAAATAAATGAAATCTTTAAAAAGTAAAATATCTCACTAGTTAAAACTGTTGTTTAAAAATAAAATATCGGGCACTTGGGTGGCTCAGTGGGTTAAAGCCTCTGGCTTTGGCTCGGGTCATGATCCCAGGGTCCTGGGATCCAGCCCTGCATCAGGCTCTCTGCTCAGCAGGAAGTCTGCTTCTCCCTCTATCTCTGCCTGCCTTTCTGACTACTTGTGATCTCTGTCAAATAAATAAATGAAATCTTTAAAAAGTAAAATATCTCACTAGTAATTTTTATATTGACTGCAGATTGAAACCATAACAGGCTATGTCAAATTTTAAGAGTATATTATTAAAATTAATTTTTTAAATCTTTTTAATGTTTAGAAATTTGACAATTACATGTGTGGCTTACATTCTATTTCCAGTGGACAGCATTGCTATAGATAAACAGTGGCATAAACAGTGTTGAGGGAAGTAATAACCTGGGCATTTGTCTCTGTGTAGAAGAAATTAGATTAAGCCTTACTTAGAATTGAGTTATTCTCTTTTGTTGGGAATAGGCTTTCATTCAAAATCTCTTCCTGATGTAACCAACCAACTAATCAATAAGAAAACAAACACCTTGAAGGGGGCAAAATCACTTTCTGAGTATCTTTCACATACCTGACATCAAAACAGAAAACAACATGGAGGCAGAGCCAGAAGTATAAGGAATATAATTCTGGAATTTCTTTTAGACTTTTAATGGAATGCTTGATAGTTACAAGATACTCAACAAATTATTATTGAATAATTGAGATATGGAAACCAGTTATGTTTCCTAGCAGCACGTTTATTAGTAGCAAAATTGGAATGTGTTATCTAATTCCCATCACCTAATCAGCAAATTAATACCACCCTTATATTGTTGTGCCTGTCCTCAACACCCTGGTTTCATAAGCAGTGGCATCGCCTGCACCATCATCTCTAGAATTTCTCAGAACTTCACAGTTTATAAGCCAGGATATATTTCACCATGTTTCCCATGCTTTGGCTCATTTGAGTCTCACTGGAGTTGTAGAGATGGGTTGTCTCCCTTGTTCAGAAAAAGAAATCCAGGTTCAGCAAGGTTAACTGACCTTGTTTAAGATCAGCATGTTGCTAAGTGCTGACTGTGTTCACTTTCTCACTGAACTTTGCATATCAAAAGAGGTTTAAAAATTAACCTCAGAAGGCAAGAGTTAAGAGGTGAATATTTTATCAGGTTGCCAGTGTTAATAATTACCACTTTGCTACTGAGAATGCTAGTCCTCTCTAATGAAGACGAGTTAGTTTGAAGTTGGTTGATTGATTGGTGATTGACAGAAATACTAGTTTTCAGAATGAATTCATTAGAAAAGAATAAATAATTGAGTGTTTATTTTGTGCATGATACCAGACTAAATGGATACTTTAAAAGAGTATGGATTACATATGAGGTAGAAAAGAGACTAGCGCTCCATGAGCTTGCCATGGCCTTTTAGTCTAGTTGCAAAGATAATCCTGTGGAGATACTTGAGATCGTAACCGAGGACAGCAACACAGGAGATGTCCAAGGACAGGCAAAAATTTTCTCAAAAATACTACAGAGGTAGCAAAGTGGCCTTGGTACACAACGTTAAGGGAAGCTTTCATGCAGATGCTGTTCTAGTCTGAGGTAGGTTTTGAAGCACTCAAGGAAAGAAGAAAGATTATTCTGGTTGGAAAAATTATAAACAAAATATTACAGCAGGACTACACCTGAATACATTCAAGTGATTCTGTTAGAAATTGGAAAGGCACGCTTGGGCAGAAATTTGGAAATCTTTATCTGCCAAGCTAAGGGACTTTGAATCTTTGTCTTCTGAGTAAGAGCCATGGTGGCCATTAATGACTAGAGAGCACACATCTGTCCCATTAATAGACCCAACTTCTCCTAGCATCAGCCCACCTCAGGGAGCTAAGTGATCTGCTCTGTTTTCCCCCCAATAACCAGTTCATGATGGAAAGCTTTGGCTCTGCTGGGTAGATGGTATGTCTCTCTGGTAGAGCACATCAGACTCTCTGGAGGAACATGGGTAGTTGGCCCTTTCCCCTGTGTGCACATGCAAGAAAGCCTGGTAAATCTATCTAGAGGGTAGGAACTCCTTGTTAAGAATTAAGTTTTATTTTCAAAAAACTCCATCTGGTGGCAGTGCAAAAGTTGAATTACAACTGGTAGAGACTGGAGGTTTGCAAACCAATTTGAGATTTTTTTCTGACAGCCCAGGCAATTGGGGCTTGAGCTAGCCTCTTGCTCTGGGAACATGAAAGGCAAGACTGGATGTAAGAGCCATTATTTATGATGTAAGATAAAGGGAGGCTCTGGAGTGAATTACATATGGGAGAACAGGAAGCAGGAGGAAAGAGAACTACAAAGTACAGGTACTGTAAGAATTATGGGCTTTGTTATACACAAGAGGAAATGGGTTTAAGAGAGGTTACCCAATACGACTGAGAACCCATAGCTTCCGAAGTGGTAAAGTAGATCATTAACCTGAGGCCTCTCACCTTGAAGTTATTTGTTTTACTACGCTGCACTTGACTTGAGTTTTAAACTTAGTGAATTTGAGGTGAGAGCAGATTGAGACTGGGAACAGAAAGTTAACAGAAATAGTCTAATTTACTTACTAATAGCCATTTTATTTCGTCAGGAGTGTAGCAGGAATATGTGTACTCCTGGGATCCAGGCATCTATTTACATATTAAAAATACAAAAATTCGGGACGCCTGGGTGGCTCAGTGGGTTAAAGCCTCTGCCTTCAGCTCAGGTCATGATCCCAGGGTCCTGGGATCGAGTCCCACATCGGGTTCTCTTCTCGGTGCGGAGCCTGCTTTCTCCTCTCTCTGTCTGCCTCTCTGCCTCCTTGTGATTTCTGTCTGTCAAATAAATAAATAAATAAATCTTTAAAATAAATAAAGAAATAAAGATACAAAAATTAGATATAGACATCAGGACTTTTTATGCGTTTGCTGAATTCGATTCTCTGGTATAGAGCTTAAATATGCATGTTAAAACAAAACAAAATAAAAACCCTTACCCAGTTGATTTCTGCTATGGGCTCTGGTTAAGAATATTGTGGTTAAAAAGATCATTGCACTATGGAATGTTTATTGACATAATTAATTAAACATGATTTTATAGGCCCTCCCACATTTTAACTGTTAGGGACACAAAATCCAGATTTGAAAAATATTGTCACATTTCAGAAATACATTAGGGTTTATTCTTTATTATTATGTTATTACTTTCTTCAATTTTCATAATGTATTTGTTCATCAGTTGGCTTTGATGGACTTTGCTTTCTTTAAATCTTACAGATGAGAATTCTCCCTCCAAAAATCAATAGTAGCCTGCTGATTTTATTTATTCCAATATGCAGACACATAAAAATGAATGTGGCCAAAAAAGGTTAAAGTATGCTTGTTTTTTCGGAAGACTAGATTCTCAGTTGAAGCAGAAAATTATATTCAGTGGACTAGATTTATGCATTGTTTTAGTCTTCTCCAACCAATTTAGAAATACACTTTCTTATAAAATTGAGATTATTACAAATCCTGTACTAAGCAGCTGAAATAATGTATCTATGCCAAGGTCATATCTTAAAAGTTTGGAAGGACATGCTGCAACTGAATGTAAGTTCCAAACATACTCCATGTAATTTTCTGACATAATTCACTAACTTAATTTTTGTTTTTTACCTAATATTGTCTTTATTTTTACTTTACCTTTGACAATGTTTCATACATATTCATTGCTTGAAGGAAATTAAGCAGACATTATTCTAAAGTCAATATTGAGCCTGCTAATGAAAATGGCTAAGTTAATTAACTAAATGGCAACCCTCACTGAACTTATTCAAAGCTATTTCCCCTTGTGATGTGTTTTCCTGAAGAAATGATGCATAAAAATTAAACTTTTATTCTCGGCTGTTCTATACCAGCCTCTAAATTGTTACTTTACATGTTACAACCTGTTGCATGATGAGTAATTATGAGATCACCTGAATTTAATGGCGGCAGACTAAATATAAAACCCTCAGGGATTATTTAAATCATCATTCCTTAAGAGAAGATTTTTAAAGGGTTCTGAGCCAATTCATTGTTGATACACAGTTGATAACACTGTGTTGTGCAGTTGAAATTCATTGAGGGTCGAACTTAAGTCTTTTTTTTTTTAAGATTTTATTTATTTATTTGACTGAGAGAGATCACAGTAGGCAGAGAGTCAGGCAGAGAGAGAGAGGGAAACAGACTCTCCACCTAGCAGAAAGCCCGATGAGGGGCTCAATCCCAGGACCCTGGGATCATGACCTGAGCCGAAGGCAGACACTTAACCCACTGAGCCACCCAGGCGCCCCAGAACTTAAGTCTTATCAGCAGAGGAGGGGAAATGTAAACATTTGAAGTGATGAATGTATTAGGGAACCCAGTGGGGTGAATATTTTCACAATATGTACGTATATCAAATTATCACATTATACAGTTCAATTATCTTATAAATTCATCTGTTGCTTGTATCTCAATAAAGCTGAAAACAAGTTAGAGCAAACACAAAACTAAACTAATACTAAAAACATACAAAAATAGTTTTAAGTCCTAGATAAACTTATATTTGTGTCAATTTATATTTATGCATCTGTAAGAAATAAGAGTCTTCAAACTAAAAGAATAAAACCACCATTTTAACAGTGCCTATACCAAATTGATTATTTGGAGATACTGGATAAAATCATTTTCTGTACTAAACAAAGTATAAGTAATAATAGATCCAGGTTATGTGGAGCTTAAAGTATATTCTACTTTGGTAATCTTTAAGTCAAAAAAATGCAGCAGTACAAATAAAAAAAATATAGGGATGAACATGAGTGCTTACAGAAAGAAAAGAAATCCTGACAGTTTCTAAAAGAAGTTGATAGATACCACATATACCATAAAATTGAGAAAAGTAGCACAATATTTTTTAGTAATTAACTGCTCTGTAGTACTACAATATATAATACCATGTCATACTTCTTTCCCTATCTCCTTGGCAGCACCTTTTCATGGGAGAGAAGCAAAAGATAATTTGGTCTTTCCCCTGGCATGGTTCATTGGCATTTGACCTTTATTCTTGAGACTTTAGAAAGTTCCTTTCATGTGCATGATCATTATTGGTGATGCTGTGTAAATTACTAGAATTATTGTCAAATTTTAGAAGACCCTATTATGTTTCTTTCACATATAAACTATAAAATTTGGGATCATTTCAAGTTATCATGTACAGTGACTAAGGAAGATTTTCAATCTAGCTGTACCAAGGTCTGCTTCTAGGAAACACTCAAAATTCGCTAAGAAAAACAGATTGCTTGCAAATAAATCAAAGACTATTTATCCTTGCTTTTCGACAGAAGTGAAGATGGATAATCTCTTACTTAAAGTGAACTCAAGAACAGAATGTAAGAAATTGAAAGCAAGAATGTTGATCCTCAGAAGTAGTAGGGAGGGAAGTCTGGGAGGCTTGGTTGGTTAGGCATCCAGCTCTCTGACTTTACATCTTGGCTCAGGTCTTGATCTCAGGGTTATGAGGTCAAGCCCTAGCTGGGGCTTCGAGCTGGGCATGGAACCTACTTATATAAAAAAAAAAAAGAGAGAGAGAGAGAGAGAGAGAGAAAGAAAAGAGAAAGAGAAAAGAAATAGTAGTGAGAGGATAGGGTTGGTGAAGCAGAAAAAGGGGAAATCCCAGAAAAAGTACTTCCAGCTCTGGAGAATCCTCCGAGGCAGAGTACGTTGAGAGATGTTGGTAATGTGCAAAGGAACTATCCATCACATTCCATCCATGTTAGAGGTGATGCCAGCAACCAAGTGTCTATTCCAGGTGAGATATTTGCAAAGCAGCATGGGCTCTGGCCATGCTTTTATTGGGGTGTGGCTTCTTAATAGCTTCACACACCCCTTTTACTCAAATCCCTCTGAAGTCTGCTTTGTTGCAACTCTATTTAAACGAGTTTATCCCTATAGCATAAGGTTCATACTCCCCATGATGGTGCACAAAACCTTTCAGACCTAGCACGTCTGCCACTATTTTATTCTACATTCCCATCATGACTAGGGTTGCAAGAATTAGTGAATCAAAATACAGAAAGCCCAGATTGTTTTTAGTACAAGTGTGTCCCAAATCCTGCCCCAAAATAGGACTAAAAATTACTCATTATTTATCTGAAATTCAAATTTAAGTGGGCATCCTGTTTTTTACCTGGCAACCCAAGTCATAAGTAACTCTTCACTATTTCCCACACATTGTGAAGCTAGAGCCAGTATCACACTCACCTTTTTGTTTCCCCGCCGTGGGCTGCCCAGATTGGTTTTTGCTAGTTAAGCCAATTACACACAACTCCATTAAGGTCTCATCTCTGAATCTGCCTTGCCCCGCTGCCACTTGACTCAGTTCTTCCTCCACAAGACATGGGCCCTCAAGACTCCATGCATTCAGAGGGCTTTGTGTTGGTCTTCATTAAGGTACTCATCACATGGTAATCTAATTATGTGGATAAATGTCTTTTTTTCCCGAGTAAGTGCTCATTGAAGGAACAAAAAATTTACCTAGCACAGTGTCTGGCATATAAAAGGCCCTAAATCGTTTTTGTTTTAACCATTAAGTAATTCAATGGTGATTTTTAATGATTGGAAACAGTTTCACAACTTTTTTTTTTCCACAAAAAAAATTTGTGGTTCACCTGTGACAAATATATGAATTAATACACTCTGGAATCCTGAGTAATTTACATAAAAGTGATGATAAATAACGTGACTTCAACTTTATAGTTCTAATTGCAGCCTCAGTTGAAATGGTCATTAGAAAGCGTCACTGTATCTTTGGTTTTAGGAGTCTCATCACGTTGGAAAAATAAAAACATTTGTCCAGCAGAGTGGCTCTAAGGGGCAGGTGTGTGTGCATGCGCGTGTGTGTGTGTGTGTGTGTGTGTGTCTGTATCAGAAGGGTTTCCACCTCAGTATATAGCCTCTGGGGGAATGAATCAGGACTAGAGAAGTTAGGAACATGTTCTGTATTTGCCTTTCAAAAGAATGTGTTTTCTTTTCTTTTTTTTTTTTTTTCCTTTAAGTTTAACACTATCCTGATGCCCTCAAACTTCTTTTGTCTTCTGCATCTTGGGATTTGAGATACTCTAGATTTATCTCACTTGCCCCTGCAAGTGGCAGCTTCCAGGGTCTTAGAGCAACTGCGTCTCAGCTCTCTCTTGGAAACCAGAGCTTGTCGTGTTGCCACATCGTCAGGAATGTAGCTGCTGGAGCGTTACTGGAGCTCAGAGACATACCTCCTGCACCAGCAAAGCTGGAAGAATTGTTAGCCATTTGGTGTTGCTTGTTGCACTAGAGTCCATGACATGGATTATCTGGCAGAAATCCTGGCTCTGGAGGAAAGTTGTTTCAATCCTGTAAATAAATGACTGAAACACCATGGCAGTTGATTGTGTTAAGCCTGTATCCAAAATTGCTTTGTTAGGCTCTATTATATTGCTCATTATCTTGCTGTGAGGAAAATTAAGCTTACATCTGCTTAGGGTGACAAGGTATCTTGTTGTTACGGGATTTTCCACATTTCAGGCCTATGTCAAAGGCTCCTAATAAACCCTCAGAGAACATCTTTTATGTTCCCAGGCATTCAGGTGTCAGGCCAATACACAGTCTTTGTCTCCTTTCAACTCAGGGACACACTCAGGGCTGTGTACGTTGCTCTCTTCTCTGCCAGAGATGAAATTTATTCATAGAACATTCAAGCTAGAGAAGGCACCTCGGAGTTAGTCTCATCCAGTCTTTGCATTTCTCACCTGAGTAAATGGCGCGCCAGAGATACAGACCAAATGGCCCCAGATGGTGCAAATAGAGGCAGAGGTGGTGTTAGAACCTGGGTCCCTTGACTTCCAGTCCTCCATCGTCATCCCTTAACCCAATGCCAGATTGATTCACATTTTCTGACTCTGGTTCCCCTTTCCCAGCCACAGACCTCTCTTCCTTCCCCTGGGTTGTTCTGCTCAGCCCTCATGCAGAGGAAACTACCACCAGGCTGCCTCATCTGAGACCCTGGAGGACCCCGGTCTGTATTTCTCTCCTCCCTGCTTTTCCTTTTCTCTTATGTGACAATAACCTATTCTGTGTGTAGCAGTGCCTTTGCTCAGTGCCCAGCCCTCCTGACAGGACATAGGTGAAAAACAGAGTTATGTGTACAGCCTGGAGGCCAAAATGGTCAGACAGAGCAGTGATGTGCAGATGAAGCTACACAGCCCTGGTTTCTAGGTACCACATGGTTGGGAGATAATCCCAAGGGCATTAGCAGGCACACTCAGTGAAACATGGAAGCCAACAAGTAAAAAAATGGAATTAATACACAGGAGGTTGCTTCATCCCTGTGAGTGTAGAAAGCATATTGGGGACAGCTGGACCCATCCGAGACAAGCTCACCATTGTTCCTTCATACCGCTTGCTTAAAATATTTATTCAGCATTTATTTAGTGGAAGCAAAAAGAACTTGATTTTCTATTCATAAAAAAAACCTTCACCTCTTACTTTTTCTTAAAATGAGCAACTTACGTACTAAAGGTCATGCGACTTTCATTATACACATGGATTTTCTTTCATTTAGTGGGGTTTTTTTTTGCCATTTCTAGATACATAGCACTATTCTATACGAGTGCTGTCAAATGGAATATATAACACAAGCCATGTATATAATTTTAAATGTTCTGGTAGCTATGCTAACATGTAAAAATAAACAGGTGAAAGTAATTTTAATAATATATTTTCTTTAACTCAGTGTATCTAAAATGGTATCATTTTGACATTTTAATACGTATAAAAATATTGAAATGTTTTGTACAAAGTCTTCGATATTCACTTTGTATTTTACATGTATTCTCATTCTCTGTTCCAAATAGCCACCTTCCTGAGGCTCAGTAGCCCCATGCAGCTAGGGGCAACATGTTGCCCAAAGCAGTTCAGGGCTCATCAAGGCTAACAGTAACTTACAAGATATAATAACAATTTTTTTTTAATTTGTACTTCTGGCTTTTATGTTGGTTCATCATTTTCATTTTTTAGGTTCTTTCTTCCAGTTTCTTTTGCTTTTTCTGAATCATATAACTTCTGGGAAACTAAATGGAAAGATGTTAGAGTTAAATGATAATATAGATAATTCAGTCTTGCTAGACAGTTGTCGCTTGTGATGTTGAGGTCCCAGTTTCAGTTGGCTAACCTTGCAAGCTTTAGCTGGTCCCAGGGGGGAATGGCCCTGCCAAATCTGGTATTTGCAAATACTAGCCACAGAAACTTCCTCAACAACACTTCAGGAGGATCATAAGGTTTTTTTTTTTTTTTTAATTTCCTGTGAAGGTTGCTGTCCTCATATATTTTCAAAGTTACCCGAGGAGTTTGCCCAGGAGGCAGGAGTTCATGGATGCTGAGTTTAAAAGTTTTTCTCTTACATTGAACCCTGGGCACCTCCCTCAGCCACCCACCCCTTAAAGCAGCTCTGGGAGACAGGCAGGGAAAAGACTCAGAAGGAAAGGAGACTTGAGTGAGGAACGACATGATCCTCCAGAGCAGGGTCGGCAAACCCTGTGAAGGCACAGATGTGCATTACGTTAGGCTTTGCAGGCCATAAGGTTTTGCCTGTGACTGCTCTCGGCTGCCTTGCTAGTGTAAGGCCAGAGGTAATATATAAAGAATGAGCGTAGAAGGGTTCCAGTATGACTTTATACATGGACACGGATTTGAATTTCGCATGATTTCCATGTGTCATGTGCTTTTGAACTGTTATTTAAAAATGTAAAAAAAAAAA